>NC_092418.1:84406492-85606492 GCF_040894005.1 Engystomops pustulosus
TTCAGCGAACATTTTTGCCAATGTGTTGAAAGTAAGACAGTTACTGTTATAAATCTCTTTTATAATCTGTTATAAAGCAAAAATTAGAGAGGAAACCTCCCTTCACTCACAGATATAAACTTACAAGCCTAAATGGACCTTATTATTTATATTTATGCCATCAGTTATAATGGAGGGAACTCACGTGTAGTTCCCCAATGTATTAACATGTAACCTAAGCATTCCCCTGATCATTTGTCATGGACTAAAACATTCTGTCACCTAAATCCTCCATCAGTGCCATTACCATTCATCTGAACCAGAGAGCAGCCCCCGAATTTGCAATTAAGATTTTGTTTCATTACTGCCAGATACAAGAATAAACACTTACATAGAAAATAACTTACCCAAATGGCCTACGTCCTAGGGCCGTACATTGGAACATGCTAAACATAAAAAAAAAATCAATGACCGTATCTCGGTTTTTAATCTGAGTCCAGGTGGCGGCAGATCCGAGCGCCACTGTCAATCCCATGGACTGTTTATGCTAATATCACTAATTCCTTTACATCTCATCTCCAGGGACTTTGCCAGGACTATAATTTTCCTGTGTTGCTACGAAACTTGTAAATGGGCCGGTAGGCGGTTTTATTTATTATGCAGCGCTATGCATTTAATTTGCGAGAGCCAGAATCTTGGGAGGTGAGGGGTTAATATGTGCGCCCCCCCCCCACCCCTATAGAAAATGCTGTAATGATGACTTTTTATATAGGATTAGAACCTTCCCAGAGCCGGCGTGGAAACATTATATGCTTCCATTGCGTTAGCCTAATGAACACGATCTCATCTGGAGTTTCAATTTACGCTATTACTCAGACACTGTAGGTAATAATTTACTGTTTAGAAAGATTTACCAGCGTGATATTTGTTTAATGAAATTTATAAACAGAACGCCGCAATTATACCAAGAGACGGAATTAGGCGAGAAGTTCCCGATTCAGGATTATTGAATTTTTACTTTCCGTATTGATACACGCGTTATAATTATAATCATTAAGGAAAAAGAAAAATATGTCTGAAAAATCCATCCCGGCCCCGACCCCCACCCTTAAATTCCAACTCTCCAGTAAAATACCTGATATTAATTATCATCCCTCTCTAGGGTCCTAAATTAACATCACAGCCACTGTTTGGGTTTGATGCTAATTTTATTGAAGTTATTTTGCAAAGCGAAATATATTAAAATTAATAGGGCAAATGACAGTGGGTTGTTAAAATTAATTACGTTGCCATTTTCTTTTCTTTTGGTTTACGAGGCTCGGTAGTAGTAGCGAATTTCCTGTGCACCTGCTCCTGCTGTGGCCTAAGTGATATAGCGTCTACAAATCCTGAAAATTGTAGTATCAAATCTCCTCACCAACTGTGCAGCAGCACTATCATCAAATCCCTGCTGAGAGGCGTTTCCCATCAAATCCCTCTGGATATTTGCTTTCCCGGTCCCTCTGTTGCAGATTTGAACTTTGACCCAAGCCCTTTTCTTTACATCAGGCAATAGGTGCAGCAGAAGTGGCTCATCCCGGAGAAGTTGCAAAGTATCCTTACACCCATAGCCTCATTAGTAGGTCAGCTATTCACTTGCCTCGAGCTACTTGGGGATCAAATTTTAGCTTTTTTGTCTCTACATCAGTTACATTTATTGAGATGTAATAAAATAAAACAACACTAGTGCTTCTTTACTTCAAAGGGTTTCAGGAGCAATATCAGAAAGTCATAGATGTTACTTAGACTTGAATAATATTCTGCGCAGGAACTTTGATCACTTTCTGGCTTTTAGGAGATTTGTCTCAAAATGTTAAATAGTGTAAAAAAAAACCTGTTAAGAGACCCCATATATCGCCACCATAATAACTAAAGCTATATATTGGGCCAGGTATACAGATACATTTTTTTGTACTGTACTTAAAAAAAGTCATGTTAAAATTAATTTTTCAATGAAAAAAGAAAGAAAAATGTTGAAATTGATGGAGTAAAACACCATCAGATACTGCAGACCAAGACACTGCTGGAAAAATCATCATAATAAAAACAAATGTATGGGACACCTATACATTATGATAGTTACACTGATGGGTGTGTCCGGCCTGAACAGGCAGAGGCTATTGGCAAGGTGCAAGCATGGGGGAGGACCTACCCACGACGATCTACTCGTTCTCCTGACCCAACCCCCTACATGTGGGGCGTACCACCAGGAATTGTGCCTATATCAGGGCTAGTACTCCAGGTTGGACACTGATAAATCTGGAGCAGCATGAGACTGTCTAAAGGCTTCATCTCATTCCATTATTCACATCGCACACCTTACTCCACATTCATTATCTGAATCTAGACAAACCACACACATTTTTTTTAGCCCCAGCCTGATGCGAGACGTAATTATACTGCTTGGGCAGCAGAGACTTGCAGAGCTGCACAGTACTATTATGTCATGCTAATGGCACCAGCTCACAACTGCGTCGGTGCCAGAAGCCTAAGGTGTCAGCTTTATATTACAGCTGACACTCTGCTGTAACACCCACAATTAGAGGGGGTGTCCCCCTTTCCAATCATGGCCATGGCTAGAAGCTGAAAGCCAAACCTGAACTGAGATTACATGTCCGCTCATCTCTGATTACAGTTGGTGAAATGGAAAGTGTAAAATCCAAAAAAAATGAAAATTACCATATTTTTTTTTTAGAGATTATGCTTTTATTAATAAGCTACCAAAAAAGCTTAGCCCATGGAAATTTACCACATTCTAAAAATAAACTGTTAAGAATTTTGATTATTATACATAAACCTATAAGAATTCTTATTTAAATTCTTCAAATCATATACTGTATGTACTCGAGTATAAGCCAACAAAGCACCTAATTTTACCACAAAAAACTGGGAAAACCTACTGACTCAAGTATAAGCCTAGGGTGGTAAATGCTTTGGTCACAATCTTCAGCCAGTATATAACTACTCAGCCCCCTGCACACCAGACCATGCCCTCCAGTATATAGTTGGCCAGCTACCTGCCCACCAGTGAATAGCTAGCCAGCCCATGCCCCCCAGTATATAGTCTGTTTGCACCCTGCCCCTCAGTATATAGCCCGCCGGCCCCGTGCCTCTAGTATATAGCCAGCCACCTGCCCCCAGAAAAAATATAAGCAGAGATATAAATATTATCATATTATCTTTAGACCGATCGATGGTGTAAGTGGAATAGATAGGTACTAACTAGAGATGAGCGAGCCCGGACGAGTATTTCACCTGCTCCAGAACGAGCTTTCACTTAAGGAAACACAGTGAAGAACAGTGAAGAAAACAGTGAACACAGGATCATTTAAGGATCATTAAGGATCATTTAAGTAAAGAACACAGTGAACTCAGTGAAGAACACATTGGGGCAGATTTACTTACCCGGCCCATTCGCGATCCAGCGGCGCGTTCTCTGCACAGGATTCGGGTCCGGCTGGGATTTAAGAAGGTAGTTCCTCCGCCGTCCACCAGGTGGCGCTGCTGCGCCGAAAATAATCTTAACGCCCCGGAATGCACCATCCCATAGCAGGTGAAGGTGAGCGCTTCCCAAGCGACACATTTCGGTTTTTAAATGCGGCGGTTTTTCCGAATACGTCGGGTTTTCGTTCGGCCACGCCCCCCCGATTTCTGTCGCACGCATGCCGGCCCCGATGCGCCACAATCCGATCGCGTGCGCCAAAAACCCGGGGCAATTCATGTACAAGCGGCGCAAATCGGAAATATTCGGGTAACACGTCGGGAAAACGCGAATCGGGCCGTTAGTAAATGACCCCCATTGTTTCCTTACATCTGGTAACTTATCAGAAGACATTAGTGCTGAAAGGTGTTCTTCACAATAGTATGTGAAGAACAATATGTGTGAAGAACACATAGCAGATGTTTAACACAGGTCATTCTCCTTTTTGAAGTTCCACGAAGATTCCATTGAATAAAAAAAAAAAAAAAAAAACAGGACTGACGTCCTTATTTCTCAATACAATTACACATTTTATTGAAAAATGCTTGAGTCTCCCATTGACTTCAATGGGGCTCGTTGTTCGAAACGAGCACTCGCTCATCTCTAGTACTAACCTTGTGAGGTTGTGCTGATAATCAGGCACAACCCTGTTGCCACAAACAACAACTACATTAAAAAAACACAATGCCTTTCATCCTTGCTAAATAATATTTCTTTTTATTGTTTTTTAGGTTTCCCTAATCGACCAAAGTGTCTTAAAGTAATCATTAACCCTCACAGCCACAAAGGAGAAGCGCCCAATGTGTATTACCGCCACGTTGCACCTCTTTTCAAGCTTGCGGACATTCAGGCCCACGTAACAGGTAAGTTTGTTTCAATAAATAAATCAGCTGAATAGAGACAGAAAATATTGCTAAGCAACCAATACACGCTGAACTTTCAGCTAATCCCCACCGGCTTTCAGCAGCAGCTTAAAGTACAGTAAATCAGGTTACATACCCGATATTACTATATCGTCTCATCTCCTGTCCTCTGCACTCACAGACATCTCTCCATCAGAAGTTAATTGCAATCTAGTATAAAAGTATAATGTCTTCTATAAATTGAAATCGGTAATGAATATTATACAGTAGATGTGTATAGGATTATATATAACATATTGTATAATAATAGAGTTTATTACTCCCCGCTGTCTACATAACACATTGGGGGAGATTTATCAGAAGTCTCTGAGGTAAAAGTGTTCTAGTTGCCCATGGAAACCAATCAGAGCTCAGCTTAAATTTTATAAACAGCTGTGGGAAAATGAAAGCTGAGCTCTGATTGGTTGCAATGGGCAACCATCTTGATCTTGGCGACTTCTGGCAAAGCTCCCGCATTTTATCTTGGTCACATAAGGGCCCATTGCATAGGAAACCAATAAACCAAGGATGTTTTTTTAGGGTGGGGGGGTTATTTCTTCATAAACATAATCCAAATGCATGGCAAAATAAAAATGAATAAAACAAAGAGGACACCCGGCTAACAGACGGCCAATAGTTACAGACGGACCCCTCTGCACACTGTGACCTCTGGTGAAGCTCTCTGGATGTTACTATAGTCCCAGATTGCAATGATCAGCCATAAAGCGTCTGTAATAATTTATTTGATAATCTTTGGTCCTATTACAGCAAAAAATTTTGAAACTCCAATTGTCACTTAGGTAAGAAAAAAATTGTCTAGATCTTCAATTATAAAATATACAGTTTCGACTTACATACAAATTTAACTTAAGAACAAACCTCCGGACCCTATCTTGTACGTAACCCAGGGACTGCCTGTATATACATTAGCTGTAGCCCGGGATAGTAAGTAACTTCTCTTAGCTTTAACAAAATAGAACGGGTTAACAAATAATATCTTCTCTCTATTCATCTTATCTCACACATAAGCGTTTTATACTCATTGCTTATGGTAACCAATCGAAGCTCAGAGCTCATATTACCGCAAAATAGAAGCTAAGCTGTGATTGGTTGCTAACTGCCCCAGCAGCAGACAATGGTTTCTGTATATTGTGATTCTGGAAAGCGTGGGGTAAAAATGTCCACTAAAAAGCGAGTCTATGACGTTTCCTGAGTCACAGTGAGCGGCTGTAAAAAATATGGTGATTGTATGTATGTCCGCTAAAGGAATCTGCACTGTCAAGTTTATACACAAACACGCATACACTCGGCTTTCTATATCATATATAATCCGAGGAATAGACAGCACTTCGATGTGTGATGAAAAACAGAGTGGGGCATATTTATCGAGACCTCTGCGTCAGTGGCGCAGAGGCCCTGAAATAATCGCAAATGCTAGCTTATTGCTAGCTTTTGCGATTATTTGCCCGAACCGGCACCGTCACGCCAGTCAAAAGTCGTCGGCTGCGTAGGATAAACGCTGCGCAGTCGGCTTCCCCGATACATCAAGAGGCGGCGAACATGCAGCGGCGGGGCTATCATACGCTGGCGCACGTATGTCTTTATTCCAGCACCTTTCTCACGCATGTTTATATAAGTTCCATCTACTCAGTGTCTCCTGCTCTATAAGATACTGCTTGTAGATCTGACAATTTGGACAATCTGTTAGTCTCCTCCTGCTCTATAATGTGCTGCTTGCAGACAGGACACTATTTACAATATTCTCAGCTCTTGCTGCTCTTACATGTTGCCTGTAGATAGGTAACTGTGGACAATCTGCTCAGCTCCTCATGCTCTATAACATGCTGCCTGCACATAAGTAACTATGAACAATCTGCTCAGCTCCTCTTGCTCTATAGCATGCTGCCTTCAGATAGGACACTATGTAAAATTTCTCAGCTCCTCCTGCTGTACAACATGGTGTTTGTAGATAGCACACTGCATACGATTGCTCAGCTTCTCCTGCTCTATAATATTCTGCCTGCAGATAGGACACTACAATATGTACATGCTTCCTGCAGATTAGACACTGGGATTAGATTAGAAAATTTCTCAGCTCCTCCTGCTCTATAACATTCCGCCTGCAGGTAGGACACTACAGTATGAACATGTCTCCTGCAGATTAGACACTGGAATTAAATTAGACAATTTCATAGTTCTCCTGCTCTATAACATGGCGCCTGCAGATAGGACACTACGGTATGTACATGCTTCAAGCAGATTAGACACTGGGATTAGACAATTTCTCAGCTCCTCCTGTTCTATAACATGCTGCATGCAGATGGGACACCGTACAATTTTCCTAGCTCCTCATGCTTTATAACATGCTGCCCACAGATTAGACTTTATCAGGTTCGCCCGAAATTATTTCATACAATGTGTTCTTCAAAAAGATGGATGTGACTATTATTTTAGGAATATTGATGAGCTGTTGATCTGAAAGAAGTCTGACAATGAACCCCTCCATCAATCAGTCATGTGAACAGGAGCTTTGAGAATTGAGATGAATGTATTCTTTCTGGCTATTGATGACCTCTAGCATTATTATTACGGTATATTGTGTATAGATATATTACATATACAGCAGTCAGATATCTGTTTTTCTCATGTGAATCTCCAAATCCCACGCTCCCGGCATGGATTCAATTTCCAACTGTTCACATTCTAAATAAGAAAAGGTTATGAAAGTTTGTAGACTCTGGAAATCTACGTGATACTGATAGAAAGTACATATAAGCTGTTATTCTTTTAGTTTAGTTTTATGACATGTTTTTTATGAAGCGACGTGATCTCTCGCTGTACATCGCAGGTTTCATTTGCTGACTCTGACACCTGGTGGCCGCAGCGTGGAGATGCCCTACTAGTAGACCTGCTATTTCTAAGGGGGATTCAGAGAGTAGATGTACAGGAAGCAGGTAGATTATAATGAATAATTTAGACACTTATTTATATATGGCAGTCCCCTACTAAAGAATACCTGACTTACAGACGACCCCTAGTTACAAACGGACCTCTGGATGTTGGTATTTTACTGTACTTTATCTTTAGGCTACAATAAACAGCTATAATAGTTATCAAAATGTTATAAAATATACAGTTCGACTTACATACAAATGCAACTTAAGAACAAACCTAGAGAACCTATCCTGTATTTAACCTGGGGACTGCCTGTATATGTATATGTTTGGCCTTTGGCCCCTGCTGTACAGAAAAGCTGCAGACATATGAAACCAACACATCTTAAAGGAAACCTACCACTTGTAGTGGCAGGTTTCTGATGGAAATACCGGGCACCAGCTCAGGGTGAGCTGGTGCCGGAGCTAATTTTCGTTAGTTTTTTAAACTTTCGTTACACTTTTTAAACTTTATAGCAGGTGCAGGCAGGTACGCGCTCGGCGCTTACCATGCGCGCGGCTCTCATTCACTTCCTATGTAGCCGCGTGCACGGTAAGCGCCGAGCGCGTACCTCCCTGCGCCGGCTATAAAGTTTAAAAAGTGTTTTAAACTGCGATACCGCGGTTTAAAACACTAACGAAAATAAGCTCCGGCACCAGCTCACCCTGAGCTGGTGCCCGGTATTTCCATCAGAAACCTGCCACTACAAGTGGTAGGTTTCCTTTAAGATATCATCATCCTTAGAAAGATGAGGTTGTGTAAGATGGAAGAGCAGATAGAAACTGTAGGCTCTCTATTACAGGGGCTGGGGTTAATATTTATACATGGAGTATATTAGTGAGTATCAGTAGCGGATTATAATATAGGCATTTGGGGAGGCCGTCCAGGGCCCAATGCTTCTAGGGGGCCTATGACCACCTGTACCAATCGCCAAGTTTGATCCTGTAGAGATAATACAGAGAAGGACCTCCAGCCATGAAATCCTCATGCTCTCAACACATACTTGTATAAAGGTCCTTTCAGGACCTTTAAAGGTCCTCCAAAAGTCCTCAAACTACAGAACTAAAAGTGGACAGAAGGGACCCCCTCCTTTCCCATGTAGTTTGAGTCTAAGGCAAAAGACTAAATGCCATTAAAAGATTAGACTTGTAATGGCCCACAATTTTCATACAGTCTTTATCCACCCAGGTGACTACTAGATCTCATTGTATAAAGACTCGTACAGTTCTTATTGTAAGCTAGCTATATACAATGAAATCTATATACACACAGGGTTATTTTATGGGAATATATATTGGGTTACAGTCTATAATGCAGAATGTATATATCGTAAATACCGTATATATATTCACTAAAAAGGTTAACTTTTTACATAAAGTTTTTGGTAAATTAATTAGAGGTGGTTGCTGACTTACAGATGGCCCCTAGTTACAGACAGGCCTCTCTGTCTGCTGTGACCTCTGGTGAAGCTCTCTGGATGCTGTTCCTATGTCAACACAAAATTTTAAAAATACAATTGTCACTAGGACAATTAAGGGCCCGAGTCGCGTTTTTACGGCAGGTTAACCGAATTTTTCTGTTTTGCACCAATTTTTCATAAATTGACCAAGGTTTTTGGTGCACGCGATCGGGGGCGTGGCCGTGCGAAAACCCGACGGATCCGGAGAAACCACTGCATTTAAAAAAAAAAAGTGTCGCTGGACACGCGCTTACCTGCACTCGGCCCCGCTTGGTGAAGTTCAGTGCACTCCCAGGAACTTCAGCGCAGCAACGACACCTGGTGGACGTTGGAGGAACTACCTTAGTGAATCCCGGCCGGACCCGAATCCTCTGCAGAGAACGTGCCGCTGGAACGCGAATGGACCGGGTAAGTAAATCTGCCTCAATGTATCCTGTACATAACCCGGGGACTGTCTGTAGTTATTTGTCGAATCATGTTTTGAAAAAATTAACGGAATAAAATGAGCAATAATTTCCAATAAAGTGATTGGAAATATTTGCTGTTTGCAGCATGTTGTTTAGCACAATATTATTAGATTTATTTTTCTGTGGCTTTACAGAAAATGCGTGAAGGTGAGTATAAAATTGACATAAAATCTGAACCCAGAATAAGGTGCTGTGTAAACTGAGGCAGTGTAAAGCCGCACCAGATTTATTCTCCAGTGTGATCAAGCTTTAGCCATTTTCAGATACCTGTTTTAAGAGATTGTCTGGGAATTGAAGTTAATGGCCTATCTGCAAGAAGTGACAGCTGCGGCTGCAGTTACTGCTTCCGGCCATTAGGGCTCATGCACACAACTACATGTTTTCTACAGCTAGCACTCGTCTCTATTAACTTCTCATGCATAAGGCCATTCCATGAAGGCCGTGACACACGAAGTGCAAACAGGGTATTGTTGGGTACTTCCTCCCCCCACTTTTAGATATTGATGCATAGCTCAATAGCATTGGGGGTAGGAGGCGGGATCAGCTCCTGCTGCACCCACATGTCACCCCTGCCTGGCCCCACCGCCCCTCCTCCGTCATCTCAGAGTCTGGGAGAAGTGGAAGCTAGACTGTGGGGGAACGAAGAAAAGGTAAGTAACAAAGTCCCATTTTTTTACCCAGTTTAATAATAGTTTAATACCCAGAAACAGGGGAGGACAGGGGGCCACAATATGAGAGAGAACTGGAGGCCACAATATGAGAGAAAACTGGAGGCCACAATATGAGGGGAGGGGACCTCAATATAAGAGAGAAGAGGAGGCCACAATATGAGAGAGAACAGGAGGCCACAATATGAGAGAGAACAGGAGGCCACAATATGAGGGGAGAGGACCACAATCCACATTATAAGAGAGAACAGGAGGCAACAATATGAGAGAGAACAGGAGGGGGTCACAATATGAGAGAGGACAGGGAGCCACAATATGAGAGAGAACAGGAGGCCACAATATGAGAGAGAACAGGAGGCCACAATATGAGAGAGAACAGGAGGCCACAATATGAGAGAGAACAGGAGGCCACAATATGAGAGAGAACAGGAGGCCACAATATGAGAGAGAACAGGAGGCCACAATATGAGAGAGAACACAAGGCCACAATATGAGGGGAGGGGACCACAATCCACATTATAAGAGAGAACAGGAGGCAACAATATGAGAGAGAACAGGAGGCCACAATATGAGAGAGAACACAAGGCCACAATATGAGGGGAGAGGACCACAATCCACATTATAAGAGAGAACAGGAGGCAACAATATGAGAGAGAACAGGAGGGGGTCACAATATGAGAGAGGACAGGGAGCCACAATATTAGAGAGGACAGGAGATTACAATATGAGGGGTGGGGACCACAATATGAGAGAGAACAGGGGGCCACTATATGAGAGAGGACTGGGGGGCACAATATGAGGTGGATGGAGGACAGGGGGTGAGAGTATAAGGAGGGTTGGGGACAGGGGCCACAGTATAAGGGGTTGAAGGACAGGAGACCACAATATGAGGTGAATGGAGGACAGGAGGCCACAATATGAAGGAGATGACGGAAAGGGGGACTCAATACAATATGAGGGGGGTGAAGGACAGGAGGCCACAATATACACCCCTCAGTAGGTCAAAATTTCAAAGCTATAAACTATAGTATATTTTGCATATATTAAATGAGTTAGTACTGACACCACAATACTAATGTAATAGCATGTCCTGGCAACACCCCTGGCAACTATTTTTTAAGCATCTGTTGTCATACACATTTTTTGAGGTCACACAAAAAATCCAAAGAAAGAAAAATGGGAAGTTTAATAAAAAAACAAATTTTTTTTTTTTTGCAGCCTATTTGGGTCTATGACTGTTAATGTATAATTATTGTTAACGACCTATTCCAAATTTCTATGCTTTATTCTCCCCTCTAATTACCATATTACCCCTGCATAGAATATCAAAAAGCCCTGTAACTCATTCTTATACCAGACATCGACCAAAAACAGACAGGCATGAAAGATTTATGTAATCTTGCATATAACGCTGCACATTCTTACACAATACATCCATCTGTAAGTGTCATGTCAGTCAAGAGGAATCTTTGATGGTTGGTTACAGCTGTGGAGTCTCTTCTGGCATCGCCGCCCCAGAAAATGCTAAACGTGGTCGCGCTGCTCTCTGCCATCTGCAGCTTAGCTTTCCCCGTTTTGCTCTGGCATTTTCTACGCTGTGCAGGGCATCACGAGAGGCCAAGACGACAATGTAGAGTGACAGATTCATTTCCTCTGGAGGGTACGGATTCTGGTACGTGGTTTGTGCCACCCTTCTTTTTGAGCTTTTTTGCATTGTTACTGGTATTTGGCTTTTTTTAGCAGTTGTTTCTTGAGTGTGACGACTCTCTACCAGGATTATAGACAATACCGGAAACTGATCATTGATAAATTGCCAACCAATCAGTTTCACTTCAATATCATTAATATTTATAGGCAGTACAATACAGGTTATAACTTGAATTTTTATGTACCGTAAGTCAAACAGGTACATTTTAGAATACAGGAAGTCTCCGGGTTACTTACAAGATAGGTTATGCAGGTTTGTTCTTAAATTGAATTTGTATGTAAGTCGGAACTGTATGTAATTGTAACCCCCAGGCAAAAATGTTTTGGTCTATTGTTATGACTATTGGGTTTTATAAATGTTGGATTGTCATAAGAACAAGAATTAACAATAAATCTTTATTACAGACGTCTGTGATAACTATTATAGCTGTTTATTTTAGCCTGGGAATAAAGTAAAGTAAATTACCAGAGGTCTGTTTGTAACTAGGGGTCGTATGTAAGTCGAGTGTTCTTAAAGGGGTTATCCGAGTATACAAATTTACTTATAGCTGGGCTGGGAAGGGCTATTTAAAAATAATAAATGTCTACTTATCTCCTCCGGCGACGCTGATGTCCCGTGCCGTGGTCGGTCTCATCTGTGTGCAGGATTGTATACAGGGGCGCACAGGGAGCTTCCGGCCAGCTTACAACGCAGAGAGATAGGGACGGATGGGGGGAGCCGGACACATCACGGACAGGAAGCTCCATGTGCGCGGCTTCTGTGCCCCTGTAAACAAACGGATAAAACGGACCACAGTGCGGGACATCAGCAACGCCGGAGGAGGTAAGTAGATGTTTATTATTTTTAAATAGACCGCCCAAGTCCAGCCATAAGTAGATTTGTATACCCGGATAACCCCTTTAAGTAGGAGACCGCCTGTAGCAACTCTAGGCAAATGTTTTTTTTTGTCCCAATGAGCTGTTATGGGAGCAAGGATTATGAATAAAACGTCATTACAGACAACTTACATCTGATCACTGCATCCAGAGAGCTTTACAGTCATGTAAGTCCAGTGTCGTTAAGCCGGGGATCACCTGTATTTTATTATCTTTATTACATTGTTTTATCTACAGCAGATGATTGTTTCTGTTCTGAATGAGTATTCTTATTGGATGTTGCCTTAGGTGGAACCTACTATGTATTTGCTTTTTGGAGTCAATTCACATAGGTCAGATTTGCTGCAGATTTTACCTGCAGATTTGTACACGTAATATCTGCAACAACATGATTTTACTACTTGTAATGTAGCTCACATTCTCGTGCCTTTCTGTGGGCTCATAACCACAGCTGAGGATTTTATAGTCCTGTTTCTGAGCCCAGTTCCCCAGAGAAATACTCAGAGCAGGTCCTGTTCTGGGCCGTATTTGCACCTCTTCCCTCCCATAGAAGACTATGGAGCTGTGACAAATACTGATGCAACACTGGTATCAACCTTGTGCAGTCCATATCAGTTACCAGGTAACGTATGTCAAATATGTCTAGTTTATGGGCCGTGTGAAGGGCTCATGCACACACCGTTATCGGGGCCGAGGTGATGATGCAGTGACCACATATGGTCTCACTGCGCTGTGACGGCCGCTGGAATAAAATCTGCCTGGCTTTCTCACACCTAATCCTCCAGGCTGTGTGCTCGCCCGGGTTACATCTGGTTACAATTAATGTATTACTTAAACCAGAAATATCAGGAGAGCCTGCACTGTCGCTTTCAGATATTAGCATGATTTTGTGTATTTTATAGTAGCCTTAGACAAAATCTACCATCAAAATCACGCATGAATAAATCGGGGACACTTACTCATAGATTCAGGCACTGTGACTGTGGTAATCCTCTTATATTTGTTCTCTATGACCTCCCTCCTTCTAAAATCAACTGTTAAAATTATGCAAATGAGTCGGAAGGGCTCTAGGGAGGCATTACCAGAGACCTTCCATGCTGTAGATTCACAGGATGTTACACATATCCCCCCCCTGCTCCCGTAGCTCTTGTGCAGTGAGCAGAAAGTGCTCACTGTACAAATGCTGACGCAGGGAGGGATAAGTGTAACAGCCTGTGAAGCCAGATCACAGTGGGGCGAACCCCTCAGGTTTATTAGCATACTTTTAAATTATTTTAGAAACTAGGAGGCCATGGATAAAAATAAGATGATTACCACAGTCACGGTGCCTGGATCTATGAGTAAGTGTCCCTGCTTTATCATGCTGGATTTTGATGGTAGATTTCCTTTAAGATATTTAAAAAATTGATATGTTTAATGCAAAGGTGTACAAATACATCTCAATATTGTGTTGTTTTCTCTCTATAGAAACTAATTATAAAGGACATGCCCTTACATTACTAAAAGAATGTGAACTCCAGGAGTATGACGGGTAGGTTTCCTCCGAACGCTGCGAGGTAGAGGTAACTTGTAGTGTTGTAGTAGATGTAGTGCAGATACTGTGACAAAGTTTACAATTGAAACTGTTTTATCACCTACTTTTAAGCTGCAAATCATCCACCTATCCATAACTTTCCATTATAAATAGACATATACCATATGGTATATGTTTTTTTTGCAGTGGGTTTACATTAATGAAAACTCAACTTACCTTACTTTAATGCGCGGTAGACAAAGCCTTACACCAGTACATGCTGAGGCCACAGTCTAATCCCATGTCTGGTTAATGCGGATCCACTGCTGCTTCCATCCCTGTATGGCCAAACACAACTTCCAAATGGGGCCCCATAGACACCTGTAATTGTGATGTGCACTCCTCCACCCTTTCAACTTTGGGGTAGTACTAGAAGAATCTGGGACAAATTGGAGGTCACTTTGGTATCGTATTGGTTCAAAATGATGACCACAACACAAACATGGGTCTGTATGAAGTTTACCGCAGAAATAAGTGTTTGGAAGCCATTAGAATAATGTATTCTACAGGTCACACAGATCAGGCAGTAGAAATGTGGCTACATATTTGTTCCCCATCATTATCCTTTTCCCGACTGATAAGAAACTGATATACAGCCACTATTATATTGTCTGTTGTGAATGATCCAAAAAGACATCACTGTAAAGGCGAATCGCGTGGTTTTGTTCTTTTAATAAGGACCCATATTCCTGATGTCACCGTCCTTAAAGCGGTTTTCCCACAAAAGAAAATTCTCACATCTCATTCCCCTAGTGATGTTAACACAATAAAGATCATTTTAACCCCTTACTTTACAATTTACTCAGTTTTATCGTTGTTTTAGCTTCTATCACTATCTATGCTGCTGAGTGTAAAATCCCAGGGTGTAGGCGGGGCCTCACTAAGCAGACACATTACTGTATTATCAATCTAATTCTGTGGGGTGACAATGTGGTTACATTATCAGGGTACAAGGTTTATATGCACTTTCATCTGGCTTCTGACATTATACTAACACAGAGGCTGATAGACACAGGCTGACAGACCATTACACTGTTACACTGTGAGCTCTGCTACATCTCACAGATATGTGCCTGCTTCCCCCTTCCCCCGGATCACTTATCTCCTTGTAGTTTGTAGTCTACAGCCTCTCTCTCTGCTCATAATCTCCTGGCAGGATGTTATCAGTGACTGGGTCGTGTCTAGGGGAAACTGAAATTGTATACACCAGGACTGATAGAGACAGGCTGGACTTATATCTGTGAAATGCTGCATTTTTGTTAATTTTTGTTAACAGTGAATTAAAGAATGTGTTATTTTGTTTTGCTGAGTACATATAAAAAGCCTTGTCTTCCTGGGATTACCCCTTTAAGCACCAAATCAGAGCCCTACTGTGAACACCCAGGTTTCCCTGATTCTTCTACAAATTATACAGACTATTCATTAATGCATAAAGGGGGTTGCCCGCTTTTTAAGAACATAAAAGATATTGTTTGTGTACTGAAAAGTTATACAATATTCCAATATACATTCTGTATCATTTCCTCATTGTTTTTAAGATCTCTGCTTGGTGTCATACTATAGAAAGCTTCATTGTTTACTTCGTGTGGATATAAACCAGTCCCTGGTCATATTATGTCACACATGTGCACGGCTCTTTATATCCCTGGTCATGTGATGTCACACAGGTGCACGGCTCTTTATATCCCTGGTCATGTGATGTCACTCTGGTGCACGGCTCTTTATATCCCTGGTCATGTGATGTCACACAGGTGCACGGCTCTTTATATCCCTGGTCATGTGATGTCACACAGGTGCACGGCTCTTTATATCCCTGGTCATGTGATGTCACACAGGTGCACGGCTCTTTATATCCCTGGTCATGTGATGTCACACAGGTGCACGGCTCTTTATATCCCTGGTCATGTGATGTCACACAGGTGCACGGCTTTTTATTTTAGACAGTGTAAACAGAGCTGTGTGATACACTAAACCATTACACAGAAGTGCCAATATGACAAATTAATCCTTTTGTTTGTAATTTTAATAATCTAATTAAAAGTTATATTTTATTGGCGCAAAAGGTTTAATTTGGCATGCTGGCACTTCGGTGTAATGATTTGTTGGGGCTAATACAGCCAAGTCGGTCCACAGAGTTGTGAATGTATACAATGAGCCGTGCACCTGTGTGACATTGCATGACTAGTGACAGATTTCTTTCCATTGGAAGCCAACAATGAAGCTTCCTAGAGTGACAGCAAGCAGAGATCTAGAAAACTGCGAAGAATTGATAGAATTATTTGCTAATGGTTAGATCTGGGATTTAACAATGACGTCAGGTACAGTATTAGTAGCCAAAAATGAGAGGACAGTCCAAAATTGAAGCATTTCTCTTGTTCCGAGAATTAGCTCAGACCCTTAGGCAAATTGGAGATATCCATCTGTACACCATGAGTAGACAATAAACTTAAAACTTTAAGGAAAACTGCTGTAAATACAGATCTCTCACATCTTTGGGCTGTTCCTTGCTACTCGTCTCGTCTGTTGCACGTTCCATATTTCATACAACGTCAAGTCAATCAAACCTAGAGGCCAAAAGGATATTTCAAGTAGACAAGGAAGGTGAGATATAGTGACAGAATTGTCCGTGTTATGTAATGTTCCAGTCCGTCATCCGTGTAATGTCATTGTTGCTTATAAAGACACTCAGCGCTAATATAATAGAAGCAGAACACAATCCTATAATAACATCAGTGGATCCCAGAAGCAGAAAAACAGTTAATGGAAGAATTTCTGAGCATATGTTTACAAGTAATTTTCCCATAATTACACTCCTTATTAGACACAGCGTGTATCATTGTTTTCTTTTATGCAGAATTGGCAAAAGTGCTTTGTCCTCTCAGCTAAAACCTCGTCCTTTTCATTACTTCCTATTTACATATTGCTGACTGTGTTTGCAGGACCCGACAGACGACAGACAAATAGGCAAAATACAATAATTGGGAGAAAAGTTGCTTAAAAGAAGAAAAGTATAGAAAGTAATTAATGAAAGTAATGAATATACTTTATTTGTACTTGAAACAATCATGGATACCATGACACAAGGTCATATGAAATCCAGGCCATCCTTTTGGATAAAACTTTTGAGCTGTTTTTGGAGGAGTTTAAATATAGCAAATGAGTCTACAGATGGCAGTGACTTAATAGATTGTACAGTGGGTATGACAAGTATTCAGACCCCTTCAAATTTCTCACTCTTTGTTCCACTACAGCCAATTGGTAAGGTCAAAAAAGTTATTTTTCTTTTGCTCACCAATGTACACTCTGCACCCCATCTTGAAAGAATAAAAAGGAGATATTTTAGCTAATTTAAAGGAAACGTACCATTTGATTTGATGCATTATGAAGCAAACATACCTTGAGAATGCTGTAGCTACACTCATGCAGGATCATATCTTGGTAAATCCCTGAGCTGGTGGTGAAAAAACAATTATAACATTCAGGACCTTGGGAAAGCTGGGTCAGCATGGCTGCCTCGATCAACACATTGCACACAGGAGCTTGGAATTACAAATGGCGGTTAGTCAAGCATGACTAATCAACCTCAGCTTGATCACTCATACACAGCAGCTGGGGGCTGGTGCAGCAATTGATTTTTCTGTCTCGCAGAGAGAAACTCACAGGCTAGGAGAAGCGCGGAAGCAAGCACTGAAGAAGCCATAGAAGGGCAGAGTTTCATATCATAATTTTATAATTGTTTTATCAGCAAAAGCACTCAGCACAGGGATTAACCAAGATATGATCCTGCATCAGTGTAGTTACAGCAGTCTCAAGGTATGTTTGCTTCATAATGCATGAAATCAAATGGTAGGTTTCCTTTAAGCAAGTAAGTATTCAGACCCTTTACTGTGACAACTCACATGCTGTCCATATCCTTCTGATCCTCCTTGAGATGGTTCTACTCCTTCAGTGGAGTCCAGCTTTTTTGGCAACCATGACCAGAAGTTTTGGCGACCACAACTCTTCCTCGACCTGGCCATCCATCCAAACTAAGCAATCGTGGGAGAAGAGCCTTGGTGAGAGAGTCAACTATCACTGCAGCCTCCACCAGTTAGGGCTTTATGGAACAGTGTGCCGAGGGAAGCCTCTCATCAGTTCAATACATGAAAGCCTGCATACAGTTTGCAATAAAAAGAAGAATTATTTGCAATAAATTATTCTAAGCAGTATGTGGTGGAGAAAACCAGGCACTGCTAACAGTCCCAACAGTGATGCATGGTGGTGGCAGCATCATGCTATGGGGGTGTTCAGCTACAGGGACAGGATCACTGGTTATACTTGATGGAAAGATGAATGCGGCTGAGTGCAGAGATATCCTGAATGAAAACCACTGCCAGAATGCTCTGGACCTCAGAAGCGGCCGAACGTTCAGCGTCCAACAGTATGATAGCTTTGCCGCTGCATGTTCGCAGCCCGATACATCACAAGGCTTCCGCGTCGTGATGTATCGGGGCAGCTGGTTGCGCAGCAGATTGGTGTAGGAAAAAACGCAGCCAGAGACTTTTCACATATGAAAAGTCGCTGGCGGCAGGGAGTGCGCAAGCGCGGAAACAATAGCGCCCCACGCCGGCCCACTCCCGGCCGGCTGCACCCTCCGCTCGGCCAGCCGTGCCCCCCCCTTCACGCCCAACTGGCGTGAAGGTGGCGGATCCAGGCATATAATCGCAAAAGCTAGCAATAAGCTAGCATTTGCGATTATTTCAGGGCCTCTGCGCCACTGGCGTAAATAAATATCCCCCAATGTCCCTAAGCACAGCTAAAGTAACAAAGCAGAGGCTTCAGAACAACTTTGACCATTCCTGACTGGTCCAGTAGGAGCCCTGACCTAAACCCAATTGAGCATCTCTGGAGAGACTTAAAATGGCCTCCACCAACATCCACCACCCAACATGAGGGAACTGAAGAGGATCTGCAAGGAAGAGGCAGAAGATCCCCAAATCCAGGTGTGGAAAACTTGTTGCATCTTCCCAAGAAGACTCCTGGCTGCTCTAGCTCAAAAGTCGCTTCTACTCAATACTGAGCAAAGCGTGTGAATACTTACGGCTCTGTGATATTTCAGTTTTTCTTAGCAAAAATATCTACATTTCTTTTTTTGTGTCAGGATGGGGTGCAGAGTGTGCATTAATGAGCAAAAAAATCAACTTTTTTAATATTACCTATTTACTGCAATGAAACAAAGTGAAAAATGTAAAGGGGTCTGAATACTTTCTATTCCCACTGTACACTGTATTAAGTCACTGTGAACTCATTTGCTGTATTTAAAGTCCTGCAAAGTCCGACAGAAAATTGGTGCAGGGGCTTTACTAAAACTTGGCCATTGTGTACAGTTTTGGGCACCAGTGTATAAAAATGACATAGTAGAACTGGAACAGGTGCAGAGCAGAGCAACCAAGATTATTAGGGGAATGGGGGGACTAGAATACAATGATAGATTACAAAATTTGGGATTATTCAATTTAGAGAAAAGACTGTTGAGGGGAGACCTCATTACAATATACAAATACCTGAACGAGTAGTACAAGAATCTCTCCAAAGATCTGTTTATACCTCGGCCTGTGACCTAGAGGAGAGGCGGTTATACCATCACAATAGACACGGGGCATCCTCTACACCTAGAGGAGAGGTGGTTCTTCCATCACCATAGACAGGGGGTATCCTCTATACCTAGAGGAGAGGAGGTTCTACCATCACCAAAGACAGGGGCATCCTTTACACCTAGAGTAGAGGCAATTCTACCATTACCATAGACAGGGGGCATCCTCTACACCTAGGGGAGAGGCAGTTCTACCATCACCATAGACAGGAGGCATCCTCTACACCTAGAGGAGAGGTGGTTCTACCGTCACCATAGACAGGGGGCATCCTCTACACCTAGAGGAGAGGCGGTTCTAAAATCACCATAGACAGGGGGCATCCTCTACACCTACAGGAGAGGTGGTTCTACCATCACTATAGACAGGGAGCATCCTCTACCCCTAGAGGAGAGGCGGTTCTATCATCACCATAGACAGGGGGCATCCTCTACACCTAGAGGAGAGGCGGTTCTATCATCACCATAGACAGGGGGCATCCTTTACACCTAGAGGAGAGGCAGCTCTACCATCACTAAAGACAGGGGACATCTTCCACACCTAGAGGAGAGGTGGTTCTACCATCACCATAGACAGGGGGCATCCTTTAAACCTAGAGGAGAGGCAGATCTATCATCACCGTAGACAGAGGGCATCCTCTACACCTAGAGGAGAGGAGGTTCTACCATCACCATAGACAGGGGGCATCCTTTAAACCTAGAGGAGAGGCAGATCTATCATCACCATAGACAGGGGGCATCCTGTACACCTAGAGGAGAGGCGGCTCTACCATCACTATAGACAGGGGGCATCCTCTACACCTAGAGGAGAGGCAGTTCTACCATCACCATAGACAGGAGGCATCCTCTACACCTAGAGGAGAGGTGGTTCTACCATCACCATAGACACGGGGCATCCTCTACACCTAGAGGAGAGGCGGTTCTACCATCACCATAGACAGGGAGCATCCTCTACACCTAGAGGAGAGGCGGTTCTACCATCACCATAGACAGGAGACATCATCTACACCTAGAGGAGAGGAGGTTCTACCATCACCATAGACAGGGGGTATCCACTACACATAGAGGAGAGGCAGTTCTACCATCACCATAGACAGGGGGCATCCTCTACACCTAGAGGAGAGGAGGTTCTACCATCACCATAGACAGGGGGTATCCACTACACATAGAGGAGAGGCATTTCTACCATCATCATAGACAGGGGGCATCCTCTACACCTAGAGGAGAGGCGATTCTACCATCACCATAGACAGGGAGCATCCTCTACACCTAGAGGGCAGGAGGTACTACCATCACCATAGACAGGGGCATCCTCTACACCTAGAGGGCAGGAGGTACTACCATCACCATAGACAGGGGGCATCCACTACACCTAGAGGAGAGTTGGTTCTACCATCATCATAGACATGGGGCATCCACTACACCTAGAGGAGAGTTGGTTCTACCATCATCATAGACAGGGATTCCTCACTGTAAGAGGAGTGGTACTGTGAAACTGTTTTCCACAAGATCTTATAATGGCTGATAATTTGTACATGCTCATAGATAACAATAATATCACATTGTATGGGAATAAAATTGTATAAAACTTTTTATTAGGGGTCAGGAATGAATTTTTCCCTTCTTTGGGCCAATTGGCATCAGCCTTGCAGGATTTTTGCTTTCTTCTGAAGAATCGCAGTATAATTTAATTGGTTGGACTTGATGGACTGATGTCTTTTTCTAACCTTATTTACTATGATATTATGGTAACAGTGTCAGACAAGAGCCAAGCATTTTGCTCTGCGATTTCTGACAATCCCATACTATAGAATGGTTCTCTTGATAAGTAGTGGGTCCCATTCTCGTGATTGGTGAGAAGTCTGATAGCTTCTTATCTCCCCCCACTCTGTATGAGACAGCTTGCAAACTCTGTACAACCCCTTTACATCTGCTTAGAAACTTGCCCTAAATATACGTTAAAGTAACAAAACGAATTCCAACAAACTTTTTAAAACCCATAAAATGAATTTATTTTTGAATCTAAAAACTAGGCAAATGATCATTAGAATCAAAAAATGGTATGTACCATTGGAGGAAGGGTCAAAGGTGCAATATACCAACGTAAAATATACACTTAAAATACATATAACATAAAACTATAGCGATAATGAACAGACCTCCACCGTAAAAATATTTGAAAAAATCTTTTTTTTTTTTATAAAAATGGTATTTATAACCGTAGGTTGTTTAGAGAGCTATAAGATCCTTTGCAGACAGAGTAGAGTTGTCATCAAAGTGTAATAACCATGCACTTCTCATTAGTCAAAGGGATCCGAATATTGGACAACAGTTTAGTTAGTTAACCATAGATGTACCATTTTAATGAAAAAAAAGATTTTTTCAAATATTATTACGTTGGAGGTGTGCACTTAGACCCTTAAGTGCTACTCTGCCTCTTTTTCTGCCCAGCCTGTGATCTGTTCATTATCGTTATAGTTCATTGCCATTTTTCCAACACTAATACCTGTGCTTGCACCTGTATAACACCGATAGCACATCCACTGTCCCACTACTTTTGGATTTCATATAGTTATCGGTATTAGGTTAGTGCTCAGATACTCCATTAAAAAAAAAAACTTTTTAAAAACGGTTACATAGCGCCAACAGTTTCAGAAACATTAAGTAGATAGAGCATTGAGTAAGGACAACTGCGTATGTATTTATCACAGATTTCAGCTCCGGCTCATGCACGGGGACACCAGGCAGTGTACATGAGCCCTTAGAAAGTAAAAAACATGTTTGTGTGCATGAGGTCTTATAGCCAGGGCAGAGTAATAAAGAAGAAAATAAAATACAGAGTAGACCTCCTGGAAACGGCCGTGTCTGACCGCTGCTCACCCCTACCCTCTCCATAGGAAGCTGAGTGGCCATGCTGCAAATACGGTCAAAAAAAGGACCTGCATTATCTATGATGGGACAGCTGACCAGGTGTAATAGACCTCTATGGAAGCTGTGATCTTGCCACAAATTTGTGCAGAAAAACTAAAGAAGAAATGGGGGGGGGGACTTTTTAAGGAATGATAGAGAGAAAACAGGAGGGGGGCTCCACGAATAGGGAAACGGTGCTGTCTATATGATAGTTACCATTAAATGTGATAGAAACTCATGCCATGTAATTATTAATTATATATATTATTTATTTTAAAAAATCGGTGAATTCCACTACTGAATTCCACTACTTCCACTTCAGCAAAGAATGTAAATAGCAATTTACAGATCACCCCTTTAAGCCTTTATATTATTGTTTATTTTCCAGGACTGGTGTATACCATGAATATAACGTGACTAGAATGTAACTAGGACAGGACTGGGTAACACTTATCCCTGGTCTTTGTGTTCTCTGCAGAGAAATCACAGAGTTATAACATCACAGTATCAAACATAAAATTACCTTGTAACTTCACTGAGGTTTTATTCCTACATTATCACAACACAGTTTAAAAAATCAATTACTCATTTGGAAGTTTTAGGTAAATTGATGAGAGAAATCATGGGTCGATGCCATCCACAAGAGGAAGGGTTTGAAGACGAGAAAGGCATTTATGCCGACCACAGGGAAGAGCCTGCCTAGAATTACACCGTGGTGCTCATGTTTTTCATTCTCTATATATACCAGTAATGGGTTCTCAAAGCTAATAATACATTCAGTTACATTATTTAGTATTTAAAGGGAACCTATCATCAGGGTTTCACCATTAGACCTAAAATGGGTTCCCACAGAATCTTTTCACTGTTTTCTATTCAGTTTTTATTATAAAAATCCCTCGTTCATATCTTTATTAAATTAATTATGTCCTGAAAGTACTGGCCACAAATTAATCTGTGCTGTCTTAGTCGTCACATGGTGTATAAATTCCCCCATTCCCCCCTCCTTTCAGGCTGTGACAGGTATTTAACTGGATATTGTGTCGCAAGCGATCGGATGGTCACATGGTCAGAGGTTGTGATGTCACCCGTTACCCCTCCCCTCTCCTCCCCCTGCTCATGTCTGTGTGTAATGTATAGTAAAGCATTGCCAGTGTCTGTGCTGTATCTGCTGACATGGTGCATCCTCCTAATACACAGACATCAGCTACACAAGGACCTGACATTTTCTGCTATAACATGACTGCCTGGAGCTGTGGTATCTCTCCTATACACACACAGGCTGCAGGGGGCACCAGCACCAGGAAGCACCTGGAGGAGCCATTACACCATTATACTTCACACCATTATACAGGCTGTCAGTCATGTGTATAGGAGTATCTCATATACACAGGCTGCAGGGGCACCAGGACCAGGAAGCACATGGAGGAGCCATTACACCATTATACCTCACACCATTATACAGGCTGTCAGTCATGTGTATAGGAGTATCTCATACACACACAGGCTGCAGGGGGCACCAGCACCAGGAAGCACCTGGAGGAGCCATTACACCATTATACCTCACACCATTATACAGGCTGTCAGTCATGTGTCTAGGAGTATCTCATACACACACAGGCTGCAGGGGGCACCAGCACCAGGAAGCACATGGAGGAGCCATTGCACCATTGTACCTCACACCATTATACAGGCTGTAAGTCATGTGTATAGGAGTATCTCATACACACACAGGCTGCAGGGGCACCAGCACCAGGAAGCACACGGAGGAGCCATTACGCCATTATACCTCACATCATTATACAGGCTGTGGCTGTGCCTCCCACTCATGAATAAGCTGGACAGCTTGAATATGCTAATGACTCATTTGACATTTCACAGGTCATTTACATACAGCTTTAGGGCCTCATTGCTTAAGTTTACAGGCATGTAGAGGGACAATGAAGAGATAGAGACAATGCTTTCTAATGGCAGTTTATAACAATATATTTATTTCCGGGGGTTAATTTGCCTGACGGGTTCTCTTTAAGACATGTGTGATGGATTTATATAACAAAAACTAACTAAGAAACAGTGAGAAGACTTCTGTGGGAACCTGTCATTAGGTCCAATGGGGAAAACCTGATGTCAGGTTCCCTTTTACAAATGCACAATTACACAATTGTGTGAATTTAAGAAGTTTACTAATATACATATTAGTGAGGATTACCTGTGTAGTATCATTTTTGGCCACTTTACAGTATATGGAGCTGTGCTGGTTGGGGACTACTACAGAACTACTATGAGGTCATCAGTATGATCCCTTTAAATGATAGGTTGCCATGGAATTTGGAGGGATTGATGCTAATATATAATGGTGTAAATGGTCATGTGGTCATGACATGTATTATTCAATTCGGATCAAAAAATGCATTAGATTATACTGGACTCTGAATAAAGTAAGCAGAATACAGCGGCACTCACCAGTTTCGTGCGAAGGAATCTTTATTGAGATGTGTACATAGACAGAGCGGGGCCGGGCGACGGGCCGTTTCGCGCTAGTCTAGCGCATCATCAAGCCAACGGCCCGTTGCCCAGCCCCGCTCTGCCTATGTACACATAAAGATTCCTTCGCACAAAACTGGCGAGTGCCGCTGTATTCTGCTTACTTTATTCATGTACTCTTACTGCTCTAGCTGAGCACCATCACTCGGATTACCGTGCAATAAGGCAAACCTTACCTGCCAAGATCCGTACCGGACCCCACCGGGAAGAGAGTCTGTGCAGCCGGATGGTGCCGGGACACTGTTCTCTCCGTTTATTATTATATTGGACTCTATTGTATTCCCCGACCAAGCCCCTTCATCACATTTTTTTTCCTGTGTTGTAACAATACAATCCTCTTCCCTTAAATGCTTAAAAGTTTCTTTGGTAATGCAATTTTAGTAATTCCTATAGCTCAGGGGGAGAGTAAATTATAAGTACGTCCACTTCTAAAAACATTGCCCACAAAGTAATCTGTGCTGTCTAAATCGTGGAGTATAAATAATACCGCCATAAAGAAGCAATGTAAAATAAATCGTCATTACAAATGCATGCAAGTAATTACTTCCCTTGCATATTAATAGCAATTAACAACCTCTTAAATTATGACTTTATTTATTTATAATGTTTACGGCCTCCCAGCACCTCTATAAGTCATAGGAAAGCGGTAGAATATTATGATGATAGATTACACAGAAGCACGTAGATCACCGTGACATATGATTTACTAGACTGAGCTGCTGCGCTCTACTTTCTTAAAGTTTAGCTTCTGTTTAAGCAGTCACTTTCCCCGTTCTCCTAATAAAATGTTAAATAATATAATGTAATATTCAATATAATATGGTAAAAAATTGCATAACGTGTTTATCACAATTTAGGCATCTCTCAGATGTTAAAACAGTTTTCGATGAATATGAAAACCCTCCAGGAGTCTTGGTAAGAAAAAAAGACACGTACTTACCCCAGTCCAGATCTGACCAGAAGTTATAGTGGGTAATGGGAACTGCTTCATCCAGTGAGTGACTTCGGGATGTCACTCCATTTTCCAGGAGACTTCACTTCCTACATTGTCCACTGGTCCAAGGAGACCACTCATTGGATGAAGTAGATCACATGACCCCCAAAACCTTCAACCCCGACCCAGGGGTTGCAAACAGATATAGCAGTAGCAGAAATTGGGAGCCCGAGCAGGGTAAGCATGTGTTCTTTTTTCTATTCCCCCTTCCCCCTAGTGGGTTTCCCAGATTCATCTAAAACCTCTTTCATTTAAAGGAAATCTACCACCAGGATGAAAGATTGTAAACCTACCACACTTCCTGGTGGGTTCCCCCTCTGGCAGGATCTGATTTTCTTTTACCTTCCAATTCTCTTGTTTTCACAAAACAAGGCTGTACAAATTATGCAAATGAGCAAGAAGGGCTTCGGGCTCCACAGCTGAAACCTGGAGTCCGTCAGGCTCATTTGCATAATCAAGCTTTTTTTGTAAAAACAAGGGCATAAGAAGCTAAAAGAAGATCAGATCCGGAAAAAGGGAGCACACACTAGCATGTCAGTGTGCTAGGTTTACACTCTATGATCCTGGTGGTAGATTTCCTTTAAACTATAACCAGAACCAATAATTCCATTTCTATTTCTCTCTTTTCTTCTTCAGGATAGTTTGTGTTGGAGGTGATGGAACAGTCAGTGAAGTGGTTCATGGTCTTTTGCTTAGAGCCCAGATGGATGCTGGGAAGACAGTAAATGGAAGCCTCTCTCCTGTCAGAGCTCCTCTGCCTCTTGGTATAATACCGACAGGTGAGTGTTTATCCGCACATCATGGTGAGGCATATTTATTATACCGTATGGTAGGATGTTGTTTGCATTTGGGATAGGTAGTACTCTTCTTCCTTAAAAGGATCCAGTCAGGGCGATTTGTAACACTCAATGGCTAGTGTCTCAAATCAGGATCTGTCCTGCATAGTATACGGCATAAACAAAAATACATACAATATATTCACACCAACATCCTCCTATACTAGTCATTTAACATTGTCAATACACGATAAACTACTTTGTTACAGATTGCCACCTAGATCCCCATCATTGTAAGAGGAATAGTAAAAAATGGAAAGAAAGGAAAAAAGGAAAGGCTACCGGTTACTAAGCAGAGGACTTAAAGGGAACTTATCACTTTTTCACAAATACAGTTATTGACAGATTCCCATAGATCCCTGTTAACTAAATGACACCCTTATTTTAGCTAAAACTTGTTTCCTTTATATCCCCATAAAATCAACTTTATTTTATATACCTGGCATCAGAGGGGGCGTGTCCTGCTCTCCAGGATCCTCCCATCTATTCCTCTCCATACCTTATGCCTCCGTACTATTCAGTCATGTAAGATCCTTTGCCCAGTAACATTAACATCTTCCCTATGTATGTAGCTGATCACATGAAATCCCAGCATGCTTCCATGGAGGATTGGGAAGAGTAGAAGTCTTTTATGTATGATCAGATACATTCATTAGGTTAATGTTACTGGGTAAAGGACCTTCGATGACATCACCCTAGTCACGTGATATAAAGTGGTCAATGATGTAACAGCTCTCCCTTAAGCAAGACACTTGCACATTTGACATATCTTTTTCTACCCCTAATATTAAGTGAACACAGCTGTATATATCTGTAGTTGAATATTGGCAGATGGTCTCTAAGTACTAGTACCATACAGCAACATGTCCTAGCAGTGAGACCTGTCAATCAGGAACAAGGAGGCGGGGCAATGCATATCAATTGTAATATGCAGGACTCCATTAATATCACTGGACCCAATTCAGGTGATTTGCATATAAGTTTACAAACTGATTGGAACCATTAAGGGATAAGGCAATGCTTTTTATTCATAGATTTTGTAAAGTATTTTTATGTGGGTTAATTTAAATGGCAGGCTTTCAAAGCTTGGGGAATTTCCACCATAAATGGTGGATATAAGCTGATAAACCACAGCCTCTACAGCATAAATTGGACTTGTCCAGATAAATACGAGCAAGTTGTCGTGGGGACAGATACCATCTTCTTAAAATTTTATAAAGGCATTTGCTATGGTTGTATAAATAGTGTTCTTTGAGAGTTATTCATAGTGGAAAGTCATTCTGCCAGAGCGATGTCTTTCCCGATATTCTTCTCCCTTTTTAATATCCTAGCCTAGTTTTCCTTTATGGCTCTCTTTAAAGTTTAAACTGTAAAGTTACTGACAAAAAATAGTGTGAGCACAACTGGGGAGAGCAGGTTTGTAATTGGCCGATCTGAAGCATGTGAGGAGTCACATGCTTGTGACATCACTACAGGTCCTTTGCATTGAACTAAGTACTTTCAAATGATGCAGGGCAGCATCTTTGTGATTGGCCGGCCTGAAGCATGTGATGAGCCTCCTGTCCTCTCTAGCTTTACTATATGGTTTCCCATGGCAACAAGAAAGCATGACAAATGGAGATTAGCCTGGGGGCAAGTTAAAACCTCTGTTAGCTGCTAAAAACCAGCAGATAGTTAACGATAGTAAATTAGAGAATCGTTTATTTTTGCTTAGTGCAAAGTTGGGCAAAAGTTTTTATACTTTACAGATGTACTTTAATTACATCTGAGTAGGCAATGGGGCTCATTTGCTAAGGGTCGCGTCGCACACTTTCGTCGGAATGTGCGCCTTTTTTAGGGATTACACGGCTTGCACAGGTGTTTAACAAGTGTCTGCACTGGGATTTTGCCGCACGCAAACTTTTTTTGGCACAGCTGCGCTGGCTTCCATGCGACACAAGTTAGGGGGCGTGCCGTCGGACGATCCGACCGATTAGGACTGAGGGCAGGATTAACTTTCAAATTGTGTTGCGAAGCCAAGCACTTAGATGCACCACTAAAAAGATGGTGAACTCTATCGGACCTGAGCGGGGAAGCGACACATACAGGATATTGGGCGCACGATCTTAGGGAATCACGGCACAGTGCATTTGCACTTTTGGTAAACTCCGATGGGGGACTGGGTGTCTCCCCAATGTCTCTGTTAATAAAATTTTTCATACATTTGGGTGGATTTCTCTCAAGTAGAAATTGATTTTTTAAATCTGAGGATTTTTATAAAAGATGCCAACTTAAAGGGGTTTTCCCACGAAGAAAAGTTAGGCCCTATCCCCTGGATAAGCCCTAACTTGCTGATTAGTGGGGATCTCAGTTCTGAGACCCAGATCACAAACAAGGGGACTGATAGGGTCCCTAGTACCTCCAGGGGACCCTTCGTCGCTCCTTCAGACTAATGGAGCAGATGGTCGCGCATGACGGTTCTGATCCATTAATCTCTATGGAGCTAACTGAAATTGCAGAGTGCTACGCTTAGCTCGGCTTCCCATCTGCAGATTGAACTGTGTTTTTAACAGGAGAAATTTTGTAAAAAAAAAAAAAAAGTTAGATTATTAAATGATTAGAATTAGACTACTACACTATAAATGTGTTTCTGTTGGGCCATATCAGTATGCCGCAGTATACTTCTAGGATATAGGAAAGACTGTCCTGTCACCTATTGTTAATGCATGAGCATATGGCGAGGCCTGGAGCCGCTCTTCTGGCTATTTCCATTGGCATTTGTTGCTGTGGAATCCATAGATAAGTAGCCAAAAAGGCTCCGTCACTGCCAGGCATGAAGCACATAAACATGGCGGTGTCTTATGTTCCCTATGTTATATAATACTAAGATGTTCTAAGATCTCTCTGGAAACATTGGGATCAGTGGTGAAGTGCTGCTTAGCTTTTCAGGAAGATGTCAGACATGCTTGGATGGCAACTCATTACATCACATTTATCTCCTTGGTGTGGGAGACATTAACAGCCTCATGAATATTCATGTCATCTGGTTAATTAACTTAATTGTTGTACAGAAAGTGCTTTCTCATCCAAGGACATTCTTTATTTCTGTCTTGCAATTTTCGCTTGGATTCATCTTCCTCGCTTGATGTCTGGAGCTATTTATTTTCCTAAATTGAAAAATATCTTATACGGAGGTTGTGGCGTCTGATGGCACAGAATTTATGTATTTACTCCTGTCTCGTACCTTACCATTTATGTCATGTGTGATATGATAAAATACAAGATTTTATGGTGACGGAGTAGAATAGGTTTTGTTACCCTGCGAAAAAAATATTCCCTGCATTGTTCCTAAAGAAATAGTCTGAATAATTGCCAATGTCCTCTACTTAAAGGGATATTTCAGGTCTGTTTTTTTTTCATCTTCGGATATGTCATCAATAGAAAGACAGAATAGAAAGACAAGAACAGGAAGGCGCTTATAGGGTAATAAAGTTTTTGCAGGGATTAGTAGTGTTCCACCTTATTTGGAGATAACACATTGGGGCAGATTTACTTACCCGGTCCATTCACTATCCAGCGGTGCGTTCTCTGCAGTGGATTCGGGTCCGGCCGGGATTCACTAAGGTAGTTCCTCCGACGTCCACCAGGTGTCGCTGCTGCGCTGAAGTCCGCCGAGGCCCACCGGAATGCACTGAAGTTCACCGGCCTATTCCTGGTGAAGGTAAACGCGAGTCCCGCGACACTTTTTTAAAAAAAAAATGCTGCGGTTTTTCCGAATCTCTGGGTATCCCGGTGCCTCCCACACATGCTGTTATAGTAGGGGAATGAAGGTACCTGGCCAATATCAAACCTTCAGGGGTCCGTCCCTACTAATCAGCCTGGTGAGATCTTTCCCTGCTCCACAGGCCGATGATGTTGCGTCCATCTGTCACATTGCTGGTTTGATCTGATGCAACTGATGGTAGATGTCCTCTGGCTTCTCTGTATAGTGGCTATGCTTGGTAGTGCAGCTAAGCTCCATTTAAAGGTCCTTTACAGGACATCTACTGCCAGGATGAAGAACTGTATACAAATGAGCCCGAGGGGCATCAGGGTCCATAGGTGTCAATGGAGCCCGGAGTCCCTCAGGCTCGTTTGCATACAGTCTATCATCCTGGCGGTAGATGTCCTGTAAAGGACCTTTAAATGGAGCTTAGCTGCAATACCAAGCATAGCCACTATACAGAGAATCTACTGTGCTCCTCCAAGTATTGCATTCCTCCTGCTTTGTGGTAGTCTCGGGTGTCACACACCCCTCAATACTCACAATGTTACCAGCTTAGAGACCCATTGATTCTGTGTAGAAGATGTTGCCTTTGGAGCTCTTGTAGATATCATGTTCATTAAAGTTGTATATAGATTCCACATGTTGAGTTATAACCTGTATGTATTGTTTTCCAGGCACCACCGATGTCTTGGCTTATTCTCTTCATGGCATTAAACACCCGGTGACTGCAGCATTACACATCATTATGGGTAAGGATTCTTCTCTGGTACCGAGTAATATTAAAGGGCTTTCCTCAGAAATTTTTTTTAATATTATTTTAATAATGACCATCAATGGCCATCTTACTATAGGATACACTTCCTACATCCTCTGTTCAGATACAAAGCACAACATGTTAAGTAGCTGCTCTATATAGTAGATGTGGCACCATTTTTGTCCTCTTCTCCTGAAACCTGCCCATAGTTGCTTAGTTTAGCATCTAAACTTCAATACATGATAGTATATTTTACACTTTTCAAGGAAGCTTCATTGGTTACTTCCTGTGGATAAAACCTGCTCTCTGGTCATGTGATGTGATGTGATTAGATAACAGCAAGCAGAGATGTAGTGGAAATGTGCGGAAATGATTCAGAAAGTCTATTGAAAAATTAAATAAAGTTTTCACTCTGCAAAAAATATCAATTATTAGCTGAAAGCGGACAACCCCTTTAAATCACATACAATCCATGTTAACATTTCAGGAAACATCCAGCCGGTGGACGCCTGCACCTTCAGCACTGAGGACAAGCTCCTCCGGTTCGGCTTCTCGTCAATGTTTGGATTTGGAGGACGGAGTCTCGCCCTTGCAGAAAAGCATCGCTGGATGCCCTCTAGTCAGAGAAGAGACTTTGCAGTTATTAAAACCCTTGCAAGTCTAAAGTTGGTTTATTTTTCTATTATTGCATAGAGTAGTATTATTCACATTGATGAGTTCAGAGGTTAAATAGGACCATTCTCCGCCTACAACTAAAACCTCCACTGATTAATAGATGCAGCTTCCTTCATTCCCAAGCAATCATTCCTGTTAGTTTGGGAACCCAGAATGCTAATCAGGCTGTTTACTGTCATGGGGGCTGTTCCTCGGGAGGAGTAGACAGTCTGGGCCCACTCACCAGACAATAGAGAAAGCTCAATTAGCACATTGGATGCCAAAATTAACAGCACAGATTTCCTGGGAATGGAGTGGTTCAGCTATGCCAAAATTAGCATAATGACACATAGGGATTGGGATAAAATCTAGAGCCTATCGAGGGTCTGATTGGCCCCACCACTCTGATGAAAGTATTTACGATTCCGGCTCGGTCTTCTTTAACGTTGACACATCAGAATCGCTTAGAAAAGAATTATAATTAGCAGACCGAAGCACGGCGACAAGATGCTGGGAGAGGGAGGTGACATCACGCGAGAGGCGGGAATAATTAGCAGCCCAGAGCTCAGGACATCTTGTCCCCGTGCTTCAGCCTGCTAATTATATTTCATGGGGGTGGGCTTAATATTCTTAATATTATAATAATATAGAATAACTTTTATATGCAGATTTAGACCCCCCTTTGGACTTGCAAGCTTAGATGGAGCAGAAATATTAATAAGTTAAGCTTTTGTGACCTTTGAATAGGTTACAGTAGTCTGCTAAACTGCTCCTGTTCTATAATATTCTGCCTGCAGATAGGATGCTATGAACACTCTGTTAATCTGGTAAGATAGAACATAAACTACAGTCTACTCAGCTTCTCCTGCTCTATAACACATATGAGACTAAATATTAACATCTCCCCTTCCTCTGCCCTATATATAACATGCTGCCTGCATATAGGACACTGTGTACAGTCTGCTCAGCTTCCCCTGCTCTAAAACATGCTGCCTGCAGATAGGACACTGTGTACAGTCTGCTCAGCTTCTCCTGCTCTATAACATGCTGCCTGCAGATAGGACACTGTGTACAATCTGCTCAGCTTCTCCTGCTCTATAACATGCTGCCTGCAGATAGGACACTGTGTACAATCTGCTCAGCTTCTCCTGCTCTATAACATGCTGCCTGCAGATAGGACACTGTGTACAATTTTCTCAGTTGCTCCTCTGATAATAGATGTATCTGTATACTCTTAATAGTAATAAGCTTCCAATTAAGGTTTTTTTGGATTTAATAATAATTAGTGTTTTCTTTTACAGACCGGATAACTGTGAATTGTCATTTGTACCTATAAGCAGCCAGCAGTTACCCTTCCATCACAAGTAAGAGCACTCACCTTGTATTAGAAGCAGCACAGACAGTATTTTGCGCCGCTGTTTACTGTACAAATATTTCTTTGGGCTCGGCTCCCATTTGCTTCAATAGTTTTCATCAGTTTTCCTAGATTTTGGCAGCAGGGATAGAGCAGCATGCGGAGTTATTCTTGCTGTCGGAAATGCAGGAAACCAGTTGAACCTTCAGAGTCAGTTTTCGATGGTTTACAGTTGTCACACATTGAACCCATCACAGTGTCAGAGCTACGACTATTAGTATCTTAATACCCTATGTGCCATTTGTACACGTTGTAAGTTCATGTACAGGTTACAAGGATTGAATACTTCATTATTATATATAGTGCAAAAACTAATGATCATATACGTTATAGAGATTTCATTCATTTCATCTTGATTGAGCGCTGACTTGCTATATCATTCATCAGCGCACACTGATAGATTATCTAACATTGTATATAGGTTATCTAACATTGTATATAGGCTTGTAGCCAGATCTTTTACAGATTTGTTACAGAGCAAATATTAATTTCCTTTCTATTAATATTCTTTTCTCCTAGAAGGAAACATGAGGATAATTTGCCTGGTAAGTGTTATGTGTGTGTTTGTTAGTCTGTTTAATATGTCCACCTGTACCTTATCTATGAAAATTCGGGTCACATTTAGTGTATACAGTATTACCCCCAGTAACAAATCAGATTGTAGACTTCATTTTGTATTAAAGGGGTTTTCTCACCATTTTTATATATACTGGATGTGGGCACTAAGTGTGAACTGTCTCAGACTTTGTTGCAATTTAAAAAATAAAATTTTTATATTAAAAAAAAAATAAAATAAAAATCATTAGATGACATACAATAAATATTATGCACTTATATCCAATTGTACAATATTATTCTAGATGGTTTCTGAGAAAATGTCCAATAGTGTTTCTTCTTATTATATTATCAGAAAAGATATTTAGTTCATACTAAAATTACAAATATCTTTTCTGATAATAGGACTAATGCTACACTATTTAACTTCAAACTAAGACGAAACACTATTGGACATTTTCTCAGAAACCATCTAGAATAATATTGTACAATTGGATATAAGTGCATAATATTTATTGTATGTCATCTAATGATTTTTATTTTATTTTTTGAATGTTTTTTCATATTAAAATTTTATTGTTTAAATTGCAACAAAGTCTGTGACAGTTCACACTTAGTGCCCACATCCAGTATATATAAAAATTCTTGTTTACAAATTTTTTCTTCTTTGGTGTAGAAGATTATGTGGTAGCACGTAGGAATCATAGATAAAGGTTGATAAGTGCTACTCTCAAATACTTTTTCTGTTTTCTCACCATTGCTTAAAGAGATACCAGCACCCAAATCACCCCACCAGTATAAACCGTATAAGCTTTTCAGACATACAATATATTTCCTGTGTGCGAGTGATCAGTCCGTTTTATTTTACTGTAAATAATCTTCTATGTGCAGGGGGCAGGTAACAATTCTTAGCTGCCAGCTGCCCTCCTTTATAAAATAACTGACACCCCTGTTGTAGACAGAAGACATAGAGAGAAGAAAACGGGAGCACCAGTAGATACAGCTCCGCCCCTGGAGCCCTGAACATCTCATATGCATAAAGATAAAAATAGAAAACAAAAACTGGGAAACAAGAATGGTTGGAAATCTTATATCATGATCTACGTAATGCAGATTTTTCCTTGTTGCATTATTTGGGTGCTGGATCACTCCCATAAAGGGGTTGTCCAGGTTTAAAAAAAAAAAAAATATACACTCACCGGCCACTTTATTAGGTACACCTGTCCAACTGCTTGTTAACACTTAATTTCTAATCAGCCAATCACATGGCAGCAACTCAGTGCATTTAGGCATGTAGACATGGTCAAGACAATCTCCTGCAGTTCAAACCGAGCATCAGTATGGGGAAGAAAGGTGATTTGAGGGCCTTTGAACGTGGCATGGTTGTTGGTGCCAGAAGGGCTGGTCTGAGTATTTCAGTAACTGCTGATCTACTGGGATTTTCACGTACAACCATCTCTAGGGTTTACAGAGAATGGTCCGAAAAAGAAAAAACATCCAGTGAGCGGCAGTTCTGTGGGCGGAAATGCCTTGTTGATGCCAGAGGTCAGAGGAGAATGGGCAGACTGGTTCGAGCTGATAGAAAGGCAAGAGTGACTCAAATCGCCACCCGTTACAACCAAGGTAGGCAGAAGAGCATCTCTGAACGCACAGTACGTTGAACTTTGAGGCAGATGGGCTACAGCAGCAGAAGACCACACCGGGTGCCACTCCTTTCAGCTAAGAACAGGAAACTGAGGCTACAATTTGCACAAGCTCATCGAAAATGGACAGTAGAAGATTGGAAAAACGTTGCCTGGTCTGATGAGTCTCGATTTCTGCTGCGACATTCGGATGGTAGGGTCAGAATTTGGCGTCAACAACATGAAAGCATGGATCCATCCTGCCTTGTATCAACGGTTCAGGCTGGTGGTGGTGGTGTCATGGTGTGGGGAATATTTTCTTATTTTACTAAAAGGAATTGGACCAATTGTCAGGCAGGGTTTGTTACTGGAAAGAGATACAAAAACCGCCCTAGGGCGGCACAAAGGAGCCCATATCCTGACAATAAGGAGTGGCGATTAAAACTTAACTTTTATTTATGAGCTAAAGTATACAATATAGGGTATGAATAGATACTTGGTGCTCAAAACAGAATTCGTGATTTAAAAGCACAAGTGTCCTAAATGAGGTGGCCTTAGGGTATAGGATCGTAGATCTGTGTATATAGTAACATCGGAGTGGGCTGGACTCGGGTAGTGATAGCTAGTATGGCAGATATACAAACCTGAACGCTATGGGTTATTATCATTTAAACCCAAGCGTTGATTCCTGTGGTATGGGATCAGTGAGATCCCAGACTTATACAGGAATCTATTGCGGTATCCACAGCCCACAAGACCCTAAGTCTATCCAGCCTACAAAACCAAGGTACCACCCCTAGATAGGACCACTGCAATTTAAAATAAGAAAAGAAATTAGCCCCCCGACATGTTTCGCCAGTGACCTGGCTTCATCAGGGGTCGGGCTAATACTAATCGGCGGCGCTGTCTCGCCGGGTATATAAAGATCTTAGCCCCTCCCCTCTGAGGGTATTTGACCTATGGGTGAGGCGGTTGCTCGCCGCCACCTACTTTTCTAAAGTGATTGAAGTGTAACAGAGGTGGGTGGAGCCGAAATCCGTGCCAATGGAGCGGGGCCAGGGGTGGTGCTACCTCAGACAGCTGGCGATGACACTCACCAATCCCTGCGAGCGAGTGTGCGCATGACAGGTTCGGCAGTGTTGATTCAGCGGTGAAGACGACTGCGCATGCCCAGGTACTTTGCCTCCGGAGTACGGCCGGCGGAGAGATGCTGTCAGCAATAGAGCTGACTGCGCACGCTCAGGCACTCTGTCCACAAACGCCACGGTGGAGATCAGGCAAAATGCACCCATCCGCTAGGTTAGGTAGGTATACTTCTGAGCATTTCCCATATAATATCCTAGGTCAGTAAAATGGTGCATAGAGGGGGAGGGGTATATGGGTATAGAATTCTTGGTTGGCACACCAAGTAATGAATATCCATCCTTTAAGAAGTGATGAGGTATACAATACCACTTCTAATAAAGACAAAAAAAAAAAAAAAAAAAAAAAAACTTTAAAAAAAAAAAAAAAAAAATTTTTTTTCTTTTTTTTTTTTTTCCCTTTCCCTTTTTCTTTTTGAAAAAAATGAAGAAGATAAAGATGCACGTAAGTGGCCCCTTAGAGAAATGCTGCGAAGGTAAAGCCTTCATTCAGGCCCGATGGGCTCAGGGATTTAAGTCGGTGGATCCATCTGGCTTCCAACTGTAGAAGCTTATGGTCGATGTTTCCCTGTCGGGGTCCCGATCGGACCTGATCTATGGCCCAGAAACGCAGGACATTGGCATCTCCTTCATGATGCAGTCTCACATGTCTGGAGATCGGGGTATCCTTCCCTGTCGTGATGGAGCTGATGTGACTAGATATTCTCCTGCGGAGCTGTTGGATCGTCTTGCCCACATACCATCGTGGGCAGGTACATTGTGCCACGTATATCACAGCTGTGCTTTTACAATTTAGATGGTATTTAATCGTGTAGGTAGAACCATCTACTGGGTTAGTGTATGTTTTCGTTTTTAGCATCAACGGGCAAAACGAGCAGGACCCGCAGGGATATGAACCTTGTAAAGTGCTCCTTGGTCTCTGGGCCGATTCAGATGATTCACTAAAGTGACTGTGTACTAAAAGATTGCGTAGATTTAGGCCTCTCCGATAGGTGATAGTGGGTTTTGCTGTTAGTTTTTCTGCTAGGTCGGGGTCAGCCGTGAGTATTGGCCAATAGCGAGACATGATGTTCCTAATGGTCTCAGCGTATGCATCATATGTACCGATGCATCTGACAATTTGTTCAGTTGGTTGTTGGTCTTTTTTGGCAAACAGTGTGTTCCTGTCAGTGTTCTTGGCTCTCGCATAAGCTTTATACAAGCATTTCTTCGGGTAACCCCGACTCCTAAACCTACGGTAGAGGTTGTCGCATTCCTTTTTAAACAGGGCATCGTCAGAACAGTTTCTTCGTGCCCTCAGGTATTGTCCTATCGGTATACCTGACTTGAGTGGTTGCGGGTGCCAACTCTGCCACTGTAAAAAGCTGTTGGTGGAAGTCGGTTTCCGATAGATATCCGTTTTGAGGCATCTTAGTGAATCCATACTGATTGTTAGATCTAGGAAGCAGATCACGTTCTCATTGATCTCTGATGTAAATTTCATCCCGATCTGATTACAGTTCAGTTGGTTGACGAATTCCTTAAATAGATCCTTACCTCCCTCCCACAGGATAAGGATATCGTCAATAAATCTGCCCCAGTATGATATATACTGGGTGTACTTGGTGTATTCCTCGGAGAACACTATGGTGTCCTCCCACCATCCAAGAAAGAGGTTGGCGTATGAGGGCGCACAAGTCGCCCCCATCGCGGTCCCCCTGACTTGGTGGTAGAAGGACCCATTAAAGAGGAAGTAATTGTGAGTAAGAATGAAGTACAACAGTTGGAGTATGAACTGATTGTGTTCTCTGAACTGTATCGCCTTAGTGGTCAGAAAATGTTCGACTGCCTTCAGGCCCAGCTTGTGCTCGATATTGCTATACAAAGACTCCACATCTAGACTAGCAATCATGGTGGTATGGGTCAATGGTAATTCCTGAATTTTCTCAATGATATCCTTCGTATCACGTAGATACGAGGGAAGGGCTACAACAAATGGCTGCAGCATCTTATCAATGTAGACGCTGCAGGATTGTGTGAGACAATCGCAACCAGAGACAATCGGTCTCCCTGGAACAGGGGATCGACATTTATGCACTTTTGGTAGAGCATAAAATGTGGCTATGGTAGGATGTTTGTTGTAAAGAATTTTATATTCATCGTCACTAATCAGGTTCGCATCTTTGGCTTCAGAGAGAAGTAGATTCAATTCACTGATATATTTTGATGTGGGGTCATTATGGAGGACTTTATAGGTGTGTCTATCCGATAACAATCGCATGACCATGTTTATATAGTCCTTGGTGTCCATGACGACTGTGTTGCCCCCCTTGTCAGACGGCTTCACTGTCAGATCATGGTCATTTCGAAGTTCCTCCAGTGCCCTCACCTCATCAGTGTTCAAATTCTTGAAAATGTGTTTCCTGTCCATTTTCAATCCTTCAATGTCTCTAGAAACCAGTTGTACAAAGGTTTCTATATTTTTATACTTAGAGAAAGGGGGGGTATGTTTAGACTTAGGTCGCATATCTGTAAGTGGTGCTCTTATGTTGAGTGAGCCTACAGTGTTTTCCTCTTCCAGGGTGAGAAGTGCTTCCAGGGCTTGTGTTTCCCTCTGTCTAAGTCTTTTTTTGTCCGTGTCTGCCTCTTTGTGCCACTTGTGTAATGCCAACTTTCGTGCAAATAAATTAATGTCCTTGATCCACAAGAACTTATCGCTGGGGGGTGTGGGTGTGAAAGTGAGACCCTTCTGTAATAGTGCCAAGGTGTGTGGAGAAAGTGTTTTGGATGACAGGTTGATAACTAGATTTTGTGTGGAATCATGTATTGGTGGGGGGATTATTTCATGTTGTGCCCCCACTTCTCGCGATCTCTCTGTGGTGCACACAGGGCTTGTGTGCCTAAAAAAGGTGACGGTAGGGATGTGGTTGTAAGGTGTGGGATAATCGAGGTTTGAGTGTTGAAGGTAGGTAATTGCATCGTGGTCATGGTGGAACGTGGTGTTTCTTGTGTAGATCTTAGTTCTGTGCTCTGCAGTGGTGTCATTATCGGGTTGAGGGGACACAGTGAGTTGTTTACAGATGAGAATGAAGATGAGGTAGATGGTTGTGGTCCTGTGGAGGAAGAATTGTGGGCTACTGTACATACTGGTCCTGAGGAGCGGCTGTCTAAGTAACTAGTGTTATTCGTTGTTCTCTTATGATGCGGTGACTTACGGCTCTTGAGATTTTTACGTTTTGTACCCCCCTGTGGATTGGGATGGTTAGACCTAGAGTCTTCTGTACTGGAGAGATCAGATTCCGAGATGTCTGTATACACTGGTTTTGTAGAGTATCTTTTGTTACGTTTTTGATTACTTTTCTGAGGGTAGACCTGCCCTGATTCAAAGTCCTTTCTGTCACGCAGGTATTTTTGATGTTTTTTATCCTTTATGTCCCTTGTGAGTGTATCTATGTATTTTTGGAGTTTATTTTCAAGCGATGAAAATTCAGGGTGTTGGCTGAATTTCTGTATATCCTGAATGTCCCTTTGTAATTTCTCTTGTATTCTACAGAGGTTCTGTTTCTCATATATGCTCAGGTATTCAATCATGCGTAGGGAATTGGATGTCAGGATGGTTTGCCAGCCCTTAAGAAATTCCGGGTCTTCCTGATGTGAGTTAGGGGTGATCTGTATCCTGAGTCCCCTGTACACTAATTTCTGACTTAGGTAAGTTTCGAAGCTGACCACTTCCCAACTTGCTCTGATATATTGTTTGTATGTTTTATTGAGGTCATTGAAGGCTAGGTGAATATCACTCTGATTCAATGGCAGGTCCTGGGTGGAAAAGACCTGTGCAGCCTGCTGTGTAATAGTCTCTAGACTGATAGCCTGTGATAGAAAACCTGCCATAGCCAAAGTGTGTGATGGTAACACGAGACACACTATTTATCCTGCGTGTGGTGCAGCTGTGTAGGGGCTTAGTAACGTGCACTCAAGAGTCCCGTCTTGGCAAAGACTGGGAAGGTGGGAGTAAATTCCCCCGTGGTCCTGTAGTGGAGAGTTAAAGCTCCAAAATAATCAAATTTTACTAAAAGGAATTGGACCAATTGTCAGGCAGGGTTTGTTACTGGAAAGAGATACAAAAACCGCCCTAGGGCGGCACAAAGGAGCCCATATCCTGACAATAAGGAGTGGCGATTAAAACTTAACTTTTATTTATGAGCTAAAGTATATAATATAGGGTATGAATAGATACTTGGTGCTCAAAACAGAATTCGTGATTTAAAAGCACAAGTGTCCTAAATGAGGTGGCCTTAGGGTATAGGATCGTAGATCTGTGTATATAGTAACATCGGAGTGGGCTGGACTCGGGTAGTGATAGCTAGTATGGCAGATATACAAACCTGAACGCTATGGGTTATTATCATTTAAACCCAAGCGTTGATTCCTGTGGTATGGGATCAGTGAGATCCCAGACTTATACAGGAATCTATTGCGGTATCCACAGCCCACAAGACCCTAAGTCTATCCAGCCTACAAAACCAAGGTACCACCCCTAGATAGGACCACTGCAATTTAAAATAAGAAAAGAAATTAGCCCCCCGACATGTTTCGCCAGTGACCTGGCTTCATCAGGGGTCGGGCTAATACTAATCGGCGGCGCTGTCTCGCCGGGTATATAAAGATCTTAGCCCCTCCCCTCTGAGGGTATTTGACCTATGGGTGAGGCGGTTGCTCGCCGCCACCTACTTTTCTAAAGTGATTGAAGTGTAACAGAGGTGGGTGGAGCCGAAATCCGTGCCAATGGAGCGGGGCCAGGGGTGGTGCTACCTCAGACAGCTGGCGATGACACTCACCAATCCCTGCGAGCGAGTGTGCGCATGACAGGTTCGGCAGTGTTGATTCAGCGGTGAAGACGACTGCGCATGCCCAGGTACTTTGCCTCCGGAGTACGGCCGGCGGAGAGATGCTGTCAGCTGTCTGAGGTAGCACCACCCCTGGCCCCGCTCCATTGGCACGGATTTCGGCTCCACCCACCTCTGTTACACTTCAATCACTTTAGAAAAGTAGGTGGCGGCGAGCAACCGCCTCACCCATAGGTCAAATACCCTCAGAGGGGAGGGGCTAAGATCTTTATATACCCGGCGAGACAGCGCCGCCGATTAGTATTAGCCCGACCCCTGATGAAGCCAGGTCACTGGCGAAACATGTCGGGGGGCTAATTTCTTTTCTTATTTTAAATTGCAGTGGTCCTATCTAGGGGTGGTACCTTGGTTTTGTAGGCTGGATAGACTTAGGGTCTTGTGGGCTGTGGATACCGCAATAGATTCCTGTATAAGTCTGGGATCTCACTGATCCCATACCACAGGAATCAACGCTTGGGTTTAAATGATAATAACCCATAGCGTTCAGGTTTGTATATCTGCCATACTAGCTATCACTACCCGAGTCCAGCCCACTCCGATGTTACTATATACACAGATCTACGATCCTATACCCTAAGGCCACCTCATTTAGGACACTTGTGCTTTTAAATCACGAATTCTGTTTTGAGCACCAAGTATCTATTCATACCCTATATTATATACTTTAGCTCATAAATAAAAGTTAAGTTTTAATCGCCACTCCTTATTGTCAGGATATGGGCTCCTTTGTGCCGCCCTAGGGCGGTTTTTGTATCTCTTTCCAGTAACAAACCCTGCCTGACAATTGGTCCAATTCCTTTTAGTAAAATTTGATTATTTTGGAGCTTTAACTCTCCACTACAGGACCACGGGGGAATTTACTCCCACCTTCCCAGTCTTTGCCAAGACGGGACTCTTGAGTGCACGTTACTAAGCCCCTACACAGCTGCACCACACGCAGGATAAATAGTGTGTCTCGTGTTACCATCACACACTTTGGCTATGGCAGGTTTTCTATCACAGGCTATCAGTCTAGAGACTATTACACAGCAGGCTGCACAGGTCTTTTCCACCCAGGACCTGCCATTGAATCAGAGTGATATTCACCTAGCCTTCAATGACCTCAATAAAACATACAAACAATATATCAGAGCAAGTTGGGAAGTGGTCAGCTTCGAAACTTACCTAAGTCAGAAATTAGTGTACAGGGGACTCAGGATACAGATCACCCCTAACTCACATCAGGAAGACCCGGAATTTCTTAAGGGCTGGCAAACCATCCTGACATCCAATTCCCTACGCATGATTGAATACCTGAGCATATATGAGAAACAGAACCTCTGTAGAATACAAGAGAAATTACAAAGGGACATTCAGGATATACAGAAATTCAGGCAACACCCTGAATTTTCATCGCTTGAAAATAAACTCCAAAAATACATAGATACACTCACAAGGGACATAAAGGATAAAAAACATCAAAAATACCTGCGTGACAGAAAGGACTTTGAATCAGGGCAGGTCTACCCTCAGAAAAGTAATCAAAAACGTAACAAAAGATACTCTACAAAACCAGTGTATACAGACATCTCGGAATCTGATCTCTCCAGTACAGAAGACTCTAGGTCTAACCATCCCAATCCACAGGGGGGTACAAAACGTAAAAATCTCAAGAGCCGTAAGTCACCGCATCATAAGAGAACAACGAATAACACTAGTTACTTAGACAGCCGCTCCTCAGGACCAGTATGTACAGTAGCCCACAATTCTTCCTCCACAGGACCACAACCATCTACCTCATCTTCATTCTCATCTGTAAACAACTCACTGTGTCCCCTCAACCCGATAATGACACCACTGCAGAGCACAGAACTAAGATCTACACAAGAAACACCACGTTCCACCATGACCACGATGCAATTACCTACCTTCAACACTCAAACCTCGATTATCCCACACCTTACAACCACATCCCTACCGTCACCTTTTTTAGGCACACAAGCCCTGTGTGCACCACAGAGAGATCGCGAGAAGTGGGGGCACAACATGAAATAATCCCCCCACCAATACATGATTCCACACAAAATCTAGTTATCAACCTGTCATCCAAAACACTTTCTCCACACACCTTGGCACTATTACAGAAGGGTCTCACTTTCACACCCACACCCCCCAGCGATAAGTTCTTGTGGATCAAGGACATTAATTTATTTGCACGAAAGTTGGCATTACACAAGTGGCACAAAGAGGCAGACACGGACAAAAAAAGACTTAGACAGAGGGAAACACAAGCCCTGGAAGCACTTCTCACCCTGGAAGAGGAAAACACTGTAGGCTCACTCAACATAAGAGCACCACTTACAGATATGCGACCTAAGTCTAAACATACCCCCCCTTTCTCTAAGTATAAAAATATAGAAACCTTTGTACAACTGGTTTCTAGAGACATTGAAGGATTGAAAATGGACAGGAAACACATTTTCAAGAATTTGAACACTGATGAGGTGAGGGCACTGGAGGAACTTCGAAATGACCATGATCTGACAGTGAAGCCGTCTGACAAGGGGGGCAACACAGTCGTCATGGACACCAAGGACTATATAAACATGGTCATGCGATTGTTATCGGATAGACACACCTATAAAGTCCTCCATAATGACCCCACATCAAAATATATCAGTGAATTGAATCTACTTCTCTCTGAAGCCAAAGATGCGAACCTGATTAGTGACGATGAATATAAAATTCTTTACAACAAACATCCTACCATAGCCACATTTTATGCTCTACCAAAAGTGCATAAATGTCGATCCCCTGTTCCAGGGAGACCGATTGTCTCTGGTTGCGATTGTCTCACACAATCCTGCAGCGTCTACATTGATAAGATGCTGCAGCCATTTGTTGTAGCCCTTCCCTCGTATCTACGTGATACGAAGGATATCATTGAGAAAATTCAGGAATTACCATTGACCCATACCACCATGATTGCTAGTCTAGATGTGGAGTCTTTGTATAGCAATATCGAGCACAAGCTGGGCCTGAAGGCAGTCGAACATTTTCTGACCACTAAGGCGATACAGTTCAGAGAACACAATCAGTTCATACTCCAACTGTTGTACTTCATTCTTACTCACAATTACTTCCTCTTTAATGGGTCCTTCTACCACCAAGTCAGGGGGACCGCGATGGGGGCGACTTGTGCGCCCTCATACGCCAACCTCTTTCTTGGATGGTGGGAGGACACCATAGTGTTCTCCGAGGAATACACCAAGTACACCCAGTATATATCATACTGGGGCAGATTTATTGACGATATCCTTATCCTGTGGGAGGGAGGTAAGGATCTATTTAAGGAATTCGTCAACCAACTGAACTGTAATCAGATCGGGATGAAATTTACATCAGAGATCAATGAGAACGTGATCTGCTTCCTAGATCTAACAATCAGTATGGATTCACTAAGATGCCTCAAAACGGATATCTATCGGAAACCGACTTCCACCAACAGCTTTTTACAGTGGCAGAGTTGGCACCCGCAACCACTCAAGTCAGGTATACCGATAGGACAATACCTGAGGGCACGAAGAAACTGTTCTGACGATGCCCTGTTTAAAAAGGAATGCGACAACCTCTACCGTAGGTTTAGGAGTCGGGGTTACCCGAAGAAATGCTTGTATAAAGCTTATGCGAGAGCCAAGAACACTGACAGGAACACACTGTTTGCCAAAAAAGACCAACAACCAACTGAACAAATTGTCAGATGCATCGGTACATATGATGCATACGCTGAGACCATTAGGAACATCATGTCTCGCTATTGGCCAATACTCACGGCTGACCCCGACCTAGCAGAAAAACTAACAGCAAAACCCACTATCACCTATCGGAGAGGCCTAAATCTACGCAATCTTTTAGTACACAGTCACTTTAGTGAATCATCTGAATCGGCCCAGAGACCAAGGAGCACTTTACAAGGTTCATATCCCTGCGGGTCCTGCTCGTTTTGCCCGTTGATGCTAAAAACGAAAACATACACTAACCCAGTAGATGGTTCTACCTACACGATTAAATACCATCTAAATTGTAAAAGCACAGCTGTGATATACGTGGCACAATGTACCTGCCCACGATGGTATGTGGGCAAGACGATCCAACAGCTCCGCAGGAGAATATCTAGTCACATCAGCTCCATCACGACAGGGAAGGATACCCCGATCTCCAGACATGTGAGACTGCATCATGAAGGAGATGCCAATGTCCTGCGTTTCTGGGCCATAGATCAGGTCCGATCGGGACCCCGACAGGGAAACATCGACCATAAGCTTCTACAGTTGGAAGCCAGATGGATCCACCGACTTAAATCCCTGAGCCCATCGGGCCTGAATGAAGGCTTTACCTTCGCAGCATTTCTCTAAGGGGCCACTTACGTGCATCTTTATCTTCTTCATTTTTTTCAAAAAGAAAAAGGGAAAGGGAAAAAAAAAAAAAAAAAGAAAAAAAATTTTTTTTTTTTTTTTTTTTAAAGTTTTTTTTTTTTTTTTTTTTTTTTTGTCTTTATTAGAAGTGGTATTGTATACCTCATCACTTCTTAAAGGATGGATATTCATTACTTGGTGTGCCAACCAAGAATTCTATACCCATATACCCCTCCCCCTCTATGCACCATTTTACTGACCTAGGATATTATATGGGAAATGCTCAGAAGTATACCTACCTAACCTAGCGGATGGGTGCATTTTGCCTGATCTCCACCGTGGCGTTTGTGGACAGAGTGCCTGAGCGTGCGCAGTCAGCTCTATTGCTGACAGCATCTCTCCGCCGGCCGTACTCCGGAGGCAAAGTACCTGGGCATGCGCAGTCGTCTTCACCGCTGAATCAACACTGCCGAACCTGTCATGCGCACACTCGCTCGCAGGGATTGGTGAGTGTCATCGCCAGCTGTCTGAGGTAGCACCACCCCTGGCCCCGCTCCATTGGCACGGATTTCGGCTCCACCCACCTCTGTTACACTTCAATCACTTTAGAAAAGTAGGTGGCGGCGAGCAACCGCCTCACCCATAGGTCAAATACCCTCAGAGGGGAGGGGCTAAGATCTTTATATACCCGGCGAGACAGCGCCGCCGATTAGTATTAGCCCGACCCCTGATGAAGCCAGGTCACTGGCGAAACATGTCGGGGGGCTAATTTCTTTTCTTATTTTAAATTGCAGTGGTCCTATCTAGGGGTGGTACCTTGGTTTTGTAGGCTGGATAGACTTAGGGTCTTGTGGGCTGTGGATACCGCAATAGATTCCTGTATAAGTCTGGGATCTCACTGATCCCATACCACAGGAATCAACGCTTGGGTTTAAATGATAATAACCCATAGCGTTCAGGTTTGTATATCTGCCATACTAGCTATCACTACCCGAGTCCAGCCCACTCCGATGTTACTATATACACAGATCTACGATCCTATACCCTAAGGCCACCTCATTTAGGACACTTGTGCTTTTAAATCACGAATTCTGTTTTGAGCACCAAGTATCTATTCATACCCTATATTGTATACTTTAGCTCATAAATAAAAGTTAAGTTTTAATCGCCACTCCTTATTGTCAGGATATGGGCTCCTTTGTGCCGCCCTAGGGCGGTTTTTGTATCTCTTTCCGGGAATATTTTCTTGGCACTCTTTGGGCCCCTTGGTACCAATTGAGCATCGTTGCAATGCCACAGCCTACCTGAGTATTGTTGCTGACCATGTCCATCCCTTTATGAGCACAATGTACCCAACATCTGATGGCTACTTTCAGCAGGATAATGCGCCATGTCATAAAGCTGGAATCATCCCAGACTGGTTTCTTGAACATGACAATGAGGTCACTGTACTCAAATGGCCTCCACAGTCACCAGATCTCAATCCAATAGAGCATCTTTGGGATGTGGTGGAACGGGAGATTTGCATCATGGATGTGCAGCCGACAAATCTGCGGCAACTGTGTGATGCCATCATGTCAATATGGACCAAAATCTCTGAGGAATGCTTCCAGCACCTTGTTGAAGAAGAATTGAGGCAGTTCTGAAGGCAAAAGGGGGTCCAACCCGTTACTAGCATGGTGTACCTAGTGGCCGGTGAGTGTATATGTATATATATATATATATATCTGCAGAATTTACACATGGTATTTTGGAACTTAAAATGGGGAACCAAAATTAGGACGCTACAAACAGGAAATAAGTGACGTTTGTGGGAAAACCCCTTTAAAACACAATAACCTTGATGTGATTGGCTGCTTTTACAGACTTACTTTGATACATTCTTTTCAGTTTCTTCTTTTGTTTCCCTCTTTCAGAGGACAAGGATGAGTGGAAGCACATTGGGGGTGAGCTACTGAATGTCAGTATTATGGCAATCCCCTGCCTGTGCTCCTTGGCCCCAGGAGGCCTCGCACCTAACACCAGGTCAGTAGAAGTTACACGCGTCACCTCGGCCCCCACCACCGGCTTCATTTAAACTTTTGTGAAAACGTTTCTACAGATTGCTCAAGGATTCGTGATCTCCCAAGATAGGTTGCCGTCAGTGAAGGATTAGAGACAATTATAGGATCTGCAAAATTAGGTCAAGTAGTCTAGCTGGAATATTTCACATATAATTACTGCGATCGTATTACTATAACAGCAGGCCGGGTTACAGCACCAGCCTTACCAGCACTGGTGTGTAGCTGAGAAGTCAGCGGAGATATGTGACGTGTCGCTCCATCCCAACCATCATGGAAAATGGTTTATTGTATATCATATTATAGAAAATACCTTGCTTATAATAACAATCTTTATTTATATAGCGCCACCATATTCCATAGCACTTAACAAATATGATAACAAATATGGAAGTGCTGAGGTTTTGTGCGTGGCTATAAATTAATAGCACATAAAATAAAACCCTGAAACGGTTTTGACACAAGATCCCCATTGAATGGTAACACGTTTAATCCCGAGGAAGCATTTTCCAAGCGTCTGTGGGGCAGATTTACTTACCTGGTCCAGTCGCGATCCAGCGGCGGGTTCTCCGATGCTGATTCGGGTCCGACCGGGATTCACTAAGGTCCGTGCGCTGATATCCACTAGGTGTCGCTGCTGCGCCGAGGTCCGCTGGAGTTCACCGGAGTTCACCTTCTATTTCTTGGTGCAGGTAAGTGCGGGCCTGTCTTTATTGTCCCGCTTACGGTGCCCACTAACATTACAGAGTTGGGCTACATTCACACCACATTTTTTGAAAATCTTCAGCACACTTGCCAGGAAAGCTCCCTGTGTATAAGTTAAGCGTATCTACAGATTTTTACCTGCAGGTGGGGGACATCATTTTTGCCGCCTTTCCATTCTGCTCCCTTCTGCTGAGCAACATCTGTGTTCAGCGGAGGACATTGGAGGCAATGGGGGGACAGATGCTACTGTATTGCCTACACTTCGGGCCTCCACTGAACGTACTCTCTGGGAGGTCCATAGGACAGTTACAATACTGGGGAAACACCCTGAACATTGCTATCAGCTGATGAATAGCTGCTACCAATGTTCGCTCCTCCTCCTATTTTCAGAGGGGAGAGAAGGAAGATGAGAATGTATTTCACCGTATGAGCTTACAGTGGGATATGTCCCAGGCCTCCGCTGTAAGGACACATGGGGACTAATCCTTACAACATAGGGGAACAAATAGTAGCCCATGCACTGTCAAAGATTACAAAGTCTTGTGACATTAATAATAACGTGAATTATATTTATCTTCTCCTTCTTTAGATTAAATGATGGCACAATGGAGCTGATCATTGTACGAAATACCTCCAGACCAGAGTTTGTGAAGCACTTGAAGCGTTACGCTACTCAGAAAAATCAGGTAGGGAAGTAGTTGTTAAATACCGGGCAGATTAATACCAGTGACCTCTTAAGAAGTCTTAACTCCCTGAGTCCCATCAGGATACATTAGCCATTATGTGACAGATTTGGAAGTTTCCAATCAGTTTATTGCAGCTTAGTCCATGGTAATCCCCCCCCTCCCATACTATTTAGAGTACAGTGCTGAGGAGGAGAGACAGGAAGCTATAGTATCCTATAATAGGAGCGGCTGCTTACCTTACAAGTAGCTTACAGCAAGAATGTGCATGGGTAGTAGAATTACATGCAACTCCTATTATTTCTATAATCCTAAATAATGATGTTTTTCATAAAATTACAATTCTGGAGCTGTAAAACTGGGTTCTTCCAGTTGTAGAAGTGTCCGCAGACATGTCAGAACGAGGTGACAAGCCCTCAATAAAGTGGTATTCCTGTTATGGCTAATTAATTGCCTTGGTTGCTTTGTGAATCACAGATGTAAAGTGGTAAGATTTCAGGCAATGGACACAAACAAGATGCAAGGAGTCCCTGCTTCCCTGCAGAACAGCAGGAGTCCCATCTCCGGCACTGTAGTCGGTCTGTCAAATCCGCCCCCTGCAGGTCTGTGAGTCACGGGCTGACCTCAGTCATCTGAAAAACCCTTAACTTCACATCATCCTCTAAACAAAGGGCTCCTGGATGAATGGAGTGGGACATTTAGCATTCCTCAGGTGTGAATTTTTGGGGTTTAAGTTTTTCTGTTGTACAATAGATGGGGATTCAGGCAGTCCACCCTCCATTGAAATAATCAAAAAACATCTTCTAAGTTGTAAGAATGAAAATTTTTCTTCCTAGTTTGACTTTCCTTTTGTTGAAACACACTTGGTTAAAGAAGTAAAACTCTGTCCCCAAAACACTCAAAATGGCAATGGCTTCTATGAACATACGGAGCTTAGTGAAGACCTTCACCCATGGAATATTGATGGGGATTTACTGGAAGCATCTTCTGAAGTTCATGTTCGGTGAGTGATGACTAGCGACTTTTGGTCCCCACTTATATTTTCCCCTGTTCCAGCACCAGTGACTTGGTCTCCACTGTGTTACAGCTGGACTGTAAGGGACAACATATAATATAACATGAATGCCACATCCAATCAGTGGCCTTAGCTGTGACATGTGATCAACATCACTTCCTGTATAGCAACTTTACTTCCTGAATAGGCTACTGGCGCTGGACCAGGGGACATATAACAGGTGAGTGATGTTTTTTCTCTGACTTGACACAATTCCCAGACTATAAATTCCCCAAAAATCATCAGCCCCTTTCAGCAGAGAAGACCTGCATCCTGTAATAAAGTATGTGAAACCCGACAGCCCTTTTAGTTTAGTCCTTGAATATTCAGCAAGATTAATATACATGTTCTTTTATTTTCCAGCTTACATCCTGAGCTCATAAATCTTTACGGGAGTAACATCGAGGAACTGGACGAGGCGAAAGCTACATGCAACTGTCTGTAGCCAGAAAAAAAGCTGTATCCTGATTTTATACAAATGTCACTTTTATTGATTGGTGGCAGCAGAGACATTAGAATGACAATGTTCAATGAGAACGGATCACGCCCACAAATATACAATTCATCGACACTTTAGACAATAGTACAACATTCTTCCACAAAATAAAAAAAAAAATTTGAACAAAGCCTATTTTACAATATAAATTTTTATAGAATTTGTAAACCTGCACTAGTTTTTGTAGTAGCATTTTTTAAAAAAAATGTGCAATAAATGAAGTTTTCGTAAAGCAGTTTTCCATTTTTCAGTCTAATTCGTTTATCGTTTATCTCTCCAACCTTTCACCTTTTACACAGGGGAATTAACCTATTCATTCACTAAAGTCCCGTTTGTATGGATTAAAGGGAACCTATCACTCTATAAAGTAATGGACATCCCTTTTTAGCTAAAAAAACCCCAGGTCTCTCTATCACCATAAAATCAACTTTTTTACTCTTACCTGGCAGCTTGCCAGAACCAGCAGCGAGTCAGAGAGGGTGGTTCTTTTACCTCCGAACCCAACCACCCCTCACTATCAGCTACCCCTCCCCTCTCCCAATATCATCTTTCTTGCCGGAGCTGGAAAGGAGCGAGACCGAGAAGGGGAGGAGTAGCTGGGAGTTAGAATAGGGGTGGTTAAATCTGGCGGAAAAGGAAACACCCCCTCTGATTCGCTGCTGGTTCTGGTGCTGCCAGGTAAGAGTATAAAGTTGATTTTATGGTGATAGAGAGATCTGCTTTTTTTAGCTAAAACAGGGTGACCCTTACTTTATAGAGTGCTATATTGGCTGCAATAGGTCAGAATGTGGAGACAGGTTTCCTTTAAAGGAGCTCTCCATGTTTTTAGGTCTTGTGCTTGTCATTATATTCTTTGATACCCATTTTAAATGACCCAAAAGGTTCCTGGACATTTATCAGGTAGAAAAAAAGTGGTGATATATTTTGTCAATATTTTTTTCACATTTTATATTTTACATCAGACAACCAAATATTTTGATTCCGTGGAAACTAGAGAACCCCCTTAAAGGCTACGAAATGGCATTGTAAAGGGAACCTGTCAGCATAAATGTAGTGTAATCTGCAGGCAGCTTGTTATGGAGCAAGAGAGGCTGAATTGATTGATAAATACTTTGTTAGTAGAAAATCAGGTTTTTTGATTTCTATCTTTGTTCTTCTATACTATGACCTCCATATATAAGAGATCAAAACTCTCCAAGGTCTCTCATGCTCGGGTGATGAATAAAGAGAGCCATTTCCAGATTTTCTAGATGGTCATTTTCATCTAATGTGTATGGGTTATCAAGTCATGAGGCCTTCCTATCAGTCATTGACAGCGATCCTCGTCTACTCAGTCACACGTGGAGGACCAACCACTGGTCGGACCTCCCCATGACTAGGTAACTGTTTCTAAGCATAGAAAGGACAAATGGGAAGTCATACTGAGTCTTTTCCCTATACTCTGCTTCAACCCACTTGCTCTATAACATGCTGCATGTTGTCCCATTTTACACTAAATTGATTGTCATTACAATTCTCTGTAAGGTCGGACCGGGTCTCTGTTGATTGTCAAGTACAGGAAAAATTATTAAACACAGAAACTTATAGTCAACCAAAACGAAACAAGAATTATGTTATGTATTCAGTGTGTGCATGTAAATGTCTCAGTGTGCAAAAGGCAACCTACAACCCTACCTCAGATTCTATCTACTCATACATTACTGTGCAAGGACTGGCAATGCATCGCTGGTGCTCCCCTCTCATGCCAAGAAAAACGATCACAGGTTCAGGACAGAAATTGCTCTCCATGTATTTGCAGTAATGGGCATGGAAAAATAATACAGTTTTGATATTTTTTGTATGTAACCAAAAAATAAACAAAATTTTACAGATTATTTGTCACCACAGGAGAAATGAAACCTTACACAACCTCCATCCAAATTACTGTTCTGTCCATGTGATGTGGGACAGGTCAGGTTTCCAGAGTGAGAGATGTCCTAAATCCATTAACACCCAACTTCCATCATCAGGTAATCATAAAGGACATTCAGGTTATCCATGTAACAATAAATTATGCGAACAGACATGCTTGGCAACATTTTTGCTGGGATAGGACCACTAAAAAGGGTGAACATATGCAAACGCCAACCAAAAATGGTTCTCACCACATCAGTGTCTTCCATGGGTCAATGCTAAAGTGTCTTGAAATGGTCAAAACCAATTGGACAGATAGGTGTTGTATTAATATTATTTGGTTAAGCTGAAATACTTATATATGGCCAAGTTTTGGGTGGAAATGTATTACATTCCATATTACATTCAATTCGGCTTCATTGCCAGAGCAAATTCCTCACCCTACTAAACCATAGTTCCTGTAGACCCTTCTTTTTGGAGTGACAGTGGGGTGACTATGCAGCACTGAATCACATACTGGTCAAGAAGCAAAGAAGGTGAAGGCTAAACTAACAACCATAGTCAGCACGGAAGCAGGACCTTCTAAAATCGTTTCATAACTCGGTAGGTCCTGCCCACATTTACTGTCAACAGTTGCCAACTAATGCTGATACATTGAAAGGTGATCCTACGAGCCGTAGTGTTTTTGAACAAAGTCGCTTCAGCTGAAATGAAAGGCAATATGCTTAGGAGACCTCTAGCACCTCAGATGTTCCACCAGGGATCACCTTGTCCAGTGATACATGTCTCTCTTCAATGAAGTCCCACGTAACCGGCAAATGCAATAAGCTCCTACTCTGGGGTTTCATTGCATTTCTTCTATAATAATAAAATTGTCACTTTCCTGAGATCCTTGGTTGATCATATTCATGAAGAAGTCGTGAACATATCCATTCATGAAATAGACATCTTTTGGAGGCATCACAAGTTCTTGATAAGTTCTAGATAAATATCTGAAAAAAATCAGTTCTCTTCTGTAAAGAAAAATAACTTCATTTCTTTCCTTGTGGTTTTTCCCATAATTTATGGAATATTTAAAACATCTATAAGTTCAGAAATATGTTTATTTCTATTCTTTTTCCTCTTGGGTAAGGAAGCTCCAACTTTCTTTTCCATTTTCGTCTGGTTCCAGTGATCTGTACTTTCTCTTGAAGAATCCCATCTAGGGAACAATGATACAACTTAGTTAGGTTTGGTCTGACCCAAATGAGATATCATTTTAAGTGCTGTAAACTGTATCATGATGGATGACATGTTCATAGATTAGATTCTTTAATTATCAAGTGTTGAATAAGTCGACTACGTGTGAACACAGCTATGTACATCTGTCACCAAGATATCGGAAGGTGATGAATTCTTCTGGGCGACAAAGCGGAAAATCGAGATTTAGTTTTCCTTATTGGGAACTGGTTTTTATTTTGGTTATATAAAATATTTAAAGGGGTTTCTAAGATAAGAGTTGCTCCCGGCACCCCTGGAAGTGTGTTTGCAAGGGAAACCATGGCCAGATTTCTGGTGAAAGAGAAACTGTATGACAGCTTAGGTCCACCACATCAGGAGCCACTCTTTTCTGAACTATAGAGGGAATCTCAGTCTAAATAGCTATCTTACTGGATTCTAATCATTGAGGGCTTGTCCTCAGTAAAGACCTTCAAAGTTTGACCAGTGGGACTAAGACTAGGACTAATTCGTATCAGAACTATGTAGGGGCTGCATGCACTAAACCACATTCATACATATTATCCTGCCCCTTTATTGTGCTCATCAGCATTAAGGGTATGTTTCCGTGCTTTGTAGACATAGGCCCACATAGGCCGACATAGTGCACCTACAATTTTTTGCTGCTTTTAGAGCAGAACATTGGGGCACATTTACTTACCCATCCCGTCGCGATCTCCGCTGTGTGTTGTCCGACGAGGATCCGGGACTTCAGTGATTCACTAAGATCATGCATCCAATTTCCTGCATCTGTCGCTTAACCCGCTGAGGTCCGCCAGATTTCACCTTCTTCCCGGTGCATGTGAGTGCTGATCTTGCGACACAATTTGCTTTTTAAATTCCGCGGTTTGTCCGAATCAGTCGGGTTGTCCGATGGCCACGCCCCCCAATTTGTTTCACATGCAAGCCGTCGCCAATGCGCCACAATCTGATTGCGTGCGCCAAAAAAACGGGGCAATTCAACGCAAAATGGAAAAATGTGAAACCCGACAAAAATGTGTCTGCCGAACCCTTAGTAAATGTGCCCCATAGTGCGTCCACGTCACATTTCACTTCTTAAATACATGTGTTAGCAGTTTGCGCTGAAAAGAACATGCAAGGTCGAACAAAAAACTGGGGCTTTAATAAATGTGGGCCATTGTGTGGGCATTTATCAATTTTGGCGGTCTGTGTTTTTAAGTTAATGAATTGGCACAGGACTGAGAAAGGTGAGAACTGTCTCCACATTCATAAGGGTGAAAAAGAACCCCATAAACCAGTCTTTTGCAGCTCTTAGTGTGTGCCAGAAATTGTCCGAAGAGCACCAATATTCTGGTGCTAAGACTTCTTAAAAAGGCACGATAGGCACAGCAATGGGAAAGAAAGGACATCTATCACCAGGATTAAAAACCAAGCACTATGACATACTGGTGGGTGCCCCCTCTGCTAGGATCTATGCTTCTTTTAGCTTCTTAAAGGGAACCTACCACCACATATCTACCTATAAAGGTAAAACGGGTGGTAGGTGGACCTATAGGAGGTGAGTCCTCACGTCCCTGCAATTTTTAGCATACTTTTATTCAGTATATATGTAAATTTCTGTAAGCGGCTACTGGGGCGTAGAGTAGCCAGAGCTGAGGCCACACGTTGCGGCTACTCCACTCCCCCGTAGCCTTTTTGTTCGGCCTACCAAAAGTTCGTCGTAGCTGCGCGCCCTCGTCCGATGATGCTGCCATCTGTGCATGTGTAGTGGCTCCGGGTTCGGATCAATGACCGTGCAGCCTCGGGCCCGCTGTTCTGCGCATGCGCAGATGGAAGAATCATCGGACGAGGGCGCGCAGATTTTGGTAGGCGGAACAAAAAGGCTACGGGGGAGTGGAGTAGCCGCAACGTGTGGCCTCAGCTCCGGCTACTCCATGCCCCAGTAGCCGCGTACGGAAATTTACATATATACTGAATAAAAGTTTGCTAAAGATTGCAGGGATGTGGGGATTAGCCCTTAAAAGGTGGTGGTAGGTTCCCTTTAAGCCCTTGTTTTTAAGAAATAAAGGTTTTAAAGATAATGCAAATGAACTTGAGGGGCTCCAGACTCTAGTCATATCTATGGAACCTGAAGCCCCTTGGGTTCATTTGCATAATTTTTAAGAGGTTTTTTTTTTTGTAAAAACAAGATCCTAAGAAGCTAAAAGAAGAACAGAAACTGCCAGAGGGGGGCACACACCAGCATTTAAGTGTGCTTGGTTTACAATCCTTCATCCTGGGGGTAGATGTCCTTTAAAGGTGATGTAGATCTCACATTCTCTGCAGGCTGGTTTTTCTCTTTTCAGAGAAATCCATTATAGAAGCATTCTGATGTTTTAGGCCTCTCATACACTTACATCCAACTTGCATCACACTAGCAGCATGGACTGGCTGGAACTTCCAGCCCGAATGCTGACAAGCGGAAGTGATTTCAGCATGTCGGTTCCGGTTGTCAGTGTTGGGACTGGACGTTCCAGCCAGCACATGCTGCGAGTGTGATGTGAGTTGGATGCATCACACCTTATAGTGTGTAAGGGGCCTTAGTTCGTCTTATCTGTCTTCTACTAAGAGGTTTAAAGCACTCAATTAGGTTGATAAAGAAGTCTGCCCAGAGGCTTTTTTGACAGATTTCTATGCACAAGACAGAAACCAATGACCATATAGAGAAGCTTTTACAAATTACATAAAAATGTTTTGTATTTAAAACCTAGAAAATTATTCTGCATCAATAAAAGACAATGGCTCCTGTAGGTGTTAAAAGTCTTTAAATCACCAAACATAGGGTTGAGAAGCCAGAATCTTACCTTCCATAGGGTAAATGTCATGAGGGAGAATAGCAGAAGTCCCAGCACTAAGCTTATTCCAATTATTGAATATAAAACATATTTTCTTGGTTTTTGATTGTGAACGGCTTCTAGTAGAACCTGCAGAAAAAGGACAAGTCACACAATGAAGAAAGAAACACAGTTTGTACATTCATGTAAAATATGTTGCATATCGAGGAATCCTATTCAGCTATGACTGCAGTACTTCCCCTTCCCGCTATATATGAACATGTCAAATGTGCACACGGAGGCATTGCAGCTTCTCTCAATACAGTTTACACTGAGATCTTCATTGGACAATTTGATGACCATTGTCCTGCAATGTTTGGCCGACTTTTGTCTAATGTGTATTGGCAGCTGATGGATGTCCATACAAATAAAATTAATGTTGCTTATCAAAACAAAGTTGGTAGAATCTGCCAACAATTCAATGTATTTGGGGTGTGAATTCTCCCTCAATGACACGTGTTAGACGTTCTGCATCCCCAATTGTTTCTTCTAAGGGCAAAGTCACTGCCTGAGATGTCTATTGGCAGGTTGAGAGAATGATCCTGTCCGGACTGGGGTTCCTTGGGACCACCAGATAAAATTATGTAATGAACCAAACCTCCATCAATTCCTATCAAATAGTCCCACCAATTTCACCAAAAAATTTATATATAAAGGTCTCCCCATAGTACTAGAAGATCTAATGGTGGACCCAGGCTCCATCCTGATACGGAACCCCCCATGGTTAGCTAACCATAACCATATTAGACAATATATGGCACATTTTGAGCAATAAACCTCCCCATTATATCGACTGATATAAACATTTCCATTTCTTACATGTGTGTAATGCTCCTGGTTGAGATAGATAATTTTAGGGTTTTCTTCAGACCTCACTTTTCCTAATGTGATGAACTGTAGTGATGAAACTTCTTCCTAAATATTAAAAACCAAAAAAAAAAATATTTAGCTTTATGGAAGAGGAATAAAATACAATTTCATTAAAAATCTATACATTAACATTAAACAAACACTGTGCAATATTCAGGCACCATTCAGACTGATTTTACTGCACTTTATCTCACAATACAGACGTGCGGTATTTTATTGTAAGTGCAGTGCTGCTTGCAGCCTTTAGGTGGTCCTCTTCTTACTGTTAAATTTTGTAAAATTTAGGTAGTCCAACCTCTGGTTGTAGCAATTACTACCATTTATAGTCAATGTGGAATTTTAGAAAACCTTGGTTCCCGATTTAGCAATTTTCATTACAAATAAATGATCATTCTAAGCACTTATAAGATCAAAATGTATCTACAAGTAAAGAACCAAAAACCAAGTCACATGGAGTGGATCAGTAAAAAGGACATGCCGGCCAAAATGAACAAAAATTTCCCATGTGCTCCATTATGATATTTCACATGTCAGCCTCTCAGTTTCTCTCTATGTCCTTTAGATGAGGAGGATTTTCATCCTCAGATAGAAATGATGGTTCTGTGCCTGGCTGGTCATTTGATGTTGTGCTGAGATATCATGGGATTGATTAAAAAAACGGAACAGAAGAAAAGTGTCCTTTTTAAGCAGGGAGAGTTTGTAATTTTTCGGAACATTTGTATTCAGTTACTTACAAGCTCTAGAAGTGCATGGTTTGTTTCAATCTTCACGTCCACAGTTGCTTCAGTGTTGCTTTCCATGTCTCCAAATGTGCAGTCAATACGTAGACAGGTTGTGTCATCATCAAAGCAGTACTGGGAATGGACCATATATATGATGAAGGATTATATAGAGAACATGTGCCAAGAGTCCACCCCCAACAGAAAATCCTCTACATATGACACATCATTGATGTATTGGTCTCCTAATATGGGGTACAAGGCAACCAAAGCCATTGCTCCCCTATACTTATACCTCTATTTGGTCATAAGTGAATGTATAATCAGAAAGGGACATCCAAGATAGTTTTAATAAGAAACAAATGGCCACTAGAGCAGACACCATTGGTGGATATTTTATGTAACATGTTAGCTTTGCCGTATAACCTTTGACACATTTGCAGAGCCATCTCATTATCACTAGAGGCCAGGTGAGATTTCATCTCTCTACTTACCAAATTCCTGGCTCCAGACCTTGAGAAGAATGTCACTAAATCACCAAATATTGTTCTATTGCTTGGCACCGAGTCACATACATCTGTGTTAGAAGTGTAATGGCATTTTCCTAAATTTGTCTGGAACAAAACAAAATTGCAACATGTCATAAAGCAGTAGATGGAAAATCATGTATTCCAGAGATTCCAGATTTGGGGTAACTTAATCAGTATCTACTTTACAAAAAAGATCAATGGTGAAGTATAAAATATTTACGATTCACATAACTTACCTTGACATCCAAAATATGAAAGAGTTTGAAGTCTCTTGGTGCAAATATATTGGGGATCATAATCTGAAATGTGGTGTTGGAGACAAGACTTGGTCCAGCGTTGATCACCTTAAATGAAACAAAACATCCATTGATGACATCATATTCCTCTGGCAGTAGAGTAGAGGGTAAATCTGTATCCCATGTATAATCCTTACACTGAATGTGTATTCTATAGTCTCTTTGATACAGAGTATGTCCTCATCTTCTGGAGGTCCGTACACGAATGATATCGGAGATACGTGACTACAAACAAGAAAAAAAGAGAATTGATTGCATAGGGGGATTTATCATGGCTATTACACCTACAATACCAAGCAGAGTCACTTGTCAGTAATTCCTCCTCTAGACCACTAGAGTGGGTCGGATGTGGTTCTGGGCCACGGAGGGCCAGGTCAATGCACAAGCTACAGCGCAATTCTATGCCAGGCATGAACTGTAGTGCGCCAGCCACCCTGGGTATATTTCAAAAGGCTTGAACCTCTGGCATCCAGCGAGCGCCAGCACTTCATAGATCTGCCCCAAAATGCAGATCTTCATTTTAGCAGCTACTTATAATGCACGTCCTTTCTGTAATCCCCATCAATGCTTATAATTCCTTTATTTATATAGAGCACACAGATTACGCAGCGCTGCACACAGCTTGACAAATTGGTCCCTGTCCCCATGGGGCTCACAATCCAAACAACCTAACAGTATGTTTTGGAGTGTGGGAGGAAACCTGAGGACCCGGAAGAAACCCACGTAAACACAGAGAGAGCATACAAACTCTTTGCCTATGGGACTAGAACGAAAATCGAACCAACAAAATAGAACACAATTTTTTTCTCTGTATCTGATGTTATTGAGCACAATACAATATAATACACCACTATCTTAAGGAGCGGAAATAACTTGTTACTCACCCGCCGACGTTTACGTTGACTTCATATCTTGTGGCTATGGTGAATATGGCTTCATTGTTCCATAAGGAGCCCTCATCTACTTCGTTCTGACTGGTTTCCATAAAATAAAAACAAGAATTAAAGTAACAGAACACATTGTATGCTAAAAATAATGAGGTCCAACTACAACCTCTGAGTGAGCCCTTACACAATTGTTATCGTCCACCATGTTTAGTTCATACCACCCCTAGTGGAGTTATGATACCCAGGTACCTGCCTAATAACATCTCTTACTGCTTAACCCCCAAGTTACCATGTGTGGCCTTATCATGAACCATAATACAGTGTATTTATGTTGCGTTATAATGCGACTTACCAGCTCACACTGACATTGATTATAAGATCTTCTGTGGTGCTGACGTAACTGGTGTCCAGCAAAAAGACAAAATCTTGCTGTGGGAAGAAGAATAAAAAATGCTGTGGAATCCGTGGTAATTGAAAGGTTACTCTCACATCTACATCTGACCAATGATGAACTAAACATTGGTAACAAACGATAACCTAGACACAATACAGATAATACTCTGGAACACTTTTACCATATTTATTTAAACCTGCGAACCTGTCTCCAGTAATGTCATTTTAAGGTGGTGACAGGTCGGAATAGCCTATGCTATCAGTGACGTAACTACAGGGGTGGCAGCCATATAGCAGCTGCTATGGGGCCCACATCGTCAGAGGGCCCCAGTAACCAGGGTATTGGGTGTGTATTCTGTGTGTGTGGTGTGTTTATACACTGTATATGTGTATATGCTGCAAAGGTTTATGTGGTATTGTAGGTATGTGTATATGCTGTATGTATGTACATATAGTGTGTGTATATACTGAATGTATATAAATATGTGTATATATGAATGTATAAATTTGTGTAATTGTAACTCACATTTGTGCGTAAACAAACATATACAATTTTTTAAGGGAGAAGGAGCGCCCCATTTACAAGTCTGCTATGGACCCGGCCTCTCCTAGTAACGCTATGCTGATTTTTTTTAGCATTCTAAAACATTTCAGTACTTTATTACAAACTTTATTTCACATTACCTGCCTCCCTGCCAGCAGCGTGTAGTGAGCAGCTTAACTCATCTGAGTAAAGTACTTTTCATCCCATTTACTTGGGCTCCTATCATCTTCCCTCCTAACCCCAAAATTTCTGCTGAGTTCCATATTGCTAGCAAGAGGACAGAGGTTTACTGAGGTGTCAAATTACATAATGGGAGGGAAGCAAGGAGTCACAGCACCTAGGTCTCCAATCACCAGCATTGAGAGGAGTGCAAATTCTAGATACAGACTGCAAACAGAATAGCTGCTAGAAAGTGAAGATTATAAGTCACATAATGACCAGAAATAGTGTTACTCCTAATGTGCACACACTGGACTACAGGTGTAGGTAACGTTTGTTGAAAGATTTCATCAACTTTAAAGTGAAAATCATTTATAAAAGAAAATGAATGTAAACTTCATCTACTTCAAGTGCTTCAACATTTTGACTCTGTGCTGTACAATTCTTCTCTTATTCAGGGGTGTGTCTCCTCACGCTCTGCCCAATCAGTAATGACTGACATTTTCGGGACACACCCATTTGACTAGAGCACTAATCCGCTGCAGGATTACCTAACACGAGTGACTGTGCTTTTATCTACCCAACTGTAAGGCAATGTAAAAGCTTATTGTAACCTTTGCCCCAATTCCCAAATTTCACAACCAATAGATAAACGGATTCAGAACAACTAGTGCTGGACCCCATCTTACCAAACTCAAGCATGGGCTGCCTATATTGCATATAACTCCCCTGATCTAAACAATATTGCATAAGATTACTGGACTGGACTTACAAATAGTCCGAACCATCAATTATTGACCTTTGCTATCAAGTAATTTTTAGGTACCTTGGTTTGGGTAAGCGCTCAATTTAAAATGAGATCTTCTAGGTCAACCCTGAAGATGAACTGCTCATTTTTACCAATCCTCATCATAATCTCTTCATATTTTGGGACATGTAACTCATGGTTCATGCTCCTTGTTCCCCTGTGCATTGGAGCGCTGATCCTCCCCCTTCGCTGACACGTTGGCTGTGATATTTCTACGTGTGACCAATTTACAATTTCACACACTATTCCTCATGCCAATTTCGAGCAATTTACCACCTCTACATCTAAAAAAAAAAGTGCTGATCATAGAGAATTGCAAAAACTACTCATGTTCTCAAGTTTCGGCTGGATGTCCCCCATTCCTCATAATAAAGTATTGTCCGTCCCCACCCCACACACAGACCAAATCTAGTGTCTTCTAGAGAACTTACTCTTGAGAAGGAGTCCACGTAAAGATGACCTATGTTACAGTCCAGTCTTGTCATTTGATCTTCTTCATCATTAACCGCGCAGTTTATCTGTTTCTCCAGCTGAAAACCCAAGATAAAAATAATAGTTTTATACATTAAACATATTAAGAGAAAAATCTGTAATACAAGGGACATCTGAGTTAGACATGGGCCACTGAAATAGGTTTATTTTAAAGGTACAAGGTTAGTGTAGAAGAAATCCAAGGTTGGGTTAGATGATGTGATCCTGTGTGTCTAGCCAAAGATGCACCAGCCATGAGGTGAGTTGAGCCTCTTGCCTCAGGCAGCACCATCTGCAATAAGATGGGGGGCAGCATCAGGGGAGCAGTCACCTGCTACAAAGCAGAACCTGCAACATAAAGATAGTGTTTCTTCACACCAGACGGCAGCATGGGTGTGAGACACTGCACATAGAAGCCACATACAAAACAAAATAATCTGATATATTACTTCTGGATGGGGTGGTGGAGGCGCCATTCTATAGCTCTGATCTGATATGTATGGTGCTGCCCTAACTCTGGATACAATACAATAGTACATTATTGATCCCCTGGGGGGAAATTCTTTGGTGAATTTCATAGTGTCCAGGCATTTGTTACAGTTATAAGGTTACAGTTACATACATACACTACGAGGGGCACCTTCTTACATGTTGCTAGTTCCTTAGCTGCATAAAAACATTGTATATTGAACTTTTCATATCCAATTCTCTTGGTCTTAAGGGAGATGAGCCCCTACCAGGTGTATGTCAGCAATTCCCTTTTCATTTCAGAACACATGCATACTTGGCTGAAAAAAATCAAGTCTGTATAGAGATGGTGGTAGCATAACAGTAGCCTATAGCTATTGGAGTACATTTAATCTGGGTGCAACATGGGGAAAGCCAACTCATCTGTGTTAGTACTCGTCCTCCAATCTACAGCCCACCAGGGCCAACAAAAACTCTACCTTTCTATACCTTTTACTTGGTTGTACACATATAGTTATAAAGAAGAAGTATAAATAACTAATACAGATATACAGGATAACTATACTGGGTAGGGGTTTCTGTCTTGTGTGTTATACAGCATTATGATGAGTATTACCAGATCTAGAACTTTGATGAAGTAGACGCCTTTAGGAAGTCTCATGTGTAGAGTGGACTGGTAGGCATCATCCCCAGCATTGTACAGAGACATATTGATCATTGCAGTCTTCGTGCCTCCAACAACAAGATACGTTTTGTTTTCCGATCTGTAAAAAAACCCCCAGATATCGAGTAAATAAAGTTTTATTATATATTTATCCAAAAAATTAGGATACTGCAGTATAAGTAGGCCATATTTGCTGGCCGCAGAAGAAGCAGCCAAGTCATAGCCCCTATTGAGGTCTATCGTGCACGGTCATGGGCTGTTACACTGTGCAGAGGGGAAACATGCTCTGCACAGTGTAACAGCCTGTGAAGCTACGGCACGGAGGGGCTCTGGAAACACCCACCAGAGCCATTTAAATTCATTAGCACAATTTTATAACTTGATTTTAGAAGGAAAGAGGCCAATGATAACAAATATAAGAAGATTATATACCTCAAGACAACTTAGATGTCTATCATTTACAGTATCTGTATATATATCCATGATGATAGATCGGGAAATATAGCTTTAAATCTTTCATGAAGTGAATAAAAAAAAACAGCAGGCTTTGTATGAAAGTGAAATACAGATGTATTCAATACATTTTAATACAGTAAAAAAAAAAAAACTCTAAAAACAAAATCACACAAATGAAAGTGACATTTATAGAATGTTCTGGCACAAAACTAAAGCATTACTCATTGTACACCTTAGGGAGAGAAGCTGGCACAGACATCAGCAACAGAAGGTGAAAGCGCTGCATAAACAGCCAGGCTCCAAGACAACAGCAAATTACACAGAAACATATTGCCGGCTTTGTAGCAATTTAATTGCTGAATTTCGTCGTCCTGGTGCTTATTTATATATCTTATTGTATTAGGAATTGTAGCAAAGAGAGGGGAAAAAAATTCCAAATGAATTAATTACTGAGAGGAACAAATTTCTTTTCGGTTTTGATTTCCGGAATGTAGAATTTATAGACAGGTTATCCAGTATTACAGTGTACAGTATATATATAATGTACATTATTCTAATATATAATATAACCTATGCATAAGAAGACAACAGGTAAGATTAACATGTACAAGAAGTGATTGACGAACATTAATCAAGACTGAATTTTTCATGTCAGTCTTGATAGCCCCTCTTGTCTCGTCTTGTTCAAAGTTTGCTACAATAAAGGGGTGTTCCCATTTCAGCAAAGAATTGATACTGTTTGTATAATGAAAAGTTACACAATTTCCCAATATATTTCCTGTGTCATTTCCTCCCGGTTTTCTAGATCTTTGCTTGCGGTTATTCAACAGGAAGCTTCATTTCTGACTTCCTGTTCATAAGAACCGTTCCCTGGTCACGTGATGTCACACAGGTGCATGGCTCGTTACAGTAATCAGAGCTGTGTGTTACAATATCTTGTGCACCCGTGTGACATAAGAATGATCAGGAACTGGTGTTTATCCACAGAAGGTTACCAATGAAAAACGGCGGCAGGCTATAATGAATATACAGGGCCACATCTGCCGAGATGACTATCTTGCTTCAGGCGGCAGAATGCAGAGCACTTCAGGGAGCGGCAAAATTTGATACTCTAGTGTGTACGATTTGGGCGCCTGTTGCTGCCAGGTAAATAAATTGCAACTGTTTCTCTAAGATTAATTCATGTATTAGGCTGTCGGCATTGTGCGTACTATGCAGGGACACAGGCACTGTGATGTCATCACACATCGCCTGTGTCCCTGCATAGTATGTGGCCCTGCCGAGACACAGCAACAGGGCTGACAAAAGCCGGGAGAAGAAGAGAGACACGCAGCGTTGGAGCAAATGGAATGCATGTAAATATAAGTTTTATTATTTTTGCTGCCCATATATACATGAAACTGAGGGGAATATATATATGGGCGGCTGTATATGGGGTACGGTATATAACTAAGCTGGGCTGGCTGTATATGTGGGGCCAGATTTTATTTAAAGATGGAGGAGATCTGTATATATATATCCATCCAGTATATATATTAAGGGGTGATGCATATATTCATTAGTCAGGGTGGAACTGTATCATTAGTAGCTGTATGTAACCTGATAATAACAGGATGGGAGATATTAGTTTGAAACACATTGGGGGATGCTTTATATATGTTATTGGGGTGCTGTGCATACTATAATTCCAGTACAATACACAATACAAAGGAAGAAGAGGGGGGCGGCATTGTAATTTTTGGCTCAGGCAGCAAATGTGGTAGAATCGGCTCTGCTAACATTTATATAAGACCAAACCAGGTGTAGATTTCAATATCTTTGAGAGCGCGTTGAGCCAAAAGTTGAGTTGGAACCTGTTAGTAATTCCAGCATGTATCTCACCATTTGCACCAATTATAAAAACAGGAGCTCAACGCAGGAGGTGGGAGGGGTGAGCGCTCCTCACCCCCTCCCTCCATAGGGAGACGACTGGATACCCGACTCGGTCACTCGGTGATGCGTGATGTGTTCACTGTGCTGTAACCAGGAGCCACAGAGATCTATGGGGGGCGTGATCTGGCCACAAATCATGCAACCAGATCACTCCCCCCAAACGGCAATGTAAATGGGCCCTTAGGCTGTTTACACAGATCTGTGTCCAAACCAGATTTAAACAGTTTATGTGCTGCCATATTTCCCGACCCAGCCGAGACTGTAAATCAGTTCACAGCAGCAGAATTGGAGATCAAGCCTTATGGAAGGGTATTTGAGTAAAGATGTCCCCCTTACATACAATAGATTGTAAGATGAGCTAAGAATAGGCATTGTCCTTAAGAATCTTTTAGAACTTTCTTGTTTCTAAAAATGAAGACATCACATGAATTCCTCAAAAGATAACAACGTGCACATCTGTTCCGTGCTGACCTAGATAACAATCATTTTAAAACAGTATAACTGTATAATTATCTATTTTACTACAAGAGTAAATGTTACTCTATAGTCAGCGCTTGGGGGGTCTCAACAGAGGTGTTCATTGAAGTTGGAGGGCCCCAGTGCCAAAAGCTTACAAGCCCCCCAACTATTATGTATCATTTATAGAATTGGTGCTTTATGTATTTGGAATAGGGTCAGGAAATAAGACTTCTTACAGAGTCATTGCCAATGAAAGGGGTTGGGCCCTATCCAAAGGGTAGAGCCAAACTTGCTGATCGGTGGGGGGTCTCAGTGATCACGAGAACGAGGGGTCGAATGGGGTCCCAGGTACCTCCATCTGTCCCCTCGTCGCTCCCAGTATTAATGGAGCTAACAGCCGTTCTGCTCCATTTCTCTTTATGGAGCTGACGGAGATTGCCGAGCACCACGCTGTCAGCTCCATAGCGCTGAAGAGAGCAGAATGGACATGTGAGGCTGTCTGCTCAATTGATCTCGGGAGCGACAAGAGATTGACGGAGGTACCTGGAACCCCATCGGACCCTCCGTTCTAGTGATTTGTGGAGCTCTCATCACTGAGACCCCACTGATCAGCAAGTTAGGCCCTATCCTTGGATAACTTGTTTTGGGAAAAAAACCCTTTAAGACCACCTTGTATTTGGAATAGACAACTTTGGACCCCCATAAGACTCCTTAGCCTGTAAGTGACTGCCCTTCTTCTCTCCCTCAATCCATTGATGAGGTTCCTTCAGTTGGACCTCCACAAACCAGTTAGTAACATTATATGGACAAAAGCAAAAGTTGGAATTTCTGAAGATCTGCTGGACTTTATGTTGTAGTCTATACTGTGCTATTCTGCACTACAGGCAGTCCCCGGGTTACATACAAGATAGGGTCTGTAGGTTTGTTCTTAAGTTGAATTTGTATGTAAGTTGGAACTGTATAGTTTATCATTGTAATCCCAGCCAGAACTTTTTTGGTCTCTGTGACAATTGGATTTTAAAAATGTTGGATTGTCATAAGAATCAGGATTAACACTAAAGCTTCATTACAGACACCTGTGATAACTGTTATAGCTTGTTATTGTAGCCTAGGACTAAAGTACAATAAATTACCAATATCCAGAGGTCCGTTTGTAACTAGGGGTCGTATGTAAGTCGAGTGTTCTTAAGTAGGGGACCGCCTGTATATCTCTACGCAAAGCCTTGATTTAATGATGCTCACATTCTGATACAAAACCGTAGGGGTCTCCTGAATTCTAGACAGACATTCGCTATTCCTAAATCTTGTAAGAATAATTACAGTCTCCCTGGGTTATATTCCGGGCTTGGTGTTTATTCTCCATGATTTATTATATCCCAGAGCTAGAACAAAGGGAGCGAGCAGTAGTTCTGATAAGCCGGGGATAACATTACTTTTTCAATTACGGCTAATCCTTCTTCTCGCTGGACACCCTTTGTTGGCCGATGTTGTGCTGATAAAGCACTGATACAGGGCAAATGTGAATGTGTGATCTCAATACATAGCATATCGCTCCTGTACAGCCCCTGGAAATGGCAGCCGGTTAGTGCTCGCTAATTGACTGATAACCTACTGATGTTATTGCTGTCTATCTACCAGTTACGCCTTGTCCTTATTATTTAACATACTAAAGCTCACGTCTATACAATACTAGAACTATGTAACAATTGGAAATATTCCATATATATATATTCAGCAGTATATGAGACTGCAGAAACTTAGTCCTAGCAAATTGACACTAGATCTTATTTGTCAAAGCAAAGGCTTGTATCTTCTTCTGAACTGCGTACCAAGTAAGCTTATTCAAAGGAATCAAAACCTAATACTCTTTCTCATAAAGTACACATACACCCAACCCTACCGGATCCAGCGGGACAGTCCTGGTTTTCAGGCCTTTATCCCGCTGTTGAATACAGTGATAAGCCATCTGCTCTCTGCATTATCACTCTGCCTCTACTGCTGCTGTGAGCTACAGAGGTCGACAGATGCAATTTGATGGTGTCATCCCATCTGTCCCCTTCAGAGTGGCACACAACAGAAGGAGTTGGGAGCGGCTGCTGGGGAACAGGGAGAGGTAAGTAGTTGGTTTTTATTTTATTGTTTTATTAAGCACCAATAGAAGGGAGCTAGGTTGTTTCCAATGGTAACTATGGGGTTCTTTATATGTTTAGATTCTGGGCCTACTGTGGGATCCTCTTTATCCTTTTGCTTTAGTACCATCGATAGAGTTGTCATATTCATAATAAAAAATGCACAAATACAAATAGTTAACGACAGTTCAGATGTGAGCGTTTACTGTTCCCTAATATATATATATATATATATATATAGTATAAATATATGTTTCCTAATATATATATATATATATATATATATATATATATAAATAGTAATGACTGTAATCATACTTAAAAGACTGAATCACTGAACAGCACAGATTGTACAAACCATTGAAACGTCTATAGGAAAAAATGAAATACAGGATTAACACAGGATCTACTCACCCCGGGAAGGAAACTTTTCCTGAGATCTGTAAATCGGCGGAGCAGTTTGCCAAGGCACAGTACCGTGCAAATGAAACCTGACAAAAGACACATAAAGTACTTATTAATCACACAATGTAAAATGAACTCTAGGCCTGACACTTGGGTTGTCAAACTCTCATGTACCAAAAGTGTATTGTACATCCATACAACCTCATTCCAAGTGAGTAATAAAATACAATGTACACAAGAATAGACAAAGGCCTACAATAAAGATAAGTGGGTATAAAACACTTATTATCATTGCACCATGTTTAATTACTATACCACTCTTCTCCTGCTCCTTGGGATTCTGGTGTCCAACCCTCTGATCTCTCCCAGTAACCTCTACACAGGATTGGGGAAGGATTTGGGGACCAATGATTGCTGAACCCCTCAGATGCCATGGTGAATAATGACCATGGCATCATAGGAATGCTGTGCTACCCGCTGCAATCATTTTTTTCTGCTATCAATGTGTATATAAAGATGTACAAGTTAGATTTTTCTGCTATTAAGAACCAAAAGATTAAAGCTAAGCTTCTGCATATGGAACAATATGTGGAACGGAAGGTCTACTGTTAATTTTAGTATTTTGTTCATGTTATGCTCTTCTAATAATTCTCAATACAGAATGGAACTGGGTAATACAAGGGACATTAAAATATACATCTTAGCCCACAAAAAACAAGATCTCAAAAGAATGGAGTATGTTGAAATCCAGCTGCCTGACTGTTCTTCATTACATATAGGGCTGAGGGGTCACCATTTGAACCATTGCCAAATAATTTGTTGTATATGGAGCATAAACAGTATAAAATTATAACTGTATTATGATAGACATTACATTCCCCATCCGACACTCAAATATTACATTCGGATTGGCAAGTCCCAGGTTCCTTTGACATTGGATTTGCCACCAGTGATACTGAACCACATACCAGTAACTCGTATAAGTGATCATCATGTGCCATTACTTGTATATTCTACACATTCTAACAGTTACCAAACATGAATACACTACAATTCCTAAAAAAATATACCATGAAATGAGATGATTTTGGATGAGTTGTGTTCCCCAGTACAGAGCACATTGAAGGGAACACGGTGTCTCAATGTTATTAATTAAGCAACAGGAAAAGTGCCATCTGCCACCCACAACGTGCGCCACTTCATAGAAACCTCATAAGGATTACTTGACATGTTTTGACAGTGTTACCCTGGCACTAGTGTGCATTTTACACCTTGCGAACCCTCCATCTGATGAAGAGCCTGACAGCAATAGTGACAACCTACTGACGATTCGTAAAATGGGAGAATTGTCAGATGTGACAATGAACAGAACGAGGAACCAAAATTTATAGTCAACGCAGTGAAGAAAAACGAAATATTCAGGATGGCCTCATATTTATAGTAGGATTTGATCCATTGCTAAATAGACTTTTTACAGTATAACTTTGGTATTGGGGAACTGCTACACATCAGGATAGGCCCTGGTTCCATCTAGTGTAACTACACAACCCCAATACAAAATTGGGTAGAGAGTTTTTTATCTAGCCCAGCCAGATGGGAAAATTAGGCAGCAAGCCATATGGATTGCAACTTTGAATACTGCATAAAATGACTTAAAGGGAACCTGTCATCTGGAATGGGCACAATAAACCTGACTCATCCACCACTGCGGCTTTGTTGTAAAAGGCAGCGCCGGTGCCTCAACTTAAATCTGCCTCCTCCCACCAGTAAAACCCAAACTTGTTCTGCCTTTGTCTATGTTGGCCCACCCACTTCATGTGGCCACGCCCACTGCCACTTGGCCCTGCCCATTGCACATTGTGTGAAATAATTTGGCAGTTTCCCACACAGTGCTCACTGCTAAATTCCCCAAGCACGTGAGAGGGACATCATTCTGAAGAGGAAAGGGAGAGAACGTCCTGTCTGCTCCGGTCTGAAGAGACACAGAGCTGTCAATCAAAAGAAGGAGGCGTGGTTCACTGGAAGCCTGGGAGAAAACTGACTCTACTCTTCAGAAGTTGACTCATACCTACTCATTTACATATCATCATACAAATTGGGGAATAAGCTCACTCTAGTGTTGATGGTGAAATGAATGGAAACTATAAAATGTGTGTGTAACTTTATCAAGGTTCCATTTAGGTGAGAACAATTGACATAAATAAGCCCTTCTGTCTTATTAGCTTCATATTAAAATATGATTTTATTATAAAGGAAGGAGACCGTGGATAACAAATATAAAAAGATGACTACATTCACTGCTTGGAACTATGAGTAAGTGTCCCTGGTTTGTCATGCTGGATTTTGATGGTAAATTTCCTTTAAAGGGTTTTTTCGGGTTTACAAGAGAACTCCTATGGGTTGTTGTTGGGGGAATATGTAATTAACCCTCTTGGGCTCCCCATTCCCGTGGCACGGTCACTGATCACTATGTGTACACTACTTAAATCACTGATACCACTGTCATATGATCCTAGTGATTGGGGGTCCCTTGGGAATAGGAGGTCGAAGGAGGTTAGAGGTTAACTACATATGACAATGATATAGATGAAAATAAAGAAACTGAAGGACAAATATTTAGTCATAAGAAAATTCCAAATTTTTTTTTATAATTTTGTGTAATGTTACATCCATACATAATATTGTTCAGTGACCCTAAGAATATGCGTTTTGCCCTTGTAAATATTCTAGTATCACACCATAACCTCCTACAGCCATTGTGTACATTTGCATTTCATAGAGAAGAGGTTTGGTCAGTTGTCACTATTTAGCCACCTACAGCTATGGGAACTCCAGTTATCTCTGCTGTAGCCAATAAGATACCTTCCACATGCTAGTCAGTGGGAAATAATCTATAAAGCTGGGTAGTTAGAGAGAGAGAAAGAAGGGTGGAAGGATACAGAGGATTGCTATGTGGAGCTGAATGGACATTATATACTAACACCATTGTCAATGTCTGGTGGTCTGAAATCCAACAAAGTAAGCTTCATCTCTGGAGAACCAAGGTTGTCTGTCCTGGATTAGTACCCGGTTGATTGGTATAAAGTGGACTACTGACAAATCATCAACATTTATAACATTCATATTATCATAACACCAACAAGAGATCAGAAAGAAGCCCTTAGTAGAAATCTACCACCAGGATCAAGAATGGTAAACTAAGCACGCTTACAAGCAGGTGTGTGACCTGGATCTCCTCTTCTTATAGCTTCTTATGCCCCTGTTTTTCAAAAAAAAGGCTTTAAAAATTATGCAAATGATGGAGCCCGGAGGCCCTCAGGATCATTTGCATAGTTTTAAAGTAAATTTTTTGTAAAAATAAGGGCATAAAGTGATAAAAGAAGAGTAGATCCTGCCAGAGGGGGTACACCAACATGTAAGTGTACTTGGTTTACAATCATTGATTCTCATGGTAGATGTTCTTTAAGGTATTCTCACCTGAACTATCAATTAAAGGGGTTGTCTGAGTTTTGAAAAAAAAATATATGTGGCCGGGAGCGGGCTGCCTAAAACAATAAAGCTGTACTTACCTTCCGGTGACCTCCGGTATCCAGCGCTGCTGTCGCTCCGGTCCGGGCGCCATGCAAACAAACATGGCCGCCGGAGCAGCACTGCATTCAGCTTCCGGCCATGTGAAGGTGAATGCAGCGCTGCTCCGGCGGCCATGTATGTTTACATCGCCCCCGGACCGGAGCGACAGCAGCGCTGTATACGGGAGGGCACCGGAAGGTAAGTACAGCTTTATTGTTTTAGGCAGCCCGCTCCCGGCCACATATAGTTTTTTTTTTTTTAAACTCGGACAACCCCTTTAATGCAAAGATTGTTGAAAAGTTATTTACCATTTAAATAACATAAACTGAAATAAAGTGAGTTCTATAATAATATTTTACTTACCACACTCTTTAATATATTTTCCTCTCCATCTTTCTTTTGAAGGATTGGCTGCAGCGGTTTGAACTTTTCTGCATTTCTTTTATATACAATATGTTTTCCAAGATAATAGCGAGACTCCATATGTATCGGAGTCAAAATATCTCTTACGTCTTTCTGTGAAAAAATGAACAAATTAATATCATTATAATCGTCATTGGTCATTTTATGCAGGAATTTTATGTCCATTCATTATGAACTTAAAGGGAACCTGTCAGCAAAAACTGACCTAATTAACATTTTTGTCAAGCAGATCAACACCTTCTAGTTCATGTTTCTTTTATGACCCAGTGCGGTGGCATCATCCAGAAAATCAACAATGAATGAGATGTATATTGATTGTATAAAGTCAAGGAGGCGGAGTGTTTTTTAATGAAGTCAAGTTCTCCATTCCTAAGAACACCCCCTGCTGTGATGCTTGATAAAGATTCAATGAGAATCGAAACGTCGCTGTTTTATGCCTGGATGAATTGTAAATAAAGACTCGTTGGAATTTAACTCCTCCGGTGCTGTGGTCTTCTCCAATTACTATGTCCGCATGGGGTTTCTCTGAGCGCCAGGACCCTCGGCTGCGTGCACCTTATATTTGAGCTACTATAGTTTTGGATTGCTGCCCCTCTTCCTTTGTCCCTGCTGTGACTGACGCTCCTGTATCCAGATACATAAGCAATCAACTCTCCTGAAGTCTAGTGCATAATGTCAGAAGGAGCATTCTCAGGTGGAGGAGAGCTTGACTTCAGTAATAAATCTCACTCCAAAGTTCTGGATGATGTCACCACACTGAGCCATGATAAAACATGATCTGGAAGGTGTTAACGTACTCCACAACATACAGATAGTGGTATACAGGTGGTCCCCTACTTAAGGACACCCGACTTATAGATGACCCATAGTTACAGACGGAGCCCTCTGCCCACTGTGACCTCTGGTGAAGCTCTCTGGATGCTTTTCTATAGTCCCAGATTGCAATAATCAGCTTAAAAGTGTAATGAAGCTTTATTGATAACCCTTGGTCCAATTACATCAAAAAATTTTGAAACTCCAATTGTCAAATTTTTTTTTCTGGAGCTACAATGATAAAATATACAATTTCAACTTACATACAAATTCAACTTAAGAACAAACCTACGGACCCCATCTTGTACGTAACCTGGGGACTGCCTGTACTTGGTCAATTTCTGCCTAGAGGTTCCCTTTAATTACTACTTTTAGAAGCTTGTAAAAAATACACTTCTGTTTCACAGAGCAGCAGGGGGAACCTTGTCTTGTGCACAAGGTCCAATTACTACAAGGAATCATTTTGAGTTATATTCTTCAAGAAAATGTAACAAGCCAACCCACATAACTTCAACCAGAAACACAATTTACAGTCAATGTCTTCCCATATTTTAAGGAGAGAATTAATTGGCTAGTAATTATTCTCCTTTCAAATGTAATGAAATGTGAATATATTCTGAAGAATAAAAAATGTGATAAAAGTCAGCCACTTTTAATATAGTTTGCTTGATTTTCAGCAGCCAAGCCACGGAGGTGAACATAATATATACTGCATGAATATTTACATGAATAATTATATGATAATTTATTAATTGCATTGAAATGGAAAACATGACAGTGCTGAAAATGAAATCACCGCCATTTATACAATTTTCCGCAGGAATGGACCGTATGGCATTAAAGGCTAGATGTATTTAAACTATTTTATAAAGAAATTCGGACTTTGCACTGTGTAGGCAGCAATGTTAACTCTTAAGCAGATTTTTTCAAGCTCTTCATAATCTTCAGTGAGATATGATCTGTCTATCTATCTATTTATTAGATTTATCTATTTATCTATCTATCATTTTTCACATAAAAATCAACCATTGGGTTGGATTCGTCTTGTCTTGTAGGTCTGAATACAGTCGTAAAAACCTTGACTTAGTTGCAATTCCTGGTGTAGAGCTGCCACACCTCTTGGGTGGGGAGGAGGCGGTGCCTAGGCTCTGGAGGGGGCTGGCATGGGGAGGAGACATCCTGCGCCTATGCACTACCTTTAATCAGGGGCGTAACTAGGAGAGACAGGGCCCCATAGCAGACTTATGAATGGGACCCCCTACCCCCTCAGAAAATCTACATATTTGTAAACTCACAAATTTATACACTGTTAGGCTACATTAACACAATGTATGCCCGCCGTACCCTAGTACGGTGGACATACATCGGCGCCAGGGAGAGGAGCAGGGGATGCTCACCCCCGCCCCTCTCCATAGGAATACACAGCGCATGGCGCCGTATTCCATAGAAGAAGAGGACATGTCCATATCGCTCCCGTACAGCGCTGTGAGGCCATAGAAGTGTATGGGGAACATATATACGCCGTATATATGTCGGCCATATATACGTTCCCCATATGTTCGTGTGAATGTAGCCTTACATACATACACACGGATCTGTCCCAACATCTGCTGATCATATGGGTCAAGTACATGGCAGGAATTAGAGATGAGATATCCCTAGTCCTGTCGTTCAACTGTCCCTTTCCTCTACCACCGACATTTCATATCTAAGCTACCGATACTGCTGTGTACTGTGAAAGATGTGCACATATATACTTATACATATTTTATACATATTATGCTGTACAATGTGCAGTATAATATGTATATAATGCTGCACATCTTCCATTCTTTAGTGTGTAAGCTTGGATGCTGACACTGCGGGCCCCTTCTCAGCTGCTATGGTCTGCTAACGCTGCCTTTAGTAAATTTTAAGTGAGGTAGGACCTGGTGTAGAATTGCCTGGGGGTGCAATGCCTCCTGGTATACTCGGTGTGTGAGGGGGAGAATGGGGTTCAGATCATACACTGGCGTAGGATGCACCAGCATATGATACATGCTAATACTAATATTGGTGCAATATTGTTTTTAAACAACGGGCTGTACCCAATTCCTAGTACAGGATATGTCATTTTGCTTTTTCCATAACTTCCAAATAATTGAATGGAGTAACAGATATCACTGCCAACTGGTGGCACATGGATAAGAGCGAGTACCTAGAACTTTTCTATTCAGTCTTTGATTGAAGTGTCTCCCACCTTATTTGGCCAACAAAGACACTCTACGAATATGCAATTAATGTCAGTTGCGGGGAATATTTCAATACCTGCCCCTCAGACACATCTAACTAGTGAATGGGTCACATTGACCAAGAACACATGACCAAGAACCTAATGTGACCACACTCTCCAACCTCCAGGGTAGTTATAGCCATATAACCCAGGCCCAGCCAAGGACATCTCAAAGACGTTACAGGTGTTTTTTCTATTAAGGTTATTCCACTTCATATAAAACTGGTCAGAGGATATTGCAAAAATCCCATCATAGATTAATATCTGACATCTAGCTCACCCTCATGAATGCTTGATGCGTTCTGCAACTTTCAGCTTTCTGTCGAAGATCAATTTTCCCAGAATAAACCTCTGTTGTTCCATTGGAAGAAAAGTAGAATCTGGCCGGTGTGCCTTTCTTTCTTCTCACATCAGAGCTGATATTATAGTGCAAGACTGAAAAGAAAGAATAGGAATAAATAAGAAACTATTATTTATCTCAGATTCTTAAGAAATCCCAATCTTATATAGTGAATAATATACAGTATAAATAATTTTATAAATATATGAATAAATATAAGTTTTTGTAGAAATGAATTGTTAGCCAAGTGTAATATCTACATATATAGGGAAATCCAGCTGCAGGGAATTGCATATTCCCACTCAGATGTCTTAGTCCCAGGCTAGAACACCCCTGAACATCTGAACACTCGAACACCAGTTGTCCAGCTCTATTTGTCGAGTTGTAGCCGGCACAGGATACTGCAAACAAAGTTACTCTATGGGCCTCATTTACTAAGGGTCACGTGTGCACTTTTGTCGGACTGTTCACAGTTTTCGGGGCTAAAACGGCTTCTACAGGTATTCAATAAGTGTGTTCGCTGGGATTGTGGTGGACATGACCATTTTTGTGGCGCAGCTGCGCCGGTCTCCATGCGACACAAATTAGGAGGTGTGCCATCAGTAGGTCCGACTGATTTGACTGCAGGATTTAATTTTCAAATTATGTCGCAAGCGCAAGCACTTATATGCACAACTAAAAAGATGGTAAACTCCGGCAGACCTGAGCAGAGAAGCACAGGATATCGGGTGCCCAATCTTAGTGAATTGCGGCAGAGTGCATTATCGTCGGACAATGGACTGTCTGGGAAGTCCGGTGACCGGGTAAGTAAATGTGCCCTATGTTTTGTGGCAGGTTCATGGCACAGTGATGCATGGTGCATACACCATGCCCAATAGAAAGTAATGGGGCCACGAGTTAGCTGCCGTTTGTGTGGCTAGCTCATGACCAAAACAAACGCCCAGAATTATTTAAGCGTTTGCGCCAGTTTTGTGTCAGCCTTTGCACTAGAAATAACGTGCACACTGCTTGCACATAAATTTATAAAGTGTCTGCGCCAGTTTTGTGTTGCGGCTGCCCTGTGTCCGACAAGACAGAAAAACTGTGCACCTAATGGGGCTGTTACTGCTTAGTTGGACCGTGCGCCACAATTCTGCCCGATGGACACCACTGTCTCTATGTGTGATGAGCAGCATCACATATAGGGGTCTAGGATGTCGGCTATGTCAGTGAGACTCAGCTGCTATCACTGGACGAGATCGCCGATGCACTGTTTCGGCGGCAGCAGGTTGTGATGGGAGTGATGACGGCGTCTGATCACTACATGCATTGGCGATCTCCCCCAGCGATGGCAGCTGTGTCTTCAGAGGTCGGCAGCTGCCCGAAAACCGAGGAAGAGCCTGCAGCATCGTGGGATCACTAGAAATGAAGGTGAGGTAAGTATAAGGTCTATTATTTTGCGTCAGCAGACAGCCTATATACTACAGGGGCTTGCTGGCTATATACTTTGAAAAACATTATTGGAAGGGCCCCCACCAGTTTTAATCTGGCACTGCCATACACAATTCATGAATCACTCCCCCTGCACACTCCACAGGCCAATATGAACTAAAATCGCTAATATACTTGCATTTATATAGTCTGCATCCCATTAAATGATGTCCCTTTAAATATATATTTAATATGAAAAATACTGCACCCTCCCATTATTCGACATGTTATCTTACCAATGTGACCAGGTACACCCCGTCCTTCATACTGGAAGCAGATTGTCACATTCATGCACACCGCTGGATACCCGTTTTCGATACATTCAAATCTTGTCCGATTTACAGAATCAGGCAGCTTCAAGGAGGCGCTGATAGTTACTACTGGTCTTGTCCTAAGTGTAAGAAAGAGAAATATGAATGTGGATATTTCGGAATTTTTTTAAAAAAAATTAACTATTGCTGGTAAAGAATGAGAGGATCCATTTAGGTTCAAACCCTTGCCCTCACCTCTAACTTCTGGTGCTGGTACCTATCGCAGGTGTTACCCATTACATCCAAGCCACATACCTGTTACCCCTTAAATGCAGCAATCCTAGTGTAAGTGTGCCGATGGCATTTAAAGAAAATCTACCATCAGAATCAAGAGTTGTAAACCAAGCACACTGACATGCTGGTGTGTGCCCCCTCTGGCAGGATCCATTTTTCTTTAGACTTCTTATGCCCTTGTTTTTAAGAATAAAAGGCATTAAAAACTATACAAATGATCCTGAGGGGCTCCAGGCTCCATTAAGTTTTTGTTAAAACTAGAGAATAAGAAGTTAAAAGAAGAGCAAATCCTGTCTTAGGGGCTACACACCAGTATTTAAGTGTGCTTGGTTTACAATTCTTGATCCTGGTGGTAGATGTCCTTTAAAGAGTAGAATTCTGGAACCATTCTCAGGTGGAGGAGGTGAACTAATCCCGAACTTCTGGCAGTACTCCTGACCTTGAATTATTTCCATTTTTTGTACTTTTTGATAAAAGTACAAAAAAAGTACAACAATCCAGGATAATAATATAATAATAATACTACTAATAAAACAATGATACGGCCTCACCTTAACAGAACAGCAGAGTCAGAAAGAAATGCGCCAACTGCGACATCTGTAAAAGAAACAATACATGGAGTAATAATATGCAGAAGGAAATGCTTAAACTATAATGTACAAACAATCAGTTTCTAACATTATGTATAAACACTGGTGCCATAACTCTGGAGAGGATTCTTTATATTTCTGAGGTTTTACTTTAAAGCTTTCCAACTGTTCCAGACCTTCTTCAAATGATTAAAATCATTTGAAATGATGAAACTATTCTCAGAGCAACTTTTATACACAAAGGGACCAAATACTATGTTACTATATAGAGGGCCCAAATAATAGCTCCATACATATAGTGACCAAATAACAGCTCCATGTATAGAGTGCCAAAATAATAGCTCCATACATAAAATAACCAAATACATACAGTAACTAAAAAACAGCGCCATACATGCAGTGCCCAATAATACCTCCATATATAGAGTGCCCAAATAACAGCTGCATTTATAGAGTGCCCAAATAATAGCTCCATACATAGATTGCCCAAATAATAGCTGCATGCGTAGAGTGCCAAAATAATAGCTCCAAGTATAGAGTTCCCAAATAATAGCTCCAAATATAGAGTGCCCAAATAATAGCTCCATACACAGAGTGCCCATATAATATATAGTGGTATTATATCGGCACTCTATATATGTAGGGGTATTGAGGGCCCACATAATAGCTCCATATACAGAGAGTGCCCAAATAATAGCTCCAAGTATAGAGTGCCCAAATGATAGCTCCAAATATAAAGTGCCCAAATAACAGCTCCATACATAGAGTGCCCAAATAATAGCTCCGTACATAGAGTGCCCAAATAATAGCTGCATGCGTAGAGTGCCAAAATAATAGCTCCAAGTATAGAGTTCCCAAATAATAGCTCCAAATATAGAGTGCCCAAATAATAGCTCCATACACAGAGTGCCCATATAATATATAGTGGTATTATATCGGCACTCTATATATGTAGGGGTATTGAGGGCCCACATAATAGCTCCATATACAGAGAGTGCCCAAATAACAGCTCCTTGTGTAGAGAGTGCCCAAATAATAGCTATCAGTTATATAAGTTTTATAAATGGAGTGGGCACATTTTAGCTTCTTATGTATCAGCAGTTGTTGTGCTCAGACATTTGTCCGTGCAGTGCTGTATGTGTAAGGACACGCTACACTATGTGTATTAGCCTGGGATAATACAAAGCAGATCCTGCTGTCTCCAGGCAATATCCCTACACTGGTGCATTGTATGAATGTCTCCCTAATGTCAGAGTGATGTACGAGGCTTGTTCTGTCCTGGCGCTGTACACAGGAATTCTCTCTCACTGTCTGCGCAGGGATTGATCCTTTAAAAGGAAATCCACCTTGTAATCTTCTGACATGTTGCGGTAATTGAAGGGCAGCAGTTGTGTCTTCAGTGTCCCTGGATTCCTTCAGACAGAGCTGGAGACAGTCAACGGCAAAGTAGTGCTGACACCTCTCTTAAAATGTCTATGACACCTCTGCCCGATCTTGATGTTTAATCATTATTTTAAACTGAATTTCTTTCCAAAAAATGTCCCTTTCGAGCTAGTGCAGATCTTGTGATGTTACCTTTCCTGGTACACGGCTGTGAAATGACACCCACCGAAATAATGGATTGTAAAGGTATTGATTTTGTACCCTGCAGTCTAGGAAGAGTGTGAGCCGAAGCTAAGTTCCAACTTGGAGTCACTGGTAGATGGTTTTCCTTATTTATGGTGCCATAAACTGCTCCAGAACTTGCATTACGATGACTTTTCACAAGAAATACTACTGTATCTGACCATTAAGACTTGAATTCTGCATTTTAACAGTTTATTCCTCAATCTCTAATTTTCAGTTGCCTCAGATATGGACAGAGTAAACTTGTTGCTTTGATATCTCCCATACACAGCACATTGTGAAAACAGTAGATTTCCCCCTCTCCTCTCCATGGAGTACTGTGTACAGCTGTAATCTGACCCCTCTAAGACTATCAGTCTAACTTGGAAGAACAAGGCAGATTTAGAAGCTATTTACAGAAAGTGATGAGAGGAAAGGTAAGCATTAGAGATGAGCGAGCACTAAAATGCTCGAGTGCTCGTTATTCAAGACAAACTTTTCCTGATGCTCAAGTGCTCGTCTCGAATAACGAGCCCCATTGAAGTCAATGTGAGACTCGAGCATTTTTCAAAGGGACCAAGGTTCGGGAATAAAATGTGTTATTTAATTGAAAAAGAATGTCTTCTGATAAGTTAGCAGATGTATGCAAACATCTGCAATCTATTCTTCACAGTTCCGCGCGTATATTATCTCCCGACAAGTTAGCAGATGTGAAGAACAGTGAAGAATAGAATAAAAACAGTGAACACAGTGAACACAGGATCATTTAAGTGAAAAACGCAGTGAAAAACACAGTGAAGAATAGATTACAGATGTTCGGCACATCTGCTTACTTGTCGGGAGATACGCTGTCCCGGGATCCGCTGCTCTTCTTCCACTGAAGTCTCCCCGATCTCTCTGCCCCGATGTCTCCATGCTGCCCGATGTCTCCCTGCTGCCCCATGTCTCCGTGCTGCCCCATGTCTCCGTGCTGCCCCATGTCTCCGTGCTGCCCCATGTCTCCATGCTGCTGCTGCCCCGATGCTGTTTTTACTTTATTCTTCATTGTTGTTCACTGTATTTTGCTCGATCAGGGAAAATACTCGTCTGAGCAAAGGCATCAAGCTCGGACGAGTATACTCGCTCATCTCTATTAAGCATTTATCTCTGATCTATTACAAACTCCCTAAAAAGTTTTTTCCCCCAATTATTTACCTTGATATCCATTTCCATCTGCATCTAATCCTGTAGAAACTGACTGTCCGAACGTGCTCAATGAATAGCCAAGATTCTGTCCCCGTATTCTCTGTAAATAAGCAGACAAAAAGATTTTTTATTATTCTTGTTATCGAAGATGATGTTTTCACTTAATACTGTAATGTGACTTTAGGGGTGCAAAAGTTGAGGGCCCTGGTGTAAACGTTGCCTCAGACACATTTATGCGGCTGAGCGAAGTTTCCCTGCGGCTCCCCTAATGCACTTCCCCCTCCTCACAGCAGGACACAATTATGCCACGTGTGTTCTGGTGTAGAATTTGTGCAATGCTATAGGCTCTGCGCATACGCAGTATAGAAACACAACACACTGGCCCACTACACGGCCCAGCACCACCACCACAGCACCACGGCCCAGCATAGTCACAATTCCCAGCTCTGCATTGGGAATTACGACCTAACCACGGCTTGTATGCCTTTTTTCAGGCGTTTATGCCATGATAAAACCCCCAGAGTCCTACTCCCTGATCTATCAAAGCTTGAATTTACTAGGATTTTTGCATTTTTCTCCACTCCAATCAACTCTCTGCATCCTTTAAAGGGCACTCTTCCACTGACTTTTTTTGTAGTTGTAACTTCCCTTTCTATTTAGACCTCACCGTTCTGAAGCAATCTTGTGATTATTTTCCAATCCCAACTGACAGATGGGTGGTGCCCAGCCCAGGACCACCCATCTGACAGTAAAGTGCCTACTTACTATATTGGCTACTGAAGTGACCCTGAAACTAGGACAATTCTGTACTGCATGTGCTATGTCATAGGTTTACAGGTTTAATAATTAAAGGGCTTGTCTAGATAAGGCATACCTCGCTGATTGGTGGAGGTCCCATCGGTGGGACCCTCAGGAATCAAGAAATTGAGAGTCCATTGTACCCCAAATGGATGGATTAGGGGGTCACACATGTGGGGATCACACATGTGCACTGTCACTGAGGTAGCCTAGTACTGTGCAGCAGGACACATGCACAACCAACAGCTCTACACGTTTGAGGGTAACATGGGTCCCAGTTGTCGTGATCTGTGAGGATACCACTGCTGCGGCAAGTTACTTGTTGTGACTGGACAACCCCTTTAAAACATTTGAATCCTATCCACAGGCCTGACGACTGGGTTCCCTGGTGATTGGCAAAACAGAGGATCACATACATCATGGAAAGGTTAGTTTTCTTTTTTTTTATTTGTACTTTTGAATTTTTAAATTGTCCTACACTATACAGACTCTTTAGAGTTTCTATGATAGTCAGGATGCTTCTCCCAAGTGAAGAAAAATGAAGAGGAACAATACCTGTGTATATGTCAGTGTAATCCCCTTTTCTCGTCCATTATAAATATAAACGGCTCCTTTCATATTCTCTTCATGGGGGGCTCCAATTGCCACATCTGAATCAAAAGTTATAGAAAGTAAAGTATCTGAAGACACAAAGTATGTAAAATATGCATTCATTAAAAAAACTACTATCAACCAATGAAAAGACATATAATATATATATATATAAATATATATACACACATTTATATATACTCTCTCTCTCTCTCTCTCTCTCTCTCTCTATATGTATATATAAGAATAGGGAATTCAAGAACATTTTAGAATGACTTGCAAACATGAGAAGAATCTTGTTGAAACACTAGGGGGCGATGTTGTACATCACCTATTAATTGCGTGAGATATTTCCATTTCCCTGAAAATTAAATTTTTGTCAAATTATAAAGAGATAAAATCGCTAACCTGGTTTTGTAGTTTTAGAAAATATGCATCTTTTAGTATTATATATAAAGGTCAAAGAGACCTAACTATCTAACTTATCTGGGTTCTTTAACACCAGTACTTGGATGCTGAACAGTGTGTGTTTGTGTGTCATAGAAATGAATAGCATATATTAATAATAATCTTTATTTATATAGCGCCATCATATTCCGTAGCACTTTACAAATCATAATGAGCTGACAAATCATTGCACCATCTGGATTATGCAAATTAGATTAGGTGCAAGCAGTGATGGGAAATCTAATGTAAATCGATTTTCACTGCTAATGTCAAGATAGTTTGAACAATAGTCTCATTTTACATAGTCTATTATTAAAAAATATTCCAATTCTTAATCAGCTCCTCTCCTTTGACCCTGAGGTACTTAGCAGACTCTTAATAGATTCTTATCTGAACAGGATGTTATAGAGCACGAGGAGTTGAGCAGATTGTGCTAAGTATTCTATCTGCAGGCAGCATCTTATAGAGCAAAAGGTGCTAAACAGATTGTCCATAGTGTCTTACCTGCATACAACATTGAATAGAGTAGGAGGTGCTGAGTAGATTGATATAAAGTAACATTGGGAGAAAGGAAGATCTGGACCGCACATCCACACATCCTACAAAGATCTGTTGCCGCAAGGCTACATGAATAAAACAAACTCAAGGTTCTTAGTTACATTTTGATCAAACTGCATAAACCCACTAACCCCTTCAGGGTGACCTCGTAACACAGCGCCAGTAGGGACCAAGACCCGTTAGTGCAGGGACCCCTTAAAAAAGTCACCATGAAGAGTTTAATGGGCTTATGCAATTTGCGGTCCAGACCTTTTTTTTCCAAATGGTGGTATAGATCGATATACCGTGTTCTATGTGTGTGCAACTAAAGAACTGAGCAATCTACAGGTAACATGTTATAGAGCAGAAGGAGTTATGTAGATTGTATGTAGTGCTTTTTGTGCAGTCAGTAGGTTATAGAGCAGGAGGAGTTATGCAGATTGTATATAGCAGTGGTGGGGAACCTATGGAACCGGTGCCAGAGGTGGCACTCAGAGCCCTTTCTTTGGGCACTCAGGCCATTGCCCCAAGACAGAGTTCATCAGACAGGAACAAATCCACCAAATCTTTCTGCAGTCCCAGGCAACTTAGAGGGGTATTTCCACCTCCCCTACTACAGTTAATTAGATCCCTAACCCCCGAAAACATTTCTTCAATTCATTGTTAATTAAAAAAAATTACCTATATTCCCATAATATACTGTAAATGGGGCTTACCTCCCCCTAGTAACAACCCGCTGTTGACACTAGATACGGCCATGGCTGCTCATCAGCAGCGGTGGCCGCGCAGGATCTTAGAATGAGGCTTCTCTGAACCTGCCGGGAATATGTGAACGTGCATAGCTAGCGCATACGCAGTTCACATTGAATTAGCTGTGGTAGGTGAGGCGAGAATACCCCTTTAAGAGATGCTGCACACAGCGCTATTTTAAAGCAACACTTCATTGACTGTTTAGAACTGCTTGAAAAGTGAGGCGTTGAAAGAAGTTCATTATCATTGGAAGTCATCCTGCTGGACCCACCATTCTTCCTGTACGGAGAGACCCTGGAGAGGAGCTACAATGATAATCTGAATTTGTCCTCCTTCTTTCAACTGCATTGGTTGCCTCAGACCGCCAATACGATTGAAAGATGTGGAAGAACAGGTAGCAATAAGTTACTGCCTTAAATGCCATGTTGGCACTTCACGGTTAATAAGTGGATTTTGGTTGTAGTTTGGGCACTCTGTCTCTAAAAGGTTCACCATCACTAGTATATAGTATCCTATCTGCAGGCCGGATGTTATAGAGCAGCAAAAGATGAGTGAATTGATCATACTGTCCTATCTGCAGGCAGAATGTGAAAGAGCAGGATGAGCTGAGCATATTGTGCAGGATCCCAATCTGTATGTTAATGCACGCAGAGATAGATATTATATATAGATAGTCCCTGAGTTGGAGCACCCACTAGACACTCAAAGACTGAGCAGGAATTGTGAACAATAAATTGTGAATCCCACAGGTTTAGCTGTACAGGTGCATCGCTAGGTCAAAAGCCAGAGCCCTGCATAGATCCTGATGAGAAAGTGTGCACTAGGCTCTGCTTTCCCCTGCAGCTCCTGTAGCCTGCAGGAGAATATTACTACCTGAAGGCTACAGGACCTGTGATGATGTCATGATCACATGACCTGCAAGGGAAGCCTGAGCAGAGAGCTGCACCAGTGAGGTGAGAGAAGGGGGAGAACATGAGGGCATTACTGAGGGGCTATGTGGGAGAGATTCATTGGGGTGTGTTTACACATGGCACTAGGATGGCCTCGGGTTGATATCATATGCATTTCCAGTGAAAAGCATGCGATTGGTAACAAGCACCTGATGTCTTGTAGTGCTTAAATCCAAGGCAAAGGTGTGAACACAACCTGATTGCACATTCACATGTTGCCTTTTGGCCTGCATTTTCATTGCGTTGAGGAGAGGTGATTTGCCTAATTACATTTCTGTTAACATTTACGTTTACAAAATGCAGCATAAACACAATGTTAACACACGCGCTAACAATGTGTTTACACATTCATTTTGTTAACACATGTGTTTTGATAACCCTGTCAGGGGGCAGTCACATACACATGAACTGAATGGGTGAATTTGAGTGGGAAGGGTAAAACTGTTCCATAAATGTCTTTCACCCAAAAACTGATTGTGATGCAGTTTTAACTGCAATGTGTGAACGCTCCCTCAGCCTGCATTCAAATGTTGCGTTTTGTTTATGTTTAACACATGCGTTTTCAAACATCTGAAGAGGAGATTTGCCTAATTACATTGTTGTTAACATTGCATTTACACAATGTTAATGTAATTGTTAACAAAGTGTTGACAATGTGTGTGTTAACATTATGTTAACATGTGACCGCAGCCTCAGAGAGCCAAGATGACGGGACAATGAAGAATATAAGATGTCTTCTACAGGAAGGACACGTGGATACTCCTAATGGAGACGATAGAGGACACGTCACCTGCAGGCACTGGATGGCACAAGTAGGGATTTCTCCTGTGGTTTCCGTAGCTGTACTGTATATACTGTCAGTAAAGTTGTTATTGGCACAATCACATGTGAGGGGTTCTGTACACGAGTGGCCATTACTGAAAGTGTGATACATTGGGGCCTGTGCCCCGGATCTTTTACCACCCTAGTAACGCCCCTGAGCTGGTATATACCATAATACAGCATCACAAATGTTTTTTTGGAAGAATTTAAAATTGGGTTGTTGTAAATGTAATATATACTTTGAGGTTACATATAACAAATACAACACTATAGCGACATCACAATATACAGAAACATCTTCTCCCATCGTGGTGGAAGCTCGGCCTATAAAGCTTCTTAGATCTTCTAGCCCTTTCCTGGCTGACGCGTATTTCAATTTTACTGCATACTTTTGTCATTTGTACTAAAATCACACATTTTTGCCATGACACCTCTGACCTACATACATGTACATGACCTCTGACCTACATACATGTACATCGCTGAAGCAGATGATATGCAAGAAGGTGTCTAGGGCTCATATATAGCAAGCGTGACAGATGCATAGTTTACATTATTATTTTCTCACCAGGGTTACGATGGGAACCAGCAATGTATCCTTCATAAACATCATCTACAAAGTTCTAGAAAATTCTTTCAATGGGAGATCCATGTGGGACTCTAGGTTACAACCCTACTTGGGTGATCCTGGCCTCACAACAATAAGACGCCTACTCTCCAGGCTCTTCTGCTCTATGTTGTCTTTGCTTTTACTGTAGAACTTTTGCTTACTTTGCCTTTTCAACCCCTTGTTTTCAGGAAACATTTTGCAACTCTTTAAAATCTATGGGGACATCATTTGGATTTAGTTATGTATTTCAATTCTGTATATTTTGTATTTTTCCAGCAGCTTCTCAAGGCCACTTCCTTCTTAATGTCCTTTAGCAATAATTACTTCAAAGAAAAAATATCATTGCTTGCGTGTCTATAGGGGAAGTACGGGCACAAATGAGAAGTTTCTGTCTGTGAAAATGATAGAACACTCAATCTGAACATAGAGTAGAAAATTAATTTTACCCTTAATATTATCAAAAATATTACAAAATTGATCCTCTTCCAATTTTGTGATTTTACGTATCAGGACATAACAAAATAAATGTGGACTTTAGAAGCTAATTTTTTAAATGAAGCAAAAAAATGCTATGTTTTAGGCAACATTCACATCACCTTTTATGTATACGCTTCCGATGTATGTGCTGAGCGTACCCATAGACTTTGTGTCTGCACAGTATATATCTTCTAAACCACAGGACGGAAACATGTAGAAAGTTGCAAACTTCCACCCCGCTCCCTATAGCTGAGCGATGTGTATGTTTAGCGGAGGCCTTTTGATTCAATGGTGGACAGATGCAAAGTATTGCATTCATCCCCCAAACTCCGCTGAGCATATGTGTCAACGACCAAGAGTGAGGTCCCCAGTGATGTCACAGTCCATATAACTGTACACTGGAAGGGCAAAATGAACGGGAACCCAGCTATAGATGAATAATATCTATAGAGTTCCACTAAAATGTGGGAACAAAAGTCCTCTCTATGAATGAACCACATATTAGCAGCTGCATTCACTTCTGTGAGGCTAAAAGGGAACCGGTCACCACATCTTTTGGAACTAGTGACAGGTTCCCGTAGAGCCCTATTAAATAAACGCCATCTTTTAGCTGAAAACTGTTTCCCTCAAATATAATGAACTTTGTTCATATCATATCTGGCTTACAGCCAAATCTGAGTCAAACTGGGAGTGTTCTCCAGTCCTTACTCATTTCTACTCCTTGGCATGACCCATGCCTCCTTACCATTCAGCACTTCATGTCATGTGACCAGGGTGATGTCATCTAAGGTCCTTTACCCACTAACATTTGCAAAATCTAACCATGTATGTATCTGATCACATTAAATCACAGCAGCCTCCATGGAGGATGGGGAGGAGTGGAAGTCCATGGAGCCTGCTGTGATTTCATCAGATCAGATACATACATGGAGTAGATTTTGCAAATGTTAGTGGGTAAAGGACCTTCGATGACATCAATCTGATCCCATGACATGAAGTGCTAAATGGTAAGAAGGCATGCTAATGAGTGGAAATGACTAGTGACTCTCTCTAACTTGTTCAGGATCTAGCTGTAAATAAAATAACAAAGTTTATTTTATGGGGATGTTAGGGAAACAATTTTTAGCTAAAAATTGTGCCATTTAGTTAATAAGACTCTATGGAAACATGTCACTAGTTGTATTTGTGAAAAAAGTGGTGACCGATTCCCTTTAACGAGGTTTATCAAGCCCCTTGCATGCCAATATTTTCTGTCCTCTCTCGATGCCCCAGCGTGTAACCTCCTCTCTTGAAGAAAGGAAAGGAATTACTTATTTTTGATGGACACAGTAATTATGATTTTAGACCCATAGATCTGGGTTGTGATTTTGCTAGAGCGTGCTACTGTGATTCCCATCTCCCCCCATATCAGATATTTTGGCTGTCTGTTCAATGGAACTTGCATGAAAACCATATTTTTTTGTAAACCCATGACCTTTGCATCGTCAGCCTTAGTGTATATTCCAGAACAAACGTCAAGTCAATCATTGGCCTAAAGAATGCAAGAATCGACAGAGAGCAGCTGACTCCAATCATTATATATAAAGAGAAAGGATCACATTTCAGAAACTGAGCCAAAATCACCGAGACTGGTGCCAAAGAGAAAATGAGAGCTCAAGTGAGATGAACATGATGAGTCTTAAGGCCAAGCCTGACCACCGACAGAAAATAATTATATGATTACCTTGCATTTTCTACCATAGAATAAAATGTAAAAGCAGAACAAAGCGTATGAATGAAAAGAGGCGAAAAGTCATTGCTATTAATAGTATTATAGGGATCTACAACAGACAGAACATTATCATTTATAACACCTACTGTATTATAGTGTAATTCCCACTCTATGGAATCGAAGGGGGACACCTACCTTACCCACCCCTTGTCCAGAACGTTATAAAAATGGTAGCTTTCTAGTTTGTCCTCATCGGTTTCACAATGTTAGTGAATTAACTATTTTTGGAATATGGCTTCTAGATTTTACTTGTATATTTAAGAATCAAAAATAAGATCAGTTTTCTTTGATCAAATTCTTTTTTACATAAAAATGATAAAATCCAACACTAGCACAGAAAGCTTGGGAGATCCAACAGAAATATTGAAGTGTTGGCACTAACTCCCCCGAGGGTATAGAACATGAAGGAGCTGCAAATTTAGCTTCTCCTCCTCCTCCTCACTATTTGAAAATCTCACTTATAACATTTTGAAAAAACTTTTGAATTGGGTCATAACTATTATAGAGGTGCAAGCCCTCGGAAATTCTATGCAGGCATCCAATTCCATCACTGGATCTTCAGTCTCTAGGTTCCTATTGGACTGGAGGCGGTCCACTGTCTACATGACCCCGCCTCTCCTGATCCATGAGTCCTGGAGACCATAGAACCACTGCTGTTGTAGATGTTTCTTTGCTTTTTAATTTTTTTCTCAAAGGGTGTCCCTTTTGGTGTTTTTTTATCTAATGTTTTAAAAACTCTTTCATGGAAGATTTATGGTGGGAAAAGAGGGAGTTGGAAAAGTGCCAAAGGGGAACTAAAGAAGTACATAACATTTTTTGTTAAATAGGTGATTTTATTAGGGTTTGAGATGCTGGATTTTCTGGGTGGACTAACAGTACAATCGTACATGTACATGTATAGAGATTCTTTTTATATATTTATTTCTATTGATGAGAGGACCCAAACCGCAAATTCAACGATCACGGGTGTTAACTTTTTAAATGGTGAAGGAATCACATGCTCGATGGTATCATTGGGAGCGACGATCCTCTGTAAAATCGTGTCGCATGTGCTGCACTTAAAGAGTGAAATCCTCGATCAATGCCAGCTCTGATCACGGGTGTTACCATTGGGGTTGAGTGCTCGAGTTTGGTACCACAACCCCAAACTTGGCCAAACCCAAACCTAAACAGGTTCACCTATTTAGTTATTTCTATTAAATCAGACTAATTTGTAAAATAATTATATTTGCCTATTGTATTCATTACTGTGATTTTCCAACTATCATTGACAAATTTGCTCATGCCTTACTGGATTCTCTATTTGACCACTGTGTTTTAAAACAAAAGTTTTGTCATTTATATATTATATACTCTTGTGCTCTATAAATACCTGCTTTCAAACACATACTGTATACACTGACCGGCCACTTTATTAGGTACACCATGCTAGTAACGGGTTGGACCCCCTTTTACCTTCAGAACTGCCTCAATTCTTCGTGGCATAGATTCAACAAGGTGCTGGAAGCATTCCTCAGAGATTTTGGTCCATATTGACATGATGGCATCACACAGTTGCCGCAGATTTGTCAGCTGCACATCCATGATGCGAATCTCCCGTTCCACCACATCCCAAAGATGCTCTATTGGATTGAGATCTGGTGACTGTGGAGGCCATTTGAGTACAGTGACCTCATTGTCATGTTCAAGAAACCAGTCTGAGATGATTCCAGCTTTATGACATGGCACATTATCCTGCTGAAAGTAGCCATCAGATGTTGGGTACATTGTGGTCATAAAGGGATGGACATGGTCAGCAACAATACTCAGGTAGGCTATGGCGTTGCAACGATGCTCAATTGGTACCAAGGGGCCCAAAGAGTGCCAAGAAAATATTCCCCACACCATGACACCGCCACCACCAGCCTGAACCGTTGATACAAGGCAAGATGGATCCATGCTTTCATGTTGTTGACGCCAAATTCTGACCCTACCATCCGAATGTCGCAGCAGAAATCGAGACTCATCAGAACAGGCAACATTTTTCCAATCTTCTACTGTCCAGTTTCGATGAGCTTGTGCAAATTGTAGCCTCAGTTTCCTGTTCTTAGCTGAAAGGAGTGGCACCCGGTGTGGTCTTCTGCTGCTGTAGCCCATCTGCCTCAAAGTTCGACGTACTGTGCATTCAGAGATGCTCTTCTGCCTACCTTGGTTGTAACGGGTGGCGATTTGAGTCACTGTTGCCTTTCTATCAGCTCGAACCAGTCTGCCCATTCTCCTCTGACCTCTGGCATCAACAAGGCATTTCCGCCCTCAGAACTGCCGCTCACTGGATGTTTTTTCTTTTTCGGACCATTCTCTGTAAACCCTAGAGATGGTTGTGCGTGAAAATCCCAGTAGATCAGCAGTTTCTGAAATACTCAGACCAGCCCTTCTGGCACCAACAACCATGCCACGTTCAAAGGCACTCAAATCACCTTTCTTCCCCATACTGATGCTCGGTTTAAACTGCAGGAGATTGTCTTGACCATGTCTACATGCCTAAATGCACTGAGTTGCCGCCATGTGATTGGCTGATTAGAAATTAAGTGTTAACGAGCAGTTGGACAGGTGTACCTAATAAAGTGGCCGGTGAGTGTATATCTGCATTAAATACAGTGTAAAACCAAAAAACAATCATGAATAAACAATGTCAGTGATTTGATAAATTGGGACGTTGAAATGGAACTTTATTCTTAAGCCTTTGTTTGTAAACATCTCAGACAGAAATTCTTGGCAGAGGAAAAACTTCTAGCACCAATGCCAAATTTGCACTATGAGCACTGCTATGGGCCAGGGATGCCATTAGGCCCCACAGACACTCAGAGATCCATTGGTTCCTCCCACAGTTAAACCCATTAACCACACTCTAAAACTTAAAGGGATATTCTCATTACAGTAAATTAATGTTATTGTTTGTATTATAAAAAGTTATACAATTTTCCAATATACTTTCTGTATCAATTCCTCATGGTTTTCTAGATGTCTGCTTGCTGTCATTCTATAGAAAGCTTCGATATTTACTTCCAGTGGTTAGAAATCTGACCATGGTCACACAGGTGAACGGCTCTTATAACCCACAGCTCTGATTACTCTCTGTGATATAATGAGCTGTGCCATGAACAGATTTCTGTCCACTGGAAGTAAATATAGAAGCTTCCTGTTGAATGACAGCAAACAATGATCTAGAAAACTATGAGGAATTGATACAGAAAGTATATTAGAAAATTGTAGCACTTTTAATTATAAAAACAAAAACACTAATTTTCTGAATCCGGAATACCCCTTTGATTACTGTGCCATCTTTCCATAGTACAGGCAGTCCCCGGGTTACGTACAAGATAGGGTCTGGAGGTTTGTTCTTAAGTTGAATTTGTATGTAAGTCGAAACTGTATATTTTATCATTGTAGATCCAGACAAAAAAATTTTGGCCCCAGTGACAATTGGAGTTTAAACAATTTTTGCTGCAATGGGACCAAGAATTATCAATAAAGCTTCATTACAGACACCTTACAGCTGATTATTCCAATCTGGGACTATAGTAAAGCATTCAGAAAGCTTCACCAGAAGTCAGAGGGGTCTGTCTGTAACTATGGGTTGTCTGTAAGTCGGGTGTCCTTAAGTAGGGGACCGCCTGTAGTAGATGTAATGGGGACACTGGACAAGACAGTGAACACTAAAACTCCTGCCCCTCTACAGCCCTGCCTGTTTACTTCAGTGTATCCTAGGCAATACGAGACAACTACAAAGATGGTCCCTACTCACTCCAAAGCATGGACATTAAACCAGACAAATTATGCACTTCCCGCACCTCACTGCCATGCAACAGGTGAGAATTCACGCCTCCCTGCATGATAGATGCCTCCCTCTCCCATGCTCCCAGCATGAGAGTGGGAGGTGCTGGGGGCGTGCACAATTGGCAGCCTGGAGCACCGGACATATTGTCCCTGCTCTCGGTGCTGCTAATTATGTTTTTTACTTTTTTTTTTTTTTTTTAACTGGTAGATTTCCTTTAACCAGCAATGAGTATAGCAAACAGAGGATATTTATCTGAATATTAAGTCTGTCCAGGTGAGAAGGGCAGAGCTCTGAGAATCTGAGCAGGTCCAGAATAGAGCTGGGTCTGCCAGATTCAGTCAGTAGCCCAGCCACTAGAGAACTGTTCAGACTGTCGAATAGCGTGAACCAAATAGAAATTCTGCATCTTCTGAGGAAGACTCTGACACAGATGTAACAGTAGAAGTATCTAATCTGTTGAAAACATTGTAGAGCAAATATACTTAACTTGCTATGTTATTCATACAGTGAAAGCCAACAACAATAGTATGAAACTTTTATTGGATTAAATTAGACCTTTATCGGTGCCTAAAAATAACATGATCAATATTGCAAATGGAATTCAAGGCTGCAGTGCGTGTGCTACCCGTAGCCTTGAGATATTTACATAGTGGAATAGTGACATATGGCCAGTGTTTGTTTATGTACACTTGTAATGACAGCTGTAGAAAGTGACAAGCCGTCTATTAAATATCTTGGAGCGATTAGTCTCTTGGCTGTAGGTCCCCCCCCCTTCCCAGTGTTCTACATGTATTTATATAAATAAACAATGACCCCATCATGGGGTTAACATCTTCACACCCTGTATGTACATGGCACACACTGAAATTTAAATGTGAAGTTTCACTATCTTTGCAGGCTTTAACCAAGGAATACAAAACTAGAACAAATGAAATTCTGAGACCAGGAAGTATTAGAAATTGTGACCAACCGAATGGAGACCATTGGTTCCTGGTGCCTTGTCCTGGTGGTGGCAAAATTTATCCCAGGACCTGTAGTCTCTCAAAAAAGTAGGCACCCCCGGGGAACCTGATTCGACTTGTCTCCTCCAGGTGGCGGACAGTTTCCAGGAAACGTCCATCAGGTAGTGCCCATCCAGGCAGTCTAGGTGGAGTTTTTATTGCATTTTCATGCATATAGCACTCACAGATTACACAGCACTATACAGAGCTTGCCAAATCAGAGTACTGATCCCCCAAGGATAAGTCAGGGTTTCAGGAAGGCAGATACTTTTTGAAAGCGTCTCAATTGTTGAAGAATTTCTGGGGTCATGACTCCAGGATGAGGTGCTAGGCACGGAGCCCTGTAAATAAACCCCTTTTACTTGAAAAGTCAATACTCCCTGAGCGGGGACTTGGTAAGGGGAATGGGACAAGCCTGGGGCTCCTGGGCAAAACTGGGTGATCATGGAAGCCTTCTCCAACCTCCTGGAAGTCATTTTGGGCATTGCCTAATGTATCCTTCTGGTTATGGCAGGATTTCTCTTCCTAGAGCCCTGACTTCTAGTTGAAGTATGGGTTTACAATCTTTGAAGAACATCTACTGCATAGTAAGACTTTAGTGGAGATAAAATTTGGATAGATATTGACTAGTTTCTCATTTATTCACTCTTGGGACCACCGGTTAAATTATTCTAGAATTACACTCCCTTATCAACACCATAACAGACCCTAGTAGTCTGTTGTAGGTTGTATGTAAACATACACCCCCAATCCTCCCACATGACTGCTACAGAGAGATTTATACGTAGAGTACTGTGAAATGACCAACATATGGGAATGTTGGTATTACAACAGGACATCAGGTTACTTTCTGAATATCTAATGAACGGATCCCTTTAAATGAGCTAATCTAGAAAGCAGGACAGGTGTCTGAGTTGTGGGAATATAGTGTCCAATTATACTTGTAATATCTTGGAGCAGTCTGCTAAAATCTTAATCCTCCCATTCTGTAAAGAAAATGTCATACTTTAAAGAATAATAGAAATTCTGGGCTCGGGCTCAAAATTTTAAAGAACTTGCATCTTAAAGTCACACCCCGAGATCAGCTACATCCCAAATGTATCATCTTTTTCCTCATCAGCACCTTTTTCTTATTTTACTTGCAGATTCTTTACCTCCAAATTTTAATCTTCTCTCCCTAGCCGTTACTAAATCGCTGTTATCCAAGTAGTTATTTCTTTCAATCCCCTATACACATGCATGCTCAGATCGGTAAAGCATGCATGTGTTTTCAACAGGTGCAGAAGACATCTGTGATGGTGATTTAACTACCTGTAATAAATGAATTGTGCAAGTATTTTTTCCTTACCAAAATGGGAAGTACTATTTGTCCTTTATATGTCCTCTCCCTTTATAATAGAAAACTTATTTCCAACTTTAAAATTGTGTCAAATAAGCTAAATATGTGAACACACCCTAAACAATCTGCGAGGCAGAACTAACTATAGCAGAGGAGAGCGACATAAGTGCAGAGCCATAAAAACACCGACCTCTCCCATCTCTCATAATAGACGGAACTTTCAGTATTGTAAGATGAAGCTGTTACTCCGAGTTTTATCTTTGTATCATTTCTTACAACTATTCAGCTTCTTGTACTGAATATTTTTTTGATGTTACAAGACTTTTTCTTATAAAATGACCTGATAATAAACTGAATATTATAAATTCTAAGCAGAAAAAAACAATGAATAAGGCAAAACAAAAAAGGGGGTACTTCATCCATCCATGTGAGGGTTCATCCAAGTGGGTGAATATAGTACCCCTTTTTGTTTTACATTAGTGTAAATAGGGGCTTGTCATAACCTCTCTTTGATTGTGCACCCAATTGTCTTCTTTTTTCAGTTGGTGCTGATTTTTTTTATAATTTTTTTTTTTACAATTTATTGTGAACTAAGTTGGTCCAAAACAGTTGCCTAATGTATACTGGTACATCTTGTGCCAGTCTTAAAGGAAATCTACCATCAAAATCAAGCATGATAAACCATGGGCACTCACTTATAGATCCAGGCACAGTGACTGGGGTAATCTTCTTATATTTTTTACCATGGCCCTCTTCCTTCTAAAATCAACTTTATTATTAACAATTTATGTTAATGCGCCTGATGGGCTCCCTCTTCCTGCTGTTATCTCTCAGCAGTAGCAGGTGGAGTTTTAGTACACATTGGGAGGGAGAAAGGAGGAGGGCTGAGACAGTGAAACAGCCTGTGAAGCTGTAGCACGGAGGGGCTCTAGTAAAACCTCCCAGAACCCTTTAGGCTCGTTAGTATAATTTTATAGTAGGTTTTTAGAAGGCAGGATAACAAATATAAGATGATTACCAGAGACACCATGTCTGGCCCCTGGTTTATCATGATGGATTTTGATAGTGGATTCTTTAAATCATTTTTGCACCCAGCATGCTACTACCAGAATTACCTAGAGGTTCTTACCTCTTAGTTATCCCACCCCACTGATACACTAGAAGCCAGGTCCAACCCGCTGAATATTTCAGGTTAAAGTAAAATTGGCCTTGTGCCTCATTATCCACGTGCCAATTTTGGAACGGTGCACAGCGCATGATATTTTGTTGCCATTTTATTCTATTACAGCTCCCGAAAGAAGTTTATGGTCCAGCTTCGGTTAACAGTATCCAAAAACCTTTATTCACAAATACATAGTAGCACAGTATATATATATATATATATATATATATATATTCACAGAATATAAGTCATGTAAGTCAACACTAACCCTTGCAACGGGGGAGGCCTGTGCTCAGCTGGTATAAGACGATGTCCGGAAGGGGAAGTAGTGAGCTGAATTTCACATTCAGTTTCACAAGAGTTTTTTCACATGAACAATCTATTACAGCTCCCTGTGACCTACTGCTGTAGCTACAGTATGTCATGAAATACATTAGATTGCCCTCCTAAAATATTAAAAAATACCTTCATATCCGTCATTGTCAAGATCTCCGAGATTAGTTATCGATTCTCCAAATCTTGCTGCATATAAGTCGCTTCCAGAAAGTTGGAAATCAAGTTCTGACATCTGCCCCTTGAAATGAATAAAAGGTATATATAAGTTTATATTTTCCATCGTACGATTGCATGCTGTGCATTGTCTATGTGCTACAGAGATAATAGTTATTGTGAATGTAAAGTGTAGTAATACAACTCTGCATTGTACCTTCCCCTGTTATCCCTCCTAGAAATGTATTAAAATGCTCGTTACCAACTGGAAAATAAATCTAGAATTTAGATTTGAAAATCTAGGCAAATATTTACCTTAGTCCTGATAGGTTGAGGCGTCATAGGTTCATGAGAGGTTAAAGGGAACCTGTCATCAGAAATTGGCCTAATAACCACTACAAGAATATTGTAAGGCAGCGTAACAGCTTCTAGTTTTTGTTTCATGACTTTCATGGTCCAGTGCATCAACTAGTAAATCAACTTTGAAGTGTGATGTAAATAGTTTGGATAAAGTCAAGGAGGTGGAGAGTTTAACACTGAAGTTAAGGTGGGGAACTCTAAATGCCTCCTCTTCTGGACTTCAGGAGATCTGGTTAGTGATGTCGCTGGATGCAGGACCATCAATTATAGTGAAGGGCTTTCTGTGGAAGAAAGAGCTTGACTTCAGTGTTAAAATCTCTGCCTCCTTTACATTTTCCCCCAGTTTACATCTCACTTCAAAGTTGATTTTCTGAGTTACACCACCACACTAGGTCATGAAAGAAGCATGATCTGGAATGTGTTATTAGGTCAATTTCTGATGGCAGGTTCCCTTTAAAGCTTCTTGAAAATGGAAAAATTAAGAAGCGTGTAAAAAAAGAAAGAAATTACTCCGCTCTCCGCATCTTAATGGTAGATAAAGCTAATCATTTCCCTGACACACTGCTCAGGGCACAAGGTTTCCATATCTGATCCTGTAGATCACTCGACACAAGCAGTTGCATCTTTATCAGATTTTATACTGATGTTCCTTTATCTTATCTTACGGAAAACATTTTGAGACGCTCACTAAGAGGCGCAAGCAAAACCAAAGCGGTAGTAACAACAGAAATTTCCTTTCGTATGGAACATTGCAACATTTTCATTTTGGGTACAGAGCAGAATTCAACCTAAAACGGACATCCTGCATGAGAGTGAATGGTATTTCTGTATTAGGTGTCCTATATTAGCCGTGTCCAATATTAGATGTGTCCTATATTAGCCGAGCAGCCGTGTATTCATTGTAAACACAAAGTGACATTATTATATGTGACACCAACATAGTCTAAATATTGATAGGTTATTAATATCAGACAGGTGAAACACCAAATAACCCCACAGAAAATTAAACAGAAAGTAGACAGCTCCATTGTCAGTGTAGTGGCTGGACTGAGTCACAGCAGCGAAGTTACCATTTAAGTGCATGTGAGCCAACTTGCGATGACCTGGTGTCACCACCACACCGAGCACGGTGCTGTTTGATTCCTGTCCCAGTGTACCCGTGGGGGTGAGTGTATTTTCGAACATCGGATATAGGAACCTATTCTATTGAAAAGTTAGCCATATTTTTAAATCCTGGATTGCTCCTTTAAGTACTGATGAATGGACCTGGATTTCAGCAACCCCTCCTACAACCCCTCCTTCCCTGCCGGTAACACCAGCCGGCAACATTCACGAGTGTCAACTTTTTAAATACCACTGGCACAGACATCTAAATGCCAGCAGAGCACCATCACTTACTCTATGATCTCCGGCTCCTCTATGACAGCATTTAAATGGTAACACCAAAGATTGGTACCAGCACCAATCTCTGGTGTTACCCGGGTGGTGGGGGTGGGTTGGGTAAGTGTGCAGGTTTGGATCAAACTTTAAGGTTTCGGTTAGGTCGACTTGCCAAAACCTGGACAGGTCTGCTTATCCCTACCTTTAAGTAAAATCTATTATTAACTGTTCATAATAAATAGTTGTAATAAAGTATCTTCCTCCAATGGTCCAGCTTCTGCATTATGTGCATAGCTACACGGCAACGTTGGAATAAAAGGCACAATTTAAACAAGCCCAACCACTCACTGACTGCCCTATATTAGGGATAGTAAATCTGTGGATTAACACCTTACATCCAGAAATCTAATAGACATAATTTCATATCAGTATAATGCAAAGCTTTGAATCTATACTGATAAATTGTCAACCCAATATTTTTAAGGGGAAAACACCTAAGGCTCTATCTTCCATTAGAGTAGTAGTAGTAGTAGTAGAATTCTGATGTAGTGTGCAAAATATATTAAAAAATAGTTCAAAATTTAGGTAGGGAACTTAAAAATAAAATGACTAGACATATTTGTACAATTTCTATAGGTCATTCTTTAGGCCTCAATTGCCTGCACCCTATTTGCCTTTTTTACATGATGTTATATGGAGTATTTATAAATAACCCGTGTAGAGATGACAAAGCACTATACAAACAGGTCATATGAAACTACACAAGTCCCTTAGATGAGATGCCTTCATGCGGAAAGACAAGATGAAGCACCCATGCCCCCCCCTTCTTGCAGGTGCTAACTTACAGGACAGGAAAATAGATGAATCACATCACACCCATAGATTCACACTGCGTAAGCAAGTATCTAAGCCGGAAAGGAAACAGACAAACATATAGATAGAAATAGATATGTTCAACCACATATCATAGTGGGAACAACCAGATCGAAAAAACCAGGACAAGTATGAAACTGAAGAGAGATGTCCAGCAAAACAACTACATGGGCCTGCGAAGAGTCGTGCGCCGCTCTGATATAAAGTGATCGCAACAAGTGATTATCTCTACATCTATACATCCATACCTATACATGATATGATATACTCAGTAACTAAAGGCAATAAAGTGAGTATCACAGAGCAATAATCCAATTCATTCTTCAAAGCCAATCTTCAACTTCTTTCTACTATTAGGAAATTTAAAGTAGGAAATTTATTAACATGTTCACATCCCAAGACATGAATATTATTCACCCCTGTGATCTGCACCAGATATGCTGGGTATACAAGTCAAGCAAATGTTATCTGTAAAAAGGTTTTAATCACGGGATGTGGTAGCAGGTAAGAATATAAAGGGTTAGATGTTAGATGCAGCTGCTTAATCTCTCCCCAATGAAAACACATGCATCTGGCTCAGTGCTGGACTCGAGTTTCTTGGGATACAAGTATTCTGGGGGCCCAACGTGCATCAAGACCCTAGTAGATAGACCCTAGTAACTTGCAATTTTAAGTTGTATATTGTTGGACTTTTAGGGTAAGTATTGTGGTAGAACCTGTGGACCAGCCCCTGGTCCAGTCAAGGACCCCTGAGGAAGTCGCATATAGCGACGAAACGCGTGGCATATTTTGCCCACATTGCCCCCTATAAACACTCTGCTTGCTACAAACAATATGGATTGGTAATTATGTACCGCTGATCAGCTATTTTTTTCATTAGAGTATGCCATCTGTTCCATCAGTGTTGTATGCATTTTTTTTCATGTGTGAACTACATTTATTGATTGCAAACAACATTTTGTATGGTTTATAGTTCATACTGATTTATTTGTATGGGACAAAAGGCAATATATTTATTGTTTGTTGGTGCAATGTGATATGTATTGATCTATTGTGGTCTTATACATGGGTCATGGTAGGATGTACTTATGTACTTTTTAGGTGTTTTTAATCTGATGTTATGTGGTGTCAATGCTTAATAAAGATTTGTATAGATTTTTTGGCCGATACACACTTCCCTTTGTCATTTGTTGGTGCTATTTGATTGCTATATTAGTGTGTTGGCCGCTTCTTGTTACTCTAAATTACCCTTTGGTTGTGCAGGTTTCTTTGTGTGTAAATGTCTTTTTATGCATCAGGACAAGAGGAACTATTGAGATGTATAGATAGATAGATGGATAGGATTCATGCAATATGGATTGTGTTGGGGTTTCCATTGTGACAAAGGTTTCTACAGTGGAACCAATGTTTAACATTCTTGGTTAGGCAGAACAAAAGATGTATCAAATATGGATCTCAATGTAACTTGGCAATTAGCGAATGATCTCACGTTCTACCAAAACGTAACCATTTATGGGAATGAGATGAGGCGAGAAGATAATGAATAACCTTCTGTCTAATTACAGAACTGCAGGTTCTTCTAACACGAGGCGTTAGTGCCTGAGAGGTGACGATTACTGGAGAACATGCCATCCTAAACAGCATTATCACCTAATGTTGTCACTTTGCTTGAACATTGTATTAAGTTGCAGTTTTTTGCAAGTGACCTGTGAAGTGGCTTGTCATCCAAAATTATCACCTAATAATGATACTGAGAGATCCTTCTACAGGTGAGAATCAATTACTGGTGTTCCTCCTTGTATGTGAGTCGACTATAGGTCTGTTTATTGGAAGCAGGAAGAATGGGGACCTCTATGCATGCATGTTCAATGACCAACCCCGGGACCTTCAGCTATCAAGAGATCTTGCTGTTCACCGATTCCTGACATCTAGAGATGAGCCAGTCGATTCATTGATATGTAGATTTGGAACAAATCTGATGATTTTCTGTCAATGAATCAAATCCATTTTTTTCCCTGATTTACAGTAGACGGACTGATGTGGCTCCAAAGTGGTACATAACCACATTTAGGCAAGATTCTAGTTTTTTATTTAAAAAAAAGCCTATCTGATTTTGTTCACTTTTGACCTTTTTTTTTAAATTAGGGTTACAGTTAGCATAACAGGTAGGGTTAACCCTAATCTTAACCCTAACATGAACCCCAACCCTAATGAAAGAATTTGTCGAAAATTAGCAAAAAGAGATTTACTTAATTTTTATTATCTTCATGTTGTTGAGTTGGAATATATCTGTGTTATTATTGGAGGCTTTGTTACATGTGCAATTTCAGGAAATAAGACCTTTTGCATCTATTCAGATTGTAGATAACATCTATGGAAAAGATTTCTTTTTACCCAACTCTAAGTGGAAAAAAGGCAAACAACAGGAACATCGGGAAATGTGGTTTATTGGTTACGCCCATTAGTTTATAGGGCACTGTGCCTTCGGGCAATTATATGGAGCTTCGGCTCATAAACACCGGAGAAGAAATAGTCTTTCTGTTTTAGCACTTTTACTGTAATCTTTTACTATAAAGCAGTGAAGCATAGAGTTTTATTACCCTAGTGAGCTGGAGTTTATGTGTTAATAACCTCGGGTTCTCCAAACATCTACTAAATTAAAGAGATTCTCTGCCGTTAAAGATGATTCTCTTCTCATTTACAATTTAGCAAATATTTGTACAGGTTCCTCATGAAATAACAATTTTGGATCATCTCTTCTAACTATTTGTAGTGTTATTTTTCTGTTATGTCTCCTAGATATTTTTAAATAAATTAGCAACTTGATGTTAACAATTGGTGGCATACCCCTGCATACCCTTTTTCACTCTGTCCAATCAGAGGAGACTGCTTAGGTATTATTCAGCTGTCAATTTATTCGTAAATATTTAAGTTTAGACAACCAACAAAGAAACAGCACAATACATGATGTAAAAATACACTTATTTGCTAAACCAGCAAATCACAAAAGAACTCCACTATACATATGATCACAACTTTATTTCCTGCATCTCTAAATGTGTCATGTATATACAGATTTCTATGGATGTATGTAGTCAATACATTAAAGGGAACCAGTCAGCAGAAACTGACCTAATAAACCAGCATCCAGAAAATCAACTTTAAAAGATCTGAGGATCTATATTGCTTTAGCTAAATTGGTTGAAGAAAGTCATGGAGGCGGAGAGATAAGTACTAAAGTCATGCTCTCTTCTCCTCAGATCATTCCCTGCAATGTAATTGACAGTCCTCCATCCAGGAACATCAATTACCAGCTCTCCATAAGTCTGGTGTATGATCTCAATCACAGCAGAGGCAACATATTGAGGTGGGAAGACCATGACTTTAGTACTAAACCCTCCGCCTCGTTAACTTTAAACAACTATTTTATATCGCATGTGAAAGCTTATTTTCTGGAAGATGCCTCCACGCCGGCCATGAAACAAACGTGATCTTGAAGGTGCTAACCTGCTTGACAATAGACTAGTAGTGGTTTACTAGGGCAATTTCTACACTCAGGTTCCCTTTAAAGGAGTTCTCCAAAACTTAAATAAATAAATTAAAAGGCTATTCTTAGTATTTATTGGAGACAGTAGGGGTCAGAAAACTTTAAATATATGTTATACTGTAATAAGCAGTGGGTTGGGAACTTGCTGTTCTATCTTGACTCATAGGTATTCACCCTTTCACCCCTATACAAGGATCTGATCTTCATAGTGGACAAATTGCAAGGTTGCTACCTCTTGTGGCAGTCCCAATGTGGATAATAGCTAGCATAGCGGCCATCGGTGCTTGAACCTGAGGGATCAGGCAAGACAGTTGTCAGGAACAGTCCAAAATCAGGGCAGGCAGTGTAAAAACAATGCCAGGTATTAGGCAGAAGATCCAGGAGGGCAGCATGGGATCAGAAACAAGCCATAGATGTAGGGTTACAGATCAGGAAGGCAGTCAAAGAACAAGTCAAGGGTCAAATATAAGTCATCAGCAGAAACAAGAGCTCTGTATAGCAGGACTAGATAAACTAAGTTCCTTGGTTCGGACGTTGAGGAATGGAGCATCCTTGACTACATAGCCCTTAGTGAGCCTTCATAGGCTGGGAACACAAGTGCTCATGCACACACTGGCCCTTTAAGAAACTTATAAAACCTATGGAAGCTGGAGTAGGAGCCAGGGACCATGACTGCAGACTCAGAGTAGTGGCTGTGAGAACAGGGAAGGGGCTTGCTGGGATGTTGCCCTGTAAGTCAGCTGTAATTAACCTTCAGTAGGGGGGAATGACCAGGAGCAGTCAATCCCCCCACAAATACACAGATAAGAAAGATACCACTGTTTCATTGAACATAGAGCTGACAATGACTTAAAATTCTTGGCTTTTCAACCACAATTCTTCATTATTATTAAAACATTAAAAGAGTAAGTACAATCAATAGGCAATATAATCCTCTTATAACTTATATATTATACCATATTATATTGTTAAAGTAAATGACTCACTCCTCCGTTGTTCATGTAGACGTACACTCTCCCTTCCTCCCGCACTGTGCTCTCCATCGGTGCTCCGACAAGTAAGTCTGACAACCCATCGCCATTTAAATCCACGGCACATACAGACGCCCCAAAGTATGAGCCAAGCTAGAGAAACAAACATGTAGAACAAGAGGCACAGAGAATTAGATTCCATCCTTCATTATTTGTAGGAGACACTTGGTAGTATTTATTCACCATATGGACAATGACAATTTTGCATGTTAACACGCAGGATGTGTCTTTCGATGTGTTTTCTTATCGGTTAAAATTCCTTTTTCATAGATTTTTTTTTTTGTATTTTCAAGTGGAATAAAAGCATACAACAACATCACACTTGACAGAACTGGAGCTTATTCTTTGCGCCAATTAGTTTATAGGGCACCATGTCCTCAAACAACTCTGTGGGAAACCCCATTTGAGAAGAAGCATGTACACAGGAATGTAGAGTCAGGACAAACTTCCGGGAAATGAAAAGAAAATATCCCATCCAGTAGAGTCTGGTTATGAGGACGAACATGTTATTTAACCTCAGGCCTCCTAAATGAGTAAGAACATATAACATAGTTCCCATCATGGCTTAAAAAATCCGTATTTCCTGTGGGACTTCATTCTTATTTTAGGCATTTTATGACTTCTGGGATAATGGTGACTTGATTATCCCAAGAAATGATAATATTGGACAATTTGGACAAACCTTTAATGGGATTGACAACTTTACCTCATGTTTTATTGTAATGAGTGTGTAAGTGTGGGGGCGGGATATTAGGTAATTTACCAATATACATGCTCTGCTTTCTTGATATGTAAAGTGAGGTCTCCTGTCTTTTACCTTATCAGCCGGACATTCTTGTCCATAACATGACTGCAGATGGAGGGTCATGTGATCTTTATAAATCCATGTGCAATCTCCCTGCCAGGACCTTATGATAGTATTCATGAATATAAGATCAAGATCCTGGCATGGCAATTGCTCATGGACAATTAGAGATCACATGACCCTCCATCTGCAGCCATTTTATGGTCAGGAATCTCTGGCTCATAAGGTAAAAGACAGGAAGCGTCACTTTACATATCAAGAAGGTGAAGCAGAACTTTTAATAGATGTATATGGGTAACTTACCTAATATCCTGCCCGCCCACACTTACACCCACTATACAAAAAACATGAGCAAAAGCATCCAAACCCTTTACACAGTATTTACATGGAGCATTCCCTTCACTGCTGAGTAGATACTGTATGTGGTACACTGGGTAAATAGTATAGGGCTGCCACATTAATACCAGAGCTCGAGAGGCCATTCTTTTTCCACAGCTCCTACATTTGTATCCACACCCATATACCCCAAATACATATAATGACATTGTATATCTTTAGAATAAAATGAAATAGAATGAAATTCACCTTTTTGCTTTCTGCTTCAAAAATTATATGAAGCTCTGTCCCATCAAATGCAAAGATGTAGACCTAAAAAAACCCCAAAGCAAACACACTATAAAAAATAATATGGAGAAAGTCTTATCTTATCTTATTATATAATATAAGTCTTATCTTCTCATTTTGTCATAGGATCTTTAAGTGTCTGAGAGCAGAGCTATTCTAGTTGTTCATGGCAACCAACCAAAGCTCATCTTTAATTTCCCACAGTAGTTTATAAAATGAAATCTGTGCTCTGATTGGTTATCAAGAGCAACTAGAACGGTTTACCTCTCTGCTCTAATCTGATAAATTTTATCAGAAGTGTCAAACATTAAAAGATGTTAGATGATGGACATGCTTAAAAAGGAAGTTTCTAGAAATGTAAAAAATGAATATGTTCACATAAATATTAACCCCAAAACATGTTATTTTTGTAACTTGAAGCGGTTTTATTTTTGTAGAAATGGTGTAAATTTTGTAGCAATGTGGATACTGTCTGCGCAAACGCAGGAATTGCTGAGAGCCCACTGGCATCACTGGCTCTCTGGCTGTAGAGGGGGCAGGAGGAGGCGGAGACTAAGTGGACGGGGGAGTGAATTATTAAAAGACATCAGCGCCTTAGGGGCTCAGATGACGTAATGCAGAGAGCCTTGGGCTCATTTTTTAAAACTCAATTTTTATAAAATGACACCACTTGAAGTTACAATAACAACTGATCCATAATGAAGGGAGACATACTGTGGCTTACTTTAAAACTATTGGGCCCCAGTGCAAAGTCTGTACCAGGCCTCTGACTATAATGTATGGTTATAGTAGTAATCTTCTCATATGGGAAAATGACATCTTATGGGCCACCTTAACCTCTTGGGCCCAGTTGCGACCGCACCCTTTGCACCCCCTCAAGTTATGCCGCTGTTGACATGTAAGTGTGTAAGTGTATTGTTTCTGTTGGTTGATTTCCTTTAAGGGGTTAATAGATCCAGAATCCAGATGACCACATCTATTTTCAGAACAGTTGTCCTGTCAACTCTGTGATCCCATTCTACTTGGGACTAAGATTGCTGTGAATGGAATGGACAGGTAGTCACAAACACTGCACTGTTTATGGGGAGCACCAAATATGACAAAGTGTCCAAAAATGGAAAGAGTATAAGGGAACCCCCAAAGTATGAGAATAGTATAATAACCAACAAAACAAACATAAAACAAGTTTTGCAATGTAATGTTTCATAAACAATCACAATATACAAACATATAGGGTACATGCATACATGAATAGTAGCTCAACATCTTTCACTATATTTAGTTACTTCAAAAGTCTAGAAAGTACAAACTATGACTGTATCACCTTGATCTTCATCCGTAATCCTCTGAAAGTAGAGGGTATAGTGGTTTGACCTAATGCCCTGAAGCTGTGGGTAAACTCTTTCAGCCACAAACAAACCTAAGTAGTTCTATAGTTCCTGGAGGCTTCATTCATATAGAGAGAATATATATCACAGATGTAGATTATTTTAAACTTGGTTTTCAAGGAGAGGGGCAATTTATATTTGTAATATAAAAGATTATGGCGTATATTACTATACAAAGCAATGTATCATAATAGAGATAAATAAGAACAATTTGAAGTAAAATTGTCAAGACAGGACTCCCAGGAGAGACAGTAAGAGTCCTGGGTGCTGAATTGGCAGACAGTAAATTGACAGTCTTCTGTATGCACACAGTAATACAGGAATCATACTATGTGGGAGGAGTTATCAGGACTCCTACTGTCTCTGCTAGGAGTCCTGTCAGTATCCCCCAAGACTGTTATGCAGAAATCCTGTTCCATACTATATAAACCTATACATTATAGGGTTCAGCTTCACTCCCTCTGTTTTTACATATTGCGACAGACATCACAGGACTGGTTGTCCTTAATAATAGTAACTAACCCAACTTCCACAAATGAATGCTCCATACCTGCTGAGCATTATGGGTAGGATATAAAATAACACAAGAAAAGTAGAATTGTCTTTAGTGTCCAAACAAATAATAGTGAAACGAGACATTCCCTTACCCTACCAATCTGCTCTTGTTGTGGGGCTCCTCCTATAATATCTTTGCTGTTCGGTGACTGAAAGTGTCCTCCTCCAACTGAGTAACCTAGAAATCAAACCGTGATATCTTAGTTTGGGCAATGTTAATAAATATAAATGAACTTCATCTGATAATATATATCAGAATATATATCATAATATATAGTTTTGTTGACAAGTGGTTGTAACATATCACAAATTTTGTTGATTTTTGAAACTACTCTTTTCTATGAATAACTATAGGGGAAGCCACATTGCTTGAGTTTCTTTTTGTTCCAGTAACAGCATTTAGGCCCCATTCACACAACCGTTGTGGGGACATATATCCGGCCGCAAATTTGCGGCTTAACATACGTCCCCATAGGTGGCTATGACGATCCAGTGGCGGTATGGTTCCACACACTTGTGGCACCATTTGAATAAAGAAAAGCGGATGTCCACAAATAATCAAAGTACCGTATAATCAAAGTATAATCAAAGTATAAAGTACATCTTTATTAATTCAATCAATTTTTAAAAACGATTAAAATTGCACAAATAAGTGCTTCAAACAAACAGAAGACCCCAAATATCCAGTAATAAAAAAGATACATTATGGTAGAATAATTCACATTTAGTATCACATTATAATCTGTTCAAAAGTTGCAAGTAGTACATTTACAAGTGTAATAGAATTACAATTAATACTTGACCACTAAATTTACTACTTCGCATTAGTGGTCATGTATTAATTGTAATTCTACTACACTACGTACACAGGGGAAAGATATAAAACATTCTCTAACTTTTCCCTATGTGTACAGTCATGCAGCACTGTTTTCTCTCCTCCTCTGCGCCACCATATGCCCACCCGACTTAGTGGTGGGCCTAGACAGTTATTGTCATATTTTTCGGGTATGAGAATCCGTGTTGTACATGGCAGATCATGTATTTATTCACACATTTTTTTTCACATTTAACCTAATAGAACCAGCTGACAAATACAGAACATACATGAAGAAACCACTTCCTTTGTCCTTGAGCAAAAATACACGAATTTAATGCAAACCATTCTGGGTGAGGTGCATGAAGATCTTCCTGTCTTGTGCATGAAAGGTAAACAACAAAAACAATAGATAACTATTTTTTATAATTTTACTGGCCATCACACCAGCACAGAGTTTGCCAGAGAGGACTCAGTATTCTCCTGTAGTGCCAGGATGATGCCCATTTTAAAGCAATGCATCCTTGGCTGCCTGGAACTGCAGGAGGAGCGAGAGAGGTGGTCAGGGATACATTGGCTCTAGGTCCCGTAATTCTATCTCTTCAGGTTACAATGATAATCCAAATTTCTACTCCTTCTTTCTACTGTATTGATGTCCTCAGAAATTTATGTGGTTTTTGATTGTAGTTCGGACACTCAGGCGCACATTTATTAAAGTGTTTGCATCAGTTTTCTGTCTGACTTTGCACTAGAAAGAACATGCAAACTACTTGCACATGTATCTAGAAAGTGTCTGTGTCTGTTTTTTGTCGCGGCTTCACAGTGTCTGATAAGACGAAAAAATGTACACCTAAATGGGCGTGTTACTGCTTAGTCGGACCGTGCTCCAAAATTCTGTCCCAAATGTGCCACAATTGTGTCTGCGCCACAATACTGCAGCATGAATAAAGTGCACCAGAAAAAAAAATGATGCATTCTGCCGGAGCAGTGCAGGGTGCGCCAGATTCATAAAGACGGTGCACCACAATTCCTGAATCTGGCGCCCCCTGCACACTTCACAGGCAAACTACACATGGTACAGTTTGCACTGTTTTTGATAAATGTGGGCTTCAGTGTCTAACAGCATCACCATTGCTGGTCATAATGTCTATCTGGGTAAAAAGTAAATCCAATCCATAAAATGGTCTTATAGTGGATTGTTCCTGGACTTATCTTCAGAATACAGTGTCAAAAGTAACTTCACTCATGAAATGAATGTGACCATCTCGGGGGAAGTGACCTGTAAAGAATTAGGTTGATGCACTAAAGGCTAATGCAAGAATAATTTCCTGTTTCTAAACAATAAGAGATTCCAAATTTTTGCCTTTTTACCCTTTTACTGACTCTAAATCACAAAGCTGATTCTTCCAAAGAAAACCCATAACTCTTACCATAATATGTGAACGTTTAACAACCAGATAAATTTGCCTTCAAACAAATTACCATATATACTCGAGTATAAGCCTAGTTTTTCAGCACAAAAAATGTGCTGAAAACCCAAACTTGGCTTATACTTGAGTAAAAAAATATAGGTTTTACCAGGTTTTTGTGGTAAAATTAGGGGCCACGGCTTATACTGGGGTTGGCTTATACAGTATATCTCTAAATTTTACGTAAATATCAATATACTTTTACCTAAGTAACTCCCATATTTGATGGTATTATTAACATTGTTATAGGAGTAGATATGGTTGCTTGCTGTGTTGTAGAGAAAGATTGCTCCAGTCCAGTAGTAAGAGCCTGGTGCCCCCAGGATAATGAAGTCCTGCAAATAAGCAGCAAAAACACAATTTATTTTAGTTTTTCCAAGAGTGAAGGTGACAGGATGACTGATCGTGGACCAGACGTGAGATGCTACCAAGTAGGTCCACCAGGTATCAGATCAGTCAGGTCATGAATTTTAAAATTTCAAATCATCCTTCGACAGAAGAACCTTAACTTTCCTTCAAGTTATAGGTCTATAACATCTTTGGACACCTGCAGAAGTAATTTGTACAGAAAGAACTAGCTAATCCAAGAAGACCACAACTAGATGGCTTCCTTGTTTCCTACAGGTAATCTAAGTTTACAGGGGACAAAAAATCTAGTACAGAAACATTGTTGTGGCTGACCATTAAAAAAAACTATCACAGCTTATTCTTGTTTACAACTTCAAAAGGGTTAAATCCCCCTGAAGTGGGTTTCCCAGACTAATAACATACTCCATCCATTGGATTAGTGACTGGGTTCTCATCACTGATACTTCCACTGATCATGTTGCAACTCTATTCAAAGCTGTATGTAACTATCTCTATCAGCTCTGTAGAAATTTAAAGGAAACCTACCATTTGATTTGATGCATTATGAAGCAAACATACCTTGAGAATGTTGTAGCTACACTGATGCAGGGTCATATATTGGTTAATCCCTGAGTTGAGTGGTTTTGCTGAAAAAACTATTAAAACATTCAGGAAGTTTGGAAAACTGGGTGAGTCTGGCTGCCGACATAAACACATTACACTAGGAGCTCGTGTAATGCACATGGAGTTTGGTCAAGACATGACAAATCAACCTGAGCTGGATCACTCACACACAGTAGCTAAGGGATGGTGCAGCCATTGATTATTCTGCCTTCAGGCACAACCCATGGATTACATCATCTTGTGAACCAGTGAATATCTCATGCTTTAAGAAGCCATGAACCAGCCACTGAAGCGAGACAGCTTCATTATCATAATTTTATAATTGTTTTATCAGCAAAACCACTCAGCACAAGGAATAACCAAGATGTGATCCTGCATCAGTGTAGCTACAGCATTCTCAAGGTATGTTTGCTTCATAATGCATCAAATCAAATGTTAGGTGTCCTTTAAAGGAAATGTACCATCAAAATCCAGCATGATAAACAAAGGACACATACTCATAGATCGAGGCACCGAGAATGTGGTAATATTCGTATTATTTGTTATTCGTATTATTATTATTTGTTCCATGGCCTCTTTACTTCTAAAATCAACTTTTAAAATTATTCTAATGAGCCAGAAGGGTTCTGGGGGGCATTACTAGAGCCCATATGTGTTATAGCTTCATAGGCTGTTACATTTTGCAGGAACACTTCCCAACTCCCACTGTGTGAGATCACAGCAAGCAGTGGGAGGGTCACAGTGCTGAGGAAGCAGGGAGGGAGAGACAGTGTAACAACCTGTAAAGCTACACCAAGGAGGGACTCTGGTAAAGTCCCCAGAGCCTCTCTGAATTATTAGCATAATTTTAGTTTGAATTAAGAAGGAAGGAGGCCACGGATATAATATAAGAAGATTACCAGTGCCTGGATTTATGAGTAGGTGTGCGTGGTTTATCCATGTTTGGTTTTGATAGTAAATTCCCTTTAATGAGATGCACCCAATTTGTGTGATAGGTGAAAATCTTAGCAGTGGAACCTGTACAAATCAAACGCATATCATTTATCTTGTGAATACAGACTACTGTATTACTTCCAGAAATAGATAACAATTAAATGCGGAAGGACTAGCTTACATCCAAGTAGAAGCTTGAAATCCCAGCTTGACATGAGCCATGTAGTTCCCCAAACTTCTTACTAAAATCTACAAAAGATGTACAAATTGGTTACATAGAACCATACAGCATAGAATAACCTAGATTAGATTTAATTAAGTTGAACCAGAGAAAGGGATGGGGGAAAGAAGAAAATTTGGAAATCTCGAAAGGTAAAAAACACACATAAAGTATGGGACTATGCCAAACCTACAAACTTGTAGAAAATTGCAAAAATACAATTTCACACTCTTTACTCATGGTTGGCCATGTAAATAGACTCCACCTTTGCCTTGCACACAGTGTGTACACACAACTTTGACCTCACAGAAAATTCATAAAGTATAAAGCATAAAATAATAGTAAAAGTTTAGGTGGACATGACCTATACACATGTACAGAAGGTTATAATGCACATAGGAGCCAAAGCTCCGGTCTGCAGCATGGTCCACTTCTAACCTTACGACCACAAGTCAATTGACTTCAGCAGGACTTTGCATATCTTTTGGAATTTACCTTTATAACATGGACATATCTTAGTGCTTAGGTCTGTACGTAAATTTGCAGGTACTGAGTAACAAACTCCAAGAGGCAGCTTGTGCTCATTCTTGTAATAAACATTTTTCCATCTATGGCCACAAACCTGCAAGAAAAATAATAACAAGGTATTGAAACTGATGTTTAAGTCAGGAAACTTCCTGTTTCCTTCAACAGCAGTAAATGAAAAAAGGGGCCATATTTTGTAAAAAAGTCTGAGACTCAAAGAAAGTTCTTTCACCAGAATTGTACCCCTCACACCAGTAATACCTGGTGGTAAACCTGGTGGTTAAAAGTCATCCTCATATTACCTAAAATGATCTGCCACTGAGGCTATGTTCCTTAAATACAGCCATTTTTTCTCATATGCAAATGAGTATAGATGCGTCATATTCTGAATAGAAGAGTAATATTTTGTCCAGGCTGCCAGTCAACCATGCCTGCCTCTTTTGATTAAAAGCTCAATGTCTCCTCATATCTGAGCTGACAGGAAGTCCTCTTTCTTTACACTTCCTGTCCTGAATAGTAACCAGAATAATGTCCCCATCATTGATGGTGAATTTAGCAGTGAGCACTATGTGGGAACAACTGAGTGGACCCAATATAATCAAAGGCAGAAAAATTTGGGGAGCGATTGTACTCATGGGAGGATGCAGATTTAAGTTGGGACGCCAGCACTGCACTTTTCAACAAAAGCACAGAGGGGGTAGAGTAAGGTTTATTGTGCCTGTTCTTGATGACAGGTTCCCTTTAATCTTGAGGAGCAGATATTGATGGCTATCCTCAGTCCAAAAACCAGCACTTTCACACTGCACCTTTGCAGTCTTAAATGACAATATTTGTACTTACCAATACTTTTCCATCCTTTGTTGGTTGTCTTGAGAGGCTGACCCCCATCCATTGATTATCTTGATCTACTGTGCAAGTCTTTCCACATCTCTTACCATTTGGTTCACCTAAAGAAAAACAATGGGTAAAAATAAAGGCTTTTAAATAACATATCCATTATTTTATTACATCCTCAGGACACATATCAAGATTAAAGTGAGCCCATCATGCAAATTTACAGATGGTTTTAGGTAGCTGCCCTAGAGATCTGTGTACCATATTTTTGTGTGTATTATTGGTAGCAGCAGGACTGTGAAAAATGCATATATACTCCCAAATACCCGCTCTGCTCTGAGCTCTCTCCATTGAATTACTCCAGAGCCGCTTCCCTCTGGTTATGTAGCATTCGACCAGAAAACTGCTACGGCAGCGTGAAAACGCTTCTCTAGCTAAGTTGTCAATATCAGATTGGTTGGGTCCCACAGATCAGAAGTTCTCAGCAGCTGGTAACAAAGTATTGAAGAAGGAGCAGACAGCTTCATTCTCAGTGAGGTGGTTGAACCAAGTCACTGCAGCCTAGTCACCATTCTAATGAATAGAAACCTGGTCTGACTACTACACCAAAAATGCAAAAATATTTTTAACCAGTGAATGGGGATGAGCGAACCACTTAAGATTCGAGTTGACGAATCTGAATTTTTTAAATGATTTGGTTTGGCTCCATGTGCATGTTGCTCCAATTGTTCTTTGCAGTTTTGATGCACTCAACACTAATGACAAGCTCAATATATTGTAGGAAATGTTATTGTACATGGTTGGTCTCTGCTTTTGTGCCTTTGTGGCACATTTCCTACGCAGGTGGTAAAAATCAACACTAGAGGACCGTAATACTGCAACCTTGTGCACTTCGAGTTATTGAAAGTGTAATGGAAGCCACATGCTTGACTGCAATTATAAACTAACAGACATAAAAGCAACCACAATCATATTTGGCTCCACTTGAGAAGAATCTTCATTTATAGGATCCCACAAACATTAACGCATTCTATAAATGTATTTAATATTGGGAAGCAGAAAATACCAGGCTATAGTATTCGGTTTCATGTGTGGTGAGAAAACATTCTGGTCCTTACTAGAAAAACAAGCAAGTCCGGCAGGAATAAAAGATAAATATCCAAAACTGTAAAGCTAATTTCTAGAACAAGTCAATGCACCAAAAAAAATGTAAATATTGCGTCACATTTAGGTGCTGACTAGTGATGAGCGACTTGGCTCATCCCCCACGGTTCACATCCGCCTGTCAGGCTTCACGGGTAGTGGACCCAAAGGACCACCGCGCACGATGACATAAGCCAACACCTGGGACTGGAGTCTAAGTGGGCTTCACTGGAGCCCGCCGCAGAACGGGTTGGATTTTCTTGCGGTGTGGTACTACCAGGTCGTTCCACAGGTGCAACTTTGTCCGTGGTGGCAGCCAAGGTGAGGTACATAGTCAGAAGGCAAATTCGTGGTCAGGGACAGGCAGGAGGTCAAGACAGGCGGCAAAGGGTCAGAGGCAGAGCAGGGCTGGCAGTGGAGGAGCATAAACAGGAACAGTTCCGAGGCCACAACGGAATGGCTGGCCATTTAAATCTAGGAGTGCCGGTGTGCACGCCCTAGGAGACGGGGACATGCACGCTTCGAAGCCGGCGACGGGAGCAGGAGCATGGACAGGTGAATGATGCCGGGGAGAGCAGGGCCAAAGAGAGGGGCGCGGGTGCACCTGCGACCCGGTAAGTTGGTTGCAGGAGCACCCATGACACCGCTACTTTGCATGCGGCAATTAACAACTGCAATCAGTGCCGATAGGATTATAAAATACAATTTTAACGGGTTTGCTCATCACTAGAGCTGACAGCAGACCAACTAATAGAAGGTGCACAGAAGGACTCAACGGTCTTACATTACCCAAGATTTATCAACATTGTGATAAATAGGGCGCAGCAAAAGTCTAGTCTTCTCTAACCACATTGATACATGTCCCACAGTGTCTTGCTATTCAAAAAATCAATGTCACATTTACAAATATCTGAGCCATAATTCTAGGTACTATAGGATTCAAAATATATGAGCATCTAAAGTAAAAATCCTCTTGCAGCCTCTAAAATTGACTTATTTTAGGCAAAAAGGGAGTCCTAGAAAGGACATTTCAAACCCTACCTGAACGTCCCTTAACAGGCTACCACGGTACCAACCACTTTGATCTAAAATATTATATTGATCATATTAAGAAGTTTTATTACTCTCAGAAATTTTGCAGAAGAATAACAGAGAAACTGCACTTCCTATTATTAATGTCAGGATTATGATACAAATATAAACTACAAGTATTTTTCTTAAAGACAACATCAGCAATTCAAAAACCTCTACATTTCTCATCACTAAGTAGATACAGATTCATATTAAATTTTAGTTACTTTTCATTTTTGAAATTTGTTTTTTTTATGGTTTTCAAAACATAACCTCTTGTAACCATGGCAATTCTAAGAGTGGTGAATTAGTGGCTTGAGGTTTGGTTAGTGGCCTTGGTTTACACGTATTCATCATATACTTGACTGAAGAAGATTCTCATTATGTTAGATAAAATCTGTTGTGTGAAACTAAAAACATCATGGTGACATTTCTTCTTCTCTATTTCACATTTTCCAGTCAAAGCCTTAAAAAAAAAAGTATGGCTGAAGCACGTAGCATGTATATGCTATACAAGCTAATATATAATTTATATTTCTGATATCGCTGTATATTTTAATTTTGGCACAATATACCAATAAGATTATTAGTACATACTATATTAATTAGGTGCTCTACTGTTAGGTGGGTAATGCTAGGATGTCTGCTTAGCCAAGGACCGCCCACTTGACAATAACGAGCCAGAAATGCTGAATGGTGGCGTAATTAATTATCAGACAATGGATGCAGCAGGGGTTTTGTGATATAGACAGGAGCCCCTGAGGCTAATTTGCAGAATTTTAAAAGATGTTTTTCTCAAAAACTTAGCATTAAAATTAATGGATCCTGTTTCAGGAGGCGCACCCCAGCTCGTAAGGTGCTTGGTTTAGAGGTACTGCATCCATGTGGTACATTCCCTTTATATTTGTGTGTTCAGTCCACATTCCTTTAACTTGTATAAAAAAAATTTAAAGGGAAACGGTCCTCCACTTTTACCCCGCTAAACTAGTAGTCACTTTAGATATGATATAAAGTATTATTTCTAGAATTCCCTCTTTTATGTGCAGTGTTGCCCATCTACCTCCAAAATGTGAAAATCAGCCGACAAGAGTCAGGCTCAGAGGCTAGAACCATGGATCTTGTATTGTATTAATTAAGAGAATTTCACCCTTCAAACTGCAATTTGTGGTTCTGAGAGTTACAGAACCAGAGATATGGGCACATATAGTCATAGTCGAAAATGTTAGCTACAGTTAAAGATCCAATTCCATATTATGGGGGAGATTTTTTAGGGCTTCTATGACAGAAAACTGGTATAGAAGCCTCAAAATAACCGTAATTGCTAGTGAATCAGCACGTGCTGTAGGTGCTCTATTTTGGGTGCTATAGGAGCTAGATACAAGGTTCTGGTATGAGATTAAAGATGAGAATCTCATCTTTTAGTTACATTCGGCCTGGATATCTGCAGCTCTAACTTCCAACTATGAATTTAAAGATAACGGCTGATGACTGATTCATGCTAAATTTGTATTGTAGAAGATCTTTATCTGGGGCTCAAACAGCCCTTCGGTTCTAAGGTGACTTTCGAATCAACCCTGCTAGCCAAAAATGGCTGCTGGTACCGGGATGAGAGCAGAAACCAAGACACACCAGTCTCTTAGAAAATGCAGACAATCTTTATTAGCGCGCAGCCGTATATATAAAACACATCCAATCATCTGCATAGGGGCGTGAAAAGGTGATAAAATACTGCAATGCTATAGGCCAGCTAAATTCACTTTCCCAAAACATGAAGATGAAATTTACATATTATTTCTCACACAGAGCACTGTCTCCAGAGAGACAATGTTTTTACCAAAAGTCCTGTGATGAAGACACCATAAGATAAACTGGTGCTGAAGGAAATATTTAGGACAAGAGTCAAGGACAGAACTTTATGTTTGAATCATGGGATGAATAGACATTTTACAATATGGCTGATATTGGTCAGCATGACACCTGGGCTTATGACAAAATGGCGTCCGCTTGGTTCAAAATGGCATCTTCTAGAAAAATATATCTCTGACATGTATTTATTTAGTTCACTTATTTATGTATTCTAATACCTTGTAAAGATTGTCTGGACCACTGCACAAGCACTGTCACCCTTCCTCTACATAGAGTGTAAGCTCTTGTGAGCAAGGCTATTGTTTCATCTGACAATGTTATTTTATTTTTGCTATTTCTTATTATGTCTGTATATTTCCCCCATGATCTGTTAAGTCCTGTAGACTAAGTTAAAGATTTATTAATATTATCTATCATCGCTCTACAATTCTGTACTATAAGTTGGACGCCAACATTAACATTTCCTCCATCAGAGGAGAAGGTGGAGAGTCTATACACCCCTAAAGATTGCATAACATTTCCAGACATTACATTTGATCCTCTGCAAACCCCTTTATCTTGATCCATGAAATCACACAGGCATACTCAAATAAACACAAACTGTAACCAAAGAAGATAAGACTGACTGTGCCCCAACCACTATACAAATTGCACAACCACATTCACCAGCCTTACTAACCCACAATGTCTGCTCAATACATATCTGGGGTTGATACCATTGTGCAGCCTACTACCATTGTTCTAAAGAATTACATTTTATTCTGCTTAAACTATGGAATAAGCAACATAAAATCCAGGAGGTGAGATTCCAAATATTATTAATAAAAAAGACATTAAAATAAAGAGCCACTTAAAGGAAATCTACCCTAAGGAAGGAGGCCATGGATAACAAATATAAGTAATACTGCAATCATGATGCCTGGATTTATAAGTAAGTGTCCCTGATTTATCGCAGATTTCCTTTAATGTTCTTGCTCAGTACCAGTCTAGAAGGGTCTAAAATTTGTGGAATTTCAATAGCCAAAATCAACAGGACACAAACAAAATGGTCAATTAAGGAACAAAGCCTGCCTTAATAAACAACAAATGGCTAATGAAATGTAATTACTGGGGAAGACAGGACAACAGTAGCCTCAAGGTGGTCACATACACAAGAAAGCTGTGTACACACAGGGGATCAGCAGACAGCTATTCCTCCCAAACTCCATTCACATGAATGTGTTCTCAATGGGGAGAGGGGAACGGCATATGCCAGACACAACTGCTAGCTGTCTTCCATGAAAATGCCAAACATTGTAAAAAGGAAAAGTAAGTAATAAAAGTGAGAATAGTCCATATAATTCCCTGGAAATCCAATGAAGAGAGAAAATAAAGTATCTGCCATGTTGAAATCCAACTTCCTAAACCTCTGCTATCGGAAGGGAGTCAAGATATTTATACAATACCCAAACATATCGGAAGGTCAACCTGTTCTGCTGTATGTTAGAGGATCTGCCTACCTTTCGTCTAATGATATGTCTCCAGATCTGCAAACATTTGAGTTTGCTTATGTATTGACTAGGTAGAGGATGGGGAGACATGTGATGCCTGACTTCCCTGGCTCTTGCTTACCTCCTCGAAAAGAGAAAGTATTAGGAACATCTAGGAAATCTAACATGCGAAACCCTCTCCTCAAACTCCAGAGTTAGGAGGCCACATAAACCATAGGATGGTCGGGAGATCCCACCTAACTTGAGGGTTCAGTTGGCAAACATCAGATGTATATTTTTAGATTTCTTCAATTTATGTAACAGTGTGAACACTGTCATGATGTATGCAAACGTCACATAAACTATATTACATGTTAGATCTTCGCACAATTCAGGTTTATTATAAAATATGATGGTTTTAGTTCAGGAAACCAGCAGCTTTGGATTTCTGCTGACTCTTGTGTCACAATTGTGGACACTTAAGTATCACTTTACGACCACTTCACTATCGATAGGTGTAAAGAAGTAGGACTTTACAATCTTATGTTAAGCAACTACATGTCGCCTTAGGCAATGTTCTCTCAGCTGGAACTAATGACATGGAGACTGCAGCCAGGGACAGACGACAGACCGGATCCTATGGGCTTTGAACCCGTGACAAGCATTTCCAATGTTGTAAGATCCTAATAACACTTTGGAGTGCTGTATGTTTTGTTGTCAGCAGTTTAGACATTAATTACTTTGTGTTGAGTTATTTTGAGGCCACATGAAATGTACACTGACATACAATCTGTACTCGACTACTATACATTATATCAAAGGGTCATATCTCCTGTCCCATGAAAAAAATAGAATAAAACATTTCCAAAAATGTGAAGAGTGAGACACTGTACCTTAACACAAAGGCACTCTCCTTATTCCTACTATCCTACCCTCCTATTATCTGAAGAAGTTTACATTCAATAAACCTTAGAGGTTATTAAAGGTTGGGAGCTTACACATGTAATATGTAACACATATGTAGCAAATGCTCTATCAGCAATCTCCTAACAATAAGAATGTGTAAAAACTTTAAAACCCACTTAGCTCTTATTATTATTAGCCTGATCTCGAAGTATATAGAAAGTTAAGGTTTAATAGTTTGTAATGATGCATCCTGATGCCCCTCCAACCACTAATTTGGGAGTGGCAATAACAAAGGCATTACTGTCAGCTTGGCCTCCCTTCATCCGCCAGAAGTCAGCAGGACACATGATGTGATAGAAAGTCCAGAGTTTTGCTACCCAGGGGTCATGTGACCCATGGCTCCTTTATCAGGTTAAGTATAATATGGGTGACCTTATTAGTCTTATACTCACCCTGTTAAAGTTTGGTATAAGTGGCCAGCCATGCTTCCCAACTGTCCTGGATCCAAGGTGACAATCTCACATTTTGTCCCACTTTCCTGGGTGGCGGAAGTTTTATCCCAGGGCATCCACTCTATGTGACGGAATTATGGAGGACGAGCTGGGCGGCACAAGTTGAAGGTAAAACGAGGGGAGCACAATATGATATCTAGCCGGGGGGCAGAATATGATGACAAGCACAATATGAGGGGGAGCTGGAGGGGCACAATATGAGGGGGAGCTGGAGGGGCACAATATACAGGGGCCGCAATGGGAGAGGGAGAACAATGTGCCAGGGAGCTGGGGGGAACAATGTGAGGAAGAGAAGGTAGGGAACAAAAGGGGAATTGTACTGTGTGGGGGTAGAATATGGGACAAGAAAAACTTTACGCTCTGTGCAAGTTTTGTCCTTCTTTCACTTCCACAAAAGTTGAGAGGGATGGCCAACCCCTATTAATTATGCTAATGCTGCCCATATACATTACCGAGCTTTCACATATCTTAGTGATGAAAAATTGCATCATTTTTTCTCAATATTAAAGGAAATCAGAACCATGCATGACAAACTAGAACACTTCGATCCAGAAACTGTGACTGTGGTAATCTTATGATATTTGTTATCCATGGCCTCCTTCCTTCTTACATCAACTTTTAAAATTATACTAATCAGCCAGAAGGGCTATGGGCCCCTCCGTGCTGCAGATTCACAGGATGGTACACTCTGAAGGAGCACCCCCCCCCCTCCCACTGTGTACTTACTGCTGCTTTGATCACATGAAGTGCAGGGGTAGGGTTAGACATAAATGTGTTGCTGCAGTGTAACAACAGCCTTGTGAAGCCAAAGCACTTCTAACACACCCATAGCCCTTCTGGCTTGTAAGCAGTTGATTTTAGAATGGAGGAGACCATAGAATAACAAATCTAAGAAGATTACCACAGTCATGGTGTCTGGGTCTATGTGGTTTATCATGATTTATTTTGATGGTTAATTTTCTCTAAATCAGTATTTTTTACTATAAGTTGAGGATAAAAGAACTAATGCAACTGATATATGTGAATAAACTCATAGATTTTCTCCAGAGTTGGAAGTTGTACGCTATGGGTTGCAAACCATACTGTCCATGTGATGTCACTGTGTTGTTATGAGTAAGACATCCAGCCCCTAGTAAGAAACCTAAAATAGAAACTATTGAGTTTCACTAACTTACTGTTGAAGATACGTCAAGGTGGCTTTATGCTGTATAGCACGCAGCCATGTGACTCATTGCTCTAAGATTACTTGGTCTGACATTATAACTCAGTTACATTCATTTAGGGAGTTCACAGAAATTCAAGTTTGCGGAAATTACTTAGACACCATGAAAGATCAAATAACGGTTATGTGGTCTAAAATTTACGTACGTTACATCAGTTTACGGAAGATATCATCTTGTGGATCATGAAGTTACCGACCGATCACATTAGCTTTATCGTTAACTTGGTATACAATATGTCTACACAATAAGAGTGTATTATACGCACCTTAGCCGGAATAGGAAAACCAAGTGAAATTATTGCTATTTTGCTTAATTCATTTTTACCCCCTTTGTTTTGGAGAGCCAATCACTAGCAAATCTGTAAGGGTCCAACCCCCAGCACCGTCGCCGATCAGCTGTTTGAAGTAGTTACTATGCTGTAAAAGAATTTGGGACTTGGCTCCTTTAGCTCTCCATACTCTCTATGCATTATAGGTAACTATACCCGTTTTTTTTTTTTTTTGATAGGCCGGAAATGTATAATATTTAATATAGGATATGAATTGAGTCTAACTAGGTGATAATTATATTGAGTGACTGATATTTTCCTAGGCCTAATACATATAGATTTGTCATCACAAGATTCTTGATATATATATATATTTACCTATTGATTAAAACTGTGTGGTATGGGAGCTGCTGGATTTTTTGTATGTGCACTGGAAGTGCTTTTTAGTTGTTTTTAAATGATTCATTTTTGAATAAAGAATACCTACATTGTTTACATCCTGTCTTTTTGTGATGCTTGGCACTGCAAAAGAATTTGATGTCACATCCATCTATCGTGCAGCCTGTTTGCAGTGTGAATGTTGCTGAGCTGCAATCCCAAGTACAGCCACTATACAATGTACGGCGCTGTGCTTGGTGCAGTCTCTGCATACCATTGGTGTCTGGGTGAGTGTACAATTGTCCATATAGGGCAGTGATGGCGAATCTTTTGGAGAAAGAGTGCCAAAACTACAACCAAACCCCACTTGTATGTTGCAATGTGCCAACATGACAATTTAGCCAGTAACTTATTGATCCCTGCTGTATCACAGGTTTTAATCACATTGGTGTCCTGAGTTCACCAATACAATAGATAGATGATGGAGAAATTTGGATTGTAGCTTCCCTCCAGAGTCCCCTGAAGAGGAAGAATCAGGGGACCCAGAGCAGGAGATCAAATGACAATCCATCTCTATCCACACCTTCTCGCTCCTCCTGTATTCCTGGCAGCCAAGGATATCGCTTTAAAATATTGGTGAGCACGTCCTGGGCTGTCTTGGACCACAGGAGGAAACCTTGAGTCGTATCTGGCACTCTGTGTTGGTTTGAAGGCTTGGGTGCCCACAGAAAGAGCTCTCTGAGTGCCACCTCTGGCACCCGTGCCATAGGTTCGCCACCACTGATATAGGGTATATAGGGAGGGTATTTAACAAGCGCTTGATGTTCAAGCCACCCCACAGGAAGCACCAGATATCCTAAGAGGCTCCAGTCCTGCCTGGTATAGAACTTTGCTGTAACCTGTGACAAGAACAGACTATAGCTAGTGTATCTACCCCCTCCCCAGCCCTCCATGCACAATTGATCCTTGATAAATCCCTCCCGTTGTGTCATACAGTGTCTAAAGGTCCATCAGTTTATCATCCAGCCTGTGTCTTAGTGAAAAAGATGGCACATCTCATCAAGACACTATTTAAAATTTTGCCCCAAAATATCTAAAATCTTATTTTCTAATCATTGCCCAAAATTATAACCGAATGCAGACTTCTACTTATAATAGATCATATTCTGATCATTGCTGTAGGGTACAGCAAAAGTAAAACAAAAATGTACTTTTTAATCACATTTGTGTCACATGAAAGATATTTTATTAGTTGTGGAATTACATTACAGTGGTCATGATCTTGCATAAAGGATGATTCTAGCACCGGGCACACCCAATACACAAGCTACATGATTTTGTATCTCTTTTTACTATATCTAAACTCTTTGCCCACGTTTCTGTGTAGAAACATCTGATGAGGGAGATTTATCAGAACTGTCTGAAAGCAGAACTGTTGTAGTTGCTCATGGCAGCCAATCAGAGCTCAGCTTTGATTTAATAAACAGCTGTGGGAATTTTCAAAGATGAGCTCTGATTGGGCAACTAGAACAGTTCTGCTTTCAGACAGTTCTGATAAATCTCCCTCATTCTAAACACTTCTTAACAAACTCTTCTATTATGTATATCCTGCCCGTATTATGTCACCACATATTTTTAAATAAACCTGTATATTCAGGGACTGTGGTTAAGAGCCAGAAAATGTGCAAGTTGGATGCAAATTTCAGCCCTTCCATGGTACAAAGCAAATGGCCTGAACACATCTGTATATACATGACATAGTTTTTACCTAAAACATAGACAGAACACATGTTTTCAACCCCCTTTCAATAAAGCATCCATGTCTGGTTATTATTAGATTTGGAGGCTCTCCCACCTCCAAGGAGGCTTCCAGGGATACCGTACATGGGATTTTCCCATATGGTTTTGGCAGTTTTTATTTTTTTACAATTCATGATTTTTCACAGAAATTGCTAAAACCTGATTGAAACAGTTTGTAGCTATACCACATGTGTACAAGAACATGGCAGGATTTACTATACAGCTGCCAAATAATTTACCAGACTATTATACATCTTTGTGATATTCCACAAAAGGAATGCCAAGGGAAGTTACATCTGCTTACTGTTCTTCTACAGGTTTATTACTATTTTATGAAAATCGTTTTCATAAAAATGAATGTTTTTAAACTTAATCTTTTACATTGAACAAGTGGCCCACATTTATTCAAAAATAGTGTAAACTGTGCCGGGGCACATTGACTAAGGACAGTGCAGTCTTCACTGTGTGCAGTTTGCCTGTGTAGTGTGCAGAGGGCGCCAGATTCAGGATTTCTGGAGCACATTCTGCATTAATCTGGCGCCCCCTGCACTGCTCCGACAGAGTGCACCACTTTTTTTGGTGCAACACATTTATTTCGGACTTTGCATGTTAAATCTGGTGCACGGGCTGACTGTCGCATGAAGCATGATGCAGCCGCCCCACAAAATGGTCGCACGGGACCTAATGTGTTTCAGACACTTCTTACATACCAGTTCAAGCATGTGCACTAGAAAGAAAGTGCAAAGTCCAACAGGAAATTGGTGCACCATTTTTTGGTACACTTTGCTCATGCGGCAGAATTGTGGGGCAGACCCAATTGTGGCACATAAGCAGTAACAGCCCCTTTAGGTGCACCTTTTTTCTGTCTTGTCGGACACAGAGCAGCCGTGACACAAAACTGGTGCAGACACTTTATAAATACATGTGCAAGCAGTTGGCACGTTCTTTTCGGTGCAAAGTCTGACAGAAAACTTGCACAAAGGCTTTAATAAATGTGGGCCAATGTCCTAATTACAGGCAGCATGTTATAGAGCAGGATGAGCTGATCAGATTGAACATAGAGTTCTATATGCATGTTATACAGCAGGAGAGTAATCATAGGGCCAGATTTACTATTAGTGAGGCAAATTACACGCAGTTTGCCTCACTAATATGCAGCGCATGACACATTCATGAAGACCAGATCTTCTGGTGCATGAACTGTGTGCACCAGATATTTTTCTGGTGCACTCAGTTTGATGGGCATGTGACACATTTTTGTTGGACTTGGCGACATAAATGTGGTGCACGGTGCGAATGTGCACCGGAACGCCCAGTTATGTGCGCAGTACAGCCGCGACACAATACTGTCAGAAACGCACTACACGTGCAGTAAGTTTGCACATGTATTTATGTACACAGACCAACAGAATACTGGCACAAATTAGAAAATAAATCTGTGCTGCAGTGTCCTTTTTGCAGAGGGAGGCAGTGAGAGCTCCTCACCTCTCCATAAAAAAATGGGCAGCCATGCTTTCTATCTGGCAGAGTACGTAGCAGACGGCTGTATATAAAGTTTGGGTGCAAGGTTCCTTATACTGTTTACTTGTATGTAATGGGGGCTGCATGGGGGTACTACTTTGTTGGATCAAAGGCACCACCAAAGATTGGTAACGTATGATGACCTACTACAAATCAACAATTTTAAAAAGTATTCTCTTTGATGAATGATGTGCCCTCCTGATGCTCCCATGCCATCTCATTTCAGCCCTTTATAAACTAAAATGTGGTAAAGGAAGCCAATACCTGGTATGTGAGCGATAACTGAAAGCTTAGAAGACCTATGAAAGCCTCTAATAATTTCCGAATGACAATCTCTTATTTTTATTGTAAGGTTACAGGATGTGTGCCAGTCAGAGGAGCCAAGAGGAGTCACGTCTGTCTTTGCCAGTAAATGTTACATCCACTTTTCTCTACTCTGTTAATAGCTTCATTTGCTTTCATTGATAATAGACAGCGATTTAACAAGACATTTACAGTTGTGCTAAAATGGGTAAAAAAGTAAGACCCTGACAAAGCCAAATAAACATCCTCTACTATATGACCTTCATGTCACAACCATATGACAAGTTTGTTTGCTTACTGTTAATATGTCACTTTGGAACATTTTGCCTTAGTTTTATACTATTGCATTCTACATCTGTTACAACTCTTCCTATACCCTTCTACAGTCATCCCTCAAAATTCTCCCATGTGAGTGACCTAAGAGCAAGGTTAATTGACTGGACACATGCCCTCCAGTTCTCAGATCCCTCCTATCCACTAGCCATACATTCCCACACATAGGAGTTTATGGCTCATTGACTTCTGACGTAAGTCCTTCCTCCAAAACTGCTCTACAATATGTGTATACAACATGTATATGGCAAATACAAGCATTCTACACACAAGGTAGCAAACCAAATCCACCTAGGATGAGATGGTCCATCAAGGAATCACAACAAGATGCTCCATTGGTTTGTGGCATGCTATCTGTTATAAAACATTACAAAAAACACATAGGAATGACAATCAGATATCAATGACAAAGATAATACTAAATGGGATCTATCTGATACAGTGATCTAGTATGGATGACCGATGCTTGTCCATAGACAGGAATGAAAACTAGGGAACGTCCCCTGCTGATGGAGAGAGAGAGGTCAGGGGTGCCTGTCATCAATTAAACAGTCACCCCCCACCCTACAGGGCAAAAACATACAACATGAGACACAACCAATTGATTCCTTATGGCTGGTTCTTTGGTTGCTTTAATGATTAGGACACAAGATAGTTAGCAAAAAGTTAATAGAGGGAACAAAGTAAGAAGTTCTTACACACTCTCAAATTCTTCAGATCCTACAAATAAGTAAAATATAAATATCCATGATCCTTTTCGCCAATGACTTAAACAGTGGCCCCAGACACACACAAAGACGCAAAAAGTATCACGAAAGTTCAAATCCAGCCAGAGGCAACATCCGCATACAGTATTCTCTATACAGTATTCTCACATGCGTGCATGAACTTCTTCCGGATACTCTGATATCCTCCGCGCTCCAAATACATACAGAACAGCCAATTGTATTGAAATGAGTCCTGATACAAAATGTTTCTAAATTAAGGAAGTTGGAATGTAAGCTCCACAGGGGACAAAGACTAATCTGAAGACAATACTACTGAATATGTGTAGCCTTCAAAATTCCATTAATTTATAGTAAAATGTAGAATACCTACAGATATACTACAGAATACCTACATGCAGATATTTTTCTCACATGTAAAGAAAACTGTTATCATCTTTACCACCCAAATATTTATAGATTCTAGATTACTTTGATTGGGAAAAATCTAATTCTTTGCTTCTTAGAATTTGGAGAATGTTAGCGAATTCCAAAATACTGGCTGCAAGAGTCAAACATAAAAATTAAATGCTGGAATTATAAGAGGAAATACGCAAATACAGTTTCCAGGAATAAGTAAAACATTGCCTCTTTTGGCTACCTTGTAAGGCAACCTCCTCAACATCAAGCATGACTTTCAAGAAGCCTGGTTACTTTTGAAATAGATATACTGTTTGGCTTTGAACCCGCATCATGGTATTAGGCTTCCTGAAAGTCATGCTTGATGGTAAGGGGGCTGCCTTACAAGGTAGTCAAAAGAGGCAATGTTTTCCTTATCCCATAAAACGTATTTGCATTTTTTCCAGAATCCCCCAGTGAAGTCAATGGGGCACTTTTACTTACCTGGCTGCTGAAGTTCACAAAATATGGAGTGTCCGACGATCATGCACTTTGGCACGATTCACAAAGATCGTGCACCCGATATCCTGCATGTGTCGCTTCTCTGCTCAGGTCCGACAGAGTTCACCTTCTTCTTCCTGGTGTATGTAAGTGAATGGTCTTGTGACATAATTTGAAACTTAAATCCTGCGCTTAGTCCGAAACCGCCAGATCGTCTGACGGCCTGACCCCCCATTTCTGTTGCATGAAAGCCAGCGCAGCCGCGCCAAAATTTGAAGAGCCGAAAACGACGGAAAAGCCAATGAAAGTGCGGCCGCGGACCCTTAGTAAATAAGCCCCAATGTATATAAGTCTCCACATGCCTTAATTGGCAAAGTCTTTTACTTCCCATAATTACAAGGGAGAATTTGTTATTAAAGGTTAGGTCAAAATGTGGTTATACATATAGGTTCACAAGATTTACAGAGTTACTTGAAAATATCTCACACATATCGTGTCACTTCCAGAAGAATGGTGAGAAAGGAAACATCTGTATCATAGCACCATGGCTTTGGCCTAAATTAGATATATCCACACTTGTCACATAAGCAGAATGCAGCTTCGTTGTTAGAAGTGTAACTTTAGGCTCCAGGGCCTTGGTGCTAAATCTATAGTACTGCCCAGATGAAGCAACTTTTATCCATATCACCACTTTATTCACTTTTTGTAAGTAAAGAAAAAAGCGTTTAACTATTAACAAGGAAAAAAATCCCCATTAAACTGACATATTATTTTTATCTTACTGGATGTTCAGACAGTTCTGATATGTGGAGTCTGTATGTTAGTGGGGGGCAGAAGTCAAGTAATAGGATGTTATTGCGAGTCCAGGAAAGAGGAATTCCTATTAGTGTGATAAATAGGAAAAAGGAAGTGGATATTGTAAGATCACTTCGTTTTGATCAGATAGTGAGAGCTGTCGCTTTTTCTCTATATTCATTGGCCAAATCTTGAGTTTTTCTGCAAAAAATCCCTCTTAAAGGAGCACAATCCATTACTTGCAATCCATTTTTATTACTATGTTTTCCATAATTCACATCCATCAGTATGAAGGATTGTAAACCAAACACACTTACATCCAAGTTTGTACCCCTCTGGCAGGATCCGCTCTTCTTTTTATCTCCTTATGCCCTTCTTTTTTATATAAAGAAAGGTTTTGAAAATATGCAAAATGAGCCTGAGGGGCTCTGAGCTCCATAGCTGTTCATAGAGTCCGGAGTCCTTTAGGTTAATTTGCATAATTTTTTAAGCAGATCCTGACAGAGGAGGTGCACACCAGCATGTAAGTGTGCTTGGTTTACATTCCCTGATCCTGGTGGAAGATGTCCTTTTAGTGGTGAGAGTTAAAGCTAATATAATATTGTTGTATATTACGGTATCTCCACTATGATGCCTTTTATACTGATAATAGTAGCAAATCTAGAAACAAAGAATAGTAGCCATTGTGAAATATACTCCCTGTAATTTTCTGTAATAGTTTAGATTTCTTAGTAAAACAGCTGGAAGGTCCAACCTACCTACTGCATAGCGGAAGAAGATGGGTTGAAAGCCGAAACTATAAGGTAAATTCCTAGCAGTAAAGTGCTTATCCCAGACAGAATCATATGGCCAAATTTATTTATTACAAAAACAAAAGTCAGGTTATATTATTTGGGACATGTTCCAAATCAACACCCACAACCTACATGTATGTAGCTATCATACATGTAAAGGTAAGCCACAATTTTAGTCTTTTAACCCTAAGGAAATCAACATTTTTTTATCTGTGTGCACAGTTGGATAGATGAATAAGTGAATGGGTTGGTGCTACTTGGGTTCAGGAATGCATTGATTCCTGAACCCAACTGGAGCAGACCCAATCCCTTTTTCCACTGGATAATCCAGTATTCACTCCAGCTTAGTATTGTGTCCATATTTGGAGGCCTGTTAGTTATATCATTGATTCAATTGCAGACCCCCACCCCAGCCTAAAAACAGATATCTCCACTATATATAGGTCCGTCAGCTGTCCTAATCTGTCAAGTGAAAGGATATTATACTGATATTTAGTTAGATCTGTGTCAGGAAGAGCTGGCTGATAGGACATGACAGGTGAGACATGTGGAGTCCTGCGCAGCATCCTGGTGAGATATGGAGAATATCAGGACATTTCCTCCCCATATTGAATTCTCACTGTAAGATTTAAACCATAAGGAACCCACTTGAGTACTAGGAAAGAACGGCTAGAAATGTGTTCACAGCTGTTATAACTTTCATTCTCCCATGGAGCTGTGAAGGAAAGGACCTGTCCAGACTGGAAGCCCAATGCGCTGAAAGAACACAAAAATATTCTAAATTATGGTTACCCCATGAGAAATGTACATAAACAGGGGCCCATTGCAGGAAGAGCGCTCATATTGCCATTGGAGCCTCCGTCTGACATTCATTCATTTTATGGAAAAAATAACATAAATCAATACTTTTGCTATCCGAAACAAAGTCAGTGGGGTCCATCAGGTGCCATTGGAATCAGTTGAGATTACTATTTTTTTTATAGAATAGGCTGTGGTACTCTAAATGGCCTATATTCACCCATAGACTCCATACTTCAAAGGAGCAAAGGGGTATAAAGTCTATAATTTTCTGGGGGCAGCTTTTTGGAAGCAGGTCACCCCCTCTCCTATTGAGAGGGAAACATGCACACTGAGCCAAACCAAGAATGCATGTGTATGATAGTGTAGAGAAGAGGAGGTGGATGGAATAGCTTTAGTTAGAGGAGGTATATGGGCATTTCAAGGTCGTTTCCAAATAAGTTATACCTTCCATTCATGACAAGTCATAGGCAATATGCCCGATCCACCCTTAGATAGATCAGGGTGAATCCTGGCGGATTCAATGGGGCACATGTATCATAAGTCTGGCTTTGTCATCTGTTTTTAGGACATTTCTTGGCTTTTCTGCTGGTCAGATTTATCTTAGCGTTTTTTACTTATTGATACATGTAGGCGTTTGGTCTTTAGTGAATTTGCGACTTTTTAAAACATAGGTCACAAAAGGTCTCCAAAAGTTGCAATCAGTTCTAAGCTCATTTATACGCCTGGTCAGGGGGCAGCGGTATATCTTCAACAAAATTTGCAACTTTTTAAAAAAGTTGCAACTTTCACATCTGGATTCAGATGATTCAGGGAAAACTGCAGCAAACTAGACAATGACTAACTTCGAAGAGAGACTGTCTTAGGCACAAAAAAAAGTCGAACATGAGCACAAGCACCATGAACAGTCTCAAAATTTTGATACATTGTGCCCTGATGAATTATATATGGTCTGCCTGGTTTCAATTGTAGTTTTTCTGTGTCATCTAAAATACTGGAAACCCTGCAAAAGAAACCTAAAATGCCTAACAGATCTATGTAACCAGGCATCCAGATATTAAATGCAGATGAAATAGAGCCTAGAGGCCCTAGACTGTCACAAAATGTCATCTTTATTGGACATGAACTATTTATATTAGACATGCGCCAGTAATGTACTGAGAGGTCACCAACTCTGACCCTGAACTTTAAAAAAACTGCAAGCAAAGCATGTGTCCTCTGGCTCTACATTGTGAGCTGTGACTGTGCTTTACACCATCAATTGTGATCTATGTAAGGAAGCATCTGCATGTCTATCCACACGCCCCTGACCAATAAACCTTGCATTTGTCTTATTTTATATCAGGATTGTAGAAAATTAATATAATTATTTATTTTTACAGCTTACATCCATAGACCCTTGTTAGGGCACACTGTACCCACAAGGATGTCATGCACACAGTACTATGTCCCTATAGTACTTTACTACAGAGATATAGGCATTACCTAAAGTACCATGTGTACCACATGCACACGGACATTGATTTTGGCTACGTGCTAGCCAACAGCTAGCACACAGCCACATGTATTTCTATGGGTTCATTAACACAGCCCTGTCTATGAGCCAACTGCCCAATTATATAGTTCAGTCTTATTCCTGCCCATTGCTGTCAATGTCTGTGGCTGAGGTCGTTTTTTCTCTTGTCTGTGGCACTTGAGCGGACCTTAATGTCACATTGGCAGCAAACAACGGACCATAAGTCTATTGTTTGCAACCAACAATTGCACATGTTTGAAAGTTTTTTTTGGATGGCATGTTCTGGAACATAGCACATATTCCGATTCTAAATCAGATGATATTTTTTATATTTTATAGGTCAATATATGTGCGATATTACTTTACCAATCAACCTGGAGAATGTATGGTATATAATATCATTGTGTGTACCGGATCATGCAATAGAATCTAGTTATTAATTCTACTGGAACTATGAATGTTGGGCAGAACATACAGCTATACATACGGTTTAGAAATCATAGCAAGTAGTGATAACTTTAGTTAATTAATTTTCTGGAGATAATTATAGGCAGAGCGTTTACAGTGTTAGGTTTTCTATCATCTGAGAAACCACAGGATACCAACCTCTTCTTTAGAACTTTAAGGAAGTTGTGTTTTTCAGATCAACTCTGTTTCCTGCACAGAACATCCCACCAAGGCATGTAATGTAGCAGATGTGATAAATTCCCATCCCCCCCACCCTCTTTCCAAAACATACACATCCTTTACACATCCACTACAACAAGCTTCCTTGAGCCCCATCTAATTGTGAAACACAATAATGGATGTCATTGTTCACACGCAATGCGAAAGCAGTGACAATGGTGGCATAAAACTTACAGAACCGGGTGCGGATGTTCATTCATTTGTTATAATAAAAGAAAAATTACACAAATGAAAGACATTTCGGAGTTTATGTTAATGAAAAATAATATAAATATTTAATTGGGATACTACATAAGTCACCTATTACTGTATTGTAGATCAGATCAAATGTAAAAAAGTATGTGTTACTATGGTGGGTGTTCACTTCACAGCCTGACCTCTGTTTAAAGCATGTGCCAGGATGTATACATGAAGCAGATGCCATATAGAGATATCCATCACCCAGAGGGTTCCATAGTAAAACAGATGTGTATAGCTTTTGTGAACTTTTTTTTATACCTTTGTATGGAATAGTATGATATTTTGCTATTATTTTCTTTGGTTTTATTGTGGTTTTCTTATATATAAAGAATAGACAAAAATTAAGTATTTTCACCATGGTCTGGGGTGAATGTTACTCTATGGAACTGTTTAGTTTCTATGTACATCAATTACATATTCTAGACCACTCATTTTCTTAAAACATTGCAAATGATGGCAACAATCTACACAAAGTACAGTTGAAGTCAATCTTTCAGATACAAGAGACATTATTATTATTATTATTATATTTGCCATATTTGTATATGAATTTTCCCATATTCACATTCTGTTACGTGTAGAGGATGCTCTATGCATGGGATGGGACCTGTAAATTGCCTTCTATGGAGGTATGTAGTACACCCCATGCTGTGTGCAAACAATCAGACATTTCCTTGAAGTAGTAGCTACTGATATTATCTGAGGGACAGAACATATTAGATGGAGCGTTATCCGTCCATATTTACACAATTATCGAAAATACTTTTCATAAAGTTCTCCAACAGACCTAAGTGAAATCAATATATTCCAAAACCACAAAACGTAACCTAGGAGTTCAATTCAGAGCGTCCTGGCTGTTTGATAATAATAATAATCTTTATTTATATATAGCGCCATCAAATTCCGTAGCGCTTTACAAATCAATAGTTCACCCGAAGATTCACAGATTACTTTGGCTTCAATGAGGCGTATACAAATAGAATTAGACCTTTCCGCCATTGACTAATGGATTGTTACAGTGGCTCCTACTCAATAGTGTCCATTGAATAGTAGAAGTGGTTCATAAGTTCATAATGAGCTGAAGCAGAGCAATCACATGACGGTGTAATGTTCTGGTACAAAAAAACTCATTGTGCAACACCAAATATTTCGTGGAAGAGAGAAAAATGGGAAAATATTAGTGAAAGCCATGTAACCAATGGAATGTCCTGTTATGGTGAACTACAATTCCCATGATCCTGACCTGAGGGTAGCAACAAGTGTGGATTCCTGCTCTGTAGTACCACAATTATATCACATACTGTAGAAGTCCATTCATTTCATTAAAGTATAAGCACCCTGTATATGTGTCACAGTTATTAACCTGGATATACCAGCTGATTGTTGGGTCCCCTGGGATAAACTTAAAGTTTAAAAGGGATTGTTTGATAGCATAAACTTTATGAACACTCACCCACAAACATTGGTTCACATTCTCCATTAACATTATCTGTAAGGTTGCACTTAAAAACTGATCCAGGGGTGACAATATCATCATATCTGGTCAGGTTGGACTTTGGTGCACCAACGATAACCCTGGAATGAAAAAGTAACCAAATAAATACCAAAATGATAGTAAAAATAAAATAAATAATGATAAATAACAAAAAATAAAAAAACATACTAGAAAAAGTGAAAAAAATATATATATTAACTTGAAATTCAATACAATTGCCTTAATAACTGTAATTAAAATAGCATAGAACATGCACTATAACCTAAAAAAAGATGATAGCAACCAGCTTCACATTCTTGAACATGATGTAATGCAGGGATTGCTGCAACAAACTTCATGATGGCAAACATGTGCTACAATTCATGTGAACACTTACCACTTCTCTCGTTCATAGCTGTGGAAGACTACAGAATAGCCAAAGAGTGATCCAGCTGGTCCCTTAAAAACCAAAGCGTTCTCTTCATCTATATTGTAAGTTCCAGCAGGGTTTGCAGCGAGCACCCAGATCAGCGTAAGACTCCAGATGTGGGACGCTTTGAAAAGTTTGCAGCTCTCTCCTCTCTTCATGATCATTCTACAATTTTACTGCCTTCCCCAAAGTAATGTCTTCATAGCATTGGAATGATACTTGTGTGTACTGGAGCCTTGTGATTGCAGGATAACTGCCCGTAACCAGCATCCAGCAGCCCATGTTGTAGAGCTCAGGGAGAAAAACTTTTTGAGGTTACCGCCCCCTACTCCTTCTTCCTCCCCCCTCCTCTCTTTAACAATTTGCTGCTCCAGGACAGAGACTGCACAGTCAGAACCTATTCCTCTGGACGTGTGTCCTCTCTAGTAATTACACCCTCTGCGTGTAGCATGGATGATACACGACTACAACATTTTATTATTTCCAGTTGACTACTGCAAATACTTGGCCTTGCTTATTTAGACAAGTGATTATACTACCGCTGTATCGCTTGAGTAGTTAAAGAGGGGCTTTGGTTTTAACAAAAAGTTCTACTGTATCTGAATGCTGTATCTGTATTTTAACATTGTCATATCCAAGGTGAGGATTTGGGGGACCACAGGAGGGGCCTTGTTTATTCATAGTGAAGTATTTGCATATAAATATTAACGGGGGAGATATCCTGAAACCTGTATAACTTTCTAAACTTTGAAACCTGTATAACTTTTAGAAAGTTATACAGGTTATAGTCAAAAACTGGATAGTAAATTTATTGCAGTTATAGACTATGCCCAACTAAGTTTTAGTCTTACTTCGAGCCTAACTTTACACCTCCTGTTAGATGGTTTAGTTTTACACCAGAAAATGTACTAAAATGTTTGTGCATTTTGTGGCATTGGTTGTCCTAACATCGGGCCACTCTGACTTTACATGGCACATTACACTTATTTCAGATAAGTCACGGCTCTTTTTGTACTTGTCATAGACGTGATTGAAAAAAGGTTTTTGTCCTATTACCCCAGAAATTTGGTGAATTTTGCTTAACTTATTAAGGAGGAGTTTTGGGCGGGAGCCCTGGACCCATGGCTTCTAGGGGGCCCATGGCCACCCAAACTACTCACCTAGTTTGATACTGCCCTTTACAGATAATAAGGAGAGGCATCTCCTCATACATGTGTACAAGAGCTTTTCCAGGACCCTAAAAGGTCCTCCAAAAGTTATTAAACTGCAAAACTGAATGTGGACAAAAGGGACACGCCCAAGAAGCTTATTATAGAACTTAATGTAGACATTAAATGTCAAAACCTGTGAAACCCCAATTCATATAAGGCCCAGGGCCCATGGCAGTCTTAATCTGTCCTTGAAAGCTACCCACTACTGAAATCACAATATCTGAATTTAAATTGGGCAAGAAGAGTCAACATACCTTTTGGTGTAGGATTTCTCCAAATTCTGCAGAAAAGCTTCGTCTCCTCCCATTACCTCAGTTCAGACCAGTAAAATGGTTTTAGGTGAGACCAAATGGAGAAGATAATGCAATTGGGGCACCCTAAACAGAAGAGAAGGCACCAGGTATGACTTCCATCCAACATAGAAACAACGCAAGAATCTAGCACCTTCAAAAACAGTTTCTTCTTTAGCATTTCCATCTTGAGATGTTACTTCCAGAATTTTCATGACTTTTTAAGTAACATTTAAAAAAATTGGTATTCACCAATTTGCAAGCTAGTTGTAACCACATTCTCTTTTCAACATTGTAATAAGCAAAGTAAATATGCAAAATTACTCTAAATTGAACCCACATAAGTTTCTCATTCAGAATGATAAATCCCCCACTTATAGTAAAGCTTCACACTATTATAATAACAGCCAAGAGATTCACTCCTTCTCATTATCTTATTTTCAGAGTGGCTTCTGTTAGCTAAAAGAGCAATAGTAAAATAATACAGGTCGGCCCTGTGGTTTCCCTGTGGTTTCTCCTAGTATCTGTCAGCATGGTGAAGACTGCAGGTTATACCCCCAGCAGTGTCTAAATGAAAACCAGACCAAAACCATAAAATTCCCTGTAGTCTGGTAATAGATAGTGGAGAACCCCCCAGAGGGTGTGGATTTCCCCTGCAGCTCTGCAGGAGATTTGGATTGCCTTGAAATCATAGGATACAATTTTTCTAGAAGATCATTTCATGTTGTTGCTTTCGGGGTCAGGACTCAATTTAGTAACACATATTTAAATAAAAAGGATCTACTGTATGATCTTTAGGGAATTAGAATTATTTTTCATGCCAATTTCGGATTGATGTGTCAGTACCAGAACTTGATAATGAGCCTCCTAGACTCAGGAGCTTGGTGCTCATGTAAAACAGTCATTAAGTAGTCAATGTGTCAGATGTGGATTTCCATCTACTTGTACCCCAAAAAGGGGGTTTGTAGACATTTGTTTTATGATGTTAGAAATATTGGATACATGCACAACTTCCATTCACCAGGCAGTGGGAAGGGGTTGGAGTAACCTCATACAGACAACTGTCTAAGGGGTCCAAGGAAAAAGGTGGAACCAGCATATGTCTGATATTTATGGCATTCACTTGGTGGGATTTGCCATATGCTGGTGCCAGTGTACAAGTTACACCCAGCCCCCCGGCACCAACCAGATCTATCAGGCTTTAGCCCCCACTCTGTCCCACTCCGCCACCAGACACACCTCCCTTCATACTCCTTCATGCACACTTGGCGTGGAGGTTGCGAAAAGGGGGAAATATGCATAAGCCCAGGAATTTATCCTAATTTCCCCCCACCCCTGCACCTTCTGGCTCCCTACTAAATCCATAAATCCAGCAGGGGTTGGGTTGCTGGGAAATATAATGCCAGGCCCAGCCTTGCTTAAAATTGCACTATAGATTTTGCCAGTTCATAAAGGTAGTGCGAAGGCCCAGGGAACAAACACCTCAGGCCGACCAACTCTGCCACTAGGCACACCTGTCTTCATGCCCCTCCATGCTACTTGGTAAAGGGGGAAAAAGACACAATTCCTGGTGTGCACCAGGAATTGCGGAATTTCAGGGGTTGTAGTTTGTGGCACTTATCTTCCAAGTTTGATCCACTTCCAAATATCCAGGCTCTAATGATTGCTGCAAGGAGGTTATCATTGGCCTTCAGTATGTGAATCTAGCCTCAAACAAAAAGGAAGAGGATGCAAAGATTTCCTATAATTTCCAATAAAGTGAAGATCAGTGGCAGCACTGGAGCAATGGATGTGATCCAAGAAAAACTGAAATCCAACTTGGATCAAGAATCTCAAATCTGTTGTTCTGTCTTAAGGAGTGAACAAGACGTCTCACATTACTGCACATTGTCAGATTGTAAGATGGTTTTATCTCATTTCTTGATTCTTGTCATGTTTCACACATGATCCCCTTTTGAACGTGTCAAATGACCCTCCCAGGGTGGGGAGCCTACAGCTGTGTCTCACACAGGACTCCTTCATGCCAACTGAAAAGGGAACTCTTCCAAATGGACCAGTGCATGGTTAAAGTATGGCACACGCCCATCATGTAGAAACCCAAAATGACCTTTATAATTATTGAAAATAGGGTTTAGTCATAGCAAGTGTCATAGAAACCAGAAACAAACTTGGACAGAGTGTTCTTGTGCTATTTTTATCACCAGTCCTCCGTGCTTAGTAACTACAGCGTAAGCCAGAGACGTGGAAATTCATTCTGGATACTCTTATCCCTGATCTCACAGATTTGTACCCAGGTTATGAAGAATAATTTAACATTTTTAGTCCTTTAATCTTTAAAGAGGACATTTGTCATATCAGTGGTAGATGTCCATTTAGGTTGATAATTGTACTGAATAATAAATAACAAAATTATCAAAATATATAATAACTATAAATATCAGGTTCCCCTTTATCCCTATGTAAATTTGATGGCACATTTTTGAACATTTTTATACTTTCTTGCTTTCGCAATGTCCCTGGATCTATCGGTCAAGTGTTTCTAAATGGTTTTTTTTCAAGTCAATTTTTCAAGTCAATTTAATCAAGATTAAGAAATTGCTAAAGTGCTATCCAATTACTCAAAAATGTAGCCATAATATAAACTTTGCATATCAATGAAGCGTTATACTGTGGATTTTATTACTCATTTTAAGCGTCATACTGTGTATAGTCATTAGCGCCATACTATGTGCCTAGTTCAGTTTTCAACAGACAAATGAATACTTAATGCTCAGTTATAGCTTTGTTACACTGCTTAGTCTTATTGTCATACAGAGATCAGTTAATGCTAATATATATATTAGTCATAGACTGTTCAGTAAATGCTTTGATATAATGCTCAGTTAATGATGTCCTACAATGTTAAGTAAGTACAAAAGATATTGAACAAAAGATTCAGGGGCTATGATAGTAATGCATATATTATATTCTTTCTTTGAATTAATCGGCCCCTATAATGATTATGCCAAAGAAAGGTTTTTAGTTCTTGGGTTAAATATATCACCTATCTTGCACCAAAATTTGAAACGTGAAACCAAATAACTAAAACATCAATGCTATGTATTAAAACATAAGGAATCTTTATTTATTTGTAATTAGTCAACCAGTTAAAAAGATACCAGCCACCAAAAGTGCAACACAAGGGACTAACCCGGGAACACACAGATACGTAATGGGGCACATTTACTTATCCATCCGGAGTTATTCACCGAGAGTGCATTATCCGATGAGAATGCACTGTGTCGCGATTCTTTAAGATTGTGCGCCCGATATCCTTAATGTGTTCCTTCCCCGCTCAGGTCCACCGGAGTTCATCTTCTTCTTCCTGGTGCGTGTAAGTGCATTGGATTGAATGTTGAATGATTTGAATGTTAAATCCTGCGCTCAGTCCGAATCAGTAGGATTGTCCGACTGACCACCTCCCCTCCGATTTCTGTTGCATGACACAATCCCCTACTAAATACCTGTCACGGCCGTGCAATTCCTGAAAATGTCGGAGAATCCGACTAAATTGCGGCCATGGACCCTTAGTAAATAAGCCCCAATATATTATATATGCACAGGACACAATCATTAGCACTACAGCCTTGCAGTACTGGGGACCTGGGTTCAAGTCCCAGGGTCAACATCTGCAAAGAGTTTGTATGTTCTCTCCATTTCCATGGGCTTCCTTTGGGTTATCAGGTTTCCTCCCACACTCCAAAACATACTGGTAGGTTGATTAGATTGTGAGCCCCATTGGGAACAGGGAGCGATTTGGCAAGCTCTGTGAGCGCTATATAAATAAAGGTATTATTATTATCACATTGTCAGATAAAATGCTAGCCCCAAATTTCTGAGCAAAATAGTTGATATGATGCTGAGTAAGAGCTGTCATACAGTTTTCATTAAATGCTGTAGAATCCTTAGTTAAAAGTTTTCCATTTCAAGCTACATGCGCTTCATCTAGTTGGCTTGATGAAGCGCATGGAGAGCGAAACAGCCTTTTGCCATTATAGGACATCTTCGTGCTATACCTTCGTTGTAACTGTATCGGGCAGAGCACCGCTGCAAACAATGTTTATTTGCATGGGAATTATTACTAACCATCTAAGTTGATATTTAATGGGGAAGAAGGTTAGTGCCGACCAGAGGCTATTGTTAGCCTTTCACTTCTACTACTTGGATACTGTTTACTTAATGCTGCCATACAGTTTCCAGTAAATGCTGGGAAAATATGCAAAGTTTTCCAGGATGGGATAAGGAAAACCACTCCTCTTTAGCTACCTTGTATGGCAGCTCCCTTGACATCAAGCATGACCTTTAGGAAGCCTTATGACATTATGCCGGATTAAAACCAAACCAGTATATCTCTTCCAGAAGGAACAGACTGAGTGTGATGCTTGTGACTAAGGTCGGGAAGCAGTTGGGAGTCTGTTCCTTCTGGAATAGATATAGCTCCCTTTTTTTAAATCGGTCCATGGGCCCCTCACAAGCCTTGGACCCCAGACAGCCACGGCCATTCCCTATTCAATCCTATAAGAGCAATAAAATATCTGAGACTATATACACTACACCTCCATAAAGTTGAATGGAGAGTGTCCATGGATGCGTGTCACTCTCTTCAATCAGCTCGGATGTGGGGATGGTGTCTGTGGACCCTTGTTCCTAGAGATAAGAACAGCATTTATCATCTATACGTGACATATGTTGTAGGAAAACCCCTTTAAGTGTCCTCCAGCTCAGTACTGTACGTATCAATAAAATATTTCTTCCTTTACAAGTTTTCCTTACACAGATGAAGTGTTTTATGATGACTGGTCCTCAGTGTCCCACAGCCACAAATTTCCCATAGGCCTCATAAATGAGGTGTTTGTGCTAGACGCATCCTTTATAGTGTCAGATTGGAGGCAGGAATGCCATGTATACCATAAGACAAGGATTATATCATGCAACAAGTATATTATAACACCGTATGAATAGTAATACAACATATACAAAACAAGAAATACTACAAGGTTCTCTGCCAACATCATGATGTATCAGTCAGTCACATAGGCTCCGGGAGTTTATGAAGGCATTTCGTAGATAATCATTGATGACATTTTTGGTGTCAGTGTCTGTAACAAGGGATATCCTTCTGTACATTACATCTAAGTAATAATAGTTACATGAAAACACACTAAAAGCTGTTTTAGTGTCCTTTGTAGGAGATTTAGAATAACTGTTGACAATCGGGATCATATGGAATCTAGTGAATGACTCAGATCTTTCCTCTGCCCTTCCTTCCTACCCCCTCTTTCCCTTATCCCTCTTTGGGTCTTTGACCTACTGGTTATGTTGTAAACCCTATGTTAGGGTCTAATCTTTTTCTTAAAGGAAATCTACCACTGGACCCAGGGTGAATTGACCTGCGCACACTGCCCTCTGGGCTCTGTACTACCGATGCTGGGACATAGTTTGGTTAGGTACAAAAACCTATAGTTTAGTAAAAAAAAAAAGAATTTTCAAATAAGGCTCGGGCTCTCCACTTACGTCACCGGGCCGATTCTGCGCATCTCTGATATGTAATTATACATGCCTCCTTGTTTTTTCTGTGCCTCCTCCTGTTGCTGAGAGCCTGTGACGTCACTCGGCTCTGGGCACTTCTTGCATAGCCACAGAGTGAAGCCGCAGTGTGGAGCTGCCGACTGCGTGAGATTATGTTAAGGCACATGCATGAGAAGAGCCGAATGACGGCTAATTCTCTCCGCAGCCAAAGGAGGAACAGAAGGAACAAGAAGCATTGCATAATTACATTTCGGAGGACTGCGGAATCGGCCCGGTGACCTAGGTGGAGCGCCAGAGCCTCATTTGAACATATAATAAAATCCTTCTTTTGATTAAACTATAGGTTTTTGTCCCTAACCAAACTATGCCAGCATCAGTAGTACAGAGCCCAGAGGGAGGTGTGCTTGGGTCAATTCATCCTGGGTCCACTCTCAGATTTCCTTAAATTCAATAAATACAGTTTTTTAAAAAAATATATGTTTTACCATCCTTTATGATTGCAGGCAGATCATTCAATTTCCTTGTGTTGCCTACTTGTCCAATCCCCACCAATCCCTGACCATCTTTTCAAAAGTCAACACAGGCAATTATTTTAAAGATATATTATTGTATAGTAGCAGTTTTTTCATGTTGTTACATACATTATGGGTGTTATTAATCATACATCGGCACACAAACGCGATTATGACAGCCCCACCGCTGCTGCTGCAGCGCGGCTAAATATGTCAAGAGGCTCAAGCAGAGGAACAAGACTGCCCCACACACTCCCGCCGGCCACGCCCACCATCTGGCCGGTCGTAAGCCCCCATTGCACCCCTCCACGCCCCCCTGATGTGGAGGTGCTATAAAGGGGGAAATAATTGCAAGTGCTAGCAAAAAGATATAATTTGCGATTAGTTCACTGGCATGGCACATAAATCCCCCCCCCCATGTTTTTACTTTCATGCCACTATGATTTTTGTAGGATGTTTTTTTCCTATATCTATGTGTTTTTAAAGTATCTTTTGGGACCTGATTAGACAAACAATGAGTTAACAAAATGTGTTTTTACCTATGCCACTTGTACCTATGCCACTGATAAACCTTTAATGTTGCCTGAGCAGAGTGTCAATTATCAGGCTTAAATTAATTTTTAAGTTCTTGATCTTTCTTGTATATATGTAATTTTTTTATTTTTTGTTTTTAACTAGATGTATGTTCTATAGTTTTAGAAACTGGTATGATGGCTATTTGGGGTACATGTGATCTATATCCATAATTTTATTATTATTAATTTTGAATCTAGTATAAGTACACCTTAACACACTACACTGGTGTTGCAACTCCTATAATCCTATTTTTCCCTACTTTTTTATATATATATATCCCCTACTATATTATCACTATGATTGTAATCTTTTGTACTTCTAATTGTAATTTGAATTTTACTTAATTATGTTATTTATTATGATTAGCATTTCTTTAGTTTGGTCTGGAGAAGGGTACTATACCCGAAAGGTGTTTTTTTTGTTTATAAATAAATAAATATCGGTTGATCTATTTCACCGCATCAGTCTTCTGTCTAACAAGTTGGTTACTAGCACACCCATTAAGCACCATGTCTTTTACTTTAATAGACATTTGCTTGGGACATAATCCTGTTGATATTGATCTGAGGGCACTGATCTATTTACATCAACAGGGTTTTCTTAATTCATTTTTTGCATGTCTCGGCATGTTAATGTATTATTTTTTTCCATACTTCCATATTATATCTATTTTGGTGACATACTATGAATACTATTACTCCGTACCCCAGTGAGAAGTGTATTATTCTACATCAGAGCTCTAACATTTGGCTAAGAATGATTTAGGAGAGGAAGACTGACACATTGACTCTCGGGAGGGTTAAGCTTTATAGGTTATGAAGCATTTGTCTCTAATAATAACCCTCAAGGCAATGCGGTTTGAAAGAATTGTACATGAACTTTCCTGACCTATCATAACTCTATTAGATTCTCTATGGAGTAGGTGATATTGTCAGCTACAATCTAGAGGAGATGTTCCTATGATGGATGGATACTTATAGTCATGAATGCTCAGGTCGGGCATGAAGTGAAGTCATAGGGCAATGAAATTATAATCCATAGAGAAGTACATAAATGTAGATCTTTTCTTAGTCCATAAATGTCAGGAGATTAAATAAATGGGTATTCGGGGTATTTTTTCTCATAAATTTTCTACACTGTGGTAAAATGTGCCCTGATTCATTCTTCAGGACTTCTGGAGCCAGTATAAGGGGGGCAGAAGGTGTTCTTATCCTCTGGATCCAGTACTTCTAATCATTGGTGCTTGTGGAGGGCCATGAAACCCACCTGAACCGCTTTGGACCACAGGACCTCACCTTGGTCCCAAGAGACGCTGGAGACTTGAAGTACTGGAGCAATGCGATGAGATTTCAATTGACTTCAAATTCAATTGGAAGAAATTATAACATGCATGGCAATGAGAGTTTAAAGGGAACCCGTCACCAGGAGACCCATTTTTAGCACTCCCCCAGTCCCCACAGAGCATAGTACATACACTGCCAAAGTGTTTTTGTATAAAAAAAATAGGTTTTACAGAATAAAAGATATGTTGTATTGTACCTTTCATTAGCATCTGCTGTGTGACTAGGCAGTTGCCAATTGGGAGGGTCTGGAAAGGAGCAGTTCCCCCCCACCCTTGGGAAACATGTGACATTTTCAAATATATGAATAACTCCTCACACTCGGGATTGGCTGTAGAGGAGCAGGGGGCTTTGCTAATCCCAGTGATGGGTGTTTTCATATATTTGAAAAGGACACATGGAGTAGCTGTTCCCCAGCTGTTCCCCAGTCCCTCCCATTAGGCAACTGCCTAGTCACACAGCAGATGCTAATGAAAGGTACAATATAACATATCTTTTATTCTGTAAAACCTATTTTCAATACAAAAAACACTTTGGCAGTGTATGTACTATGCTCTGTGGGGACTGGGGAAGTGCTAAAAATGGGTCTCCTGGTGACGACAGGTTCCCTTTAAGAAAACCTCCTGGGGTCTAGGACGTATGTCATTGGTATAACTATTCCAGGTTCTATGTTTTACAAAGACTAGGGTTCAATCAACATATATCTAGGATATGGCTTAAAGGGGTCTTCCTGATTAACCAGCTAAATTCCCAGATTTCCCTGTGTACACTACCAGTTGAGCTGGAAATATCAATATTTGCATTCAATTTTTGTTACTTTTGGCTACAATATACATAGTAGTAAAAAGTGATGATGGAATTAATCCTCTTATCAGGAAGTGAAATAGATGAGGAAAAATATAAAGTAAATAAATAAATAAATAAATAAACTAATAATATGCCACAAGAATGGATGTTAAACGATGAAACCTATGGCTGTGTTCACATTAAGTTTTTCACATTGTAAGGACACTGTTATACAGTGGGAAAAGTCACTTGATGACTCCTCCTACCCCCTGGATGTGGAGGGGAGGAGTGAACAAGGTACGGGGTATTTCCTCAGTGAAGTCACTGCCCTTAAATGGACAATGACATCACCGTTGTCCTCCCTGCTGCTTAGTATCATATCTGCTCAGCAGAGGCCACCGCTGATTGTATTATGTCGCTCAGCAGGAGGGAACAGGATGAAAAGACATAGCTTTCTACGTCTTTCCATCCTGTCTTTTTCACAGTATGCATTGTATCCTGGTCAGAAGGAGGCAAGAACTATACCTCTGTTTGCCAGTGTTTGTCATTGGGTACACACAGCGTATGCGTCGGGAGCTTTCACATTATTGGCTGGGAGCAAACTACAAGATTAGAGTTTCCATAAGGGCTATTGCACCCTTAAAACGGAGTAACCTGGAGCACAGTGCTCTGGACATGGAAAGCCGTGCTCTCCTTGTTTGGGCTGTTGGTTTAGGTGCAGACAATATACTGGTAGGTAAGCAGTTGAGCCATACTTATTTTTTAACATTCATCCCTGCAATACACTTTGCTACTTTATCCCTACGCTGTCTGATTATTCATTGGTTTTCATGATGCTGTTTGTTCACTAATGTTCTCTAACAAACCTCTGTGGCCTTCACGAAACAGCTTTAGTTATACTAAGATTAAATTGTGAATATATGTAATAATCAGGTGACGACTCACTGAATTTTATATAGGGGTATCAGAGTATAGTTGGCTGAATAAATTTGCACATGATGCTATTCGGCTTTCTGAATTAGCAAAAAATTTGCTAAATCACATATCATATTCTTAACACAAAAATGTGATACCTTTTCTTGTTCTATCACATAAAACAATAAAATACTGTTCAATAAAATACTGTATATTTATATTTGTGACTGTAATGTTTACCCCTTGAGGAAAAGTTCAAGAGGTATAACTACTTTTGAAACCGATTGTACATCAGTAAATAAAATACCCAATTGGGAAATTCAGTAAAGTATAAAATTGAGAAGTAATGTATATGTGGGAAACATGGAACTGGTTTACAAGCAATATATTGTGCCGAGATAAGATAAAGGGAAGAGAGAAATGAAACCTTAACATGTTCTCACTTAGCGAAATTAAGTTACCACAACTATGTGAAATATTTACAGCTTTTAACGTCATAGGGTATAATTGGAACATATAAACATAGAGATTAATAATTCTATTTCAAGAAAAAGAGGAATATAAATTTGCAGGCACACACATCTAAAATTCATAGTGCTAAAAGAGCTGCTTAAAGGCTTAACAGGGTTTTATCAGGTTTGCCTGACAATCCTGGTCTAGAAGTGTAGATGGTCACATACAGTAACTGCTAGGAACATTTTAACCACAGGGTAAAAGCTACAGCTGCAGCAGGCTCTGAGGCACCACCAGGTCACATCATATCTCACATCTCCTATTTGCATGCCTAGAATACTCTGTAGACCTCAATGAGTCAGCTCCTATTGTTACTTAGGACCTTGCTGCAACTGTACATTCTACATTCAGGAGACCATTGGGGGACATATGTATGAAATGTCCTACCTTACCCCGTAATACGACGCCATGTGCCATGTACCTCTATGGAAAGGGATGGAGATGAGCAGGACTCACTCCCTTCTCCTCTCCCGTGTGCCGATGTGTGCTGTAGTGCCGCAGGTACACGTTCGTGTGAATTCGCCCTAAGGGATATCAAAAGATGGTGTTAAAAACTCAGGCAAGATGGCAGCCCCCACATGCATTGACATAGTTGAGTACAGTTGTAATAATAGTACAATCTGTGTATATGTTTTGGGTGTGTCTGTCTCCTCCTACCCTGCATTTGCGGCCACATCGCTGCACTAGTGCTCTTACGAGTTAGTATTTATGGACACAGCACAGTACTTTTCCTCCTATACTCCATATACCACACCACAGGTATCTTCCCCTGCCCTCACCACCCCCTTGTTTTTTTAATGGAAAAAAGGGAAAACCCCTAATTTAATATTCTATTTCTATTCCAAAAACATTATGGAGTTGACTCCCACCCCCTTCCCATGCAGCTAAAAGAATTCCCCTGTTGTGGAAATGCTTTCTATGAGATTCTGGAGCATGTCTGTTGGAATCTTCTTTTTTTTTGTACACTGGCGTGCATTTTCACCCCTCCATCCTTATCCGGAGGAAGTGAGTATCGGTGGTTTATTGATTTTACAGATATATATATATAATTTTTTTTTTTTTTACTCCAACACAAACCCTTTAATATGCGCTGCCATACCGGGCCGGTTTTAGACAAAGTGGGATCCTGGGCAAAAATAAGAGTAGGCCCCCAAAATAAAACTATTTTATGAACAGTCACAGTCAGTAAGAGGCTTCTTTAGCCCTGCACAATAATAACACTTTTGGTTTACATACAGTAGTATAGTAAGACAATCTGAAATATGAGACTGTAGGAGAATTTTATAGGAGATATACAGATGATAGGTAGATTGATGCAGAAATATAAATGACATTGTATATAGAAAGCTAGATAGATGATAGAAGATAGATATGAGATATATAAGATAGATTACTAGAAGGATAGAAAAAAAGCTAGATAGATGAAAGGTTAGACAGATATATAGATAGGAAATAGACAAATTATAAGGCATAGATAACTAGACACAGAGATGATAGATATATAGACACAAGATAGATTATAAGCATCCAACCAATGGGTATTAAAAGAACAATACATCTTCTGCACAAAAAAATCCACATGCAGGGGGCCCCTTTTGGACAGGGGCCCTCGTAAAATGCCCTCTTTGCCTAAAGTTAGGCCCTGCTTTCAAATTCTATTTAAAAATTAGAGACTTTCTCCTGCAAACCCTTCCAAGCAAGCAATACTTACTCAGTCTTATTCTTACTGTCATGAACTGGAACATTTAACATGCTAACTGAGTCCTGTACAGTCTCATTTGTAGATTTTCTTATATTTGCACTTATTTCCTGAAACTTAATCTTTCTTACCTTGAAGTTAATCTTCTGGGACAATGACTCCTGTGAAGATTATTGACTGTCTTGAATGGTCACTTGTAGATAAACCTTTTTACTGTTAAATTCTAAAATGCTGATTTTTTTTTTCCTTAGAATTATGCCCCCACATGCTCTAATGCTGCAGGCCAGTAGAAAGCAAAAAACATCTGCTAAATTTGTCATGTGTTTGTCTGAGTTTTTTTTAATTTATCTGTAAGACCCTCTAAAGACCAGATGTTTGTTATTATGTTCTGTTACACAAAGCCCTAACCAAAACTATATGTATACGTAGCCCTAATTTATTTTACCTTTCAGCCCAAACCACAAGATCAGATTCCAGTCTAGATAAGATAAAAATATTCAGATATCAGATCAAACCCCCATAAATTAGACTCAGAAACAGGTATAATTGCCTGCCATTAATTGCCTTAACCAGAGAACGTATAGGTCTTAGCCTTCCATTGCCAGCACACATGGAGAATACTCCTAACATATATTTATACTGGATTGAATCAAATGAGATGTGAATCTAGCCTAACTCCCAGAAGTTACTGCTCTACATTCTGCTCTCTTTTATAAATTGTCTTTCCTTTAACATCTACATTTTTTCACTTATTTTACAGGCTTTATTCTTGTTCTTTTTTAAACTTTTGAACAAAATACTATCCATCTAACACATGACCACAGGTGTGGAACATATCAAATATGAGTTACAGAGAGTGGACATCATAGAAATCACAGGGTTATCTACAACAAAGAAGACATTTCAGTAAAGAAATTGAATGAACCTTCTCCTTTGGGTCAAGACTAGATAACACATACACACACATCTACAGTCATAATTAGAACTAAGCCGCCTCCAAATCCGAGGCTGTCTGTGCAGAGATCCATAGGTCCCAGACCGGAAAAAAACAATCCGGGATGTCCCTAGCTGCGTAGGCTAGCTAATATACTGGGAGATCAGCATTTATTAATTGAATCCATCGGGCTAGGGTGGGAGTCTTAGGTCGTGTCCTATTGAGCATTGTCGCCTCCCTGCTATAGAACATCAGCAAATGGAAAATAATTTTCTCATATTTAGTTCTAAGGATATAATTCACCAAGCCAAGAAGAGTCTCCTGAGGGGAGCAGATCCCAGGGAGACCCAATTGCTCAATAATCCTGAATGAAAGGACATCCCCAGGTCATGTGAAGAAAGTCCCTTCAGCAAACTGAGTACATACTGTATATCCGATAGGGAGTCTACGCCTCTGGCCTCGTCTCAGGGGGGTAAAATAAACTTGATGGAGCCAACTTGGACAGTTTTGGGCACTTATTAGAGTATGATGCAAATTGTGAATATCTCTCTGCCACACCTTAAAGCTCTTTTCCGAGGAGGGGGTAGGGTGTACCTCAGTCAACTGTTTACAGATGGTGGAGGTGGGTTGAGTGAGATCTCTAGCATACATCGAAGATTCAAGAGGACCATGTCCCAAAGCATGGCACCCTTCCCCAAAATTGCACCGCCAGGGTATGACGGAACTGGAGATATCTCATTTTCTTCACTTTCAATAACCTTCTATTTTGTATCTGAGATTATTGCATAAAAAAGTTATGACTTATACATATCAAATACAAGTCTCAGAGAGTGCACACCATAGATATAACAGGGTTATCTACAACTAAGAAGACAGTTCAGTAAAGGTAATACAAATGAACTGTCACCATCGGGTCAAGACTGCATAACACATACACACACAAATAGCTACAGTCATAGATAGGCCGGGAGCTGGAGGTATCTCATTTTCTTCACTTTCAATAACCTTCTATTTTATATCTGAGATTATAGTACAAAAAGACTTATGCCCAACAATTCCCTCTAATGGATTAGTCAAGCTACATACACATGGAGGCAGCTACTTTTAAATTAGTACATTTCCTTAAAAATAAATATTTTTTTTTCTTTTCATGTCTTTTGAAAGGAAATGTCTGTTCTTGTTTTTTTTTTGTAAGATGAAGGGGTATTTGTAAGCACTTCCTTTTTTAAAAAAGATACATTCTAAAAAAGATGAAAGACCAAACACTAGTGTAAGTGCAAAGAAGGTCTTCTTCTGGAGAGGTAACAACAAAGTATTGGAATCTGAAACCGAACCGAATTTCACAATTTTTTGCCTCTACTTTTGCCTTTATGTTTTCTTCAATGTTTTTGCTTCAATATGTAGCTTCCACTACATCTTTGTACCCTTGACAATGGTGTAGTATCATCAGCCATAACATCACCCATGCTGACCAATGTTACCAAAACAGTTCTTGCTTCAAGGTATAGACTTTACAAAACCCAATTCTGAAGGAGAAGCCTACATGGATCAAACTTTTTAAGCAGCGGATCCTTATTTGATGTTGCACCGAGCACATAGTTTTTCTTTTCCCACCCTGGAAAATGTATTTTCATATTCTTTACCCAGAATTCCAAGAAAAACATGCATGGCCTTTAAAGGGCTAGTGTCATTAATATGTTTATAATATTTATCCACAGGATAGAGAATAAATATATGATTGCATGGGGTTTTCAGCTGTTGAATAGGGGATAAATATTATTAAAGTGGTATACCCACAAAACTACTTATCTTGCTGATCGGTGGGGATCTCAGTGATGAGATCAGGACAATGGGGGGACTGATGTACCCCATCTGACCCCTTGTCTCTCCTCGAGTTAAGCCAAGCAGCCGGTCACGCACGGGCTGCTCCGTTCATCTCTATGGAGCCGACGGAGATTGCCAAGTGTGGATAGAGCCTAACTTGTTTTGTGGGAAAACCTCTTTAATGAAACAATCCCTTTGGGAATCTGGACACCAAGTCAACAACTGTTTTCCAAAAACTATTCCTGAACAATTTGTTGCAATGAAGCATAGCATTTCACTCCTAGAGAAGCCACAGCTATTGGAGAATATTGTTGCCACAATGGGGTATATTAGACCAAGTAAAAATTTTTGTGACATTTGCATTATTGCCAGGACACAAGATTACCCAGGAGAATGCTGCTCAGAGTAATCCTATAGAGCAGTGGTGGCGAACCTATGGCACGGGTGCCAGAAGCGGCACTCAGAGTCCTTACTGTGGGCAACCGGGCCATCGCCCCAGCGCACCAGACAGGACTCAAAGAAACTTCCTGCAGTTCCAAGCAACTTAAAATATGCTGCTTCCAGTAATATTCTAAAGTGATACTTACTTCGCTACTTGGGACTGTAGGAAGAAGGAGAATGAGTAGACAGGGCTGAATTATCTTTGGAGGACCTTCTGCTGGTACCACGATTCTCTGTGTACAGAGGGACACTGGAAAGAAGCTAAAATGATGAACATTTTCCATCTTTCCTTCTACTGTGCTGCTGTCCTCAGGAGGCCAATATGGTTACAAGTTGTTGGATAGGGAGCAATAAGTTACTATTTAGTTTTTGGTTGGCACTTCGCGATAAATAAGGGGGGTTTTGGGTTGCAGTTTGGGCACTCGGCCGTTAAAAGGTTCGCCATCACTGCTATAGAGCATTCCGATTCTGTAGGAGAACTACTGTTAAGAAAAAAAAATGACCTGGGGAAGGAAGAAGTCAAAAGAAAATGTAAAACTACAGGAAAAAAACATTCTTATCTTTAAGAGTAAACAAAAGGCTTCTTTGTTGTGAACAATATGTAAAATTTTCTGTGGAACCACTTTTCACAGTGTCACAAGATATTTTTCAGGAATACATAATTGTGGGACTGAGACCATAGAACAGTTTATACCTTACATTTTCACAAGTAGCATGTAAAGTAATCGATGCAGGAGAAGTGTCATAAACAAAAGTGACATTAATGAATCCCCTCCACTAATATAAATCTCAGCAGAATCCCCTCACTAATTAAATACACAGGAGACTCCCCATCACTAATGAACTTCCCAACAGACTCCCCTCACTAATAGAATGTCCAACAGCCTTCCCTCCAATAATAAAATGCCAAACATCCCCCATCACCAATGAAATGTCCAGCAGCCTCCCCTATCCAATAAAATGCTCAGCAGCCTCTCCTCACTAATGAAAGACCCAGTAGTCTCCCTCCACTAATGAAATGCCCAGCAGCAACCCCTCACTAATGTCATCACCGGAAGACTCCCTTCAATAATAAAACTCCCAACAGCCTCCCCTCCATTAATGAAATGACCAGCAGCATCACCTCAGTAATGAAATGCCCAACAGACTCCCCACCAATGAAATGCCTAGCAGCCTCCCCTCTCTAATGAAATGTCTTGCAACCTCTCATCACTAAATAAATGCCCAGCAGCCTCCTCTGACTAATGAAATGTCCAGCAGCCTCCATCACCAATGAAATGTCCAGCAGCCTTTCCACACTAATGAAATGTCCAGCAGCCTTCCCTCAGTAATAAAATGTCCAGCAGCCTTCCCTCAGTAATGAAATGTCCAGCAGCCTCCTCTTACTACTGAAATGCCCAACAAGGCAACAAGAGTGCTTGTTGCAGCTCCTATTTTCTTTCGGTTTCCTGTGTAACAGTGTAGATAGAGATGGATTCATGCCCTCTGCCTGCACACACACTACAATGTCATCAGTGTGTGCATGGACAGAATGCATGGAGCTGTCTCTACCTGCACTGTTACACAGGAAACCGAGAGGGAAGAGCAGCAGCTGGGAGTGCTGGAAGTAAATATTTCCCACAAAGACAAGTTTCTTCCATGTATTCAGGAAAACAAAATAACACATTCTCTAATTCACTGTTAATAACAAAAATACAGTATTTCACAGATATAAGTCCTGATATAAGTCTTTATCAGTCCTGGTGTACACAATTTCAGTTGCCCCTAGACACGACACTGTAACTTCTAACGTAGGGTCGGGCAGCCATCTTGGATTTTTGTGTGATGGCCATGGAGCTGAGTTTCTCTCTCTCTGCTCCCTGCACTGTAGCCCTGCCCCCCGCACTCTAGCCCTGCCCCCTGCATTTCAGGACCGAGCTCTCTGATAAAGATACAATGGGGCTCAGATACTAAGGGACCGTGGAGCCTTTTTTTGTTGGGTTTCCTGACGATTTCCGTTTTGCGCCGAATTGCCCTGGGATTTTGGTGCACGCGATTGGATTTTGGCACATCGCCACCGGCTTGCATGCAACAAAAATCGGGGGCTGGCCGTCGGACAACCCGATGGATCTGGACAACACGCAGGATTTAACATTTAGAAACGTGTTGCAAGAGACATGCACTTACAAGCACCGGGAAGAAGCAGGTGAACTCGGACACACGATCTTAGTGAATCGCGGCAGACCCGAATCCTCGACGGACAACGCACCGTGGGATCGCAACAGGACCTGGTAAGTAAATCTACCCCAATGAGTTCATACTGGCAGCACCATAGGAGAACTACAAACTACAGACAGATATGTTCTTTATCTGGGGAGGCACAGGGGGAAGGCACAGCTGATCTAGTGTGTTGTGGAATAGGAGATGTTGGAGAGGGTGTGTATTGTGTCATTGTGTGCAATGTGCATTTCATGGATGTCAGTTACTATTACCGTATATACCGGAGTATAAGACGACTTTTGAAGACAGAAAAATCTTCTGTCTTCTCTGGGGTCGTCTTATACGCCGGTAATCGTCTTATACGGCGGGTCCCGGTGCATGGAGAGGGCTCCCGGGCTGAGCCCTCTCAATAGCCGGTAAGTCTTTGCTGCATATTGCAGCAAAGGCTTACCGGTAACACCCGCGATCGGTGCTAGCACCGATCGCGGGTGTTTGCACAGCGATGGCTGCCGGCAGCCTCAAAAAGCTGCCGACAGCCTCAAAAAGACATCGGGGTGCATACTCACCCTCCGTTGGCCCCGATGTCCGCGCGGATCATCTTCCGCGCAGTCTTCTTTCTTCTGCTGGGCGCCGCCATACTTTTCCCCGGGGCTGCGCCTAGTATGACGTCAGCAGCGGCGCGTTATACTAGGCGCCGTCCAGGGGAGAACAATGGCGGCACCCGGCACGAAGTTAGTGAAGACAGAAGACGGGCGCCGAAGCCAGAAGAGGACCCACGCGGACATCGCTGCAGGTCGGGGCCGCCGGAGGGTGAGTATATAAGTTTATTATTTTCTATTAATGCTGGGCTGGCTGGATATTACTGGGGGCAGTGCTGTATACTACTGGGCGCAGGCTGTATACTACTGGGGGCTGTGCTGTATACTACTGGGGGCAGTGCTGTATACTACTGGGCGCAGGCTGTATACTACTGGGGGCTGTGCTGTATACTACTGGGGGCAGTGCTGTATACCACTGGGGGCTGTGCTGTATACTACTGGGGGCTGTGCTGTATACTACTGGGGGCAGTGCTGTATACTACTGGGGGCAGTGCTGTATACTACTGGGGGCAGTGCTGTATACTACTGGGGGCAGTGCTGTATACTACTGGGGGCTGTGCTGTATACTACTGGGGGCTGTGCTGTAATGGTAATGTTGTTGTTGTATGCCTTATGTTTATGAGCGACAGTTTTCCTGCTATATACCTGCATGTCATAAGAATTTACATTAAAAAAAGGACCATGTTAAATTCAAATGTTTTTTTTTTTTATTTTTACCGGTGTTTTGTATGCGTTGGAAAAGGGGTAGTCTTATACGGCGAATATATCTTAAACTCTATATTTTAAACAGGAAAGTAGGGGGGTCGTCTTATACACCAGGTCGTCTTATATGCCGGAATATACGGTACAATGTTCAGAAGATAAATGAAAGTGTATGAAAACCTGAACCCTGATAATCTAACCTGGGGCCATTTAAAAGATATTTAAATGGTTGTACAACTCAAAGTCAATGCTTCTTTGGTGCACCTATGGTGATTAAACAGGACGGAGACAGTGCCCCCTTGTCTTTTGATGTAATTTAACTTGGAACACAATCCCACCATATCTTTTGTATGGGGACTGTTTATAAATTAATCTTGTCCCCTCTTATTTGTCTCTTTTTGAACCTAAATAAATTGAATTATTTTAATCTTTCCTCATAACTGAGACCTCCATACCCCTTATCATTTTTGTGGCTCTTCGTTGAACCCTCTCTAGCTCCATGGCCTCCTTTTTATGGACCGGTGCCCAAAACTGGACAGCATATTCCAGGTGAGGCCAAACCAATGCCTTGTACAGTGGTAATATTGCATCCTTATCCCGAGAGTCCATACCACTTTTGATACATGAGAAGATCCTGGTGGCTTTAGAAGCAGCTGATTGACATTGCATGCTGTTATTCAACTTATGATATGCTAGTACCCCCAGGTCCTTCTTAACAAGGGACTCCCCCAAGGACATATGTTGCATGTGGATTATTTGCCCCCGGGTTCAAAACCTTACATTTATCCATATTGAACCTCATTTGCCAAGTGGATGACCAAACAATAACCAAACTAGTGCAAACTGTACTATGTGGAAGGTTCTGGGTTTTTCACTTGTTTAATTTATCTAAGAGATATATTTGTCATTTAATATATGATATATTGAAATGATATTTGATATATTTGCCATGTCACTGATGTTTTTTTTGCGATAAAAAAACCAAAAAGTTGCACAATAGTTGCACAGTCTTAATTTCATTTTATTGCCTACATCTGCTTTGGACTAAAGTTTTTTTTGTGCTAAAAAAGCAACTTTATACAGAACATGAGCAAAAATGTGGAATTTTTCACACATCTGCATATGGGTTTCAAAGATTTATTAGGTACAACACTGAAAACAGTTATAAATTTTTGTGAGAAAATTCAAATGCGCCCAAAAAAAGGCCCAATTATAAGAGAATAAAAGAGGATAAAACTAAGATAAATTCTATTTAATATTTTATGTTGTTTCAGTGTTTCTTTTATTTTTGTATTATTGTATGAATTACCATAAAAAATACAAAAAACAAACAAACAAATAAACCATAAAGTAATAAGAGTGGCAAAGCTATGGATTGGTGACCATATGTGGCACGTTGTGGGTCTGCTCCGTCCTGTTCTTCTCCATCGGCTCCAGCTGAGTATCATATGCAACAGAGTTAAAAGCAATTTTGAGAACTATCGTCACACTTCTGCTGTTATTCCTAACATGATGTAATCTTCCCATGGGATTATAATCATATGTTGCATTAGTAACGTTTTGCGTAAAGTCTGGTTTTCTGAAAAATATTAGCACTTTATACATCAGATTTTTCATCTTTCTCCATAAAACATGTCGCTCCAGAATTATATGTTTTCTTATGTCGCCCCAATGTTATAATAAATAACAATCAATCTCTATTTATACAGCACCATCATATTCTGCAGTGCCTTACAGATCATGGAGTGCAAATATAGACATAACAACGTGATCACATGGGGGCAGCACGGTGGCTTATTGGTTAGCATTACAGCCCTGCATCGCTGGGGACCTAGGTTCAAGTCCCAGGGTCAACATCATGCAAAGAATTTGTATGCTCTCTCCGTGTTTGCGTGGGTTTCCTCCAGGTCCTCTGCTTTCCTCTGCTCCCACACTTGAAAATATAGTGGCCGGTTGATTAGATTTTGGGCCCCATTGGGGACAGGGAGCGATTTGGCAAGCTCTGTGTGCGCTTTATAAATAAAGGTATTATTATTATCACATGTCAGATGAAATAATAGGAAAAATGTCCCTGCTCACAAGAGCTTACACATTGTGAGGGGGAAGTGGTGACACAGCAGGTGACTGTAGTTGTACAACATTCCATCCATTCTTGCTCTGAATGCACGTGCAGAAATAAATCCCCATCCACATGCATTAAAAATAATTTTCAGTACAATATTGTAACAAAGTGTCTCCCTGCTAGAACCTCCAGCTGTAATATGTGGGAGGATCTGGCAGACAAATGTAATTTTCCTGTAATTTTCACCATCAAACTAAAAGTGTAAACCCTAAGGGCCCCTCCATTGGATTGTGCCCGTCCTCTGACCTGTCTCCTCCTAGTGGCCTCAGGTTGCTATTGCACACAGTGCCAAGCAATGTTATTACTGGCTTTCCATTTACATAGGGTTGTCCCTCTCTGAAATGCCACCTTGTTTCAGAATTATCAAACTATAGATTTGTTTGCTTGTTAACCTTTGGATCACTACTAAAGCCTAGATCAGTGTTGGCGAACCTATGGCACGGGTGCCAGAGGTGGCACTCAGAGCCATTTCTGTGGGCACTCAGGTTCTAACCCCAGGACAGAGTTCACCAGAAAGCAACAAATCCACCAAATCTCCCTGTAGTCCCAGGAAACTTAGGAGATGCTGCTCTCAGCGCTATTTTAAAGCAACACTCCATTGGCTGTTTGGATATGCGGGAAAAGTAAGAAGGTGTGGAAGGGGCTGCATTATCTTTGAAGGTCATCCTGCTGGACCCTTCATTCTTCCTCTGGAGAGAAGCTACAATGAATTTTCCATCCTTCTTTCAATTGTATTGGTGGCCTCAGGGGCTGATACAATTTAAATATGTGGAAGAACAGTCTGCAATAAGTTACTGCTTAAAATTCCACGTTGGCACTTCACAGTAAATAAGTGGATTTTAGTTGTAGTTTGGGCACTCGGTCTCTAAAAGGTTGGCCATCACTGCCCTAGATCATAACTCAACCACTCTACTGCATGTTCCTCTCAGACTCTTCTCTGCACCTGTTTAAGCTTAGCTCAGCTAAACCACATTATTAACCCCTTCCAACTAAACCGTGCTTCTTCTACTCTGCTCTTCTCTGGTCCAAGTTGTGACTACTATACAACATCCACAGGTCATTCCTTTACAGGTAAACTATTTTCACTGAGGTTGTAATTAAGTGACCTGTATCAAATTCCACAATTATTAATAATCTGTTCATTAGAGACAAGTGGATCTACTGGTGGATATGAATCTGCCATTTTGCAGACGCCAAAGCGAATCAGAGTCTTTTCTCCTTCTCTTCTGACGAATCTTTCAAAATAGCGACTAGCTACTGTCATCATTCCCAGAGTTATGGGAGGAGGTACAGGTGAGGGAAAGTGCAAATGTTTATTAGAAAATTAACAAAACGCAATAGGATTATAGGGGGTTAAATATCAATGTCCAAGAGGGGGGTGCCCCTTTCAGTGCAGAATTATGTGTTGCGTCGGATATACACAAATGTGCTGCGGATACTTAATAAATACCTGTGCCAGCAAATTGCACTGAAAAAAAAGTGCTAAGTCAGACAAAATACTGGTGTAAGTGCTTTAATAAATGTGGGCCATATATATATGTATATAGTTACACATACAGTATATACACACCATGTATACACACATACAGCATATAACCACATTCATACCGTACCATACACAAACATATAGCATATACAAACATACAGTATATACACCATACACAATATATATACACACACATACATTACCATATACAGATATACAACATTTTCACAAACACAGTACATACACACCATAAACCATATACACACCAATGCAGCATATATAGACTATAAACACACATAAAGCATATACACATCACAAAGACACACACATATATAGTATATACACATAAACACAGTATCATACACAGACATACAGTATATAGATACACACATACATTATATACACCATATACACAAACATACACATCACATAAACACATATGTACATACTTACTGTCAGGTATACCTATCCTCCCCTCCCCCGCCCTTTTCTTATCTGAGCTGCCAGCTGAGCTGTGTATTGTCCATGATGTGCACTGTAAAATACATATGTTGTAGTATGATATGTATATAATAGAGTGGGTGGTATGTCCCCTTACACTGTGGGTCCATTAGCAGCTGTTATGGCTGTAGTTACACCCCTGGTTCGAGCTAGATAGATTCAGGCCTGGACTGAATCTTTTGAAAAATTCTGTGTAGTTTCTACAAATTGAATCTTTGACGGAATTTTCATAAATGAATAAATCTATAAGACATGATGCTGAGTATGATTCTATCCAACCGGGTCTTCTCAAGTGAAGAGCTTCCCATGACCTATCCAACTAATGGAAACAAAGGCTAAATAGCTAAGTAAGATATATAAACAATCTGAGTTTAGGATGTGCAAGATCCAATGACACACTCGGGGACATAGCTGATAATATTCAGGACTTTGACTTAAAAGCATAAATTTGTGTACAACTTCATACAAATATTCCTCCAATATAGTGATGTAACATAAATGGAAAATGTTATCAGGTTGTAAAGTTTGGGATTAATAAACATCTTACATTTCTAGTTTTTACCCCCTACCAGATCTTGATGTTCACTTAAAAACTGGGCTAGTGGGCATTATCAGCAGCATATATATCTTTTACTGTTTAGCTTGTTGTAGTTTTTAAGCAAAAAAAGTGATCACAATATTTGAGGCTTAGGCAAGATGCACTCAATGCAGTAGCTTTTAATGAAAATGTTATTTTCACTTACCCTGTGACCAATCTGTTAAAAGTAAAGTGTCCTAATTAAAGCGGTTAACAGACTGATGCAAATCGGTTATGAAAAAAAATGGAAGAAATTTTGCTTTTTCATGGCCACGAATCGGCACTCTTGTATGTGCAGGAATCCTTAAAGGGAACCTACCACCACAAATCTACCTATAAAGGTAGATTGGGTGGTAGGTGGATCAATGGGACGTGAGGATAGCCCTTTTAAGGGCTAATCCTCACGTCCCCACACTTTTTTGATAACTTTTATTATCCCTATATTCAAATTTACATATGCGGCTACTGGGGCGTGGAGTAGCCGCATCTGAGGTTACACGAGGCGGCTACTCCACTCCCCGGTAGCCACTTTACCCCTCCTACTCACCCATCTTCGGCGCGTAGCTGCGCGCCCTCGTCCGGCGATCCTGCCGTCTGCGCATGCGCAGAAGAGCAGGCCCGCGCCTGCGCGCTCACTGCTCCGAAACAGGCGCGGGCCTGCTCTTCTGCGCATGCGCAGACGGCAGGATCGCCGGACGAGGACGCGCAGCTACGCGGAGCTGTGCGCCGAAGATGGGTGAGTAGGAGGGGTAAAGTGGCTACCGGGGCGTGGAGTAGCCGCCTCGTGTAACCTCAGATGCGGCTACTCCACGCCCCAGTAGCCGCATAAGTAAATTTTGAATACAGGGATAATAAAAGTTATCAAAAAAGTGTGGGGACGTGAGGATTAGCCCTTAAAAGGGCTATCTTCACGTCCCATTGATCCACCTACCACCCAATCTACCTTTATAGGTAGATTTGTGGTGGTAGGTGCCCTTTAATGTACACACTATAAATATATCATTTACACTGGGTATTTTGTTTTCCTTTTAGTAACTGGAGCCCCTTTAAATCACCAGACTCATCTATTTTCCATTGTTTGGTTCCTATGACAGAGCACGACAGTATTCTCTATAACAGTCAGGAGTGCTGACAGGTCCTCACAGATGTTACACAACCACCACTGATGATAACATCATGGCACCCATTTATCTTTACGCTGGGAGAACAGACACAACTTTGTCTTTATCTTTGCAGAGGATTTTAATGAGAAGGACATTCCACTTATGAGCTGTCCCTTTCTCTCTCTGATACATCCCCCTTACATCCTCACATGGTAAGATAATGATACTATAAAGGTGACTGTATGAGGGGCTATCATAGGAATATGTTATATAGACTTTCATGAACTGTTATATCCATATATTGCATCATTATAAATATATAAAGTGATAATAGAATATTCAGTATAAGGCTACATGCACAATGCCGTACCGTAGCATGGCGGGCACACAGCAGTGCCAGGGTAGTGGAGGAGGGGGAGAGCGCCGCTCACCCTCTCCCCTCTCCATAGGAATATATGGTGCACGGCGCTGTATTCCAGAGAAAGATAGGACGTGTCCTATCTTTCTACGGGGTACAGAGCGGTACGGTGCCGCACATGAGTCCAAAGCGATGTATGGGGGACGTATATCGGCCGTGTATACGTCTGCCGTATATACGTCCCCCATACGTTCCTTTCCTGTGAATATGGCCTAGTACTATATATTCCAAAGCCTAGTCCAAAAGGAATAGACACCCATCTGTGGACAGCACCGTTTCAGAATTACTGCTGACGTTCGTACAGTACAAGGAACTGGTTTGGCCATTTGAGAGGCCATAAACATGGGTAAGGAAGTCAATCATTTTTCTTATGGATACTGCCATTGCGGACCAGCTTTACAGGCCATGCATGCTTTGTTGAGGATTCTGGTTAAGGAATTTGCAAGTAAGTTTTTATGGTGGGAAAAAGATAAAATTGTGCCTCCAGTACTGCATTAAAGGAAAAGGAAACACAAAGCTGATTCATTGATGTATTCCTTGTGCAGGGCCTGAAGGTTCTAGCCATACAATGAAAGTGGGTCAAGCTCCTCCATTCCGGAAAGTTCCTATATACAAGGGAGTTCCCAGTAAGCCAGACTTTTAGGCATTTTTCTGACATAACATGTGGAAAATAGCCAAACCCAGGGCTGGCTCCAGTTTTAAGTATGCCCCTGGACCACAGTGTGCTCCTTTGCCATACCTCCTAACAGAAGAAGAGTGACGATGCAATTGATATTGCTCGCTGCAGACAGTTTTTGGTCTCTAAATCCCACCTTTTTGGATGCTGATAGAGTTGAAGTTACTGGACATACCTCCTTCGTTCCTGAGTGGTTTCACTAGCAGCTGTGTGCCCCAGCACTTACCCACCTGCCCTGACCACAACTATAGACAATGCTGCTTCAGAATTATTGTTCCTTGCTAGTATAGTGTAGGGTATTGATGTAAAGGTTACCTGCTGGTGGATGTTTACCACTCACCTCCCTTTCCCATGCCCATTTCCAGCTATCTTCTTTTGTTATATTTTAGAACGGCCTATTTTCTTCAAAATTTGAGTTATGTTAATAAAATATGCTAATCAGCTCAAGGTGGTCTGCCGCAAATTAAATTATGCACATTTCTGTGCCTCCTTACTCCACCTACAGACCAATACAAGAGCTGGTGACATCACTGACTCTGGAAATGTTGCACTTCTCCTCTGTTGGCAGTGCAAGGAAAGGTATTCTGGCGCATGCGCAAGATTTCTAGAATGACGATACCAGCTCTCATATCGGTCTGATGGTGTATATCCTTTAATGCAGCAATTGATGCATCATTTTTCGTTTTTTTTCCCACCATAGAAAGCTTCCTTCCCGTATATTCCTTACCGAGAAAGCATGTATTGCTCTGTATGGCTCTGGATGCTCATACATGTGGCCTGCAAAGGTAATCTCCATTAAACAAGTCATTAGTTTTTCCTAACCCATAACTATGCAGAGTTTGGATTGTCCTGCTTAATCTTCTGCTGTTTGTATATAGACTTCTGGTTTCTGCTGCACTTTTGACTCTTCCACATCCCTGGAAGCCCCAGGGTTCATATCAAACGTGTAATAACTAATACAATTAAAATTAAGATTAAGATAATGGAAGGAAAAAAGCATTTTCACTGGTAACTTTGAGTCTGATGTGGTCATTTGTGAAATGTTGATGAGATGTATGTATGAATTCATATTCATTAAGACCAGGAGGAAACCAAATTGGGGTGTCCTATCAGGGTGGGAATGTGAGAGTTTTATGTGATCCTATTGGGTTGTTTCAGTTAGTTCTCTTCTCAAGGGGGACCGGTCAGTATATTGGAGAGGAGCCAAATTCAGGAAGTTACGAGCTTGTGAGCAAATTAGAGACACAGGGTTGTTCTCAGGGTATGAGATTGTCCTCCCTGCGTGTAGGATGTTATAAAGTGGGGATGTAAAGTGAGTTCTGTGATATGTACGTTTATATGATTCGGAGCAGGAGTTCTAGAAGTCAAATTGACTTCTAGGGCAAGATTTCTCAATAAATACTGATAGGACTCCACAGAGAGACAGTATGAGTCCTGATTACCCCACCCACACACAGTGATTGACTGTGAGAGTCCTGATCACCCCACCCACACACAGTGATTGACAGTGAGAGTCCTGATTAACCCACCCACACATAGTGAATTACAGTAAGAGTCCTGATCACCCTACCTCCACACAGTGAATGACAGTAAGAGTCCTGATTACCCCACCCGCACACAGTGATTGACAGCCTCTATGTACACACCGATAGAAGGAGAGCTGTCAATCATCCTATGAGGGTGATCAGGACTGTTAATTACTGTGTGTGGGTGCAGTAATTAGAACTTATTCTGTCTCTACTACAAATCCTGTAATGATTTACTGAGAAATCCTACTCAACCATATTACAAAATATACAAGTCTCTCTACTATATAATTCTGCTTATAGATTGAGTGGTCAAATGTTCACTTGAAAGAATAGTTGGGAAAAGACATGGCAAATAAAGAATGAGGAGAGGATGCCAGCATCTACCCATTTGTCTAATATGTGTTGCCTAGTCCACCAGCACACTACTGGTGGACAGAGTAAGTCACCCAATGATTACATGGGGACCCTAAGATAGGTGACATCATGAATACAAAATTTTACCATATCTATCTATCCATCTATCTATCTCATATCTATCTATCTATCTATCTATCTATCTATCTATCTATCTATCTATATATCTCATATCTATCTATCTATCTATCTATCTATCTATCTATCTATCTATCTATCTATCTATCTATCTGTCTCATATCTATCTATCTCATATCTCTCTATTTATCTCATATCTATCTATCTCATATCTATCTCATATCTATCCATCTATCTATCTATCTCATATCTATTTCATATCTATCTATTTCATATCTATCTATCTGATATCTCTCTATTTATCTCATATCTATCTATCTCATATCTATCTCATATCTATCCATCTATCTATCTATCTATCTATCTATCTATCTATCTATCTATCTATCTCCTATCTATCTCCTATCTATCTCATATCTATCTATCTCCTATCTATCTCCTATCTATCTCCTATCTATCTCCTATCTATCTCCTATCTATCTCATATCTATCTATCTATCTATCTATCTATCTATCTATCTATCTATCTATCTATCTGTCTGTCTGTCTGTCTGTCTGTCTGTCTGTCTATCTATCTATCTATCTATCTATCTATCTATCTATCTATCTATCTATCTAATCTATCTATAATCTAACTATCATCTAACCATCACATATCTATCAATCTCTCACCTTACTATCATCTGTCTGTCCATCTATCTATCTATCTATCTATCTATCTATCTATCTATCTATCTATCTATCCATGTATGTAATTTGTATATAAAACAGAGCAAATTAATTGTCATTGTCATGTCAGTGACATACAACATATGCAAAAATCACATGTATTTTGTTGATAAAATAAATCAGTAAAATGTATTAATAAGTAATAAAATGTGGTTTTTAATTTGTAGTTGAGAAAATTAGAATTCGATAAATAAGGAAATTCAGAAGTATTCGGTGAACTAGGTCACAATGAAGAGGGTGGATAATATGATGGATATTAAAGGGATATATTAGAATTTCCCTGCACCCATAATGAACGCACGAATGGTGCGGCGAGGCTTAATTTTACAGTGTGAAACGAAAATGGTTCTCTAAGTCCCGAGAGCAGCGAGCAGTAGCCTGAACCATCCAGTGATCTGACTTGGCACAACATTTATTCATTAGTGACATCTTACACTTTTCTAATTTTCCCAATTTATAATGCATGTATAATTCCTTCATGGCAGTAAATCTATGCTGCTTTGCCAGTAATATATTTTACACCAGAAATCTCAAAACTCCCTGGCATATGTGCTCCATAGTACGTCTCCCTAATTAATTGCTAGTCGAAAATGCTGAAAGCAAAAAAACGAGACCTATTTCTTCCACCAGAAAAGAGAGGGAAGGAGTAACGACAGATGCCAATATGCTGCCTTCCCCCAAGGTTCTCAATAGCTCCCACAGCTGTGATCCTCCAGGCAGAGCCAGCTAAGAAACTTTCCTAGAGTGCCACATACTCCAGCGTCTGCGTTCGCTGAATAAATCCATTTTAAAGATGGGTATTTTCTTTAGTAGCCTGGCAGGAACATCTGTGTGTCACTGCAATGAGGAGTCACCTTGAGAATGCAATGACTGGTCTTTGTAGTTTCTGCCCTGGAATGTGGCGTTGCATTGATTTGTATTGTAATCACAAACAGACGCCCACTCAGGAAGTCAGGCACACGCTGAAACTATTTTTACAGCTGACCCGTGTTTACATCCCCGCTTTATAGAGTCCTTTGTGTCACCCAATGCTTTCCGACCGCACAGGTACAAATGGTGAAGGTCCAGACATCAATCAACCTACAGAAGTAAAATACCCCCCCAAAAAACTGAGTGATGGTTTGTTCGCTAACCTCATTAACTTACGCAATTCTGGAATAAAGCTTTGAAGCTTCATTCCAGTGAGTGTCACCCCGCCACAGCGCGGGGAGGAGTTGTATGCAGTTTCATTCACTTAGTGCAGGAGGAAATGTATTTTACAGTGGAAGTCACTAATTTCCTAATCTCATGTAGGCACAATTTAACCAGTTTTATAGGAAGCCAATTAACCAATTAGGATGCAATTTGTAGTGTGGGAGGAAAGTGGAGTATTCAGAGGATAATCAACTAAGAAAAATTCGTAAATTCATAATGGTTGAATTCAGGAGCCCAGCTGTAGAAGGCAGCGGTGTAACTACCGAGGTAGCACCCATAGCAGCTTCTATGGGGCCCATAGTGTCAGGGGGCTATGACATCTGGGGTATTGGATGTGAATATGCTTTATGGCTCATTAACATAATTATAAGACTTGATTTTTAGAAAGAAGGAGGCCATGGATAACAAATATAAGAAGATTCCCACAGTCACAGTGCCTGGATCTATGAGTAAGTGTTGCTGGTTTATCATGCTTGATTTTGACGTTAGATCCAAACACAATAAAAAATAGGAACTGATAAAAATAATAATTTAAAACGAATGATAGCCAAATGCTGTGCTCAGCTATTTTTGATGCTACCATTCATGTAGCACATGTGTACACGTGTAATAAATGGAGAGCCAATGATTTTTTCCTGATCCCTATCTATTCCCCAATATCTGCAAATGAGGGAGGGTCGGAAGGGTTGTCAAAATGATCCAACTGTTCAATTCCAACTTCTCTGATCCTTAACTCCCTCCATATCTTCCTTCAGGGAGAAGTATGAGGGGGACGGGAGCATCCAGAACTCATCAACTCAAGTTGGTAGAATGGCAACAGTTGCACAAAGACCATGGTTACTGCAGAGGTCTGAGGGCCCCTTTAGTAGTAGTAGAAGTAAACCCTATAGAAGTAATCCCCTATACTGGGAATGTCATCCACGTTGAATGCTGCAATGTAAATAATGGTAAATAACATAGCAACTGGTTCCCTAACACTGCTCCTTACAGGCAGTCCCCGAGTTACGTACAGGATAGGTTCTATAGGTTGATTGTTAAGTTGAAAATTTATGTAAGATGGAACTGGTATATTTATAAGTGTAACTCCAGACAACGATTATTTTTTCGCCTTTAAGTTCTAACTCTCAGGGAAAACACAGCAATTACATCATTCTCCGATGCAGTGCATAACTAATGTGAGAGGAAACAATATTAATATATAACAACGGGAATGGACTAGGCAAGCTCCAAAGAAATAGTAAGGAAAAATGTGATCCAAAAAAATAGTGGTGGAACAAACACACAATACTAATTGGAAAATATACACATGTCGTAATCAAGTGATAGCATAATATTATAAGTGGAAATACCGTTATATATAATAATTCTCAATAGTCCATCTGGGAGATGGGAAGAGGAACCCCACGCATTCCGCCTGGTAAACAGGCTTCCTCAGGGGATACCTTATATATAGCTTTTCATAGCTTTTTATATGATTTTGATGCTTGTATTATCTAATAAAGTTTATTTATCCATATACACATCTTCATTTGTTCTTTTTCTATTTTGATGTAACTTCTCAGATGTGTGGATTGCTTGCCATATATAAACTAAGTCCTTCTTTTGAGTAATGTGAGAGGAAAAGCGCGGAGCCAGGCAAAGGAGTGAGAGAGCTTCATTATCATAATTTTACAATAGTTTTTTTTCAGCAAAACCACTCAGCACAGGGATTAAACAAGATATGTGCCTGCATCAGTGTAGCTACAGCATTCTCAAGGTATGTTTGCTATATAATGCATCAAATCAAATGGTAGATATTCTTTAAGTCAAGAACTTCTAGTATAACTCATTGGCAGGGGCAGATTAAGACTGCCATGGCTCTAGGAATATTATAACCCCTACAAAGTCTGGGAGTCCTCCATAGGGAACTAGAACAAAGCTTTTTGGGCAATGCTGGATGTGTCCCTTCTGCTGCTTTCTATCTGCAGTATCGGGACCTTTGGAAGGTTTTCAGCAGCAGAAGGACTTTCACCCTCATACATCTGAGTATAAAATTTGGTTGCTGGTTTGGGTAACCCAGGGCCCCCTAGAAGACTTTGGCCCTGGATTACTTCCCAAACCGCTTATATTATAATCCACTACTGCTCATTGGACACCATATTTTTGCTGTGCACAGGATGTACGATCTATAAGACTATCCGCCTGTGGCCGTGCATGGAGTCATGGTGTATGAATTAATACGTAATATTAAAGCTTGTCTGCAAACATTTAGCGGCGTAACAAGAGGCTTGTGAATTACTGTGAATAATTAAAGGGAATGTTTACTAACAGGGTAATAAATAATTAATGATCAAAGCATTCAGTGATAACTACCGGATCAAAGTGAACGAGGAAGAGCTTCAATTACCAGTCTGTTCTGCCTTTAAGTTCGGAAATGACTGTGATCTATGGAAATGTGGATAGAAATGACCTCATTTTATGTCTTTAGGCAAATTTATAGTGAACTATTAAATCTGTGACATGTACTCAAATTCGGTACAAACGAACCTATTAGCTGTATGTGACATGCACCCGACAATAGTGATATGACAGAACAATACAGATCAGTGATAACCTGCAGACAGATGAGATACAGTAAATGTTCCAGGAAACATGACAGATACAAGATTGCAGCAAACATGACAGCGAGAGACCGGCACATGGTATACACACACAGGGCATAACCAAGGAAATGCTGGATCTCACAGAGAAGAGCGTAACATTTTACCTGACCATTTTTAGGAAATTACAAGAAATTGTTGCCCTGGAGAAATCAAAGAAAAAAGTGATTGGCTAGAAATATATATGACATTTCTAAAACTCTGTCTGCTCCAATTATTAGTGCTACACCGTTGTATGCTTCTTTTTATATTGTAATATTTTTTTCATGATGAGATGAATGTTTAATGCATATACAATGAAAAACAAAGCAACAATGTAGAAGAGATATTAAAGGGAACCAACCTGTCACCAGCTTTTACCACACTAAACTAAAAGACTACGAAAAATCACTTGCAACGCAACAGCTGAAAAGAGTCATCTTTTTTGCTTGAGATGAGTCATCAACTGCCATTTTATATACAGAGTCAAAGGTTAATGGGACTTCAGAGAACCCTACTAGCTTGCCCTACTATGATCATTGTAAATGATTCCTTACAGGCTGTGACATTAATAATATTAAATAATAATAATTCCTTTATTTATATAGGACACACAGATTACGCAGCGCTGCACAGAGCTTGCCCTGTCCGCAATGGGGTTCACAATGTAACCAACCTAACAGTATGTTTTGGAGTGTGGGAGGAAACCAGAGGACCCGGAGGAAACACACCCAAACACAGAGAGAACATACAAACTCTTTGCAGATGTTGACCCTGGGACTTGAACCCAGGTCCCAATGTAAAGTGCTGTATAAATCTCTTACATATTATGGAGAAAGGGCCACAAGACATTAGGAAACATCCTCCAATGTTTATGAGAAGGGCCAGATGCAGTAGTCACAGCAGCTGCCGGCAGCGATCCGCTTGGTATTCCTAAATTAAACATTTCCCTATTAAAGCAAAGAGTGTTATGACACCCATCACATAAATGGGGCGATGCTGTATTGTCACTGCTAGCTAAGATCAAAGCCACCTGTTTTTCTATGGGAAACAAAAAGCTGAATAATATTAGACAAAATATAGATGAGAATTATTTTTTGCTGCTGTGGGAAAGAGCATGGTTAGCCGAATTTATTGTTGTTACTATTTAGGTTATGTCTGTATGGTCAATAACATAGTTACACAATGTCATACTCTAGCTAAACATTGTAATGTCTGATTCCATATTAGGGATCATGAATTGTCATTCCATTCGTGTTGGAAAACTGCTCGGAAGCGGAGAGTCACCTTACCTCATGCTATGACTGCTGAAGCCAACGATTTGAAGTCTTCAATCTGCTGTTTTCATTGGTTGACAGACATTAAAGCCGTCACTTTCAGATGTTTGACCTTTCCCGTGCTGCATTTCAGTCCACACAAACTACAGTTCTGTTATATATCGGGGAAGAAGTGTAAATATCCAGTGGTGATTAATGTTCTACATAAAAGAAGCAAATCTGGGAACAAAGGCTGAATATGGGAAACGCTATTTTTTGTAGTTCTTTACATACTTATTTAAGACCATTTTTAAACTGTTTCAAAACGAAATGGTGGGGCCGGGGCAGAGGTGGCAAAACAAAAAGAAAGTGTACTTACCCTGCTCCAGCTGGCGGTGTCTGTGCTGCTTCAATTCCTTCTAAACTTGACCCCCGTCCCCCCCCCCCCCCGCCCGCCCGCTGTATCTGCACCCATTCACAAGTTGTGTCAGGTCGTGGGACCCTTTGACCACCACTTGTGATGAGGATGAAGTGGGTTATTTTTCCTATGGATATACTAGAGCCGTGTAGGGATAAGGAGCCGGAATTAAGTAAATAGGGTTTTTTTTGGCACCCCTGTCCCAGCCCCTGGCGGCTTTTCCAGAATTCCTGTCAATGTCCTGCTCCAGAATCTATTTTTGAAAACATTCTTACTTTGCAGAAACTTTAGTACAACTTCCTATAACATTTGAGATATCCATCTATATATATATATATATATATATATATGTGTGTGTATATACAGGCGGTCCCCTACTTAAGAACACCCGACTTACAGTCGACCCCTAGTTACAAACGGACCTCTGGACTTTGGTAATTTACTGTACTTTAGTCTACAACAGCTACAATAAATAGCTAAAACAGTTATCAGTGGTGTCTGCAATTAATATTTATTGTTAATTCTGGTTCTTATAACAGCCCAACATTTTTAAAACTCAATAGTCACAGAGACCAAAAAAATTTTTGCCTGTGGTTACAATTATAAAGTATACAGTTCCCACTTGCATACAAATTCAACTTAAGAACAAGTCTACAGAACCTATGTTATACGTAACCCGGGGACTGCATGTGTATATATATATATATATATATACTCACCGGCCACTTTATTAGGTACACCTGTCCAACTGCTCGTTAACACTTAATTTCTAATCAGCCAATCACATGGCGGCAACTCAGTGCATTTAGGCATGTAGACATGGTCAAGACAATCTCCTGCAGTTCAAACCGAGCATCAGTATGGGGAAGAAAGGGGATTTGAGTGCCTTTGAACGTGGCATGGTTGTTGGTGCCAGAAGGGCTGGTCTGAGTATTTCAGAAACTGCTGATCTACTGGGATTTTCACGCACAACCATCTCTAGGGTTTACAGAGAATGGTCCGAAAAAGAAAAAACATCCAGTGAGCGGCAGTTCTGTGGGTGGAAATGCCTTGTTGGTGCCAGAGGTCAGAGGAGAATGGGCAGACTGGTTCGAGCTGATAGAAAGGCAACAGTGACTCGCCACCCGTTACAACCAAGGTAGGCAGAAGAGCATCTCTGAAAGCACAGTACGTCGAACTTTGAGGCAGATGGGCTACAGCAGCAGTAGACCACACCAGGTGCCACTCCTTTCAGCTAAGAACAGGAAACTGAGGCTACAATTTGCACAAGATCATCGAAATTGTACAGTAGAAGATTGGAAAAACGTTGCCTGGTCTGATGAGTCTCGATTTCTGCTGCGACATTCGGATGGTAGGGTCAGAATTTGGCGTCAACAACATGAAAGCATGGATCCATCCTGCCTTGTATCAACGGTTCAGGCTGGTGGTGGTGGTCATGGTGTGGGGAATATTTTCTTGGCACTCTTTGGGCCCCTTGGTACCAATTGAGCATCGTTGCAACGCCACAGCCTACCTGAGTATTGTTGCTGACCATGTCCATCCCTTTATGAGCACAATGTACCCTGTAACATCTGATGGCTACATTCAGCAGGATAATGCGCCATGTCATAAAGCTGGAATCATCTCAGACTGGTTTCTTGAACATGACAATGAGGTCACTGTACTCAAATGGCCTCCACAGTCACCAGATCTCAATCCAATAGAGCATCTTTGGGATGTGGTGCAACGGGAGATTCGCATCATGGATGTGCAGCCGACAAATCTGCGGCAACTGTGTGATGCCATCATGTCAATATGGACCAAAATCTCTGAGGAATGCTTCCAGCACCTTGTTGTATCTATGCCACGAAGAATTGAGGCAGTTCTGAAGGCAAAAGGGGGTCCAACCCGTTACTAGCATGGTGTACCTAATAAAGTGGCCGGTGAGTGTATATTATACATATATTTTTCAAGAGTTTTATAAGTTTCTCAGAGTATAAATTAAGTCACTATACAGCCACCGGTGCAGAATTTGTATTTGGTTTGAGTTATATTGTTTACAGGCCTCTTTTTATCTTTTTATCTAAATCTTGATTGTTTGTATTTTAGGATACATATGTTTCCCATATGTGTTGGGTAAAGGAATAAATTTCATTCCTATAGGCCTCACAGATGATTTCAGGTCAAATGAGGATATTCTACTTATCTGCACATAATGTTAGCTATAAGGGAGACGTAGACGTTGGGTTAGCACTTCAGGTTTGGTGCTGTTTTGGAATCTAAGTGGATCAAACGTAAGTACCATATATACTCGAGTATAAGCCGACTCGAGTATAAGCCGAGACCCCTAATTTGGGGTGGGAATACAGCAAGCCCCTAGTAGTATAAAGCAAGCCCCTAGTAGTCTACAGCAAGCCCCTAGTAGTCTACAGCAAGCCCCTAGTAGTCTACAGCAGCCCCTAGTAGTATACAGCAAGCCCCTAGTAGTATACAGCAAGCCCCTAGTAGTAAACAGCAAGCCCCTAGTAGTAAACAGCAAGCCCCTAGTAGTAAACAGCAAGCCCCTAGTAGTATACAGCCTGCCCCTAGTAGTAAACAGCAAGCCCCTAGTAGTATACAGCAGCCTGCCCCCACGGCCCTTAAAAAAATAAACTTAAATACTCACCCTCCGATGTCAGTGCGGCTCCCCGATGTCAGCGCGACTTACCGATGTCAGCGCGTCCCGTCTTCTTTCTTCTCCGCGGCTCCTCTTCTTTCTTCCGGCATGGATGCGGCCATGTTTTCTTCCAGCAGGCGCATACTATGACTCGGCCGCTGCTGACGTCATAGTATGCGCAGCCACAAAGAAAACATGGCCGCGTCCATGCCGGAAGAAAGAAGAGGAGCCGCGGAGAAGAAAGAAGACGGGACGCGCTGACATCGGAGGGTGAGTATTTAAGTTTATTTTTTTTAAGCCGGTAATTTTTTTTTGTAATAGACTCGTGTATAAGCCAAGGGGACGTTTTTCAGCACATTTTTTGTGCTGAAAAACTCGGCTTATACATGAGTATATACGGTAAGCAGTATATGTGTTCCCATTTCACAAAATTTATTTTGAAACCATGATTCCTTTTTTTTTTTTTTTCTTAAGGGGGTTTTTCCATGAAGAAAAGTTAGTCTCTATCCACGGCATAGGGCCTAACTTGCTGATCAGTGGGGGTCTCAGTGCTGAGACCCGTGCAGATCGCAAAAATAAGGGGTCCGTCCGACCCCTCATCACTCCGTCAGATTAATGGAGGAGACGGCGCATGACCGCTCTGCTCCATTTATCTCTATGGAGCTGATGGAAATTGGGGGTTGCCGTCTGCTCCATTAATCTGACGGACACCTCGTTTTCACGATTTTTGGGGGTCTCAACTGGGAGACCCCCACTGATCAGCAAGTTAGGCCCTATCCTTTTCTTCGTGGGAAAACCCCTTTAAAGATGCTGTACATGAAATTACATTGAAAGTGTTAATACAAAACCCTAGTGTTAGCTTAATAGGTGGCACATACTTTACTATACTATAGTGTTACTATACTGAATATATTGCACATATGCAGAGGAATGCTGTGTAACATGCTGGGGCCCCAACATTTACAGCTGTCCTCCACATCCATTGTTTCATGCTTCCTCTCTCAGCTCCATTCTCTGCAATAACCTACGTCTGTTCATCATTCATCTGCTCAAAATTATTGAGAAAGGAAACAATTAACTTACACTGTAACAAAACATCTACTGATAGTGTCAGCAATCCTGCTCAGCCACGAAAACACACAGGGAGATTGGATAAAGCTGCAAAAAGAGCTTTGTGGGTGTGATGCGTCTTGGTAAATTGTGCAGAATGGCGCCTTTGAGACCTCACAGGCTTGATATTAATGCTCCATTCTAATGATTTCCATGGGTCCAATCTGTTAGATTCCTAGTGATTAGACATGTATCCATTACCTCCAATGGACTTGTGTTGGACAAAAAAGAAATGCGGTCCTATCCCTTCCTGAGTTTGTGACTCGGGAAATATATGATTATTGTCATCGGTGTGTGAGCCGTTCTCATTTGCCTCTGACACATGAGGCACAAACAAGGGTCCATGGGTCATTTGTTTGCATTTCTGGTTCCTCACTCATTGGGAGGCATTCATTATTGACTTTCGGACTTTTTGGTGTATTTTTTCCTTCTTGCGTCTGCTGTGCCTTATTTATAAAGTGTCGCATATCTCAATATTTGGCCTTTTCCGAAACCCTCACCTTTTTTTTTTTGAGTGCACAATTTGGGCGCAAATGAAATTATGACACTTTTCCTGTTTCCTGTTTTTCTAGTTTCCCAACACTTTTTTGGGTGCAATTTTTGGCACACACTTAGAGCTGTAAAAAGCTTGTCTATGGAGTTCTATTTACCCTTTATGACCACAATCATTAACCCTTTGCATTTGATAAATGCCCCCCATTTTGTGCAGGGGCTCTTGCCAAGTGGAAGTGTGTTTTTAGTTGGAGGATCCTTTTAAGGGACTATGCAATTTTTACATGTAAATCTATGTGCCAAAACTAACCACAGTTTTCTGTGGGCGGCGATGGATCTGCTGGAAACACAGATGATCCTCTGTGGCAAAGAAGATCTCATCTGTAAATAATTCTGGCACATCGATGCAGGTTCAATGTACTAGAAATAACAAGGCACTGGCAGATAATTCAGCTATGACCTGCACCAGTTTTCTAAAGAACTGCACCATCCCTGCCCTCACTAACTTTCATCCCTATCCCCTGTATTGTCATAGTGGCAAATGCCAAAACGGTTCAATATTGTGTGTAAAAATGGCAAACCCCAAAATGTAGAACTTTTCATGTTCTATGAGCCAGAAGACTATAATAAAAGGCATGGTAACTGAGGCAAATTGTATAAGCTACAATATAATGGGGCACATTTATTAAGAGTCAGAACTGTGCACTTTCGTCGGGTTTCCTGAATATTACCGTTTTGCGCCAAATTGCCCCGGGTTTTTGGCGCACGCGATTGGATTGTGGCGCATTGCCGCCGGCTTGCATTAGCAGAAACCGGGGGGCGGGCCATCAGACAACCCGATGGATTTGGAAAAACCGCGGAATTTAAAAAAAGATTTGTGTCGCAAGATCAAGCACTCACATGCACCAGGAAGAAGAAGGTGAACTCCGGCAGACCTTGGGGCAGAAGCAATAGATGCAGGAACTCGGGCGCACTTCATGAATCGTGCCGGACCCGAATCCTCATCGGACAGGACCGTGTAAGTAAATGTGCCCCAATGTGTCAAAAATGCTACAGAATGTAAATAAATATTATATATTATTTTACTAGAAAAAGGCTTAAAGTGAATTTCTAATGTAAAAAAAACTATTGTGTTTTTCTGATAAATATCTGCTTACCCGATAACATATGATATCACACAAATGTTGCAATCAGAAGATACATTATCTGGCCTGCTCATCAGCTATGGCTATGTGTTGGAACTGAGGCCGGAAACTTTCAGGATGTAGGCCAATAAAGCCGCTTCTGTGGTTTGCTTCCACTTCTCTTCTATTATACGGGTGTATTTTTTGTTGACATTGTGTGTCTGTTTCCTGCATCACTTATGTATGCCAAGTCACCATAACTAAGATACATAGGTTGCCTATACAGCCTGATACTCATGTCTTGGTGAGCTTGTATAGTTATGCTGCCATTTGCTACTCATGGCTTGGTGAGCTTGTATAGCCACACTACCATCTGCTACTCACTGCATGGTGAGCTTGTATAGCCACATTGCCATCTGCTACTCACGTCTCAGTGAACTTGTTTATCCACACTGCCATCTGCTACTCACGTCTCGGTGAACTTGTATAGCCACACTGCCAACTGATACTCACGTCTTGGTGAGCTTGTATAGCCACACTGCCATCTGCTACTCACTGCATGGTGAGCTTGTATAGCCATATTGTCATCTATTACACACATCTTGGTGAGTTTGTATGGCCACACTGCCATCTGCTACTCACGTCTTGGTGAGCTTGTATAGCCAAGCTGTCAACTGCTACTCACATCTTGGTGATCTTGTATAGCCACACAACCATCTATTACTCATGTCTTGGTGAGCTTGTATAGCCACACTGCCATCTGCTACTTACAGCTTGATGAGCTTGCGCAGGCGCAGTAAGTAGCAGATAGAGGAGACCACGAGGTGAGAGTACATGGCAGATTTCCTTTAAACCACTGGGCATGGCCATGGCAACAAATCTTTTTCTGGGAATTCGCATTCTAATATTTCCAGAATGTGGACTAACTATTTCTTATCTAGTTTGCTTGTAAATTCCTAAAGTGAAGAATGTTTATTAGATGAAAATATTGTGCATATTTCTTCTCTCTGAACACGCAAATGTTCTGCTGCACCGTTCTATATTTGGATAGATCTCTTTGTGGGATGATAAGGGATTTTAATGTATAGAACATATGTAGTTTCTGTAGAATTTTTTATGAGCAGAAGTGAATTCAAAAAGAAGTCAAAGTGTGATAATAGGCTACATTCACATGACAAGCTTGCAGTGGTACATACGTCCCCCATAGAAGGCAATGGGTGCACGGAGTGATACGGTACTGCACTTGTGCGGCACCATAGACGGGAAAAAGATAGGACATGTCCTATCTTTCCCCATGTTACGGCACCACGTGCCATGCATCCTAACGGAGAGGGGAGGGGTCACCGCTTCTCCTCTTCATCGCGGTAAACGTATCTCCGCCACATACGTTCGTGTGAATATAGCCTAATTCTTCGTCACCTCTTCATCAAAAACTTCCAAAAAAACCTTAACATGAGGTGCACGTGTTTTCCTAGTTTCTAATCTACTTTGACACCATCATTATACAGCAGGACAGAGTTGAAAAACATCAATTGTAGGTGGATAGTTCGACATTGTATCTCATATCTAAACATAGACTGTGCAATACCTAGCCGCCCCTTTTATATTGAGACATATGTACATGCGTAGGAGGTGAAAGAAATCCATAGTGAAAAGATGAAGTCATAGGAATTTGTGATAAGTTTGTCCTGGGGGAACAACTTATAGGATGAGTAACTGTATTACTTCACAGAGCAATCATACAAGTATATCTGCCTTCCCTGTCATCTCCAGGGATCGCTACCTCTGACAGCGAACAGGGAAATCCTTTACAGATGTTTAGTGTAAAACATAATTCGCCTGCCCACAGGAACCGTATGACAGGGCGCAAAAGCCGGGGCTCATAGAGGAGGTGATTTAGGATCTACAGAAAGGATGTCCTAGCTAAGATGTCGAATTTATCAGACATGTGCATGTCATCAGCTGTGAGTTCAGCTCCAAGCTAGCCTATGCCAGAGTTAATAAAACGCACATGAAAAATGAATAACCTTCCCCTAATCCGCACTTCAAACACAGGAAGAAAGCCCTAATGCCAAATCCGTCCATAATCACATTGTTGTGATATTATCTCATATGAATAGCTAAAGGGAATGTCCACTATAAAGTCTATAATTATATATGGATTCGTTTTCTAAAATATCTTTAGTTCTCCTTTACGTTATACTTGGGCTTTTTCATAGGAGGACACCTGTCAGCTGAAAAAAAGTATTAGCTGCACATACTAATAAAGGTCTCTCCTTAGCCATCTACCAATTATCTCATTATGGGCAGCATGGTGGCTCAGTGGTTAGCACTACAGCTTTGCAGCGCTAGGGTCCTTGTTCAAGTCCCATCCAGGTCAACATCTGCAAAGAGTTTGTATGTTCTCTCCGTGTTTGCGTGGGTTCACTCCGGGTTTTCCAGTTTCCTCCCACACTCCAAAATGTACTGGTAGGTTGATTAGATTGTGAGCCACATTGGGGACATCGACTGATTTGGAAAACTCTGTGAAGCACTGAGTAATCTGTGTGCGCTATATAAATGAAGGAATTATTATTACCTCACTGTCAAAATCGAGGCTTTTGCGGAACATACCGAAAAGCTGTGGCACTTTGTGGTCTGATTGTTGGACCTATCTTCCGGCAGTGCATCGTATTCATAGGGGGGCAGTGAATGCAGCAACAAGCCTGACGGACGCTACAGTCACCGCCACGAGAAGCAGAAGAGAGGGGGTGTCTGTACCACCCCTTCATTAATACACTCAACCGCCGGAAGATAGGTCTGTCAATCGGAGCGTTAAGTGCCACAGTGTGGCACAGCATTTCAATGTGTTCTGCTAAAGCTAGGATGTCGACAGTGTGACCGTGCTCAATCCGCTTGTGTACTGGCCAAATTTCATGGACCAATCACACTGCTGGGGGGTAACTCCATGCAACATAGTGATATATAATGGAAAGAGACTCTGCTTGCCTGAAGAATAGCAGAATGATTCAGGGACTCCCTGTGTCACATATCACTATGATGCATAAAGACCCTTCCTCTGCACTGTGGTCAGGCTGTGAAATCCAGCAAGCGCATGGTCCGTTTTCCCAGACAGGGCACAGCCATGTGGTGTTAGACACTGATGTGATGTAAAAGATTAGATTCTTATCTTTAATTTTATACTACAGCATGTTTCTAGGTATTTCATAAGTGAATAGGGAGCTGTCTGAAGTGACACCCCCTAAAAATGACTGCCCCCTCTAAAAGTGAGTCATGTCAGGCAAATATGACTCTACTCAGATCATCTGACTCAAATATATTCAGATCATTTTCATGTGACATTGATGGAAATTTCACATAAAAGAGTGAATGCTACAAAGGACATTGCACACCCCAACTGAGAGGGCTAGTAGTTTAGTGGTGTAAAATCTGGTGATGGTTACCCTTTAAGTGACCTACCTTTTGTGTCTTTTGAAGAAGACCCATGCAAACTTGCCAAATGCAGATTTCTCCTCGGTAAGATTTGAATTTAGGACCCCAATGCTGGAACTGAGCCAACATGCTCCTTCCATGCAAATATTAACTCATTGGGGCTTATTTACTAAGATCCCGCGGCCGCAATTCCGTTTGACTTTCCGACATTTTCAGGGATCACACCGGAGATTGCATCGCTCGCGATCTGATTGTTTCGCAATCACGTCGGCTTTCACGCGACAAGAATCAGGGGGCGGGCCGACGGACGCAACCAATGCACTTACATACACCGGGAGGAAGATGGTGAACTGACCTGATTGGAGAAGCGACACATGCAGGAAATCGGGCGCACGATCTTCATGAATTGGCATTCCGGCGGACAACACACTTCGGGAATCATGCGTGAGGGACCAGGTGAGTAAATCTGCCACATTATATTATAAAAAAAATGTCATATCCTTCTAACATGGAAGAAATCTCAGAAACTATAGAAACTGCAATGGGGATCACCAAATTTATTATTTTTATCGCTTCTTGTCATCGAGTGGGATTTGGGGAGTGGGATTATGTGTGACTAAATACAATTTTTGGACATTTGTATGATGATATTGTTTGTTTATATAAATTGTTTGTTAAAAGAAAATCTTGATTGTTGAAGTGAAACGTTATCCTAACGGGTAAATGGAAGGATCTTAGCGGAAAGATCTTTGTAACCAGGAAGAATGACAATAATTTGACCATGTGAGAAACCTGGAGGCAGATCCAATGCTGATAGTGCAACTGCCCGAGTATCTTGCCAAGCAGCCAGATGTTGTGGTCTAATTTCCTAAGTCTTGACATCTGTGTCTGGCAACGGCAAAATTAGCCCTCAGAACATCCAGAGGCAACGCAGTTAGCACAAATAATTCTTCGGAATTCTGCTTCCATCTTCAAATTAATAACAAAAAGCTCCACAATTTTTTTTTGCATTGTGTTTATTTTCATGAACTTTTGAAACTGACAATCACATGACATTCCCTTGTATCAGAATTCCTATTATTTAAAGAGAATGAATCAAGCCCCTCCCTACAGAATCCTGGTGGGAAAAGTCACAAAATAGGATATGGAAGTTTTTAGTATTTTTGTGCAAAAGGTTTTGCATTTGTTTGCAAAATTATTATCCAGCTTTGTACATAAATGAATTGCCCTTCCAAAGGGTCCCCTCTTTCAACGTAAAGGGATTGTCCTACCAAAAATGGCCCCTCCTTTGAACGTAAATGGATTGTCCTAATTCTTTCCTTTTAATTTATATAGAGCACGTAGATTACACAGCGCTTCACAGAGTTTGCCAAATCAGTCAATGTCCGCAAAAGGGCTCGCAATCTAATCAACCTAGCAGTATGTTTTGGAGTGTGGGAGAAAACCGGAGGACCCGGAGGAAACCCACACAAACATGGAGAGAACACACAAACTCTTTGCAGATGTTGACCCTGGGACATGAACCCAGGTCCCCAGCGCTGCAAGGCTGCAATGCTAACAACTGAGCCACTGTGCTGCACTATTGTCCGACCAAAGACACTTGTATATGAATAGGTAATAAATATGAGAAAATTGGGAGTAAACTATTAACCAACACCCTCAGAGAAATGAACGGAGCGCTGGCCACTATTACTTCCAGGTTGAACACATCCCAGCTAATCACATGCACAGCCCTCAATACTTCGCTCCAATAACTCATTTTGACTCAACAAATGGAACCAAACTGTGGACTCCCCAATTAACATGAAATGACCCATAATTTATCTGTAGCTGGCACCAGACAGTTCTGGCTTAGCTTGACCAACATACACTGTAACCATCTCTAGTCACTGATGCTATAGAGCAGTGGTGGCAAACCTACGGCACGGGTACCAGAGGTGGCACTTTGAGCACTCTTTGTGGGCACCCAGGCAATCACCCCAGCACAGAGTTTCCATACAGGACTCAAAGTAGTCCTGTAGTCCCTGGCTACCCAGGATGTGCTGTGATCAGTGCTATTTTGAAGGCACACATCCTTAGCTGCCTGGGACTACAGGAGGAGCATGGAGGTGCAGAAAAAGCTGCGTTATTATTGAGCTCCTGCTCTGGGCCCCACAATTCTTACTGTTCAGGCGCTCCTGGAAAGAAGCTACAATGATAATCTGAATTTCTCCTCTCTCTTTAAACTGTATTGGTGGACTAAGATGCAAATAAAAGCCGTGAGAAAACAGGTAACAACATGTTTATATTGTCATGTTGGCACTTTGCATTTAAAGTGGGTTTGGTCGTAGTTTAGTCACTCGGTCTATAAATGGTTGGCCATCACTTCTATAGAGGTTTTAATAATTTGCTTGCTGTCGTGTTCAGCTTAACTGCATCTTTGACAGATTGATTTGACTTTGTTTCCATGATAGATTAGTGGTTAATCTAAATGTGTTATCTACCCAATTTCACTTCCGTTTCAGTTATTTAGAAATTCTGAAATATGGACCGGACATGATGACACAAGGTATCACGATCTGCTCAGTCAGTGGCCACGTCTGTTAGCCAAGGTGGGATGGGTAGAATTATCACAAGTACATGCTGAATCTCAGCCATGAAAAACTGATGTTTTCTTCCATTTTTCCCACCCAATTTGCAATCGTCTGGAAAAAGTTGAGTGAATTTTACAAAATGGCCTAACCTCTTTCTGCACTTTATAGGAGAAGTCTTGCATTGAGGTGAACCCTCTAATCACCCTCTTAGGAACCTACATCTCCCTCTGGTCCCAGCTACTAGAGGATTGTATTGTAATTTCACGGGTGTATTCGTCAAATGAAATTTCTCTGTGTTAAATGAGCACATGGCACATCCACAACTATGGTGGTAGACTATGTCTAAATGTTTAAATTTGGAAGATAAACTGGTGCTTCTTAGACGGACAGTAACAGTACTGATTCTGGATGGGGATGTAGCAGAATCTAAAACATAAAGCCTATTTTCTCACACTCCCACAAGTGATGATGCTAAATGCTGTTGCTGAGTTATGTATGGGATACCCAGGGACCCGGAGGAAACCCACGCAAACATGGAGAGAACATACAAACTCTTTGCAGATGTTGACCTGGGTGGGACTTGAACCCAGGACCCCAGTGCTGCAAGCTTGTAGTGCTAACCACTGAACCACCATGCAGCCTTACAATCTGGTCGTTAACACTTGTGATCTCTGTTGGAACCCATTCCGGGTGTTATCCCTTACATACCCCGGGCAAAGACATAATTATGCCTGGATTTGGTTTCTCACCTTGACATAAGGGATAACACTCACGATAGGTGATAGGTGCCAGGGTATTAACAAGCAGACCCATCAGCGTTCTGCCAAATGTCAAACTTCAATACAGACTTCTTTCTGAAGTCCGTGTTCCACTCCAGAAACTCGAACCCGCAATATTCAGCTCAGACCCGAAAATTGTGGTCCGGGTTTGCTTATCACTAATCCAAACCTAATCCAATCCAAACCTCTTAAACTTATACTTGTAATACATTGAAGCCGAAAACATTCACTTAACATGAATATGTACAATATAATTTAAAATGGTATCTGTGCATGTAAGAGCAGGGACGTAACTACAGCGGTAGCAGCCATAGCCGCTGCTATAGGGCATGCAGTGTCAGGGGGCCCCGACATCTGACCTGATACACTAAAGAATAGCGAATATGCATTATATACACATTATGCTTCACATTCTACATTATAATATACATTATAATATGTATATAACAGTGAAATCTTCTACAGTACACACCTTAGTTGGGAACTCAGATGAAAAAAGTCGGGGAGAAGACGGCAGGAATAGGAATGTCTCCTCTTTAGCTTCCTGCCATCTACTTTCCCCCATGTGGTCTGCAGGTACTGGGACAGATATCTGGCCTTAACCCCCCTGGGATAAGAAGACCGCCTGGCTAAACTATGGGGCCAAGCCTCTCCTAGTTACGCCCCTGTGTAAGAGGAACAGTCTGCGATTATTCTGATGTAATCGGGTTGATTTGATTTGCACACTGTAAAGACGTTCGCCACAAACTGGAACAAATCTGGATCCTGACATCTTCATTGGAATTCCGCAGGAGTAATAGCCAATTCTCTACATTGTCAGTTATCCTGCAGCTTGTATTACAATAATTCCTATCCTTTAAGGTTATTACATCCATGGTAATTTATTTGACTGTGATATGTCTTTTATCTTGAGCTTTAGTGAAGCAGAAAAGCTCAGCTGTAATGCAGGCTGGCACCATCCGCTCACCATATACATGCACCATCCTGCCCGTGGTTTAATTGGCATTCAGTGTGTTAATAAATGAATTGGTTTAATTGGACAATATCTCTGACATATGCAGGAGTCTCCTGAGGAATACAATTCATTTTTGCATTTCACGGCGATACCGACACACATATCCACTTTTAACAGCTGTGCCAAAACCCATGAACTGTGCCAAGCGTACAACATGACCGTCACACATAGTAAAAGTGTTATTGCCTGCTCTTTCATTTTAATGCATACAAATTTACAATCTGTTACCATGATTATAGTTTGTCTGATTATTAGTTATTTATTTTCTACATTTAGTTTAATTTACTTTTAAAAATGTATATTTATTAATATTAGTTATTTGGCAAGCTCTGTGCAGCGCTGTGTTATCTGTGTGTGCTATATAAATAATATAATAATATAAATATATAATATAAATATACAATATAATAATATATAATATAAATTTATAATATTTGAAAACAGGCAGAAATAACACTTCCGGTATAACTTATATGTTGTTTGTGATGTTCCTATGTTATTCCTCCGAAAACATAAAAAGTATAAAGTATAAAAAAAATTAGGTATTACCATCCAGATCCTGATGCGGCCATATCTGAATGCAGTAAAACTGTGAAGGTCATACCTTCTCCCTAGAGATGACTGGCCACAGCAAGATATTTGTCCATAACATTTATGCTGCTATTTGTAGCCCCCACAAGTAAGGTATGAAATGTCCTTTCTAGAATTCTCTTTTTTACATTACAACACACCCATTAACGTATTAAAGTCATATGCATTTGAGATGAGAAGAATCACTTGTTGTCTGAGAAAAGTCACTTTTAGAGGCTGGAAGGGAGTGTCACTTCAGATACCCCTCTATGGCATCTAGAACTATGGTTCTGGTGTCATCATGAAGATGAGAATCTCATCTTTAAAAACACATGAAAATCATTGCGGTTCTGTGTGCTATAGAATCAAAGATAAGGGCAATTGAAGACTTAGTCAGGAATCAGATATTTATCTGCAACATTTGCAGCTATGTCTTTAACCACTGTAGGAAACATACCCACGATTCTACTGTGATTTGAAAGATGAGATTCTCATTTTTACAATAAAACACAAGGTTTTTAGCTACTAAACTAGCCGAAATAGAGATTTTCTGATAGATGCTTCCCTGCAGCCTCAAACAGTGACTAATCTCAGGCAAAAAGTGAGTATTTTCAGTTCATTAGCAAATTAATTTGGAGGTTATTTTATATATACATAGATATTATGCAAGTTTTAAGATAGATAAATTAGGGAATACTAGAAAGGATATTTTATAACCTACCGGGGCAGGGAGTGGGTGGTGTCGGACCATACAGAGTGCAAGCGCTGTGCGTTCCTGCCCCGCACAGGCTATGGCTCAATTCTACACCAGGTCAGACCGGTGGCACACTTAGCGCCAGCTTATGATAAATGTGCCCCATAATGGCCATGTGAATCATGTATCTTGCTATGAAAATCTATATTTTGAACACTTTAACTTCGCTTTTACTATAACCCATTACTTTGAATACAAAAAGCATATATGAATATAATATTCAAAAAGAGAAGATAAAATGTCTGCTTTGTATCTCTCCCAGCACAAAAGATATGGTAAGTATCGTGTATTATTGACAGACTCCATTGCTTTTTAAGGTAATCAGTGGCTCCTTGATGTGTCTCTTCTTGGATATGTCAGGAGGTCACACGATGCTGCTGTCAGGACGTCCATCTAACCAGTCTTGAGAAGAAAGCAAAAAACACTTTGTACATGTAAGTTTGTGGCAAGTGTCATAAAAGGTCATTCACTGTGCCTTGAAGTTTAAAGGGGAATGATTTGTGTGAAGCTTAGCAAAACACATCCTAATAATGACACCCTTTTCTGGTGTCTCTTTACAGCAGCGGCAAGATGCGATAGTGCAGGTTTCTTTGTTCACATCTTAATACTCTAGAATTTATAATTGCAAGTTTCAGGGATTAGGACAAGCTTATGTTTACAAGAGAATTAAAGGGAACCTATCAGCATGAAAATGCAATTCATAATTTCGCCATCATGTTATGGAGCAGAAGGAGATGAGCAGCTATATGTATATATAACTTTGTTTATAAAGATTCAATAGAAGTTGTACCTATTCTAATTATAGGTAACATTCCTTGCTTAGCTCTATAACATGCTGCCTACACATAGGAGACTATGTACAGTCTGCTCAGCTCCTCCTGCTCTATAGCATGCTGCCTGCAGATATGATACGCTGTATAATCTGCTCAGCTCCTCCTGCTCTATAACATGTTGCCTGCAGATATGAGACTGTGTACAATCTGCTTAGCTCCTCCTGCTCCATAACATGGTTCATTACCTGCAAATGAGACACTGGGGCACATTTACTTACCCGGTCCGTCGAGTTCACCAAAGTGCCTTGTCGGACGATAATGCACTGCGCAACGATTCACTAAGATCATGCGCCCGATATCCTGCATGTGTCGCTTCCCTGTTCAGGTCCACAGGAGTTCATCTTCTTCTTCCTGGTACATGTAAGTGCATTGTCTTGCAACACAATTTGAAAGTTAAATCCCCCACTCTCTGTCCGAATCAGTCGGATCGTCTGATAGCCCTTCACCCGATTTCTGTTGCATGAAAGCCAATGCAGCTGCGCCAAAATTCTATCACGTGTGACACAATCCCCAGTTAAAAACTTGTCACAGCGGTGCAAATCCCGTAAATGTCGGAAAATCCAACAAAAGTGCGTCCGGGACCCTTAGTAAGACAAGACACTGTGCAATCAGCTTAGTTCCTCTTGCTATATACCATTCTGCCTGCCGATAAAAAACTATTCATGATCTGCTCAGTTTCTCCTTCTTTGTAATGTTCTTCCTGCAGATAGAACACTATATACAATCTGAACAGTTACTTTTGCTCTATAATATGCTGCTTGAAGAAAAGATACCATGTTCAATCTGATCAGCTCTCCCTGCTCTATAACATGCTTTATTATTTGCAGATGTTATGTATCATCTACTCATGTCCTCCTTCTCTATAACATGCTACAAATTGGACATAAAGAAAAATCTGCTTTGTTCATCGTTCTTTATAACATGCTGCCTGCAGTTAGGACACTGTACAATCTATAAAACTCCCCCTGTTCTATAACATGCTGCAGAAAGGACAATGGGCCAGATTTATAAAAACTAGTGCAGTGTGTAGTATGTGCAGTTCACCTGTGGAGTGTGCAGAATGTGCCAGATTCATTAGAACTGCTGCCTGGTCTTCATGAAGTGTGCGCCATTTCTTCATTACTAAATGTGGCGCCAACTCTGACTAATCACTAACAAGCCCCGTTATGTGCTCATTTATTTCTGCCATGTTGGACACTGCGCAGATGATGAGACAAAAAACTGGCGCAGACACTTTATAAATACATTTGCAAGTAATTTGCATGTCAGGGCGTTCTCCTTATGGAGACTTCTAGCAATTGATGCTCCACTAGGGGATTCTGGGAAATAAGCAAATAAGTTTACAAGTTTTCACCTATTTTGCTACCTGGTAAGGCAGTAGGGGAGTAACTTGAGGGGGTGCAGAGGGTTGCAAAAGGCTTAGGTGGCCCATAAGATGTCACTTTCCCACATGACAATACTATTACTATAAACCCTACATTATAGTCGGGGGCCTGGCACATACTTTGCACTGGGGCCCATCAGCTTCAAGTTACGCCACTGTAAGGCAGCTCCCTTACCATCAAGCATGACTTTCAAGAAGCCTAATGACATGATGTGGGGCTGCATTACAAGGAAGCATGCTTTTCCTTGTCCCATACTTTACATGCATTTACTTATGTGCAAATTTTCTAGTATCTTGCAGCAGTGTTGAAAAAAATGAGCGTCTAAAAATGGTGAAAATTCCTTCTTAAGCAAAACTGAAACAAAAATCTGTTTCTAAATAGTTGAGAATTAAATAAAACCATAAAAGACGCAATATACGTCTCTCCCCAATATACAGAAAACACCCGCACTTACATACTCCTATGGGGTTAAACCTGCAAACTGATATTGGCGTGAGTTCATTATTAGCTTAAGTATTTATTTTTCTATATTTTGCATATTTTTATGTGTTCTTGTTTTTGTTGAGTCATTTTTACTTAACTTTTATTATTTTTTCATCCTATGAATTCCACAAAGCTGCAGTAAACCCGGCCAGAGGATATTAACGTGCACATATTATTTTAGTTACACTTTTGTTTATTTCTGAAATGTGTCTTTGCTTATTTTTGCTGTATGTGCTGTTACATCTCTAAGCGACGCTATACTATTGCAGTTAGAGAAAATAATAAATGATGGCATGTACAATGTGGCGCAGGGCTGTTGGGTTAAGGAAATGAAGCATCAATCAGGACTCCAGTTTTCTCAGAGCGAATGCCTTTCAGCTTCCCTTATCACCCCCTCTGGTCATAGAAGCAGTCAGCTAATGAATCAGAAAAAAAGCTGGTTACCAGATGTCCTGGCCTATTAACACACGCTGGATTCTGCATTGGCATTCACGCGGCAATTGATGTGTTGCATATACTGGTAAACATGGATTGTTTTCATCAAGATATGGAAAAAATTCCTTTGTCCTCTCTAATGGAAATGATTTACACAGACTCCAATGTTCCAAAGAAACTTCATTTTGCATTTTATCTAAAGAACATTTCACCTAAGACTTCCCAAGATGTTGTCTGGGATGAAGCCATCTGGGGCAACTTAAAGAGGACCTGTCACCTCTCACCTTTATTTTATTAAGTTATTGTATTCCTCATGAGATAAGAATTCTTTCCCCATAATAGTTTAAGGTTAAATTCACACTAATGTGTGGCCGCCATAACGTAGCATGGCGGGCGCATGGCGGGCGCATGGCGGGCACACGTCGGCACTGGGGAGAGGAGGAAGGGGTGAGCGCCGCTCACCCCCAACCCTCTCCATAGAGAAACATGGGCCATGGTGCCGTATTCCGGGGAAAGATAGGACACGTCTTATCTTTCTCCAGTCTACGGAACTGTACTGTGCCACATGTGTGCAGCACCGTACCATTCCATACGGTGCCGTGTGCCCATTGCCGGGCCTATGGGGGGCATATATTCATCGTATATACGCCGGCCATATATACGTACCCCAACGGCCGTGTAGATGAGGCCTTAGGGTTTGTCAAGGAATAAGGATGGGAAAGTATTTCACTACTAGAGCCTGGTGATGTAACAATAGGAAAATACTTATCTTGGTCCACCGCATCTCCACTAGTCACCACCACCGTCTGTTGGTATACAGACAGGATTGGTTCTGACCCACCTGAGTACCACATAATTATCTGGTAGGCCCAGGATCTAACACTTCATTATGGGCAACAGAAGATAAACCATTCAGAAGTGAATAGAGCAAGAACTTTATGGTCTATTTTTTATGGAATGATTCATAAGCAACAATGAGCGGAACTGAAGAGGTCCATGCTGGTCTTCATTCAGAAACTGTGGTTTGGAATTTGGGCTCAGAACCACCAGTAACGCCTGTAACTGGTACTGGTGCTGGATGTTAACCCTTTAAATGCTGCCATCAAAGCCATTCGTGGTGTGTCCGCAATGCCATTTTCCATAGAACTGTTACACCACAATGAAAATAATAGTAAAGTAATAGGGAAAATAATAAGTAGATAATAGTGAAAAGTTGGGCACACATTTAAAGGGTTAACACCTGCGATCAGTGCCAGCCCTGATTGCAGGTGTTACATACTGATGAGAGGTTACCTGTACCTTCAAATGTCACCAGCATTCGTGTCAACACCAATTATGGGTGTTGCCAACAGGGGTGGATTAAGCCTGCCATGGGGCCTGGGCTGTATGACTATTATAGCCCCTACAATTCTAGAATCCCTTCCTATATATGGTACTAGAATCAGCTTCTCGGACAATGGAGGATGAGCCCCTTCTGTGGTTTCAGGACCTTTAGAACATGTGTATTGAGAGCAGTAACAGATGAACATTTTATGAGTGAAGGCTCCTCTCGGTATAAAATTTGGTGGGTGGTTTGTGTGGGCTTGGCCCCCGTAGAAGGCTTGGGCCCCGGGCTACCGCACAAACTGCCTATATTATAATCCACTACTGGTTACCAGCAGGTGTTCAGGAACCCTAACCAAACTTTTGTTGGAGGTTCAGCAACTGCTACCTTGTGCACTGATCACTGCACAAATGCTGAGGGAGCACAGCGAGGGTGAGACATTGTAACAGTCTGTAAAGCCAAATCACAAAGGGGCTACGGTAGCCTTTCAGGCTCTTTAGCATAATTTAAAAAGTTGATTTAAAAGGAAGGAGGTAATGGATACCAAATATGTGTAGTCACAGTCTATGAGTAAGTGCCCCTGGTTTATCGTGCTTGATTGTGATGGTAGATTTCCTTAAAGGAATAGGTAACTTGTAATTGTAGGTTTTCCTAAGGTCAATCCACATTTTAAGGACAAGGTACAATGTACTATAGAATCAGGCTATCCCTTTATAGGCCATTAGTGCATTTACCGACCTGGAAAATATGTGGGTTATTTTTTTTTAGAGAAGACTTTTTTTTTAGAAAACTTTTTTTTCATTGCTTCAGTACAAGTCGCTTTGAACTCTTGGTGTAGCTGTTTGCTGTGACTCTCTGAGGATTCGTGATATGAAAACCTTCTAAAGTTTTCTATATTTTACACGTCTCAGCCCTTGCCGGATGCACAGAGTGGTCTCCCTTCATGATAAATGACTTCTATTTTTTTTTGCTGTTCATGTTAGGAAGACGGCATTTTGTGGTTTATTACAATGTAGCGAGGAAAGGGGAAAGACATTCGCACATCTCTAGCTGTTACTCTTTGCAGGTGTGTTTTATGTTAATTTCCAAAAGTTGTCAAGTGTTGGCAAATTTCATGAATAAATTACACAGTAAGTAGAAGATACTGCCGGAACAAATTATTATTTCACAGGTGGAAAAAATAATAACTGCAACGGTTAGCCAAGCTCATTATGGACCGATAAGCGATAACCCCAGATCCCTGGTCAACGCTCAGTGGCATCTGTGAAAGTTTTACAATTAATATTTTATTGCTGAATATGGTGTCAGCTGCACAATAACGCACAAGTGCCTGATGATGTTCAGCCTGGCTTCACCGCAGGTTCGATCTAATGTTCACTAGGCAAACACATCCTGACATCTGAAAAGAAAATTCTGTTCTGATTTTTGGTACCATGCTACCATCTTGGTGCAGTGACACATTGATCAAAGAGTTTTGAGTTACGTTCAAAATCTGTCAACTCTTGATGCATCACTGTAAATAATTAGATTCCCCATGATGTAACAATGCTGAGAAATATTTTCTATTATACTGTATTATAAAGTTCCTTTAAATTGATATTAGTAGTTATTATAGTAAATAAGGTGTCAATCAAGTCCAACCTATTAATTCTATAATTTAATTTCTATATAATTCCCTTGTATAGCGCACACAGATAACGCAGCGCTACAGAGAGCTTGCCAAATTAATCAGTTTCCCTATGGGACTAAGAATATAATCAACCTACCAGTATTTTTTGGATTTGGGAGAAAACCAGAGGGCCCGGAGGAAACCCACACAAACACAGAGAACATACATGTAACGGTTCACAGACACAGGAAGGTACCTGGGAGTACCAAGGGAGGAAAGTCTCTGTGGGAAGAGTCCAGAAGAAGGAGTCTGTGGACCAGTGTTCCCTCTAGACCACCACGGGTGACCCGGGACCGGAGTCTACGCCAGAGCCCACCGCAAAGCGGGATGGTCTTGCTGCGGTGGGGTTCCACCAGGTCCTTCCACGGGTGCGACTAGTCCCACGGTGGCGGCCAAGGCAAAATGCAGGATACCGTAGCGTAGGGATGCTGGAGACACCACTGGACAGGAACCCTGGAAGGTTCAGCAGGAAGCACAGAGGCAGACTGAAGACGTGACACAGGATGGCGGGAGCACACAGAGGTACACTGGTAACGCTGGAGACAGGAACACGGAGGAACCCTGGTAACGCTGGAGACAAGAACATGGAGGCGTCTGGGAACACTGGAGACACACAGGGAACCCAGAGGCATGTAGGAACGCTGGAAACACATAGGGAACACAGTGGCATCTGGGAACACTGGAGACAGGAAAACACAGGAGCGTATGGGAATGCTGGATGACTTTCTCTTCCTCAGGAACGGCTTAGGGAAGCCTTGTATGGAAACCATAGGAGATCCTAGGAGAAGATCCGGCGAGGAATAAAGGGAGGTGCACGGTCTGGAAGAAAGGAGGGGTGCGGCCTACACGCTGGGACCCGCGCAGAGCCAGGAGCCTGGAGAGGTGAGTACGGGCCAGGGGGACACCACGCCATGTAGGAGGGCACGGGTGTACCTGTGATCTGTACCGAGTATTTTGGGTACGGCCGTGACAATACAAACTCTTTGCAGATGTTGACCTGGATGAGACTTGACCTCAGGACTCCAGCGCTGCAGGGCTATAGTGCTAACCACTGTGCCACCGTGCTGTCCTTCAATACTATACCATATTGATTCAGAGGAAGTCAAGAAAACCATGAAAGGCTGATGTCAATTGGCCCAAAGCAGGGAGAAATTCCTTTCCAACCCCTAGTATGGCAGTCAGAATAACTCCCTGGATCAATAGAAACTGCTTACAAAAAGTTTTATGCCCATAAAATGTAACATTCTTATTTTATTCTTTAATGTCTAGGAAAGGCGCAACAAGGAACAGGGATTAATGAAACTCATTGATGAAGAATTCTAATTGCTCAATTTTTGTGACTTGTTTGGTTTATTTGCCTAGATAATTAGCAACTTTTTACATTGTTGTGCCACGCTCTATAGTTTTGAACAGTCAGATGAGCAGCCTGGTCATCCAGATGAACACATGACTATTATTGTGGCCACTCCACAATAGAGGTCTAAGGCACTGAATCACAGTGCTGTGAGCACACTGTCTTAGCACAAAGCAACCTGGCTGGGGTGGCAAAGCTACAAAATAAAGAGCAGGTCCCATCTTTTGCTGAATTGCGGCCATGCCTGCTCTGCAGAGGGGAGGGGTGAGGAGCTCTCCCCTTTTCTGCACTTGTTGTATGCATGTAGCCTAGAAGTCAAATTACAGTAACAAAAAAAGTAAAAAAACCCCTGCATAATGAATCGCCCCGTTAAATTTAGGAAAAGGTTACTCAGATGACTTATATCATAGGGAGGACAATAATTTCCAAGGTCAGACATGCCGTTCCCTTTGCCAGTGGAATAATTGTGACATTTTGTAGAGGCAGTTTTTTATAGATTCAGGGTCTGGTCCACATTCATAATACTTTCCCTGACAGCCAACTGTTCATGTCCTTCACATAATTCTATAGATTCTTTTATGCCACATTTTTTCTGGGGAACCTCTCTTGAGTTTCCCTTTTTAGTCTATTCTTCCTGTAAGTACCTGTTGTTCCTGAGGTTATGTTGTACTCATTGGATGTAGTACTCAGTGGCATAACTAGAAGCTGATGGGCCCCAGTGCAAAGTCTGAGCCAGGCCACCGACTATATTGTAGGGTTTATCTCATATGGGAAAGTGACACCATAAGAGCCCCTTAAACCTCTTGGGCCCAGGTGCGGCCGCAACCTCTGCACCCCCTAAAGTTACGCCCCTGGTAGTACTACCAAATGATGCTGATGAAGCTGTGACTCTTGTCTGTATGTCATTTGGAGCAGGAAGGAGCCAGCAATAGTTTTGAGGCACCATATGTATATGTTTATGAGTAAACTCCCAAAGATTAAGGTCTCATGGACGTGACCATGTGTGTTTTGGCTGTGAGCTTGCAGCCAACTCACTCAGTAACCCTCTTCCCCCCACCTGGGTACTAAACTTTTTTCCACTGGTTGTCTTAAGTTATATTTCCACTGTAAGACTGTGGGACTGTAAGCATAGATAGTAAATAGTATAGCATGTTATCGACATATATGTAGTAGGCAATTATAATATTAGTGGTTTTGTTGGTAACCTGGGACCCAAGCCTTCTAGGGGGCCCAAATTTTACTGTACACTGAGAAGGACCTTCACCCTGAAATCCTTGTACACCCGTTCCTGCTCTCTATACACATGTAGACATGAGCCATTTCAGAAGCTTTGAAGGTCCTCCCAAGGTCTGTAAACCACATATTGAAAGCCAACAGGAGGGACATATCCTCCATTCCCCAAGAAGCTGATTCTAGTAACAGATATAGGAAGTGATTCCAGACTTGTAGGGGCTATAATATTCATACAGCCCAGAGCCTGAGGCAGTGTTGATCTGCCCCGGCGTCATAGTGAATGACAAGTTTATAGTTGATACACGTCACTCTTTGTTTTGTTGTCTTGTCCGGGTGCTCAAGTAGGTTACAAAACCATCAATAGATATTTAAGACTTGGCACTCCTATTGGTTGCGTTTGAAAATTAGTGAGTTTTATTTCACAAGTGTATAAGCGTGGCAATCCAAAAACTTTTTATACAACGTTTCGGTCTACATACGGACCTTTGTCAGGCACGGATTGCATGGTAAGCGCTTTCCTCCACAGCGGACCTCTGCTACCTCCTCTCCAGCGCTGCAGCGGCCACAGTGCCGCAAGCCTAGCCTATCTACTTTCTTCCTAAACGTATACCATGCAATCCGTGCCTGACGAAGGTCCGTATGTAGACCGAAACGTTGTATAAAAAGTTTTTGGATTGCCACGCTTATACACTTGTGAAATAAAACTCACTAATTTTCAAACGCAACCAATAGGAGTGCCATAGTGAATGACAAGGACATGTACAGGTTGTGTTTCGTTGAGGTCAAGTAGGATGTACTCTTCAAGGTTGTGCTGAACATTGACTCCATTTTAAGAAAATCGAGTCATATCCATATATGACAATGCCTTGTGCATTGACTGTAGATGTCACGGGCCTATGGACCCTAAAGTGTTAGTGTTGTATTGTATTTTTAAGAATTTCTAAGGATGAGCAATAAGTATAGACTTGCTGACAATATTTGCGGAGTTGTCAGAGGTGATGAACACGTATGAATATTCTCCCATGTAATCGTGGCGTAATATTATGTAGACTATGGGGGTTTAAGCTTTGTTGCCATCAATCTACAAAAATGATGTCTGATTCCAGAAGACTCTTTAATCTGACGAGCATTTTATGATTTATTCAACGATGATGCACAAATCTGCAGAGACATAATTCATCTGAGAGTTCATTAATTATGCAAATGAGTTGCAATTAACAAATGTGCTTGGTGGATGGTATTTGCATGATAATAAACTTCACATTTAATAAGATACCTTATTACATTTTAAAACTAAAAGCTCCTGTAAATAATATGAAGCACATTGTGGGCAATTTGCTTTGACATTAAATTTAATGACTTTGATGTCCCCAATCTGTTATTAAAATAAAATTAGATTAATTTGCAGACACTGTTCTTTTGACACATATTCGCATAGAAAGAAAAAATCAATGACACGTTTGGATATGAAATATGGTTCAGACCCCATGGCGTTATGGATTTGGGGGAGGGGCATGTCTTTTTTTAAAGTTTCACTGATGGCTGATGTCCAGCACATATCAGCCCGTTTCTTTATGCACTAAAAGGAACTGTTTTTAGAAGCGATATGCTTGCAGGAAAATTCCTTTTTACAAAATATGTACATGAGCAGGAGACGCTCAGGTGGAGGTTTCCTGACCACCTCTTGGCATCAACAGATTTTAATTTATTCCGCCCCCACCCCCACTATAATTATACCCACCGCTCGGCCGAGGAGCTAGAAGAGGGCACACACCCCGCTCTCTCCATGGCCCGGCTCTCTGATGTCACCGGCCGACTCCTTGGTCCTTGGAGTACACTGGGGGTGAAGTAAATCAAAATCCAACTATACCTCAGTCAGGGCACCCCCTACTCATTTTAATATTTTTAAGTCATTTTCTTAGCAAACATGTTGTTTCTTTATGCACTTAAAACAGTTCAGATAGAATATGGTATAAAATCTCTGTTTATTTTTATAAAGGTTTACCCATGATGAAAAAGTCAAAATATTTGTGTACCGTATTTTTCGGCCTATAAGGCGCACCAAAAATCCGTTAATTTTCTCAGAAATCAAAGGTGCGCCTTATAGGCCGGTGCGCCTTATATATGAACTTCTACAGAAATGTACTACAGACAAGATGTACTGTACATTTACCAGTGTTTAATAGCTCCATCCCCAGAAATTTCCTGCACCTTCCCACACAGTATACAGGGTCCCTAGCTCCTGAAGTGCCCCCATCCTGCCCTCCCCTAGCACGGAGAGACCGGAGCTGCCATAGTGCCGACCACGAGGCAATCATCATCATCAGTAAACAATCCCCCATACCTGCCAGCCTTGTAACAGGGGAAAGAGAAGGAGCCACAGGGAACCCCACAGGAATAACACCCAGGCTGAGGAGGGAAGGAGAAGGGGCAGCAGGAGACCGCTTAACCCCTGCTGCATCACCCTGCATTAACCCCCAGCAGCCATACCTCTGAGATCGGAGCTCTCTGACATGCTGAAGACAAGTTTCCCGGGAAGTGTAGCTGGCTTGAACTGCACAGGTCTGCCCCTGCTGGTCATTTTTAGGTACTACATTTGATCCTGCACCTTATACTCCAGTGCGCCTTATATATGAACCTAGATGTCTTGGCAGGCATTTATTAGAGGTGCGCCTTATAGTCCGGTGCGCCTTATAGGCCGGAAAATACGGTATGTAACAATTTTGTTTGGAGGAAACAATCATGTAAATGATTATTTTTCCAGTGTTTTTATAATTTTTCATAAAATCAGTTAATGTTATGTGTCATTTATAAAACTGGTATATTTTCATATGGCACAGAAGCTATTGCTCCCCCTCTACCCTGGAAAATAGGTTTTGTCTGCACATAACACTTTCCCTATAGCTATGCCCCTGAATGTGGAGCTTCTTCCACTCAATGTTAAAGCATAACTAAACTTCAGACAAAAAGTTATAAATCAATAGTGAAGATGATAATAGTAAACCTATTTCTTAAATAAAGTATATTACAAAGTTATGTCCTTATTTTTCATCTGCCTTTTTTCCTCATTTAAGCAGTTTGTGTAAATCAGATTTCTGTCCTGTATCCACTGACAGCTGAGAGATAAAGGTGACTGATAAAATGTCTAATGACTTCTTTACAGACAGTCTAATCTCCTCACAGAGCTGAATCAGGAAGGAAAATGTTCTCTAGGTATGGAGAGAGTTAATGATTAGCCTACTTATCTGTCTGAGGTGGAGGGACCTCAGGAGGCGTTCAGATACATCACTCACTACAGGAGCAGAAACAGGGCACAGAAAATTTGTTTTACTTAGTGAAGTGTATTACAAAGTTTACTACATCTTCTCAGGGCCAGCACTGGGCATACCTAGGCAAGTGCCGGGGCCCACTTAAGGCTGTACATAAGGAATTCATGGGGGTGAGGCGGACAGTATCTTATGAATCCATAGGGGGTGAGGCGGGCTTTATATAAAATAACCACTGTTTGGTATGATAAACTAGGGAATATTTTAGGGAAAAGGAGACTGTTTTAGTTTCTGAAGTTTTAATGCTGCCACATGAGTTCACTGCAACAGGGCCCACTGAGGCTCTGTCGCCCAGTGGCCTACTGAAACCTGGAGCTGACCCTGTTGATTCTTATAACTATTATGAAAGGTTTTGTTACTCTTTAATTGTTTAATCCCTGTTGCCTGGTGGTGCTATGTGTTCCTTAGGGCACGTCGATTTATACAGCTCCCCAAGTAAAGGAAGCAGAGGAATTGCAGTTTAATGTGTGCACACTAAAATTAAAGGGGTATTCTAATAATTTCAGGTTGTCTCCTAGAGAATAAGTATAGTATGGGTTTGTCTGCTGGGACTGCCATAATCATGAGAACATGTGTCCTTGTACCTCTGAATGAAGACTTTGTCTGGTTGTACTTCCATGGCCCCTCCATTCTTCCTCTATAGTACTGCCAGTGATAGTCTAGTATAGTGCATAGCTATATCCGGCAAGCCCTTCAAAGTGGATGAAATGGCCATGTATGAGCAACTACATAACAAGTAAGAGTGCAAGCAAACCTATTCTTGTGATAAATGGGTGCGTTGTATATAGGAAATTCCCCAAATACCCCATTAAAACCCATTATAAAGATAAATTACTTATTATCATGCAGGTTTGCTAAAGTGATGGTAGTTTTGATCAGTTCAGGTCAGTTATGTCATCTAAAGGATGACTCTGAATATTATCACTTAATTTCCTTTAGTGTTCCGGACATTTGTTATGTAATAATAGTTTGTGTCTGCCAAATACAAATACCCCTGACTATCCCATATTTATAGCGACCAGTTCCTCTTCCAAGGTATAATTCCCTCACATCCCACCAGTCATTTAACTTCTTTCCATTCATTGTTTCCTGTTAATGAAGTCTGATGCAGAAAGTCAGGGAGATCATTGTCAGGAAGACTCATCAATGAAGTGGTTAAATGAATATAGACTAAAAATGTCCTAAACTATTTTACAAATTATATGTATGGTCCATACAAAGAGGAAGCTTTGTAATATTTATATTGTGCATTGTCTTGTTCTCTGGATTCAGCCAGCAGTGCAAATAATGGATGCATTTAGTTGCTGTGGTTGTGTCCAGGAAAATGTAAAGATATTTATAGTAATTGTGCTCTGGAAAAATCCACCATAATACATTAAGTTTTTATATAGTGTATGTGTATATCTATTTGTACAGTATATGGAAATCAACATACTTTACTGTACATTGCTGGCTGATCATGGAGCTCTCTTATCCAAAAGGTGGCAAAATAGTTAGTTGGCTAATAGGCACAATTTATTACAAGGGGCCCAGTATTACTGTTTATGTTAATTCATAATATTGGCTCTATAAATATGTAAAGTAATTTCGGATACTATCCATATGTATGTATGGACCATGGATTTTTCTCTTTATGGAGCTTAGTTCTGGTGGTCTGGTGTTAGTTTCAGACATAGCTTGGTTCTGGTGATGCATTTATATGCTGAGCTTGGTGCTGTATCTATGTACTAAGCTTGCTTCTGGTACTTTATTTATGTATTGAGCATGTTTATGATACTGTATTTATGTACTGCACTAAAGGAAGTGGGGGGAAGGTAAGGAAAGTGTATGCTCATATATACACTGGACTCAAAGACTAAGTATCAGGTATATTATTTTATAGCTCCAATAAGCCAAACAGCATACGGTAATACCTTTTTACCAAAAAAAGGTAGTTCCACCTATGGTTTGAAAATGTCCATCCGCTTACAGGCATGTAGCTCTGTATGGTATATATTATGGTCCATCCACATCACGGAAAAGAGAACAGAACACATTTCTGAATCGTGATCCTAATTCTATTAGGAAACGCTTTATAAACTGTTTCCAAATTTACTGTAAGGGGAAAACTCACCATGGAAAAAAACTAAGTACAATAAAAGATAGAAAATAAGAGACTGAGCTAAGGTTTTTATTTACATTGCACTTTGATATTTTAATAATTTTTGAGGTTCAGGCAGAGTGGAAAATATTATTTTTATTAAAATCCTCCTTCACTAAATGAAAATATGTGAGCGCATTAGAAGAACTTCGAAAGTTACAAGACCCTGGGCTCTTATGATGAATGGTAATAGATCCACGAGCAATGAACTTGACAGTAAATGTGTCTCCCCCACTGCTAGAAGACATATATCTAAGCGGTAATGTGCGCTTAATCCAAGAGGACTTTAGACATACTTTGAACTTTCCTGATGATTTTTACAACGCACTTTATATGTATGAATGTACATATATTATGAGACAGTGGTTGGGGCTCACTGTATATCTTCAAGATTCCTATCCTATGTATACAAGCCTCTAGGTTTATATCTCATCCCTCTTGTCAGGGGAAGCGCACACTCGGCTCCTTTATAGGCACCACCTTAAAACTCCAGACTTCTCCTATACATGAAGTGTATGGCAGCCATTGTCTATGGGTTAAAGATGACCTGTCACCCATAATTTTGGCACCAGGAGCTGCTTACTAAAGTACTATGTAACACTGCAGCGGAGTACAATGTAAAGGTCGGACTGCTCACAAAGCGGTCCGATGTATTCATGAGGGGGCGGGGTGTTGTTGGGGGCGGGGACTGTCGCATGATGCGCGGCAGTCACCGCCGGCTTATGGAGCGAGCGGGGGGGGGGGGGGGGTCTGGGGAAGAGGCAACGTTTACATTGTACTCCGCCGCAGTGTTAGATAGTGTTACCGGACGTTTCCGGTAACGCTATTCTTCTAACACTGCAGTGTTTGTTTAAGCACTTTAGTAAGCAGCTCCTAGTGCCGGAATTATGGGTGACAGGTCCTATTTAAGTAGGGGGTCCACAGTGATAATGCCATCTATGCAGTACACTTTGAATTTCCACATTTCACATCTAATCCACAGACCTTTCTGAGCACTTGTGATTTCCTTTTCCCTGGATTGAACGCCATGTCTGTGCTATCTCCCTATAATTACATTGGTTTTGCTCAGCAGACATGATGTTCCCTCCTAGAAAACTCTCATTTGCCTTTACAACCTTCTCTCCTTTTTTGCTAAGAGAAAGGAGATTGAGAACACAGAGAAAGGGTTGACACAAGCAGAAATAGTTTGCTATTGGATCTATGTCAGCAGAACAGTCCGTGATGTGAAGCTGTTACACAGACTTAATTGCCAGTAAAATGGTAGAAAACTTTTAGTGACGGCTAAAAAGTAGTAGTATTTATCAATTATAAGGCAAAACAATTAATATTTGGCTATAGCTTATAAAATCAAATTGGACATAATAGGGCACATTTACTTACCCGTTCCTGTCGCGATCCCCGTTGTGCGTTGTCCGATGATGATGCTTTCTGCCGCGATTCACAAAGATCGTGCGTCAGATATCCTGTATGTGTCGCTTGCCCGCTCAGGTCCGTCGGAGTTCACCTTCTTCTTCCCGGTGCATGTAAGTGCATTGTCTTGCGACACAATTTTAAAGTAAAATCCTGCGCTCAGTCCGAATCCATCGGATCATCCGACGGCCCTACCCCTGATTTCTGCTGCATTAAAGTCAGTGCGATTGCACCAAAATCCGATCATGTGCGACACAATCCCCTTCTAAATAACTGTCACAGCGGCACCAATCCCGAAAAAATTTCTAAAAGCTGGCAAAAGTATGATCCCCAGGACCCTTAGTAAATAAACCCCGATATGGATCAGTAATATATATTGAAGTTGACTAAACTCACGTTCAGATATATGTCACCGGTAGTGATGAGTGTAACTGAAGCACAATGTTTGGGTTTGTGCCGGGCATTGCCGGTTTGGGGCTTCAAACCAAAACCTTGGCTAGAAATGCCGGCGGCAAAGCCTCTGGAAACCTTTGATTGCTGACGATACATGCGCAGCTCCTTTTACTCTGGGATCCTTGCGCCAAGATGAGGCCACAGGGAGCAACAATCCTTGGGAAAATGGCAGCACTCGTTTAGATTTAACCGCTTTGCCGCACCGATCAGGGGAGGGAAAGCACTTGGGCTCAGTAAATATGAACTGTTCTGCTCACTCCAAGTCATCTCATTTTTAGAAACTGTACTGACATTTACATATGTAATATAATAAGACATACAGAGAATCATTTTCTTAGCACAATTCTTCACGGTGGTTGGATGTTTCTATGAATAGATGGAAGTATTTTATTTAAATAAAATAAAAGTAATTTCCGCAATGCATCCTGAAATTAGCTAAGAAAAGACTGTCTAAAGAAGTAAGTATAGTTCCAGAACGCTTTAAATATCTTACAAAGTAGTGACTCTCTCTAACTACAGCCTTGGACAATTCACATTCCATCTGAATGATTTGATTTACTTTCATCCCAATTTAAGTCTGGGTTTCAGCTAAGTTCAACAAGACTTAGTGACAGTGAGAATGGCAAGCTGAACTGAAAACTGACAGTGTCATAGGATTCGTAGGAAATGTACAATTTATACCCCCACAGTGCTATAGTACAGAATTTGTCAATTGAGATCATATTTTGGTGCCGCTCTACAATTCTACATTGTGTTTGCAGTCTTCTAAAACGTGAATCATAGATAGTGAGCATTTAAGTTATTAAAAATAAATGAAACTGTAAGGGCGCTGATCTGTAGATGTTCTTGTGCCATCAGCGCCAGGTGTGGACTGTAACATTCCATAACATATATTCTCCTAATCTCGAGCCCCAAAACAATCTACCCCCTACATGGGTGTTGAACAGGACTGGATTGAGATAAGTAGAGGCCCCTGGATGCAAAATCTGGTGAGAGCGTGCAATGAATGTATCCCAAACAGTTTTACACATTAGTATTCTAAAATATTGTTAAAGGGGTTGGCTGACTATTTTAAAAATTTGGCAGCCAGGCCGTGGAGGGCTTATTTTAAAAAAATTAAGCTCCCGATGTCTAGCGCTGTGGGTCCTCATAAGCATACCCAGTTTTTTTTTAAAGTGGCACATAGAATCTTCACTCCAACAACTTCTGGGTGGGCGTACCATGTCGCCCAGATGTTGTCGGAGCAAAGCTTACGTTCCACTGCAAACAAACTCGGGCACCACTTTAAAAACTTTTATAATTTTTATAATAGTCAGGCAATCCTTTTACATGTTAACCTAGCTGCTGGCCTACTGGAACAGTGGCAGTAATACTGACTGCTAATCCTAGTCACCACACCAATCACACCCGCCACAGCTTCCCTGAGAGTTCTCACTCCTCCGAGTGATCTGTGAGGAAGTAAACCTAATACAAATTGGCTAGGACAACCAGTTCAAAAAACCAGTGTTAGGTTGCATGCAGTGCATCTCTTGGAAAGCATACTGCATGCAGAATGTGATGGAGTATGGCTAGCCAGTGGGTTACTGTCACAGTTTGGAGGCAGGTGCGTGCGATGGAGTGGCACTGCCCCTGTGCATCACTCCAGGAGACAGTCATCTTACAGCTGTGACCTGACTGTTGGAAATTCCTGGTGGGGGCCCCGGAGCACACACCTGCAACCCATGGAGCCCTCCTTTTAATCCGGTCCTGGTGCTGATGCATTCTAATCAGTTCTTAATTATTGTTCTCTTATAAGGAAATAGTCTATACATACATTGCAATAAAATTGTATTGCAGTGTATTATATCAGTGGTCAGTTAATCAAATGACAAGTGTATATTATCAATTTTCAAATGTGCACATGGTCAGACAGAATAGTATTTTTACAAACATTTTTAAACCTCAAATAATTCAGAATTGCTGTATATAACTATGTAAAACAATAACAATATATCTTCACATTGATGATCACTGCCTTGAGAAAGGGTCAAAGGCGCGAAACGGCCTGTTGGCTTGACAGCTCTACGTGCCTCCCTGTGTACACTGTGTATGAATAAAGGAAGCTTGTTCACTGAGATTGGTGAGTACCACTTCATTCTTCGTTCTTCTGGATTTACTATGTTTTGCTATAAAATTGTGCACAACACATGTGATCCCTAAAGTCTCCAAAATCCCCCCCCACCTCACCTGCTGCATGACGCTGTTTGACCTGTTTGGCTGACTGCGCCATTCTGTGCCACTCTTCCATTTTTTCCATATATTCACATATATGTTATATACATGCTTTGCTGTACAATGTGCAGCATAATATGTATATAATGGTGCACATCCTCCACTCTTTAGTGTGTCAGGTGGATGCCAGGGCCCCCTGACACTGCGGGCGGCTGCTATGGCTGCTACCACTGTAGTTATGCCCCAGACATATTGTTCTCCTGTCTTGACACTGCACTTAGTTGCTCTCTGCCTCCAGCCCCACCCGAGCTCACACAGAGACTTCCTGCCCGAAACAGTGTGAGGAGAGTAAAGCTACAGGCTACAGACAGATAGGGTTTTATCCAGGGGAGGGGGGAGGCATATAGCAGAGTTATGTGTATATTATGGCTGAAATATCAGGTGTAATATTTTACTCTTATCATCTTATCTCATCATCTCTTGTCTCTGATCTGTCTCATCTCTTTTTCTATGTGTCAGATACTAGTGAATGTTCAGAGGCTAAATGAAAGTGATAATCTAACCACATTGTCAGCTCACAGCATATCATAGCACTGGAGGGATCATGAAGTGTCTGCTTAGAGAGTCTCCACCCACACTCTGGATTTTTACACTGAACATCACAGAGTGATAGGAGCAGGTGGATGATCAGAGTATCAAATTCCTCGATGTATTAGTCCCGGTTTCAGATAATTCACTGGAAACCAAAATGCTAATCAACAGCGACAAATAGCCTTTTGAGGTTTGATAGTTATCATCCAGAAAGCGTAAAAAGAGCCATACCTTCTGGACAATTTGTGAAACTAAAGTGAATCAATACTGATGAATCGACTTTTTTGTCACAGTCTGGTGAATTAAAGGAGAGACTGTATCAGAGAAGTTACCCCCGACTATAAGTGGAACAGGCATTCATAAAGGCCTCAAATAGAAACCGATCAGAATTACTTCAAGGTAGTAAAAAGAATAATAGAATAACAAAAAGATCTTCACCTGATACAACTTTTGCTTTTGACTATAATCCCATGGCAACATATGTTAAAGCAGTTGTTAAAAAAAATTGCATATGCTTAAAGAGGACCCGATCCTAAAAGATATGGTAAAAAAGACTCCTATTATCACATTCAGATGTACTAAATCTATTTTTAAAAAAATTGTATGCTTTGGATGCTTTGGTTCCTCTTTGGGTCCTTTGGCTCCTCTTCCGCTTATTGCCGTAACAATAGAGTACTTCTAGTAAGTCGGACCTGATTAGTCCGACCTCCTATGAGGTCTTTCATCTCCTGAGTTATGGCGCCAACATCCCTGATTTATTACATTTGAGAAAGCCAGGGCCTTTTAGCGGCGCTCGGCAATTTCTGTCAGCTCCATAGAGATCCACAGCCATCTGCTCCATTACTCTGACTCTGAGCAATGAGGGGTCCGACGGAGGTACGTGGGACCCCATCGCACCCCTCATTTTCGTGATCTGTAGGGGTCTCATTACTGTGGATAAGACCTAACGTGTTCGTGGGAAAACCCCTTTAAGGCCATTGCTTGCCCAACTCTGTATGCACCACGTTTAACTTTAAAAACAAGAATTTTTTTGTATGAATTTCGCTCCATGCTCCTGGAACCATTTACAACGCTATATATCACTTTATGTTAGTTAATAATGAATGATATACAATTACTCTGTGGAATGACTTGCAAAAGTACAGAAACATTGCAAGCTAAATTATTAAAAGAAGAAACAAAACATAATTCAGGCTAGTGAGTGTTGTCGGAGCCATTTCACCATGTTATGGACTGGAAAGGAAAGGCATTCCTTCTATAAATAATGAAATGTTACAATCCCGCTTATTGCCTGCTTAATGAAAGGAATGTGTACAGGGGCCAAGATACAAATGCTTTGTTTATAGTGCAAATTACATTGTGGCAAAACATTATTGGAAGATATATATATATACGGAGAGAGAGCGTCATTTACTAACCAAAGGTTGGTTAAAAAAGGAAAGCGAAATAAACAGTGGAAAAATCAGAGCAATCATGCGGTCGATGACAATCTACATGGCCACACTGGCGACAGTTCTAAGGTTTAGTATAGACCAGTGATGGCGAACCTTTTAGAGATCGAATGCCCAAAATGAGACCCAAAACACACTAGCTTTTCCCAAAGTGCCAACACAGCAATTTAGGCAGTAACAAACTTATGGCTACCAGAATTTTGGAGCTCCAATCCGACCCTGTCCGCAACTTTTCACTCTTCGGACAAGACCAATCAGCACAGGATGGGTCACTTTAAAATAGCAGGGCACTACTTGGACTGCCTGACACTGCAGGAAGATGCCATGTCTGCCAAACTCTGTGCCTGGGAGACAGCCCGTGTGCCCACAGAGAGGCCTCTGAGTGCCATTTATGGCACCAGTGCCATAGGTTCGCCACCATTGGTATAGACTATAGGAAAAGCTTTTGGTGTATATACCCCAGTCTTCTGGAGTATAACTGCCCCACATCAGGAGGCCAGAGCCTCTAGATATATCTGGTCTTGTGGGAGTGGGGGGCATTTGGTGTGTCCCTTTTAAGATAACCATCAGGATGCATCAAGAGGTGGTCTTCATGGCATACAACCTCTCTTGTCTGTTGGGCCATGAGTGCAGTGAATAGGAAAAGGGAGTTAAGTGACAGCATAGAGTTATAGGGGCTTATTTATCAGGGTAATAATTATTTTCCCCTACATGCCAGATCCACACAAGTGAAGGGGAGCACGGCCAGCGCGGTAGTGGTCCGGTGCAAGGCATTCCTGTCCCTGAACCAGCAACTTTTCACATGGCCTAGGCCCATTGATGTATAAGTCTGCGCCAGAGGGGCGATAAGACTATCACGTATGATAAAAAATCCCCATAGATCCTAAACTCCTCTTGCTTTCTAATTAGAAAATGTCATCATTTCTATTATAATACGGGAATATGCAATTCAGATTAGTGGCCTTTTAAAGATGAACAGCTAGCCAAAAAACAGTAAAAACACCCCCAGCCACAGTAGGATATATTTTTTTAATGATGTCCATGCATAAAAAGAAAAATGACTGCTTTATCGAAGTATAATTTATAAGTGTTGAAAACATGAAGTTTCGGAACAGAGATTAATAGAACGCTTGCCCTTACCCAAGAAAGCATGAAGCCAAAGCATAAAATAGCACAATGCCTTAAGTGGTGCCAGATAATGGAAAGGTTACATGCATAATTCCTTTTGATTGAACATAATAGGATCCGCTCCTATTTTACCCCTTTGCTAATGTTATGTCCTTATTTCTATATAATAGCCTATTTTGCAGTGTAACGTGTCACTATGTTATTTTTAGATATGTTTTATTTCATGGGATTAGTCATATAAAAATTGAATAAAGGATGTTCTAATATTTCTGGATATCGGAGAACTGAGATTCTCATACTTCATTGTTAATTCTTTACTGATTCATTCCATAAGGGACGACCACAAACAGGAAGTTCTCAGGCTTCACAAAAAGTTCATGTTTGTGTCAGCTGCCACGCTCTTGGTATTATATACATTCTTAGCATAAACCATATACTTTAAATATTGCTTCTTTATGTCAACATACTAAATAATTAGAACTGTATCACATTTTTTGCATAGCATTTTTAAAGTTTACATAGTTTCTTTTGTGTCCCTATAGGTCAGGGTTAAAGCTTGCTCAGATGTTTTTCAATCATTTCATTAGCCAGATATGAGGCATCCTGGAGGCTGGATTTCTCTGCTAGTTATCGGTTTGCCTCATTGTATGTTTATTCTGTCTGATCTAAGTTTCAGTTTCTGCTTTGTTTTCTGGGTATCTCTTTGCCTTTTAGTTTGTACAGTGCTGCCACCTTAGAACTTTGACTTTTCTGTGGACTAAGATTTTGACTGTGATGTATTCTCTCAGTTTGACTCAACTTGCTGATCTTGTTTTTGACTTTTCCCTAACCAAAACATAAATTAATGTTCGGGAGGTCACCCAGTTGGGGGATTTTATCTAGATTGGTTGTTAAGTAGGCAGGGACAGTGAGGGGACTGTCTCACTGCACCCCTCCATAACAGACACCAATATTTTATCATTGAAGGTCTGAAATCAAACTATCCACTGTGCAGCAATTCTAGATGTCTATGCTCATTGAAATCCATGCTTCCAAAAAGAAGAATACTCCCTTATAGTAGTTATGTCAGGGTACTCAATATCAGCTCCAATTCAAGGAAAAATTATGGCTGCTTTATTGTGAATGGTGCATCCCCCTTCCCCCTTGTACATCTCCAGCACTAATTGCCCAGCCTACACTAAGTGGTAGGTGATGACCGGTAAACATTCCCTTCCTGTGCCAAAGTGCAAAAGTGCCAAAGAGACAAAGACTGGACAAAGACTGGACAATACAAACATGGAAGAGTAGTTGACAGATACAGATCAAAACCAAGAGGAAATGCAGTACAGAATGGATAGGCAAAATGGATGGTCAGACAATAAGCAAAAAGTCAATAAATACAGAAGTCAAAATAATTGTGAGATCTCCAAATAATACACAGGGGAAATGGAAGGCAAACCTTATATGAAATGTCAGCGTCCCAAGCCACAAGTTGATTGGATCAGTTCCCTGACATCCAGAGAAGGCAGACCAGCAGGGGAGAAGTGGGAGTGGGGGAAGATTCTGTCCATCTCGGAATCCCACATAATTTGGGTAGATTTCTAATTCCTAATGATGTCCAACAATGTAAAATCAGCAGCCGACTCAATCCATGTAGACATTGGAATAATAAACTTGACCATTCACGTAAATAATTAATCTCTAACTTAAGTATATTGAAGCTTGGTACATCTTACTGAACCCATTGAGTCCTAACATTGATAACAAGACAGCTGTAATGATTTCATTAACTTAAAATGCAGGGCTATTAGACTTTTTTGCAAATCATAAAGTGGCCTATTCACGAACACTGTACGTATTGTGAAATGTCAGTGAAATGAATAATTTATATAACTTATTACTGAGATTTCTTTAGCGCATTGAGACTAGCAAGCTGGCCCTTCTTATGTGAAAAAAACTCAGAAACTACAGAAGAATGCAATGACTATCCATTGATTTAAATTTAAAGCCCCTGAATTGCAAATTTGGTGCGCCCCCCCCACTTTCCCGTCTTGTACTACACAACATCAAATACTTAAATTTAAGACTATCAAGGGCCCTTGGCTGTAAAGAGATTGCGGCCTACCCCCGACGATCTTGAGTTTTTGAATGATTGGCATTGAGTGCATAGAAGCAGTAATAAAAAAATTGTAACATAGAAACTATAACATAGCTAAACAAATTACAAAACCAATATTACTACAATGATACAGCAGCTGAACCATTCTACTATATGGATACAGTACTAGGACCATTCTTAATGCATTAATGGCACACAGTTAGAGACTCTAAAATCTGGTCTACCAAGTTCTGCATCACCTTCATTAATATGGAGTTTATTTAGACCCTTTCCAGTTGTGCGCCAATCCATTAAGCTCTTGTGCCACAATTTAACATCTCAGTGTAAATTAAAGCATGATTTGTGCACCAAAAACATGGATCCTGTGACACTATTAAAGGAAACCTGTTACAACATTTTTCACAAATACACCTAGTGTCTGGTTCCCAGCGCCCTATTAACTGACACCCTTCATTTAGAGAAAAAATGTTTCCCTCAGACCCCCATGTAATCAACTTTATAATTTTAGCTGGTATCCAGGAATATCTATAGGCGACCACCTTCTTTCTGAGTGGATTTGTTATTGCTATTTATGCCTCAATAAAGAATCTTTTTGGACTGAGGATCTTGGCTGGACCGTCAATTGTTTGCTATAGTTCTCTTATACCTCAGCAGAGGGTTGGCCCGTGCCGCGTCCGGTCGCTCAAACGAAGGTGAGCTGGCATTTTTCCGCTATATAATATCTATAGTGTGCCAGGAGGGGGGGGGGGGGGGCGTGGCCTCCTCAGGTTGACACCACCACAGGCCCTTTAGCCTATTAACTGTACCCCATGCACATATCTTATCAATGAAATCACAGCATGTCTGCATGGACTTCTACTTCTCTCCATGCCTCCTTGCAGGCATGCTGTGATTTCACTGACCAGGTATGTACATGTGGTACAGATTGCTAATTTTAAGAGGCTAAGGGACCTGCGATAATGTCATCCTGGTCACATGACATTATTGCTGAATGCTGAGAAAGGCATGAGCTTCTGGATTAAGTTTAAGGGGGCTAAAGGACCTGTGATGTCAGCCCGAGGAGGCCAAGTCCACTTATAATTACTACAGATATCCCTGGATAATAGGTAAAATTAAAAAGTTTATTATTTGGGGATTTGAGGGAAACAATTTTTTACCTAAAAGAAGGGTGTCAGTTAATTACTAGGGCTCTATGGGAACCTGCCACTAGCTGTATTTGTTAAAAATGTGATGACAGGTCCCCTTTAATGAATGCCCCCAATGGGTTAGGAGAACTGATTAGGCTTGGGGTATGGAAATGTTTATTTCATAACAGCAGCCCACTATCTCCTGTATTCTGCTAACCCTAGAAGACGGCAATGGGACATATGCAGTAGATCCAGTTTTTGTTCTGAAGAGTGGGAATACTGTGACTCTGTGGCCGGGCCCGTGACTAGAGTCTGAGTATCCCCCCGTGATGGCAGCTCTGTCTACATGGATACATATCTACACACATTGTAAGAGAAATGCTGATGTGTTACTTAATTCACAGCGGTCTAAAAATCTCTTAGTTCTGTTTTCCTGTTAGGAAAAGAACTACTTATAAAGATATACATAATTTTATTAGCAAAAATGTTTGTTTTAGGTGGAGGCTTTTGTAAAATTTGCCACACAATCAAAAATGTATTTTATAAAAAGCACAAAATAATCCTAAGTATTCCTCAGAGAACTTTGTGTCCCTAATGACCCAAATCATAAATTACTGGCGCAATCTTCATGAAGAACATGCTGAACTTATTTTTCAGTAATGACAATAGAAAATACAGCTCTTACATCTCTACTAAGAAGTATTCATCATCCACATACAGAAATAAGGCAATGATAATAAAATACTTAAAAATACAGTGGTTACTCATAGTTTTCTTTCATCAAAATAATGTTTCTCTGGTGTTTTTTGTGACCATTATGAACAACCAAAGGGTTCACTTAATGTCCTATGCTGGTGGGTCACAGAAACTGTATAAGGGGTTTTACAGGTTTAAATTTTTTGTGACTTATTCATAGGAAAGTTCAATATTAGATGATTGTTACCCAAAACCAGGACAACCCAACAAATAGTTGTCTCAAAATATGGACAGAATTGGAGACAGCTTGTTGTAGGTGCTACTCTGTTGCACTTCTTGCTGCTACACTGCTGAAGGAGCTGTCTGCTCCCTGCTGCTTCTGTTGTATACCAGCACTGCTCCAATCAGGGGTTGTCCTAACTTAGGAAGTTATCTCCAAAACACAACATAGGGTAAAATTTCCTAATCAGTGAAGGTCCAACATCTGGCTCCCCCACCAATCATGAGAATAGACCGCCCAGCAATTAGGGGAATGGGGATCCTGTTATCACTAATGGGTGGATCATCAAGCCAGACATGGGTCATGCAGTCACTGTCATGATTAGTGGGATCCTAACTGTTGGACCCTCACCGAATAGGAAGCTATACCCTGTCCTTGAATTGGGGATAACTTCCTAAGTTGGAACAACCAAAATAGCAACAAAACTTTTATAGGAATGAGACTGATGAGGCTCCTGATGCCTGCATGATAATAATAATTATTCTTTATATAGCGCACACAGATTACGCAGCGCTGCACAGAGCATGCCAAAATCGGTCCCTGTCCACAATGGGGCTCACAATCTAATCAAGCCACCAGTATGTTTTGGAGGAAACTGGAGGACGCAGAGGAAACCCACGCAAACACAGAGAGAACATACAAACTCTTTGCAGGTGTTGACCCCTAGGACTTGAACTCAGGTCCCCAGCGCTGCAAGGCAAGGCAAGTGCTAACCACTAAGCCACCGTGTGATGCTACTTTGAAGCCAGCATAGGAGATCTTGACTACAATGTGCTTAAGTTGAACCTATAGCACGTACGTAGTATAGCAAGGATGTTCCACGTTGGCTTAACTGAATGACTGTGCAGATTCCGAGAGCTCTGGAATGGACTGAGGTAAGTGTGTGTGTATATATATATATATATATATATATATGTATATGCATATTTTTTTATTGTGACCATTGACAGAAAAAATTATGGGCCAGTGGTTCCCTTTAAGACCAGCAATGGCCTTAATCATCTGGGACATAATGGTGTGCGTCAGGTTATTAAGAGGCTCCGGACTAAACTATATAAACATCAGTCAAACTGTGATTCTCCAAATGTTCCAGACTTTGGATTTATCATCCTATCTTCTTCGTGAGAAATTGAAAATCTTCTTAATAATAATTAAATACGGAAGCAGTATTTTCCTGTCTCAGCAAATTATTGAATAATGTGAATAACATCTGCAGTATATGTGAAGCTGTACGAATAAATTAGACATATGGAACATAATGGGGGCTGAGAAGATTCTCCTAACTGTGAATTGTTCCCAGCAAGAGATAAATCCCGATTTCAAGTGCTTCCTGTATAACATGCCGTGCAGACTAGTCACAGAGCAAATATAGGGGCGAGCAATAGAGAGACGAGCTTGGAGTAAATTTTAGAGAAATGCCATAAATTAAGTAGCGAATCGCAGGTAATAATTAAATATTTAACGAGTAGATATGAGCTAGAGATGAGCGAGCACTAAAATGCTCGAGTGCTCGTTATTCGAGACGAACTTTTCCAGATGCTCGAGTGCTCGTCTCGAATAACGAGCCCCATTGAAGTCAATGGGAGACTCGAGCATTTTTCAAAGGGACCATGGTTCGGGAATAAAATGTGTTAACTTATCAGAAGACATTCTTTTTCAATTAATTATCAGATGTATACAAACATCTGCAATCTATTCTTCACTGTTCCGCGCGTATATTATCTCCCGACAAGTTAGCAGATGTGAAGAACAGTGAAGAATAGAATAAAAACAGTGACCACAGGATCATTTAAGTGAAAAACACAGTGAAGAATAGATTGCAGATGTTCGGCACATCTGCTTACTTGTCGGGAGATACGATGTCCCGGGATCCGCTGCTCTTCTTTCACTGAAGTCTCCCCGATCTCTCCGTGCTGCCCCATGTCTCCGTGCTGCCCCATGTCTCCCTGCTGCCCGATGTCTCCCTGCTGCCCGATGTCTCCCTGCTGCCCGATGTCTCCCTGCTGCCCCATGTCTCCGTGCTGCCCCATGTCTCCGTGCTGCCCCATGTCTCCGTGCTGCCGCCCCACGTCTCCGTTCTGCTGCTCCCCTATGTCTCTGTTCTGCTGCTCCCCTATGTCTCTGTTCTGCTGCCCCATGTCTCCGTTCTGCTGCTCCCCTATGTCTCCGTTCTGCTGCTCCCCTATGTCTCCATTCTGCTGCTCCCCGATGTCTCCATGCTGCCGCCCCATGTCTCCGTTCTGCTGCTCCCCTATGTCTCCGTTCTGCTGCTCCCCTATGTCTCCGTTCTGCTGCTCCCCGATGTCTCCGTTCTGCTGCTCCCCTATGTCTCCGTTCTGCTGCTCCCCGATGTCTCCGTGCTGCCACCCCATGTCTCCGTTCTGCTGCTCCCCTATGTCTCCGTTCTGCTGCTCCCCTATGTCTCCGTTCTGCTGCTCCCCTATGTCTCCGTTCTGCTGCTCCCCTATGTCTCCGTTCTGCTGCTCCCCGATGTCTCCGTTCTGCTGCTACCCTATGTCTCCGTTCTGCTGCTCCCCTATGTCTCCGTTCTGCTGCCCCATGTCTCCGTTCTGCTGCTCCCCTATGTCTCCGTTCTGCTGCTCCCCTATGTCTCAGTTCTGCTGCTCCCCTATGTCTCCGTTCTGCTGCTCCCCTATGTCTCCGTTCTGCTGCTCCCCTATGTCTCCGTTCTGCTGCTCCCCTATGTCTCCGTTCTGCTGCTCCCCTATGTCTCCGTTCTGCTGCCCCATGTCTCCGTTCTGCTGCTCCCCTATGTCTCCGTTCTGCTGCTCCCCTATGTCTCCGTTCTGCTGCTCCCCGATGTCTCCATGCTGCCGCCCCATGTCTCCGTTCTGCTGCTCCCCTATGTCTCCGTTCTGCTGCTCCCCGATGTCTCCGTTCTGCCGCCCCATGTCTCCGTTCTGCTGCTCCCCGATGTCTCCGTTCTGCTGCTCCCCGATGTCTCCGTTCTGCTGCTCCCCGATGTCTCCGTTCTGCTGCTCCCCGATGTCTCCGTTCTGCTGCTCCCCGATGTCTCAGTTCTGCTGCTCCCCGATGTCTCAGTTCTGCTGCTCCCCGATGTCTCCGTTCTGCTGCTCCCCGATGTCTCTGTTCTGCTGCTCCCCGATGTCTCCGTTCTGCTGCTCCCTGATGTCTCCGTGCTGCTCACCGTGTTCTTGTGTTCTTCACATGCTATTTTGTTCGCACTGTTCCGCGCGTATCTCCCGACAAGTAAGCAGATGTGCCGCACATCTGTAATCTATTCTTCACTCTGTTTTTCACTGTGTTTTTCACTTAAATGATCCTGTGTTCACTGTGTTCAATGTTTTTATTCTATTCTTCATTGTTCTTCACTGTGTTTTTTTAATTAAATGCTCGATCTCGAGCAGGAGAAATACTCGTCCGAGCAACGAGCCGTTTCGAGTACCTTAATACTCGAACGAGCATCAAGCTCGGACGAGTATACTCGCTCATCTCTAATATGAGCAAATCTATTTGATGAATCAGCATGAATTCGATTTTCCAGCTCTGACTAAAATCCAATTTTTCTGAAGCATTTGTTCAGTTGTCGTGGGAAATGGTATACACCTCGCTGTTAATTCTATCTCGCATTGCTTATTTTCTAGAATTTTTTTTATTGGGGTTCATGCTAACTCTAATGATAAACATCTTAGAAAATAATTGAAACAAATAGGACCTTTTACGAAAAAATAATCAACTTCCATAACAGTTGGAGCAACTTCTATGGACCCAATTTGGACCCAAACCTATAGAAAAATTCGGTCAAGCCTCTGGGAAACGGTCAGTGGCTACCAGATGTTATGGGGGAGATTTATCATCAGGTTTCTGTAGTAAAACTGTTCTAGTTGCCCATGGAAACCAATTACATCTCACCTTTAATTTTATGGGAAAATAAAAGCTGAGCTCTGACTGGAAACATTTCTGCTCTAAGAGATCTATGATAAATCTCCCCGTATGTGTTTTATTGGCTAAATAAAGTTTTATGATTCACATTGGCGTGTCCTCTGAGCGCCAGTTGCGTGTTGTCTCAGTTTTGTCTCCGTTTTGCTTACATATTGTTGCCGAATCCGCAAAGAAAAACTGAAGGTTTAACACTAATTAGAAAACATGACACCCGGCATCCGTTTTTTTTTGCACTTCTATTGCCTTACATTATACAAATCTGTGAAAAAAATAGGACAGGTTTCACAATTTTTTCAATGGACAACAGAAAGCCAATGTGAAAATATCCATTGAAAACAATGGCTCATTGAGACATCCGTGAAAATCACTGAACCACGGATGTGAAAACAATTCCAGTGTGAAAGAGCCCAAAGTCAGCAGAGAAGAGATGAGATGATTTACATCATTTAGTGATTAGGGCTCATTCAGGCAGCCATTTTTGAGGTCCATATTCTATCGTTTTATTTTGCGGATGACATACGGACCCATTAATTTCTATGGGTCTGTTCAAACTTATTAATTTTTTTTTTCACTGATGTGCACAATTTTTTTTCTCACATTTATTCCATGGACTTCCATAGAAGTCAATGGATCTCAAACTTTGCTTAGCAACCAACTAGGCAGGGCATAAAGTGGATTAGAAACCAGTCTGTTTTTTGGTGGATGTGAAAAAATGAAGACTGGTCGTACTAACGTTAATGTACCCAGCTTTCCCACCCGGCTTGAAATAAAGTCACAAACAAGTAAGTTGGGAGAAAAGTGGGGGGTCGGCCACAGCTTTAATCTTTAACAAAGTAAAAACTATGTGGTCCAATGGGGAACCTAAGACCCTACCTACTTTCGCCTTGCAGGCCAGGCCCCGCCTCCGCAGGGGCATGTCCTAGTTGATCCGTCAGGTGAGCTTGTGCTAACTCCAGAGAGGGTCAAGGATTCCGCCATAGGCTAAAGCTGTGACTACCAACAGCATTAATATTATAACAATCAAAAAATGTAGCTAACAATAAATTAATAAAAAAACATAATTAACAAAAAACATAAAAATCGGGGGTACGGGCGGGATCTTTCCTGGAACACGGAACCGTCCTGAAAGAGGACAAGAAGCTCCGCGCCCGGGTATAAATATCCTCGTACACTGCCCCCCCGTGTGGCCAGCGGAAGGCGCTGGCAAAGTAGTATCGGGTGGGAGGGTGTGCCGGGCGGGCCATGCTCCTCTTAAAGCTGTAGAGCACTTCCAGTCCTGCAACTTCCCGGCTTAAACAGCGCGCGGGTTGGGCATGACATCCGGACATGGATACAGTATGGACTGAACACAAACATCACACGTCCTTATTGTTTTGCGGATGTGTTGCTGACACATCCGTCTAAACGAGTTTTTAGTGGATCTATGTCACAGTACAGAACTCTTTTTACAAGAAGATTGTATAGAAATGGAACTATTAATAGTTTATTTTCAGATTTTCATTGTTTATGAGCATCCGCTTCTCATACCATTTATATACATATAGGAAATGAGGCCACAGTATTCCTTAAATCAGCAAAAAACATCATATATATATATATATATATATATATATATACATATATACGGTATATATATATGTATAAATTGCTATGATGCTAATTAACGCAGATTAACAGAGAAGAGCTAATTTTGCGAACTTCCTGCACATACTGTCAGGCGGATAATTAAGGCCAGATCAGAGAGATCTAGTTACACATCCTGTAAGGAGTCATCTCCCTCCATGGGTTACAGATCACAGTAGGCCATCCTGTTCAGCAGAATCTCTCATATAACATTTAATAGAGTCATTATCTCCAGTAAATTCTTTACGTCCTTTATTTTGCAGTTCATTGTTAAAAAAGTTTTTTTTTTAAAAAAGTCTCCGGAGTCTGAAAAAGAGATATTTTTAGCTCAGCTTGTATTGTGACTCTAACAACAATTCTCAGCACCAGCGTGAATTTACATCGCAACTCGGGATATGTTCTGCAGAACATCATGCTGACTCATCAAAGCTGTTTCCCATGGATCGGCTTTTGACTGTGATTTATTAAAATCCACAATTTTCTTCAGACTGTTAACTTTGGGGTATAATTTAGGAGTGAATATGTTAATTCTGTTAAGTAGGTTAAAGCCGTATAGACAGTTAAAGGGAGCAGTAGAACAGTGAAAATTGCATTTATACACTGGGATTGTAGCTGGACTTGGAGTACTGTGATGCACGGATGTTAGAGATCTTTTCACTGTACATCTGCACTTTCCCTCCTCCCTGAGTAACTGCTGTAGTACTCAACATCTGCAAAGCGTTTGTATGTTCTCTCTGTGTTTGCGTGTGTTTCCTCCAGTTCCTCAAGTTTTTTCCCACACTCCAAAACATGGAGGTTAATTAGATTTTGTGCCCCATTCGGGACAGGGATAATACAAGCTCTGTGCAGCGCTGCGTAATCTGTGGGCGCTATATAAATAAAGGAATTATTATCATTAATTTTTAGTATTTAAACAGTGTTCTCGGAAAAAAATATCACGCACAGTAGCGTGCCAGCATCCTCCAAGTACAGCTGCAATCCTGGAATATAAATGTCTTGTCACTGTAGACTTTTCACAGTCTTGGCGCTGTAGGTTAGCCCTCACTGATTGTTACCAAAGAATGTATGTAGCATGATATGGTCAAGACTGCTGACAGATACATTTTAATTTAAAGTAGTTCTAAATAAATAAATTTAGATGAAATATATACAGGCGGTCCCCTACTTCAACTCCAATTGTTACTGGGGTAAAAAAAAATTGTCTGGATCTACAATTACATATACCACAATATACAGTTTCGACTTACATACAAATTCAACCTGAGAACCTATGGAACCTATCATGTATGTAACTGGGGACTGCGTATAATGTGCATGACACCTTCTGAAATGGACACTACATGGTGATCTTTGAATGTTAATCTCTACTTGCATGGAGCAATGTCAATAATGCTGTTTGGCAAACCACTAGTAGATATGCTCTTTCCTAATGTCCAAATTGTAGTTGAAAGCTAGCCACGAATTAACCAGCCACAAAGATTCTAGTTCTGGAAGATGAATAAAGAGAGCTCTCATCTGTCTCATCAATGTCCTGACACTTTGGTTTCTAACCCACTGGAGTCTCGTGACATACAGGAGATGCGACTATGGGGGAGATTTATCAGTGCAAGAATTCGAGATTAAAAAAGCGAATAGCATGTAAGGGGGCTTAGAGGGTCACGGTGGCCGGTGGAGGGGGCACCTTGTACCGGCTTCAGAGCAATGACTGCACAGACGCAGGCCTGCTGTTCTGTGCATGCGAAGACAGCAGGTTTGTTTGACGAGGGTGCGCAGCTACGAGGAGCTGCGCGCCGAAGATTTCGGGTAGGAGGAACAAAGAAGCTACTGGGGCGTGGAGTAGCCGCGCCGTGTAGCCTCAGTTCCGGCTACTCCACACCCCAGTAGCCGCTTTAGAAAATTTACATATTCTGATAATAAAAGTTATCAAAAAGTGCGGGGACGTGAGGATTAGCCCTTAAAAGGGCTATCTTCATGTCCTATAGATCCTATAGATTCCCAGGAAAAACCCTTTAAATGATTCAGAATGCTGACGAAGGCATTTTTAAAATCAGGCTATTGGAACCTATCAGCAGCTAAAAATCACATTCCTGGTGACAGGTTCCCTTTAAGTTCAAATTTGGACTCATTCCAGTAGCAGCTTGGACTTTTGCCTTTTGCAGTGCGGAGAAAGTTGGCGATTGCTTTAAAACTGATTGTAGGAGTTGATATAAATACTAGACTGCTCCGGGCTATTTATTCTGTGGTTTAGAGATTCCCACAGTGAATGTAATTTTATCTTTTCCGCTGCACTGTTTGATATGGTTACAAATATATGTTCATCTCTATAGCAGACATATATTTAATATTTAGGATAAATTTATATTTATCGTTATTTTCACTTAATAATCTGTGACAGCTTATCCATCAGATGCAGCAGAAACAGTGACATCTACAGGTGACAGAGTCAAACACCAGACAGAAAGTCCTTCAGCTTTGTCAGATTGTGGAACTAAGGATTTGTGTTAATGCTATGATATGTGGTGTGCCCATTGAGCGAGGTGAGGGGGACACACCATATACTGGTGGAGGATAAAAAAACTGATGGTAAATGTTTGCAATTAATATATATATATATATATATATATATATATATATATATATATATATATTAATTGCAAACATTTACCATCAGTTTTTTTATCCTCCACCAGTATATGGTGTGTATATATGTGTGTGTGTAAAGTGCATAGGGAAACAGTAACAGATCACTGTAGATGCAACCAATGAGACCCCAGCAAGAAGAAGAAACCGGAAGCCTATAAATGGTGCAATACTCAACTTTCCCCCTTACCCCACAGCAGTCTTCTCCTATCCCAAGGCTATTCAGGTAATAGTGTATAGGATAGTTTTGTTATTAATACAAAGAAGGATGGGTGATAGGCATCAAAGAATGAAAAAAATATAATAGACAAAGTTAATTGCAAGGTGCATCAACCATTTTACCTAAGATGAAGATGCCCAGGTGGCTGACACCGCGGCGCACGTTTTGCCACGCAACTCTCCATCATCCAGTACATGTAACCACCTAAAAAGTGGGTTATACACTGTATATCACTTATTGTACATGCATCCAGTACACAAACATTTGGTCATATCTTTTAGATATAAATTAGAGTACCTTACTCACATCGTGTGTGCCCCTACCCAGAGAATCCTCACATGGCACTCAATAACTCCCCAACTAGAATCTCTCCATTCATCGTATGTACCTCCACCCAAATATCCATTCATAATACCTATATATCATACATGTCTCAATGTATAGGAATGATGTCAACTTTTACATGGCACCTAAATAGCTCAGAAATTTATCAGTATCTCTCTAATCATTGTGTGTACCTCCAGCCAAGAATTTACCCATAAAACCTATGGATCATATATGTCCCATCCTACTGTATAGGAATGACGTGAATTTAAAAAATGTATTTCAATTTTAGACATCTTGCACCCCCACAACATTGTACATCATCAGCACATTTTAATCATAGCGGATATACCACATTCTCTATACCAGTGGTCCCCAAACTACGGCCCGCGGCCCCGTTTTCATCCAGCCCCCGCCGCATCCAACTCTCAGGAAGCTCCTGCCCGTCACTGAATAGTGCTCGATGCGACCGATGTGGCCGCTCGAGCACTATTATTACAGGTGGAGCGATGTGGCCAGACAATCCCGGCGCACATCGCTCCGTGAACCTGGGTGCGCGGCCTCGTGATAACGTCATCACGCGGCCGCGCACCCCTTCCTGGCTGACAGCAGCCCGAAGAAAGACGACACGGGAGCCGCTGCCAGAGGTGAGTATAGGTTTTTTTTTTTTTGTTAACCAGCAGCAAATAGATTTTGGCTGTCGGGGGCCCCAATATAAAAAAATAATTTAATTATGGGGGCATTATATAAAATGATTAATGGTGGAGGGGCCTCAGAAAATAATTAATGTTGGAGGAGCAGTATAGGGAATAATCAATGATGGAGGGGCAGTATGGGAAATAATTAATGATGGAGGGGCAGTATGGGAAATAATTAATGATGGAGGGGCAGTATGGGATATATTTAATGATGGAGGGGCAGCATAGGAAATAATTAATGATGGAGGGGCAGTATGGGAAATAATTAATGATGGAGGGGCAGTATGGGAAATAATTAATGATGGAGGGGCAGCATAGGAAATAATGATGGAGGGGCAGCATAGAAAATAATTAATGATGGAGGGGCAGCATAGGAAATAATTCATGGGGGGAGCAGTATAGAAAATAATTCATGGAGAGGGGTCCCAGTATATTTAATAATTAATAGTTCACAAGGGGGTGCAGTATATTAATTAATTGAGGGGTGTCCCAGTTTATACAGATGCGGTCACATGTACCGTTATTTATTTTTAAACTTTAGTCCGGCCCTCCAATGGTCTGAGATGGACATCCAATTACAATGCCGCAGTCGAACGTGGTAAGCCGTGTACCCCGCACCAACACATCAGCCACACTTCAGGTAAGCCACAATGGTACTGTCCAGCGCTACTCCTGTATACGGCATACTTGTCTTATACGCATATATTGGGAATGTATCAATATATATCAGGAACGTTTCAACATATATTATTCATATGTGTTTGTTTTAGATATTTATTTTAAATGCATATATTTTTTCTTTCTCTCTGACAATTGTCAGGATCAGTGGATCCTCTGGACCACAGCGGGAGGTGGTACTAGCCGACACCTGGGACCGGAGTCTAAGTGGCCCCTGGTTTTCACCAGAGCCCGCCACAAAGCGGGATGGACTTGCTGCGGCAGGATACCACCAGGTCGCTCCACAGGTGTGACTAGCTCTCAGTGGCAGCAGAGGTCGAGGTACCTTAGCGGAAGACAGTCTCGTGGTCAGGTCCAAGTAGAAGGTCAGGGCAGGCGGCAGAGATGCAAGATCACGTCTAAATCCGGAGTCAGCAACAGGAGGTCCAGGCAGGTGGGAATGGGAGGACAGGCATACGGGACACAGGAACTCAGCAACACGGAGGGACTCTGGTTAACGCAGGAACAGACAGGAACACAGGAATATCGCAGGGAAGTGACCAGTGCCAATCATCTGTGCCCTGGCCCTTTAAATCTGGAGGCACTGCCGCACGCGCACCCTCGGGATCGGGGCCGCGTGCAGGACCTAGTCCGGACGGGAGCGGGAGCCAGGAGAGGTGAGTGCAAGGGAGCGGGGCAGCGGAGAGAGGGACGGGTGCACCCGCGATCCGAGGTATGGATCACTGGGGTGCCCGTGCAATTCCCACATATCCATTTACTTGTATTGTTCATTAATTTGGAAACATATGATCTGTTTAACAATATGTGTTTGATCTAATATGAATATATTTTTTATATATTTTTTTTATTTACATATTGTTTCTATTTACCTGGCAACTCCCACATATCAATTTACTTTTATTGGTGACTAACTCAGAAACCTATGAATTCCTCTTAGATTACCACTGCTTTTCAGTCAGCAATATACCTCCTCCAACTAGATCAAGGTAAGGACAAAAACCGACTTAATACAAATAGTAGACATGTACACCACACAAGCAATGTCATATCTGGGGAATTCCATGTATGTGATATGTACACATCAAACGGACAAGTATCAGTTTCCTGCATGTATGCAGCGTGTATAGACACACCCCACCTCATGCATTAGAGTACAGTGATACACAACAAGACATTGACATTTTTACTGCAAGTTTCCTATATATAGGTGTGTCTACATGTGTTTATATGTTCTCTTCAACAATATTGTCTACTTAGTTCCTAGACACACCGCTACCTTATTCCCACTCATTTTTATCAGTTTTTATTGCCATTTTCTTATTATGTATTTGTAGAATATTTAAGAACCTGATAAAGGGAGCGGTCCGCCCCCGAAACGTGTTGTTCAATATTCGATACTTTGTGAATAAAATTGGTTGAGCCTGAAATCGATTTAGCAGCGCACTGAGGAAGCTCCACTTTTTTCCTTTTAATCCACTGCCACATACATAATAAATATGACACACATGTCGCAAACAACAAAAGAACTCCGACAAAAAATGGCATAAAGCCAATAATGAATGCCCCCCCATTGTATTGTTGAATATAGATTTGCAGCATTTGCAACATTCCTGGTCCTTTTGCTACATAAACACCATAAATATAGGAGACCCAGTAGGACTTGGCACATGGCTGTTTTTCCAGGCCACTATAGTGTCTACTCCAAATATCCGCCATCTGTACTTAGGTCTCTTTGGAAAAGTATATTCACAAGGATTTATGTGTGTGTCAGCATGAATGGGGTTAAAGGAAGACTTCTCTGTATTCACGGCCAGATTTATGAAGTTCTTTGTGGATCATTTCAAGAACAATATTGGTGAATGTATTCCAGAGACCCATGATGTCATGTCTGTAACTTGCAGATAAAAAAAATATTTCTAAATCCTTGCAAAAAGTTAAACGTGTACTGTTTTTGTTCCGGATCCCAGGTCCAGCATTGTGTCTTACCCCCTTTGCAGCACTTTTTAAGCATTTTAGACTAATTTTAGACAATTTTTGCAACTAATAAGAACAGGCGGGCAGTTTATTGGGAATTTATGTGCACCAAAAATAACATAAAAAATGTATATAAGGATAAAATCTTATGGGAGATTTTTATGAATTGTACTGTTTTATAAAAAAATAAAACAGCCCCTATGGGTGTGCAAGGTCAAAGAGAGAGAGAGAGAGAGAGAGATATCATGGTACAAGTAGGTTGACAAATGAACAAAGGAAAGGTAGTTGCCATTTGCTGCCTCCCTGGGCAATGATTGGGTAGGGAAATCTATAGGTTCTTTCTGTGTGAGATGGTTGGCATGAATCTCCCCTCCAGAAAGTAACACCAACCCAAATGGCTTCAGGTGTTAAGGTGTTCAACATACCTCTCCTGCCCCTAGGAGGGACCCCTCCCACCTGGGTCCAGTGTTCGTAATGATAGAACCCAAGAGTCAGAAGATCTTAATGGAAGATCATAGAGAAAATGTACTGGTACCATCAGATCTGGTAAGGCCTACAGTTCATTTGGAGACCTAATATCTACCATGTATCCATTGAGAGTTCCATGTATATCCTCATCTGAGGGCTCTAGAAAAGATAAAGAATCAAGAGAGCATTTGTCCCTCTCCCAAGATTCCAGAAATGTACCTGGTATCTGGCTAGGAGACTCCATAACCTCATAACTCCCTTATGAAGTATGTCCCTTTGAAGCTTCGGTGATGTGTGTCTTGTTCCCAGATAGTCTGGCCAAATCTTCACCCTTGCTGTTAAACAGCTTCAAGAGGATAATACTGGAGCAAGTGGTTGCTCTGCATGTGATACACATAAAAACTAACATGTGACCCTCCTTCATTGCCATGCTATATTCTCCACGGATAGAGACTTTGTCATCTTAGCATTTTTCTCATAAGAGTCACTTTTAGAGGCTGAAGAAGGAGCATCACTTCAGATGTCCCTGTCTTGCGTCGGGAAGTAAGAGTTTTCCTTACGCAGACTGCCAACTGAGGCTGCCTTGAAGGCATGTGGTGTCCTGTAGCCATTGATGCTCCACCTGGGGATTCTGGGAAAATATGCAAAGCTTTCCTGGATGGGATAAGGAAAACCACGCCTCTTTTAGCTACCTTGCTTGACATCAAGCATGACCTACAAGAGGCCTTATGACATGATGCACGATTAAAACCAAACCAGTATATCTATTCCAGAAGCAACAGACTCTCAACTGTAGACAGTACTGTTTTGACCTGATTGGGTCTCCTCAGTACAGCTTAGGGAACTGGTTTGGCTGGGTGAGAGGCTTGTGACTAGGGTCAGGAAGTAAGAGTTTTCCTTAAGGAGACTGCCAATTAAGGCCCTATGTAGGCGTGGGTTCTGACTTAATTGCAAACAAGTAGGTATAGGTATAGATGAGTTGAGAATGGTAGAAAGAATATTTAATTCCCAAATTGGGGGTTTGGTAGAAAAAGCCGGTGCAACATCCCCCACCGGGGCCTAGCTTTTTCTTGGGGCCTGGAGGCAGCCAGGGCCCGGAATGCCGGAGTGGCTGGTGGTTGCGGCCTGGGCATGCTTGTGTCACGCTGCTTGGTATGGGGACCAGAGGGCTGTCCTACAGCCTGGCAGGTCTCCAGCAGGTGGTGTTGGCAAGAAATGATATAGAGGGAGAGGCTGTGGTACTGGATCTCCCTGGAGCAGCCCTTAGAGTCTGTAATATGTGTCCCTGGTGGATGGATGGGGCGCTCTTGAGGGTGATACAGCCGTAACAGGGACCAGACGGAGGCAATGTTGTGCATAAAAGTAACTTACAGTTCTTTATTCGAACCAACAGCAGCCAAACGATTCTGTACAAGTGTAGTACTGGAGTGATCTTGGAGAGGAACCTCAGGAGTTGGGTCACCAGCCTGGAAGCAGGGGCAGGCTGGGGTGTAGCTTTGTCCAATGCTGGAAGCTGCAGCTTTGTCCTGTTTGTCCTGTGTCACTCTGTGTGTAGTTATTGAGCTGAGGCCTAGGAGGCATGTGATCAGAGCTTGTGCTCTGAGGTGTCTCTTCTAAGAGAGCTGGATTCCAAGAGAGGTCTCACTAGCAGAGCTGGACCTGAAGACCTCTGTCTTCTCTGAAGTTTCTGGAACTCTCTCCCCCTGTGTGGAGAGCTGGGTCTAAGAACTAACTCCTCCCCTGACTAAGGGTTTAGTTAATCTCTGGTCAGGTGGTCTCCTTCTCCAATCACACTCCAGTTCACAATTAAGTGCATTGAGGCATATTATTGGATGACAACATTAAGAAACATTAACCCTTGCCTATCCAGGCAGTATCTACCGCTGCACAATTACCTATGTATATGTATAGTGTCCTGCAGAGAAGCTGATCAGACTCTCTACTAGGGGAACACACATATTAGGGGCTTATTCGCAACAACTCCTCTGCCCTTGCATTGGAAGGGGTGTTGCACTGGTGACATCTGGAGTCCCTTTCTAAATGTGGTGTGGAGAGTGTGATTGCTGTAGTTTTCTAACAGGCCTCAAAATGATGCATTTTTGTGGGTGTTCCATATTTTGGTGCAGGTGGTGGGAAAAAGGAAAGTGTTTAGCAGCAATTACAAGTAACAAGGATTGTTCTGGTTAGTAGTCCCACTGCCTGACAGTCTGATAAATTAAGGAAAGCTGTTTTTGTTGGCCGGTCATATGTGCTTGTTTTCAGAGTCTACGCATAACATGATTCTGATGGAAGTTAAGAAGTGCACTTCAGATAAGCACCAAAACATTGAATTACAGTTTGCTTAGTCTTGGCAATGACACTAAATCAGAAGCAAAAAAATAAATTGCCAGCAGTAGACATAGGACTGTGTGTCACATACTATATACAGCTAAGATTAGTGGGAGACATTTAAAGGGGTATGAGGGTAACAGAATTTATTCTCCATAAATTGAACATATTTGTTTTTTACATGAAGTTCACTTGGTTGTTAAGATTCAGAAGAAACCTTTTTTGTTTACTCGTGGTGGTAACATTTTGTCAGGCTGATAAATCGTTATGTTACCTAGCAACTGATCCATATACTGTATATCAATGACACACGGGTGACACCTATTTTTAATATTTCCATATTCTTCACATAATCTTCTTGAGCACAACATCAGCATTCTTATACAATACATGGGTCTTTTGATGGATATTTTTTTTTTATAAATCTACCTCTCCTCCCAGTGTTGTAGACTGGGTCTAAAAAGCTAACCATCTCAGATGCATGAAGAAGTTGACGGCTGAAGAGTCTGGAACCGTAGACAGTTTCTTTCTCTCCTGGCAACCTTGGCTGATTATCCAGGTCTCTCTAGATTTCAGAGATTTCCTCAGGTAAGTGGTATGTGAAATGTAGAACATTGCACATGCAACATCTCCCACCGCAGCCTGGCCCTTTCTTGGGGGCCTGGAGGCAACCGAGGCCCAGAATACTGGAGTGGCTGGCTAGTGAGGCCTTGGGCATGCTGTGGTCACGGTGCTTGGTATGGGGACCGGAGGGCTGACCTACAGCCTGGCAGGTCTCCAGCAGGTGGTGTGTGCAAGAAATATGGAGGAAGAGGCTGATGCAGTGGTTTCTCCCTGGGGTACCCCTGAGGTGTCTGTAGGATGAGTCCCTGGGTGATGGATGGGAAGCCTGTGGTGGTAAACATCCGTATTCAGGAATCAGACAGAGGCAACATTGTGCAAATCAACTTACAGTTCTTTATTGAACGGCAGGCAAGGACCAGAACGAAGAACAGCAGATTCTTTATGCTGGAAAGGTCATGGAGAGCTGGTCCATAGGAAAGGTCACACACAGCCTGATAGTAGGTGCAAGCTGGGCTGGTTCAGATGGAACTGTGTCTGGATGGTGGAAGCTGCAGTTCTGGGCTTAAGTCTTTGGCTGTGGCAGCACTGAAGGTGTGCTGCTCACTCTTAGGCTCTGCACAGAGAGCTACGACAGACCATGTGCTTCCGCCCAGCGGGGGTATATATATACTCCCCTGGTCAGGTGGTAGCACCTCTCCAATCACCTTCCAGCTTGTGCTACGGAAACACCATTGGATAATAACATATCACAATGAACTGTTGCCTTGCCAGGAAAAAGCTACAGCTGCAATTACACAATACTCTAGATTCTAGAATCTTCTTAAAGAGGTGATCAGTCTTCCTATGAGCTCCTGGCCTGGAGAGGGCACTATTCGCAACAATCAGCCTTCCTATGCATCGGCAGGGTTGTTGCACATGCCGATTCTCTGGCACACAAGCCCTCAAATAATGGCAATTACTCATAACCTCCAGGAATTATGATTCAGTGCCCACTTGTAAGCAGAAAGGGTGTGTTCCGGTGAGTGGGCTGGTAAGGGATGTTCCCTCCCCATGCCTGAGCACTTTCTATAACCTGTGACCATTCAGGCCTGAAGAGCCGCTAGTAATATTGTACACAGTTGTACACCAATAAGGCCGGCACCTCCAGACTTTTCTGATGCAATGAAGGGGTAGGGCTTACATCATACACTGTCCAACAATGGGGCAGATTTATCAAGCAGTCTGAAAGTCAGAATATTTCCAGATGCCCATGGCAACCAATCACAGCTCAGCTTTCATTTCACCAGTGCTCATGAATATTTTAAAGGGGAGCTGTGATTGGTTGCCATGGGCAACTGGAAATATTCTGACTTTCAGACTGCTTGATAAATCTGCCCCAATGTGTCAGTATATGATGAATGTCACCCATTGTCTCTCCTCTCTGTCTCTCTGCCCCCCACCTTTCTTTATTCCCTGTATTATTTTCCTTCTTCTTATCCTAGAGTAGGTAGCCTGGGGCATTTGCCTCCCTGACTTGTTTAGGTGTAGAAAGTTATTTCTTGTCCTGGATTATTTTAGCTCGTACACTCATGTTTTTCCCCTAACCCTCTTATATCCTTTCTTTTCCCTTACTTAAAATTATTTCAATAAAGACATATTAAACATGGAGGGGCACATTTATCATATGGTGGTGCTAATTGCGCCAGCGTTTAATGCTGGCCCCAGCCCCGATCAAGAGGCTTTTAGCTGCAGCGAAGCAATGCACTGCACTGTCTGAGCTCTTCCCGGCCAGGCCTAACCTGGTGTAGAATAGCGCCAAACCTGTGCCTGAATAGGCGCAGGTTATAGGCAGTGGGCAGTCGCGGGACAGCAGCACCCTATGCCGGCCCACTGCAAGGCACTGCCCTACCACGCCCTCCTGAAGGGGGTAGAGGTCAAAAACCACATCCTGTACAGTGTAGAAGCTGTGATAAATGTGCCCCAGAATGGTCGCAGATCTCAGGTCTGTCCTAAAGATTACTATGTGAGATGGTCTTTGGATGACCAATTTACTCAAAACTCATCTTGATGAATCTCTATCTCTACTTTATTATCAGTAGTGTAAAAGTTCTGCAAGTGTGGCTTTGTGAAGATAAGATTACAAAATTAGGAACCAATTTGGGGAACTGTGGTGAGGAAATGATTAATAGTAGGTTAATATCTTCACTTTTTGAAAAATGAGCTAGAGACTTCAAAAGGAGAAGTATGGCCTCTGAAAATATGTGCACTATGAGATAGACCAGCACTGAAATCTACTGAGATCACCGTTACTTTCTATTGACCCTTTTTGTTGTTTTTCCATTCTCTCCTTCTAAAAGCCGTAAATGTTTCATAAAATTTTCCCTCATCCCTGCAGAATGAGGATTTGTTTTTTGCAGACTTTTATATTTTTTTAAGAGCAGCTTTCAGGGGTACATAGAATTTATTGAAATCATTTATTAACCCTTTTTGAAAGCAATTTGAAGGTCATAAATGCATCTGTCATGGTTTGTTATTTGTAACCTGCGTGTTATCAATGTGTAAAGCCCACTCATGCTCCATGACAGTGGAGAAGGATTGCCGCAAACAGGAATAGGTTCTGTTCCATAATTTGCAGGCCTGTCCGCTCACACTAGGCTTTAGAAACCACAGCCATGTGTACAAGCCCTTTGAAGTTTATGGGGGCAATGTTCTAGCTATTGAAATATCGGCCAGCACATGGCCAAAATGTATGTTCATGTGCATGTAGCCTAATGGACATGTGTTGGGCATTTATTAAGCACCAGATTTGTTTGTCCTTCCAGGAAGCTCATGATTTCAGCATCTGAGTTGGAGTCGGTGGCATAACTGGAAGCGGATTGGCCCAAGTGCAAAGTCTGTGCCAGTGCCCCGACTATAATGTATGGTTAATACTACTAGTCTTCTCATACGAGAGAGTGACACCTTATGGACCCCCTAAGCTTCTTGGGCCTGGTTGCAACCGCACCCTCTGCACCCCCTCAAGTTACGCCCCTGGTTGGAGTTAACTGTCGGTTCTGTTGGCCTACTCGGCTCTCTGCATGTGACTTACAAAGTACTAGCAACGGGTAGGGAGCCAGGTGTGAGAGGATTCCTCCTAGGATTGCCATCCTGGGGAGAATCCTGCATTGCCTTTTCATACCCTGTTTAGTTTATAAACTATTTATATACTAATAGATAGTTGAGAAAATCCCTCTCTGTTGGGGACACAGCGGTCAGTTCTGCTGTAGGACTTCCATAGTAGATATTCTGCTGTAGGCCTAGTTCTGTTGCGGGTTAGAACTATGATTTCATGCTGCTGATTCAACGTTTTAGGCTGGATTCACACCTCGTTTTTACCTTACATTGTAAGGATAAGTGGGATGGATTCTCGACATGTCCTTACAACGTATTCCACTGTATTCTTATACAGTGAAATACAACACTGTGCTCCACAATTCATGAATCTGGCGCCCCCTGCACACTACACAGGCAAACTGCACATAGTACAGACTGCACTGTTTTTAGTAAATGTGCCCTAATATGTTGCATCCGTTCCGCAAAGTCTTCTATTGCCTCCGCTGAGCGGATATATCACTCTGCAGGAGGGAGAGGATGGAAAGAAGTAGCTTGCTAGGTCTTTTTACAGAATACGTCATATACTGGTCAGCTGGAGGCAAAAACGATGTGTTCTTCTGCCAGAAATATGTCAATGGGTGCACTGAGCGTATACGTTGGAAGCTTTCCCGACATATACACTGAACATATACCAAAAACGAGATGTGAACTCAATCTAACCTTTTTATTGTACTGACTATTGATTGATCTCGGCAGACACAGTAAGTCACCTCTCCAGCCTGTAAGTGACCATGGAAACAGCGGGAGGCGAATACTGTATGTATAGTTTTGCTTTTTAGATGTATACTCCTTCTACACAGCTGTTAAAAAACAACTTTATAATGTTTTTAGTGTCACTTCTATGCCTTGTATGAGGAATGTGGACGTTATGGCAGTGTATTAATATTTAATTGCATCATGTTTTTTACAAAGCAATCAGTAAGTAGACGGGATGATACACATGTCTGAGTACATACAGGCAGTGGGAGGACTGGCAAGTAACATTTGGCAAGTGGATGTACTGCTCATAATACAGGGCTGACGAGAGGGTGTCCTCTGCCAAAGGTACTCTCCGCTCTAGTCCAATCTGTCCATCCTTGTGTATTCCAAGCACTTTCCTATTTGGAACATGTTTTTAGTTTAAAAACTGTTTATAGTGGAAAAAAAAAGCATAAACTCAGTGAAGGCAAATGAGAAACACAGAGAACTAAAAACTACAAAGCCAATAAAATGCTAAAATCCAGATCCAGTTTTGGAGAGGCTACAAAGAATTTCTTAGGAAAATGCATAACTAGCTAATTTTAGAGCAATACTTTTAGAATTGTTTCATTGTTTTCTTCAGACATCACATGCAAGGCAGAGTGGACAGATTAATAGTCTACAGTGGATGCAGAAATGATCATATGTTTAAAAAATGATTATTTATTTGATAAACACACAATAAAAAGCTGCATTATTGGTCATGGAGTAGTGGGGTATCATACTTTTGTGTATGTTGTTAGTAGCAGCAGGAATGTGAAATACGTATTAATATTCCTGGATTGTAGCTGGACATATAGAACTCTTGTGCACGTCTTGAATAAGGCATTATTAACCTAACATATGTTTAGACAGGTGTAAGACAGCTGAGGTAGGTTCAGGTCTTGTATAGTCAGGGGACCAAGTATTTTGTGCAAAAAAACATTTTAAAACTATGCTAACAAGCCTCAGCGCTCCTGTGCTCGTGGCTCAGTGCTTGGCTTTTATCCTAATTATGCACGCCCAGAGCGTGCTCGAGTTAGCACTGCCCGCCCTACTGTGCTAGCACATGAAGTGTATTGTGTATCACTGGAGGCTTCCAGGTTGGTTAGTTCGCACTACCACACAGCAAAGCAGTTAACTAGTGCTAGCGTGCATGCTCTGCAGCTCCCGAGAAGGAAAAAAAGATGGCAGGCAGTGCTTACTCAAGCGGTGGGCGTGCATAATTAGGAAAACACCCTGTGCAACAAACACAGGAACGCCGAGGCTCATTCGCATCATTTTAAAATAGTTTTTATGCACAAACTGCTCAGTCCCCAGACTATACAAGACCTGAGCCTGCCTCAGCATTTTTACAGATGTTTAAAGGCATGTTTGGTTAATAAAGGGAAATTACGAGGAGCACCTACTTTTAGGTAACCACTTACAAGACCCAGTGTAGATTGAGAAGCAAAAGCAGTCAAAACTTTTTTCGGAGTAAAAAGGCGCTTCATGTCCTAAAAAGAAACAATCATAGTATCATAGTATATAAGGCTGGAAAAAGACGCAAGTCCATCAAGTCCAACCTTTAAGAATTAAATAAATGTTTTATCCCCATAACCTGTGATATTTTTCCTCTCCAGAAAGGTATCCAGGCCTCTCTTGAACATGTACATAGAGTCTCTCCTGCGGCAGAGAGTTCCACAGTCTCACTGCTCTTACAGTAAAGAACCTTTGTCTATGGTGATGGTAAAATCGCCTCTCCTCTAGGCGTAGAGGATGCCCCCTTGTCCTGGTCACAGGCCTAGGTATAAAAAGATCTTTGGAGAGATCCTTGTACTGTCCGTTCAGGTATTTGTACATTGTAATGAGGTCTCCCCTCAGTCGTCTGAATAATCCCAAATTTTGTAATCTGTCAGTGTATTCTAATCCCTCCATTTCCCTAATAATCCAGGTTGCTCTCCTCTGCACCCATTCCAGCTCTACTATATCCTTTTTATACACTGATGCCCAAAACTGTACACAATATTCCATGTGTGGTCTGACCAGGGATTTGTATAAGGGCAAAACTATGTCTTTATCATGAGAATCTATTCCTCTCTTGATACATCCCATAATTTTATTTGCTTTAGCAGCAGCCTCCTGGCTCTGGTCACTAAAATTAAGTTTACCATCCACCAATACCCCCAAGTCCTTTTCAGCTCCAGTTTTACTAAGTAATTGACCGTTTAGAACATAATTATACTTTTTGTTTCCATGGCCCAAGTGCATAACTTTACATTTATCTACATTAAACCTCATCAACCATTTCTCTGCCCACTCCTCAAGCTTCCACAAATCCCTCTGTAATGTTAAACTATCAACCTCAGTATTTATTACTTTACCCAGCTTAGTATCATCTGCAAATATTGAAACTTGACTGTGTAAACCCACTACAAGGTCATTAATAAAAATATTAAAAAGATGGGGCACATTTACTTACCTGTCCACGTCGCGTTCCCTGATCCGGAATGTCCGACGATCATGCGCCGGATATCCTGCATGTGTCCCGCTCAGGGGCGCCGGAGTTCATCTTCTTATTCCCGGTGCAAGTGCTTGGGCTTGCGACACAATTTAAACGTTAAATCCCGTGCTTAGTCCGAATCAGTCGGATTATCTGACGGCCCCCCCTCCCCCTGATTTCTGTTGCATGAAAGCTGGCGCCAATGCGCCAAATTCCGATCGCATGGGCCAGAAAAACCCTGCTTAATGCGGCGCAAAACGGAATATCCGATGATAGTGCGGTCCGCAGACCCTTAGTAAATAAGCCCCAATATCTTTATTATTAAAAAAAGAACCTGGATCTTCTGCAGGTATAAGACATATCATAGACCCAGTGTTATAATATAAGTGTCTCCAACCCTGAACTCCTTTTACATGTGTTGCTGCGCTCAAAGCAACTGTAAACAATGCAAATGTAAACCGGTCCCAAAGAAACTTGATTCTAGTATACACATGTGTAATTGTCAAACCTTTACAAAAATTTTACTTGAAAGTTCACCCATTTTCATAGTTGTGTTTTTGTACTATAAATAGACTGGTATGAACTTTTACCCTAACTTTTATATAGGTGGGGTAAATGCTGGGAGTGGGCATTAAAATAATCTATGGGAGACAGCACTCCCTACTGATGCACCAGGCTGTAGTAAGTACAAAAATAACGTTCTTCACAAATGTCCTCTAAAGATCAGTTTTTATAGGTAACTTTTCTTTCTATAGATACAACATGTATCTCAAATGTTTATTTCGGAAGCAGAACTTTACCGATATATTTACTTGTGGCCATTTCTGTTGCTTATAAAAGCAGTCCACGCCCTACCGGCAGATAGTTTCATGTCTTATTTCCCAGGGTTAAAGGAACCAACACTTACTGTGATAAACCACATTGTTTTTCCACAATTTCCTCTGCAAACGTGCAAAATACAATAGTGTTAATGACTTTGTTCTACAGTAGAAGATCAACTATAGGACCATAGACATTGTCGGACTGGGGACGTAGGAACCACCAATGAAATTAATTCTGGGAGCCCACCTAATGCCACGTAGAAATATTATATGTATATTTTTATCAAAAACCGTGCATGAGGTGCAGTTTGCCTGTGTAGTGTGCTGGGGGCGCTCATTCATTAAGTGCACCAACTTTTGTCAGACTCTGCATAATAAATGTGGCGCATTGTCCGACTGTGTAATGAAACGCCCCTTTAAGTGCAGATATGTATAGCGCATCTGGACTCAATGCTCCGGGAACGCAGATGGGAATAGACCCAAACGATTGCTTCTGGTAGCATCAAGTGTTTTTTTTTTTTTTTTAACATGGCTTAACAGATATCTCTACTTACTGAACATAAGTGTTTAGGTCTGAACACAAGTGCATTCAGGAAGTTTCAAAACACCAATTGCATATTGTGATCTGGGAGCCCACCTTATGTTGCATGGCAAGAGCTCTTATTAAAAGCAACATGTGCCACCCTATGTCCCCCTCATTGTGGACGCCTTCCTCTCACCCTCATATTTTGGTCCCTTATTTCCCATTGTATTGTGCCTCCCCTCATATTGTGGCCCCCATCTCTCCCTTCATTAGTGTGGGTCCCCTCTCATTTCCCCCTCTTATTTTGAACCCTGCTCATCTCCCCGCTGTTATAGTGGACACCCCCTCATCCAACCCTCTTATTATGGTCCATTTTCATCTTGTGGCTTCTCACAAATCACCCTAAACTTGTCACATATCACCTTCTCATCTACCCCTCATTTGTGGCCCCTCTCTTTTACCCCCCCCCCATTTGTGGATTCCTCTTCTCTCTCCTCTTTTCGATTATGCCCCTCTCACCTCCTCCTCATATTGTGGCCCCTCTAATCTACCCTTGCTTATTGTGGGTCTATTGTATCTAATTTCCTCATAGTGTGGCCCATCTTGCCCCCTCATTTTGGGTGGCCCCCTCATATGTGGCTCCTCCCATCTCCCTTCTCTTGTAGTTGCCCACCCTCCTCATTGCAGTGTAATAAAAAATAATAAACATCTGATACTCACCTCTCCACATTCCCCAGCTCTCCTCTACTTTCTCCGCTGCTGTGTACAACAGGCCGGCAGGCGATGACGTCATCATATTGCGCCTGCTGCCCACAGCATGATGTTATGAGGCACAAGTAAGCAGGGGGGAAACCAGATGTGGTAGGGGCAGAGTCAGCGTTGATAGGGACGGAGTCAATGGTTGTCGGGGTTCAGCGGTGGGCAAATCAGACCCTGACTCTAGAAGTAGAGGAGTTGTATGAAAAGTGATAAAGTGGACACTTCTTAGCAGAAAAATTTCAAATGTATTGCTTGCCAGTTGTCCCTCTGATTAGCCCTTAGAGAATATAGCAGATCAATGGGGAACAAAGTTCTGCGATCTCAACCAGGCAGCGGTTTTTTAATAGACCCTGCTAACAAATAGCCAGAGATGACGACCCCATAAATATCCATATTATACTGTATGACTTTTGCCTGAAGTTCATGAACTGAATGTTGAAACGGATCTTGGGAAATGTTCTCATCGTTTTCTTTAATTGAAGTAACTATTTAATTAGACTTAGTCAAAGGAAATAATTAGTTCTCATCTAGTTTTAATTAAGGCAGTTAATTAATCACTTTTAATTAAGAAGGACCCGCTGAAGTGGAAATTGTACAAAAAGTAGTATTTATTGTATTTTCATATAACAATTCATACATAAATATCAGTATTTTTATGAAAATATTTAGAACTTTAAATCGTATAATAAATGATTGTGCTTTTGTTTTATCCTTAGAATTAGTCTAGGATAATAGTCTAATACAGAAATGTTTTTTTAATGATGTCAAAGAGAGGCACGCAGAACATAGACTTTCTCTAAAGATGTTTTTTCTAGGATTATAATTGAATTAATATTGTTGACTTCCAGTGTATCCAGATGTAAGAATTTGATTCCACTCCCCTTGGTTGTATAGTGCAAGTGACAGAGGGACAGCTGTGATAAAGAACAGCTGATCGGTGGGAGTGGTGGCTGTTGAGCCTCAACTTGGCTTGACCGATTTGCCATTTAGGAGCGGTAAGCATAATTTGAGGTACCACTAATGCAAAAATCTGCTGGAGTCTTTTTTTCACCCGACAGTGGCCTCACAATACAGTTTCAAATAATCACCCTTATCCACAAAAAGCATTGCGTAAGCTGCACCCCCTACTTCTCCTATATTATCTCAGTCTATCGCCCAACCCATGATTCTTCATCTGCCAGTGATCTTAGATTAATTTCTACTTCAATTCTAACCTCTCTCGCACGTCTCCAATACATTTACCAAGCTGCACCTTCACTTTCCTGGACTATCAGACTAATACCCAACCTCCAAAGTTTCAAATGTGCTCTTAAAACCCATCTCTTTATCACACTCAACTAACCAATCCACCAATCCTCCTGTCTGCTAACTGGTAGGCACCAAGCTCCAGGCTTCTCTGCAGTCCCATTGACCTTGAACTCTGTATACAAGATGGTGGCTGATGACTGGTTCAAACAACAGAATCTTTATTTATTAAATTATTTTACTCAGTTCCCCTTATAAAGAATGGCCGGATCATTATACAGCTCTTATACCTCATAGACTGTAAGCGCATGTGTCACCCCTTCATCCTCATAGACTGTAAGCTCTTGTGTCACCCCTTCATCCTCATAGACTGTAAGCTCATGTGTCACCCCCCATCCTCATAGACTGTAAGCTCTTGGGTCACCCCCTTCTTCCTCATAGAATGTAAGCTCTTGTGAGCAGAGTCCTTACTCTCATTGTTCCATATGACTTTTTGTACTGTTTAATTTTATTTGTATACGTCGTTATGATTTGTACAGTATTACAGAATATGATGGTGCTATATAAATTAATATTATTAATTATTATTATAGCATTAAATTGTGTGCTGAGGCTGGTGGTTTAATTGAAAGCAAACATTCAAATCCAAGTCTAGCATCCCCCTGCGTCCTGTGTTAGGTTGATTTCCAAACAAACAGACACTGGTTAACATGGAGGATCCAAAGACAAGAGATTAATATCCACGCAACCACAGTTTTGGAATAACAAATATGGAAATGTAGCCGGCTTGTATGCTTCTTATGCTCTTTGTAAAAGTGGGATCACCATTATTGATGCAAGCTTCAGAAAAGCCATATTTCCCAAGTCTGGAATGTTGGCCCAAGTACAGAAGAAGAAGAAGCTTCAACTTCATTGTCGTTATAAGAAGCATTTGCTCAAGTTTGCAAAATAGTAAGAAAAGTGGACAGTAGAAGAATGGAAATGGGGAATTTGGAGTGATCAGTACATGAGCATCTGACTTTTTGGATCTGGAAGAATAAAGGGAAAAGGGTGGTAACAGATCCAGGAATTGCCAAGTTTGGTGGAGGAAGACAGATAATATGGAGTTGTTTACAGGCAAATCTGTTGGATACTTGACCAAGATGAATTCTTAATGCTGATCTGTATTTGAGCATCCCGCAAGATTAGTTTCTTTGTACACTCTAGTATCATGGGTATGAAAATAATTATATTGTGTTCCAGCAGGACCCAAACCATATGTCAATGAGTTGGTGTATTGGCCCTCAGAATCCCCAGATCACAGTCCCCAGATCTAAATCCAATTCAACACTTGTGGGCACAGTTGTTGAAAAAAAATTGTATTCACACCCATGTGAGTTGAGCAGTATGCACCGGAATGTTTTGAAGCGACCTTGGGTCAGTTTTTTGACGTGCATAAATGCGATTTATAGCATGCCCAGAATGATTCAAGCCACGTTAAAAGCCAAAGGTTGATTTACAAAATAATAACAAAATATTAAATATTAATTTAGATTTTTAGTGGTAAAGGTGTGTGTGTGTGTGTGGGGGGGGGGGGGGGGTAGTTTCATGACTGGTGGTATCCCCCCTGCTGATAGGATTCCAAGTGGTCCTGTCTGGTGTAGCCTGCACCAGGATCTTAAATAGCAATTCTGGCGTAGAAGCCCTCAATTATTCACAATTGCTAGCAAACCACGAGCAATCATTATATGCTCTGCGCCATCTCCACGCCAAGGGGTTGTAGTGGGACGCTGAAGGGGGAGGCGGCTGAAGGTGGAGTGAACAGGCTGTTTCTGCCCCTCGCCTGAACACTCGCTGCAGTCACGATCTTGATCGTTAAACTTTGCATACTGTGCATATTTATACACCAGGGCCCACCAAATACATGCCGCACAGCCACCCTATCAGATACGTCAGGAGTCCTAAGCGGGAATTTCATCATACACCGGTGCACCAGTTCCCCTAATGAGTATCAGGTCAAGCGGCAATTTCAGATTCAATTTTTGACCAAAATGCAACATGTTACAATATAATGTAATACAATAAAGCTTTATTGATCCCTTAGGAAAGTGTGGTGTACATGACTCCAGAAAAACCATAGACATAATCAGGAACACAGATGTAACACAGGAAATAGTGATACAAAATGTCTTGGGGGGGGGGGGACTTTCGTTGGAGCGGTAAGTGGGGGTTATTAAGTTGGTTTGGCTGCTCCTTGAGTCCATTTATTGTAGAAATTGATGGCTTTTGGTATTAACCCAGGGTTAACGCAGGGTTTTTCGGCTTATTTCTCGCTCTCCAACTTCAAAAATCCATAACTTTTTCATTTTTACGTGTACAGACCTGCATGAGGGCTTATTTTGTGCGTAACAAATTTTACTTTCCCGTAATGTTATTTATTTTAACATGCCGTGTACTGCGAAGCTGAAAAAAAATTCCAAATGTGGAAAAATTGAAAAAAAAAACGCACGTCACGTACTTGTGGGCTCAGTTTTTACGACTTTCCCTCTTCGCTCCAAATAACATGCCTACTTTATTCTTTGGTTTGGTGCGATCGCGGTGATACCAAATTTATACAGGTTTTATTGTGTTTTAATACATTTTCAAAAATTAAACGAATGTGTACAAAAAAGAAAAAAAAATGTTGCCATCTTCTGACGCTAATAACTCTTTCATACTTTGGCGCACGGAGATGTGTCATTTTTTGCGAAATGAGGCGACGTTTTCATTGCTACCATTTTGAGGTCTGTGCGACATTTTGATAATTTTTTATTTCATTTTTTATGTTATGTAAAAAGGTGTAAAAGTCGCATTTCGGACATTTGGGTGCCATTTCCCGCCTCGGAGGTCACCGCCGCCCATAACCGTTTTTATATTTTGATAGATCGGGCATTTTGGGACGCGGCGATACCTAATATGTTAGTGATTTTTACTGTTTATTATGTTTTATATTCGTTCTAGGGAAAGGGGGGTGATTTGAACTTTTAATATTTTATTAATTTTTTTTATTTTTTTTTTCACTATTTTTTAGACCATCTAGGGTACATTAACCCTAGATAGTCAGATCGCTCCTACCATATACTGCAATACTTCTGTATTGCAATATATGGCATTTTTGCAGCACATTCATTACAATGAGCCACTGGCTCATTGTAACGAATCTGCAGATGCCAAATAGTCTCGGGTCAATCGAAGACCCGAGGTTACCATGGAAACCGATCGCCGCCCCCCGATGACGTTTGGGGGTGCGGCGATCGTAAAAAAGATGGCAGGGCTCGCGCGCCGCCGTCTTTTAAACGCCGCCGTCGAATTTGCTGGCGGCGTTGAAAGGGTTAATAGCCGCGATTGGTGCAAGCACCGACCGCGGTTATTAGCGGTGAGGGTTTGCTGCAATATGCAACAACCCCCACCTCTGTATGAAGAGGACTCAGCCCGTGAGCCCTCTTCACACATCCCTTATACCTCTGCGCCGTAGAGCTACGGCGCAGAGCGTTAAGGGGTTAAAGAGTTTTGAAACCTTGTTGTTTGGTAGCTGATCTGCCTATACCTATATATATACTTCTCGTGCTCCGTTGTATGAGTTGTACTTGGTGCAATGGCTCTACCTTTGATTAAGATAGGATCATGGGCTGTTTTCTTCCTCCGTAGGTCTATGACCATTTCTTTTTTTTTTCTACATTTAGTAGGAGGTTATTATCACTCCATTCCACAAATTTCTTTATGACTTCCCTATAGGTTGTTGCCTGCATCTGGGAGGGTGACGAAAAAATGACTGAATCATTGGAAAATTTTTGAAGGTGACAGGTGTCAGAGTGATACCGGAAGTCAGAAGTGTATAAAGTAAACAGGAATGGAGATAGTACTGTGCCCTGTGGTGTTCCTCGGTTATTGACCAAAGTTTTTGATTGTTCTTTGCCCATTAGGATGTATTGAGGTCTTTCAGTTAGATAGTCGTATATATCCAGCTAGTGGTAGCCTTGTCAGTGTTCAGATTGGACAGTTTATCCCTCATTAGAACTGGGTCGATGGTGTGAACTCGCTTGAGAAGTCGAAATAGGTTATAGTTACAGTAGTACTACTATTCTCTTGGTATGAGTATGTTTTGTTTAGCAGGAAAAGAATGGCACCATCCGCACTCATCTAGTTGTTGTAAGCAAACTGTAGTGGATCAACACTTTCACTTACAGCCTCCTTCAAGTGAGGTAGAAGGACCTTCATTATGTGTGATGTTAAGGTGATGGGTCTAAAATCATCATAGTTATTTGCTCTTTTGGTTTTTAGTACAGGACATATACATGAGACTTTCGAGATGTTTGGTACAGTTTGACCGTCCAGGCTGAAGTTAAACAGATCAGCAAGTGGATTGCATAACTCTTTAGTATCATAGTATATAAGGCTGGAAGGAGACGCAAGTCCATCAAGTCCAACCTTTAAGAATTAAATAAATGTTTTATCCCCATAACCCATGATATTTTTTCTCTCCAGAAAGGCATCCAGGCCTCTCTTGAACATGTACATAGAGTCCGCCATAACAACCTCCTGCGGCAGAGAGTTCCATAGTCTCACTGCTCTTACAGTAAAGAACCTTTGTCTATGGCAATGGTAGTATCGCCTCTCCTCTAGGCATAGAGGATACCCCCTTGTCCTGGTCACAGGCTGAGGTATAAAAAGATCTTTGGAGAGATCCTTGTACTGTCCGTTCAGGTATTTTTACATTGTAATGAGGTCTCTCTTCAGTCGTCTTTTTTCTAAACTGAATAATCCCAAATTTTTTAATCTGTCATTGTATTCTAGTCCCCCCATTCCCCTAATAATCCTGGTTGCTCTCCTCTGCACCCATTCCAGCTCTACTATATCCTTTTTATACACTGGTGCCCAAAACTGTACACAATATTCCATGTGTGGTCTGACCAGGGATTTGTATAAGGGCAAAACTATGTCTTTATCATGAGAATCTATTCCTCTCTTGATACATCCCATAATTTTATTTGCTTTAGCAGCAGCCGCCTGGCTCTGGTCACTAAAATTAAGTTTACCATCCACCAATACCCCCAAGTCCTTTTCAGCTTCACAAGTGAAGGTTTTAAGTAGCCGTGGGCATATCATCGGGCCCACTAGCTTTGTTAGGGTTCATGGCCACTAATACACCTTCCACTTCATCAGCAGACACCTTCACCCCACTTTTTGTTGGGTTGTTGGTGGTTTCGTGGTTTGTTACATGCTCTGGGGAGTACCCATCCGAGAATCTATTAAAGAACTCCATCTCTGAGTGCTGAAAATTCGGCTTATACTCTGTTATATAAAAAAAAAATAATAATAAACTGAGCACTCACCTTTCCGACACCCTGGGCAGGTCCTCTTCTTATGTCAGTGGTTGACATCATAATTTGTGCACTGGCCGGGCCATGCGCATGGACCTGTCGCTGACATGAAACTGGCACCAGTGCACACAAAGTAAGAAGAGGACCTGCCCGGGGCATCAGAAAGGTGAGTACTCAGTTTATTTTTTATGTGCTGGGCATACTGGGGGTTGGCAGGCTATATACTACATGGGGCTAGCTGGCTAAATACAAAAGAGGGCTGGTTGGCTATATACTAAAGGGAACTGGCAGGCTGTATACTAGAGAGGACTGGCTATATACTAAAGGGTAATGGCTGGCTATATACCAAAGGGGGCTGGTTTGATATATACTAAAGGAGGCTGGTTTGATATATACCAAAGGGGACTGGTTAACTATATACTAAAGGGGGCTGGATATATACTACAGGGGGCTGGCTATATACTACAGGGGACTGGCTATATACTACCGGGGGTTCGCTGGCTATGTACTACTGGGGGCTGACTGGCTGGCTATATATTACTGGGGGCTGACTGGCTAGTTACCACTGAGGGCTTGCTGGCTATTTACTATGGAAGCAGTGACCAATACCTTTCCCACCCTAGGCAGGGGTGTAACTACAGCGGTTGTAGCCATATCAGCTGCTATGGGGCCCGCAGTGTCAGGGGGCTCCAACATCCTACCTGACACACTAAATAATGGAAGATGTGAGAGGATAGGGGGCCCTATTCAAAAGTCTGCTATGGGGCCCTGCTCTACTAGTTACGCCCCTGACCCTAGGCTTATACTTTTCAATACATTTTCCCAGTTTTGTGTCTGAGACAGTTATGTGTCACGGCTGCACTATGTTCGACATGACAGAAAAAATGAGAACCTAAAGGGTCTGTTATGGTTTAATTGGAGTTTGCGCCACATTTATTACTTATGTGTGCCACAATTCACTAACAAAGTGCTCCAAAAAACATGGTGCAGGCTTCCTGAGCTGTGCAGGGGGCACCAGATTCTTGAAGCCCGTGCACCAGTTTTCATGAATCTGGCGCATTCTGCACACTCCACACACCCACCGCACATACTACGGACTGCACTAGTACTGACAAATATTGGCCAATGAGTATCCAAGATTGTGCTCTGTAAAATTGACATAATTTTGTATGCCACGACATTGTCCTTTCATAGCCTTCAGTCGCATACACTTATAACAACATGGTAAGATATGTAAATGCTGGAGAGCGCGGATGAATGTCACATTGTTTACTGACATCAATCGGCTTCAAAGGAGACTTTTTGTTTCTAGTTACAATAACAAGCTGAAGTATGAATGTAAAAATGATGGAAAATATGAAGCGGTGCATGGCCTAGGATGACTGCATCAAGGATGCTGCTTGAAATGGAAATGTTCTGAGCTTTGTTTAATGGGAAAAGCTTGTTCTTCTTCCACATGTCATCATTGGACTCCAGTCAGCACAGCGCTTTGTCGATCTGGGCCCTTTCAGGTTTTTGTCATGTTCCCAACATTCCAGAACAAGGAGATCTTCACACCTCGGCAAAGCCTTGTTGATTTTTCTGTTGAATTAAAGTCTATGCTAATAGTATCATTTTAAAAAAGGTTATATAGCAGTTTGGCTCATTTGCACCTTAAACAAGTCTTTTTATTGCTTCCAATTTTCACCTCTTTTGAAAGCCTCACAGATAATTTGCTAGATGAGCCCTCGTGTTAAATGGAGGTGTTATTAAGTATGAACCTGAGAAAGAAGTTACTATTTTATGCTTCTTTAGAAAAGAACATATGTCATATTTACATTTCTGAAGGTTGGATATTGTTCTGTATTGTTATTATACTTACACCATACGCTCGGTTTTTCTATATGTTTTTCATGCGGATGTGTCTATTTAGTGCTGCATGCAAAAATCTGTAAGAATGCACAAGAAAAGTAAAACTCAAATTTTTTTTATTTTTCACACTGAGCAGCTATTTCCTTGCGAAAAAAAAAACACATTGGGGCACATTTACTAAGGGTCCGAACAGCACATTTTCGTTGGGTTTCCCGGCTTTTTACCGTTTTGCCCTGAATTGCACAGGGTTATTGGCGCACGCGATCGGATTGCATGCGACACAAATTGGGGGACGTGGACGTCGGACAACCCGACTGATTCGGACAAACAGCGAAATTTAAAAACAAAATTGTGTCGCAAGATCAGCACTCACATACACCAGGAAGAAGAAGGTGAACTCCGGCGGACCTCAGCGGGGGAAGTGACGGATACAGGAAATTGGGCGCACAAGCTATATAAATCGTGGAAGATCTGAATCCTCGTCGGACAACACACAGCGGGGATCACAAAGGGACGGGTAAGTAAATGTGCCCCATTGTTTACAAGGCTTTTTCCAAATCACATGCACTTTGATGCTACTGTATTAAGCTACGCACTTTCCTCACCAAAATCCACATGTAAAATCCACACAGAATCCTCAATGTGTGCAAATAGTAAGTAATTCACACCACACCGGACCATAATATACCCTCACATGCAATGCTGATTTTAAGCCCGAGGCCCGTAATTTTACCTCAAATAACTGGAAAAACGTATTGACTCGAGTATAAGCCTGGGGTGGGAAATGCATTAGTTACAACCTCCTCCAGTAATATAATGCCCCATGCAGCAGCCTCCCCAAGTAATGTAATGTCCCAGGCAGCAGCCTCCCCCAGTAATGTAATGCACCAGGCAGCAGCCTCCCCCAGTAATGTAATGCCCCAGGCAGCAGCCTCCCCCAGTAATGTAATGCCCCAGGCAGCAGCCTCCCCCAGTAATGTAATGCACCAGGCAGCAGCCTCCCCCAGTAATGTAATGCCCCAGGAAGCAGCCTCCCCCAGTAATATAATGCCCCAGGCAGCAGCCTCCCCCAGTAATGTAATGTCCCAGGCAGCAGCCCCCCCAGTAAGGAAAGGAACTTCTTTGGCTGCAATGAAACAAAGATTGAAAAATTGAAAGAAATATGAATGCTTTCCGTACCCACTGTAAAGTGTCATCCACCATGTCTTATGCTCCTCTTAGGTATATAGGGGGGTGCAGTCTATACACAGACAATGATATAATCTAAGGGGTTAGGCATTTCTAACTTAGGGCGGCTTCACACTAATAGTCGGTGAACGGAAATGATTCTGCCAGCTTTGCCTTTTATGTAGCGTAGTAATCTCATTAGTAATCTGCAAAACTGCCACTTGACCCTTATCTGCAGCAATGAAAGTCAATACAAATAATCCTTCTGCTGTTATTAACAATTTTCATGGACAAGATGATATAATGAAGCTTCATATCTTAGAGGCTTTATTTGTGGAGGCAGAAAAGGAATAATCTGCTCCACATTCCATTGCACAGGTGAGGATAGGTGTTCACCTTATGATGCTACTCCTGCAATTTTAAAGCACTTAAATTAAGTGATGATTTTGTCACAGACAGGGCTTTTCAATATAGGAGTAATTGGTTGAGCGCTAATCACTACTTTTTGGGCCAATTTTGCTGGCAAGATTTCTTAACACCTTAAGGATTCTGACTTGCGTCTCTTTATATGGTTATAACTTTTGAACACTGTTACTTATCTAAATGATTCTGAGATTGTTTTTCCCCACATGTTTTACTTCATTTTAGTGGTTAATTTTGGCTGATAAGTTTTGTATTTATTTACAAAAAAAGAAAAATGTAGAATTTTTTGAAAAATTTGCCATTTTCGAAATTAGAAATCATTGCGTTTTCAGGCAGATAGATTTACCACCTAAATAAGTTGCTGAATAACATTTCCCATTTGTCTACTTTACATTTTCATCATTTTTGAAATGTCTGGATAATTTATTTGGGGGATTGGGGTGATCGAAAGACCCCCGGAAGGCATGTTAAGTGCCCCAGTCGCGATGACCGTGGCATTTAACGGTCAGAGCCCACATCATGTGTATGCGCATTCACTGGCCTCCCATTTTTCTCCATCATCTTTGAGGCCTGAGACATACATAACATTTCTGTGTGCATTTTTGATTCATATCAATGAACATTGGTTTTGCTTCTTTGATTTTCAAATAGGATTCTTGATTAAGTGTCTTTAGTTGGCATTTTCTCCATTGCTTTTTTTGAATGTCTGCGTTTCAGAGGTGCATTTTCAATTGTGCTTTACAAAGTGGTTGCGTTTTTGTTCTTAAAACGAATGCGATCACAAGCATAAACAGCATTTGGCTGATTTGAGGGCCCCACGTTGCGTTTTAGCTGCGTTTGCAAACGCAGACCAAACTGCACCCACCGGGACGGGCCTCTGTCCGATCGCATTTCTATGGATCGGGAATGAGCCGCCGGTGTTTTGCATTACTTTAAGCCAAAACGCAACATGGCTTAAAGTAATGTGCCCTGAACTTGTTTATCTATGAAGATAAATAGGTCAAAGCAGCCAAATACATGATAAAAACAAAAAAGCGCATCCATTTTTGACCGTTTTTCCCAATTATCTTAATTATATTAGTTTACCGGACTGAAAACGCATGCTTAAAAACGCTAACATAAGCCATCTCCCAGCGTTTAAAAACACATGGGTTTTTGAAAATGCATAATTTTTTTCCCTTTTTGTCAAAAACTAAAAAAAGGATGGGTTTTAAAAAACGGATTCAAAACGCCACATGTTCCGCCGGCCTTTGGGTGATGCCACGCATGGCGTTTTGAACCCGTTTTTGGTACTTTTTTTAACCAGTCCATCCAAAAAATAATTGGTAAAACCTGTCAAAAACGCATGCATTTACGGACTGCTTAAAAACAGTAGGTCCGTTTTAAGCAGTCCGTCCAAAAACGCATGCATTAAAAAGCGCATGCATTTTTGAAAAACGCATCCGTTTTTGACCAGTTTTAATTAAGATAATTGGTAAAACCTGTCAAAAACACATGCGTTTTCAATGGACTGCTTAAAAACGGATTAAAAATGCTTTCAAAACGCCATGTATGGCATCACCCTTAGGGTGGTGACACACATGGCGTTTTTAGGCCGTTTTTGGGCTATTTTTAGTAGTGCATTTTCAGATTGGAAAAAAACGCATGCGTTTTTGACCAATTTGAATTAAGATAATTGGTCAAACATGTCAAAAACGAATGGGTTTTTAAGATCTAAAAATGCACTAACTAAAAAACGGCCCAAAAACGCCACATGTTTCACCACCCTAAGGCCGGTGGCACACGTGGCGTTTTGAACTTGTTTTGGGGCTGTTTTTAAGCAGTTCGTTAAAAAACGCATGCGTTTTTGACCCCTTTTAATTAAGATAATTGGTTAACTCGGTCAAAAACAGATGCGTTTTAAAAAAAATGCATGTGCTTAAAACTGGCCCAGACATGCCGTTTTTCCATAGAAACACCGATGCGATCGGGCCGCGGGCCCGGTGGGTGTGGCTTTGTCTGTGTTTGCGTTTTCAAACTCAGACAAAGCGGTACGTGTGGCACCAGCCTAAGGGTAATGGCACACATGGCGTTTTTGGCCCATTTTTAAGCAGGTTTGACCAATTATCTTAATTGAAACTGATCAAAATTTTTAACGGACTGCTCAAAAACGGCCCACGTGGGTGATGTCACACATGGCGATTTTAACGCGTTTTTGGACTCTTTTTAAGCAGTCCATCAAGAACTGCATGCAGTTTGAATTTAGATAATTGGTCAAATGGATGCGTTTTCAAAAATCGCATGTGTTTTTTGAAGGACTGCTTAAAAATGGGTGGCACACGTAGCGTTTTGAACCCAATTTTGTGCTGTTTTTTATCAGTCCGTTAAAAATGCACGTTGCCGTTTTCCTCACGTTTTTAAAAGCATCCAAAACTAAAGTGGGAGGGGGCTTGGCCAAAACACACATGTGTTTGCAATGCATTTCAGGCAGACCCCCTCCCCCTTGCATTTTGGATGCATTTAAAAACATGACAAAAACGGCACGTGTGAACGTGCCCTCAGGGTGATGCCACACGTTCAGTTTTTCAGATGCAGTCTTTGAATTCAAAAGCAGGTGTGGATGATAAATGGTGAGACAAATATTTGAATGGTGCTGCTCCTCCTCCTACTTTTTCTCCATTCCTGGTTTGGGCATCAAAAACTGCATCTGAAATTCCAAGAAAAAAATATATAAGAGCATGCATTTTAATGCGTTCAAAATCCCAGCAGATACGCTACAAAAACGCAATGTGTGTCCCTGGCTTGAGATATTCCCACTCCTGGAATGGAGTCCACCTGTGGTAAATGCGGTTGATTGAACATGATTTGGAAAGACACACCTCTTCCTTGCTGACAATGCAGATCAGAACAAAAGAAAAAAGGACATGAGGAGGAGAGGACTCACAGACAGGGTCATGTAGAGCCACATATTTTGAAAGATGCAAAAAAAAGTTCCTAAATAAACTGTGGGCTCCATAATTATTACATAGAAGATGCTTGGCACAACTAGGACATTTCCTCGAGTTACGTAAATCTTAGAACATCCTGGAAAAAACAAGTAAGCATATATATGTTTAAACATGTGAGTCACTGACTGACTTAAATGCTCTCGTTACAATAGAGCTGCGTACTATAAGGGTGCTTCACACATGGCGTTTTTAGTTAGTGCGTTTTCAGATTCTAAAAAACGAATGCGTTTTTGTCTGTTTTTAATTTGCCAAATTTGGAAAACCAGACAAAAACGCATGTTTTTTAAAAAAACGGATGCGTTTTTTAACGCATTTTAAAAACGTCCCAAAACAGCCTAAAAACGCCATGTGTGACATGACCCCAAGGGCGTGTTCGCACATTGGTTGCGTTTTCATTGCATTTGAAAACGCATTAGAACAGCTGAGGAGAGGTGATTTGTCTAACTACATTATTGTAAACATTTGCATTTACAAAACGCATTGTAAATGTGATGTTGACACTTTCGTTAACATCACATTAACAAACGTAAACCATAATGTAATTAGGCAAATCGCCTCCTCAGCTGTTGTAATGCATTTTTAAACGCAATGAAAACACAACCAAAACACAATGTGTAAATGTTACATGAGTTACATGTTAATTGTTTATTGCACTTGGAACTCTATCGTATTACGGCCTTCACATCTGTATCATTGCCATCAGTCAATACTCCTAAAGTTAAGGTTCATCTACACTACTCAACTTCAGGTATTATTCATCTTCTATAAATAAGTGCGTTGAGAAAACCACATTTCCCGTTGGTGAGTAACCTGATAAGTTTCCGTTCTGCTTCTCTCTGCACAGAAGTCATGAATGTGACCTGTAAATGGACATTCTAGATGAGTGGTCCCCAACTTGTTTTGGCCAAGACCAAGGACCTGTAGAGTACATGTTGGTGTTGTAAGCGGAGAGATTTGCAGTGCCCTGTACTTTCAGGATGGTAAGTTGATGATTAAAGTTGTGGAGGCTTGGGCTTTACACCTCTCATTGCCCAGAGCGGCAGTGCGGTTGGACATGTTAGGGGCAGAGGAGCAGAGCCCAGGAGCCTCCACACCTTCAGTCAGTGGCGACCTTTTGCCAACATTAGCTGACTCCTGTTGCTTGGGGAACACTGCTTAAGATCATGGATACTCAACTGCCAGTTAGGTAGACCCCCAGCCGCCTGGAACAGGACGGGTGCAGTGTTCTTGTCTAGTTGCATGGACATTATGGTGGTTCAGCACATTCAGCAGTGAGAAAAGATCTCTCAGATATTGCAGCAGCGCCTGATCATGAGGTTCCCTGCTTTCTACTCAAGCCCAGAACAACTTACCTGACAGTATGGAGTTGAATTAGGGAATGATGAGGCCGAGAGCGCTACTGACTGCTAGGGAATGATGGGCTGAGAGCAGTACTGACTGCTAGGGAATGATGGGGGCGCGAGAGAAGGCAAAGAGTTGGAGCTGGTGAAGGTGGTGAGAGGTCTTCTTTAAGCAATAGCTAATTGGTATTTGCATTTATTGTTGTCTTGTGAAACAAAGAGCTCCATTTATCATAATGAGATTTGTGCCGCGGATGCTAAAATATTGCACTTGGCATCATTTTCCTTTGTGCTTTGCTATTTCTTCCGGTACATTTGCATCAGATAATTATAAGGTCTGCACAAAAATAATACAATTCAGGAAAGTTAAAGAGCAAAAAAACCTAAAGGGCAGATGGTTCTTTTCCTATTACACAGCACTTAGCCATCGGCCCTCAGAAATGTATCTACCGGCCCAGATTTTATTAGTAACACTGTGCAGGGATACACATGGTTCTCCTCATGCTTTGGAAACCATGCAGAATTTCTATTTGATTTGTGTTATGATTATTATTATGTTTTTATTTCATTAGATCTGTGATGCTGAACAGGGTCCTGGAGCATCAGTCTATATTTGGATTATGTGGTTCTGTCCATTGCAATCATTTTTCCTAATGCCAAATAACATAAGAGTGTGAAAACAAGTTATGGTACAGTGGAAAATGGGAACTTGAAAAGAAGAGGTTCCTGTTTAACTAAGCGATTTAAAGGTTATCCTTAAAGGAAATCTGCCATCAGAATCCATCATGATAAACCAGGGACACTTACTCATAGATCCAGACACCGAGACCGTGGTTATCTTGTTATTTTTGTTATCCATTGCCTCTTTTGTTCTAAAATCAACCTTTAATATTTATGCTAATGATTCATAAGAGCTATGGGGGGCATTACCAGAGCCCCTTTGTGCTGTAGCTTCACTGTGCAGGAGCACCCACCCATCTCACCATCCCTTCTATTCCTTCGTCACTTCCCCCTCTTCCTGCTGTAAGCTAAATGCAGCTGAGAGTTTCAGCACACAGTAGGAGGGGGGGGGGGAGCTCAAGCACAGTGTAACAGCCTCTAAAGCTGCATCATGGAGGGGCTCTGGTAACACTCCCCATAGCACTTTTATCTCATTAGCATAATTTCTAAAGTAGATTTTAGAAGGAAGGAGGCCATAAATAATATAAGAAGATTGCTACAATCACAGTGCCTGAATCTTTGAGTAAGATTGATTTTGATGGTAGATTTCCTTTAACCATAATCTATAGTGTCCCAAGCAAAATGTGATCTTCTGAATGGAGAATTTATTGGTCCATGCTATACCATTGGAGTCCAGTATCTGCATGAAGAGGATAGTAGGGCTTGCTTATAGACGTTCCTATCCAACTTGCCACTTGTAGGGGTCTTGTTGTTGTGCTTTGAGACAGCTGACAAGGAGGGTCCTTGAAGTTTGTGGCTGATTGCGGGGATCTGGAGGGTGTTACCCCCAGGATGGTTTATATCATAGGACATTCTGCAAGTGGTCTTTGTACCTTGGAGACAGATTTTTGTCTGGTGGGTGAGTTTTGTTTGGACAGAATCTCCATTAGATTTTGTTCCTTCGAGGATGTCACTTCATTATATGTTTTGTCTTTGTGAATAAGTGGAGGTATGAATCCTTGTATTTTGGGATTTTAAAAAGGCAAACCTGTCACCAGCAACATACCCACCCACACACACAGTACTTGTCAAATGTATTTATAACTGTTCCTCTGATGCTTCTAACTAGGGCTGGCTCCAAGTTTCATTAGGCCCCTGGGCGACAGAGCCTCAGTGGGCCCCTTTGCAGAAACTAAAACTGTTCCCTAAAATTCTCTCCCTCAAGGTCATTTTATATACAGCCCCCTTGTGGTTATATTATATACAGCCCCACATTGTTTTATTGTATATAGCTCCCTTATAGTTTAATGACTGTATAAACAACCCCTTCATAGTTTAATTATATACAGCCCCTCCTGGTTTTATTATATACTGAGATTTGGCCGTGTGGACCCCTCGAGCAGCTCTGAGCCCCGGCATCTGCCCAGGTATGCCTGGTTCTAACAATGGGATAAGTGCCACCATTCTTCCTATGGCCATGGCCATGAAATTCGTCCCTCTGAGTGGTCTTTCACAAGAAAATGGGGGGGTGGGGGGTGGGAGGGGGAGGTGGGTTAATGAAGTGCAATGGAATTTGACCAATTTGTGTGGATTCTATTGCAGTTTAGAGAATGTGAACTGGTATTTTTCTGGGTTGGGGGGAAAGGCCTGTATCCAACGGCTGTCGTCCTCTTCCTCTCCGGGGTCCCAAGCCGTTATGTGAAGTATTACATACTTATTAGCATTACATATTATAAGTTAAATAGAGGCAAATTTGGAAGCAGGACGTGTGACGTGAAGCAGGAATAGACGCATCACATACAGCATGAGATGATGATCTTCACATTTTAGTCATTTTTAATTGTTGTCCTCGTTACTTCCATAGCTGTGATGTTCTAGGAGCTGAAAGATAATTGAAATGTGTTGATGTTATTTTATCATCACAGGTAAGAAGGGAATAATGAAGTGCAGTGAATTATAACAATCATATCTTCAATACACGCAAAGCTAATTGAATAAATGAAATGCCTTGTTCTTCCCTCAAACAAGTGTAAGGTAATTAAATCTCACAATCCTGAAAGCTGAAAACAGAACATTACTGCGTGTGAATGGAGCTCATGGTTATTTACCTGTTGGAGATGATGTCTGCCCACATTGCTACCTATAGTCAAGGTGGAGATAATAAACTGGAAATATGTCTTGTATTGTATATTCCTGTATAATTCAAAATCTACACAATCACCGAAAAACTATTATTTGCAATTGAAAGAGTTTTTTGTTAAAGGATTGTGTGACACACGAGTCTGAGAGAGATTGGAGGGGCTTGTGCCTCTAAGTGTGGGGTCACATCACATTTTGTGTCATAAGTTGTAAGGACATGTCAGGAGGATTTAGCCGCTTCCTTGCAACGTATGGCATCCAGTGGGAAAACAGTGGGATACGGGAGTCTCCTCCCTGACTGTGGGGGGGAGGAGTGTACATCGGTAGCAGCCGGCGATTGGTTGCTGACGACAAACGGGGCGTTCCCCAAGTGATGTCACTGTCCTAATATAGACAGTGACGTATGTGCTCTGTGGGGAGAGATGCAATGCGCTGCATCTGCTCCCCATCGCCGTGCATTGCCTCCGCTACGCGCATACATCTCCCAGACAGAGGCTGCAGGATGAAAAGACTTAACGTGGACAGAATGTTTATTGGTGAGAACAACTATGTCTCTGTCTGCCACTATCTGTCAATCTATACTTTAAATGGGGGGAAAAAATATGTAAAATATCTCTCAAGTCAGACCTTATTTCCATAACGTCCCCCATGACGGCCCACTTGGAGGATGACCCTTGACCTCTGTAGGGACAGGAAGCAGAGAGGTTAAAAGCCTCCCCCCCTCATCCTCCCGCCAGTGTCTTCCTGGGGTCAGGTCAAGAGAGGGTCTCTCTCCTCCTAGTGGGGGGGGGACGTTATCTAAAAAAAAATAATAATTTAATTTTAAAAACCTCCCTCCTAATAGCTGTGACTTCAGCTAGGAGGTTAGGTGGTTATATGTGCATTCTTCCCGATAGGATAGTTCTGACTCTAGATCCGAGTTTCGTCCCCAAGGTGGTGTTGGATTTTCACAGGAATCCGGAAATAATCCTTCGATCCTTTTGCGGGAATCCCTCTTCAAGCAAGGAAATGGCGTGGCACTCCTTGGATGTAAGACGCTCGGTTTTAGCTTATTTACAAGCCACAGAGTCCTGGCACAAGGATCACAATCTCTTTGTTCAGTTTCAGGGGAAGAACAAAGGGGTAAAGGCATCTAATACTACGATTGCCAGATGGTTAAAAATGGCCATAGCCAAGTGTTACACTGAGCAAGGTAAAGAGGTTCCTCCTAACCTGAAAGCCCACTCCACCAGAGCCATATCTGCCTCCTGGGCGGAAAGAAGGGGCGCCTCACTCGAGCAAATTTGCAAAGCTGCCACGTGGTCTTCTTCATCCACCTTCGTTAAACACTACCGGCTGGACTTGCCTAACTCACAGGATCTCGCCTTCGGTCGGAAGGTGCTCCAGGCAGTGGTCCCGCCCTGATTCTACTTATTTGGTAGATCTCCAAGTGGGCCGTTATGGGGGACGTTATGGAAATGGTGAATTAGGACTCACCGGTAATTCGGTTTCCATCTAGTCCTCCATGACGGGCTATATACTTTTCCCTCCCAAGGTTTTTTTCTCTAATTTGGTTGATATTCTTTGTATGTGAATACAAAACATGCAGAATAAAATTATGTTGTATCTTCCACCGGTGTAGTTATTTGGTAGACACTGGCGGGAGGATGAGGGGGGGGAGGCTTTTAACCTCTCTGCTTCCTGTCCCTACAGAGGTCAAGGGTCATCCTCCAAGTGGGCCGTCATGGAGGACTAGATGGAAACCGAATTACCGGTGAGTCCTAATTCACCATTTTATTGGAAGGGAACCTGTTATTAGCAACTGGCCTAATAAACCCCTACAAGTATATTGTCAAGCAGCATAACACCTTGTAGTTTTTGGTTTTTCATGGCCCGGTGATAGTGGCATCATCCAAAAAAATCAACTTTGAAGTGAGATGTAAATTGGATGTAAATGTCAAGGAGGCAGAGAGTTTAAAGGGGTATTCCGGGAATATGAACGTCTGACACAAAAACCCATGATGATATAAATAAATGAATACAACAAAACTCAATGTCATTAGTCACAATACGGAGCTTAAATAGTTTGATTTTATGATTTACAAAATTTATGGCCTCTCTAAACTAGGTGGAGTTATCACTAAGATGGCCGCCACTGGAAACTACATGTCCCATGATCCTTTAGTTCTCAGTAACTCCTCCTATCTCTTATGCTCTGCTCCCAGTGATGATGTAACAGACCATGCTGCTCTGTTACCATAGTAATGATGTGTAACTGCCATCACTGGCCATACTGGATGCACTGCAACCAACCGACTACAGCTAAACATAGTAGTGGTGATCACATGACCTTCCCAGGCAGGTGCAGGACATGTGATGTGAACATGTGACCAGCGGCCATCTTCTGTCCTGTGTCTGCTCTGCAACGGACCACGCGTAGGAAATTAACAGACTGATTAAAGGACCAGTAGCATTTTAATTCTTCATTACAGTCAATGTCACCAGCATTTTTCTGCTAAGGGGAGCAAAATTTTAAATAACAACTAATGACAGAAGAAGCCATACAGGGTGAAACCCAGGGTTGGGCGAGAACGTGTAGCTGGCGTCCCATTTTGGAGTTTTACATGCCCATTTTTATCGCTCTTTTGTGAGTATGTTTTTAATCTAAATAAATCCTGAGTGTTGAACTGTACTACGCTATCTGCGGGTAAATTTCTTCCAGCGATCCACCGCAACATATGTTGCAAAATGAGGAGGTCACAGGAGAAACGCAGGAGTGTTGGTATATTCTTATCGGAGGATTCAGGAATTTGTGCTGGAGGAGTGTGAACCACTCTATTTTGTGAGTGACCTATTGGAAGAAGAAGGTTACACGGAAGCAAGAGAATCGGGAGCTCCGGTCAGAACTTATTTTCTATGTTTTACAAGTTGGGTTTACTGGATCAACCCTTGACTGTTTGTAGCTCCACAAGGTAGATGATCAGCATATAGCTGTTATTGCTGTATTTTTTTTGCTAATTACCCATTAGCTTATATTTTGAGTACCCATTTGTATATGAATTATGCTGATTCCTGGAATACCCCTTTAACAAGATGGGGGGCTCGTAACGCCTCCTCCTCTGTGATTGACATCATGCATTGGACTTCAGGAGATCTGGTTAGTGATTTCTTTGGATGCAGCAGGACCATCAATTACAGTGAAGGGGGCTTTCTGAGGAAGAGAGCTTGACTTCAGTGTTAAAATCTCCACCTCCTTTACTTTATAAAACCAATTTTCATCTCACTTAAAAGTTGGTTTCCTGGATGATGCCACCACACTAGGTCATGAAAGAAATATGATTTGGAAGGATTTCAGCTGCTTGGCAACATAATGGTAGTTGTTTATTAGGTCAATTTCTGATGACCGGTTTCTTTAACCAAATGTAGTAGCAAAAATGACAACTCTACAGTTATGATTTCGGATCTGTTTTTACCGTTGAAGCTCAATTTCACTTTATATTGAGTCTTACTATGAGGATAAAGGTATCTGCAAGGAGTGACACGATCAAATGATAAAGGAGGAAAGCGGAAAAAAAAGTTGTGAAAAAACATTTAAATGAGTGCTACTGAACCACAATTTAACCACAATTCTCTTAAACCCTCAATTTATATGGAACCTTGATAGAAGTGTCAGTCTGGGCAAACTCAGCAAAAACGGATTTTCAAGTTTCAAGCCAGGGTTAGAATAAACTCAAACCAACTATAAATGCATAAAAAAATAAACCGAATAAACCGCTAAACTATGTATAGAGCCCAGACCAGATACTCAAAGGCCACACCTAAAAAAACCCCGTCCCCCAGCCCAAAGGTCATTAAGACACGGTATAAATTGAAACACATGCCTCTACAAAATATCTAGCGCCCTCCCCCCAAGAAAAAAAACAAAGCATCGACCCACAGATTTCCATAGATTTTATTGGAACATATAACTGTAAAAACTACCTTCTTCTAGTCCTTTTTACAGGGTTTACCTCATGATTAATCTTTTATCAAACTATCATATATAAGGCTGAAAAAAGTCCAACTAGGTGTAGAGGATGTCCCCTGTCTATGGTGATGGTAGAGCTGCCTCTCCTCTAGGTGTAGAGGATGTCCCCTGTCTATGGTGATGGTAGAGCTGCCTCTCCTCTAGGTGTAGAGGATGTCCCCTGTCTATGGTGATGGTAGAGCTGCCTCTCCTCTAGGTGTAGAGGATGTCCCCTGTCTATGGTGATGGTAGAGCTGCCTCTCCTCTAGGTGTAGAGGATGTCCCCTGTCTATGGTGATGGTAGAGCTGCCTCTCCTCTAGGTGTAGAGGATGTCCCCTGTCTATGGTGATGGTAAAACCGCCTCTCCTGTAGGTGTAGAGGATGTCCCCTGTATATGGTGATGGTAGAACCTCCTCTCCTCTAGGTGTAGAGGATGCCCCCTGTCTATGGTGATGGTAGAGCCTCCTCTCCTCTAGGTGTAGAGGATGCCCCTGTCTATGGTGATGGTAGAACCGCCTCTCCTCTAGGTGTAGAGGATGTCCCCTGTATATGGTGATGGTAGAACCTCCTCTCCTCTAGGTGTAGAGGATGCCCCCTGTCTATGGTGATGGTATTACCTCCTCTCCTCTAGGTGTAGAGGATGCACCCTGTCCATGGTGATGGTAGAACCGCCTCTCCTCTAGGAGTAGAGGATGCACCCTGTCTATGGTGATGGTAGAACCACCTCTCCTCTAGGTGTAGAGGATGCCCCCTGTCTATGGTGATGGTAGAACCTCCTCTCCTCTAGGTGTAGAGGATGCTCCCTGTCTATGGAGATGGTAGATCTACCTCTCCTCTAGGTGTAGAGGATGTCCCCTGTCTATGGGGATGGTAGAACCGCCTCTCCTGTAGGTGTAGAGGATGGCCCCTGTCTATGGGGGTGGTAGAACCTCCTCTCCTCTAGGTGTAGAGGATGACCCCAGTCTATGGTGGTGGTAGAACTGCCTCTCCTCTAGGTGTAGAGGATACCCCTTGTCTATTGGGATAGCAGAACCGCCTCTCCTCTAGGTGTAGAGGATGCCCCCTGTCTATGGTGATGGTATAACTGCCTCTTCTCTAGGTGTAGAGGATGCCCCCTGTCTGTGGTGATGGTATAACCACCTCTCCTCTAGGTGTAAAGGATGCCTTCTGTCTATGGTGATGGTATAACCACCTCTCCTCTAGGTGTAGAGGATGCCCCCTGTCTATGGTGATGGTAGAACCCCTCGCCTCTAGGTGTAGAGGATGCCCCCTTGTCCTGATCACAGGTCTAGGTATGAAAAGATCTTTGGAGAGATCCTTGTACTGCCTGCTCAGGTATTTGTACATTGTAATGAGGTCTCCCCTCATCCGCCCTTTTCTGTAATTTTGTAATCTGTTCTTGCATACTACTCCACCCCCCCCCTTCCCCTAATTATCTTGGTTGCTCCCCTCTGCACCTGTTCCAATTCTACTATGTTCTTTTTATACACTGGTGTCCAAAACTGGACCCAATAAAGCCCAGCAGTGCCCCCCCTTGTTGGCTCCAGGACTAATTGCGACAGGTAATTATTTGTTGTTGACAACAACCTGCTACCTTCTGAAGGACCTGCAGGTTTCTGCCCCCCCCCCATCTATATTGGGGTAGTTAAAATCCCACATGTTATGTACTTCACCATGCTTTGAAGCCGCATCTGTTTGACTTACCAGCATTTCCTCTGCTGCCTCCATTATATTTGGAGCGTTATACCAAACCCCTAGTAATACTTTATTATTCCTTTTCCCTCCCCTTATCTCCATCAATAGGGACTCCACATTTTCATTAGCGTCACCGATGTCATCTCGCAGGACGGGCTTGAGGCAAGAATTCACATATAAACAATATAAACCTTTTTTATTTATACAATAATTTCTAAAAAGACTATAACCATCTATAGTAACAGCCCAGTCGTAGCTACTGTCCAGCCATATCTCGCTGATACCCACTATATCATATTTTTGCTCCAACATCAAGAGTTCCAGTTCCTCCATTTTGTTTGTGAGGCTTCTGGCATTTGTGTACATACACTTTATATGGTTTTCCCTGTCCGTATTCCTTTTGTCCTTATTCCCCAATCTCATTCCAGCCCCCCTTCCTCCCCCATGGACTATGACTCTTCCCAGCTCTCTATGTACACTGTCTATTTGCCCTGCACAAGTGTAGTTGCCCTCCCCCCAGGTCTCTAGTTTAAACACTCCTCCAACCTTCTAGCCATTTTGTCCCCCAACACAGCTGCACCCTGCCCATTGAGGTGCAGCCCATCCCTACTGTAGAGCTTGTAGCCGACAGAAAAGTCAGCCCAGTTCTCCATGAACCCAAAACCCTCCTTCCTACACCAACTTTTGAGCCACTTATTTACCTCCCTAATCTCCTGCCGCCTTTATGCTGTGGTACAGGTAGTATTTCAGAGAAAATAACCTTGGAGGTCCTTGACCTGAGCTGAATTATTTTTAAGAACCTTCCACCTACCTCTTAATCATTGGTGCCAATGTGGACCATGACCGCTGGATCCTCACCAGCCCCTCCCAATAATCGGTCAACCCAACACCCAGCAAACACACTGTTCTGTATGCACGGTCTTTGTGACAGTTTGCCCTGTCTGTTCCCCTAATAATGGAATCACCCACTCTTCCCCCAAACTTCGCTCCATATTGTGAATTGTCTGCAGCCTTGAAGCCAGAATCTGGGCTTCCAGATGACCAATTTTCACACATCCCACACGGCAGTATTCCCCCTCATACAAAATTGTGTATCCAACATAAACAATTCAAGTGTATGTTCACTCATAAAATACCATTTGGCATTTAATAAGAATTCAAATATAGATATCAATTTTTCGAATCTCTATCAGAAAGATGGCAGCTGCTCACTAGGCGCCAGGTCCTCCAATTGATTAAAAAAAGCCTTATGCCACCTTATCCCACCGTTGAGCACTGAATGACTGAATAGTGAATCTACACTTGAATCGTCTATGTTGGATACATGAAGATACCCACCGGATTTCGGTAAATAGGGTCACCAGCGGCTTCCCTGTGGATAATCTAACAAAGCGAAAGTAATTGGTTGTGGCTAACAAAACCGCAGCAGGTGAGCACCCACCTATAACTATCTATTAAATATAATTATAACAATACTACACTTTATCTGCGCTCTACATACATTTTTTTTTCTTCTATGACTCTATCCATGAAAAGAAAATGACGAGAGAAATTGCTGAACATCCGTAACATGAGATCATTATAATGAATAGTTACACACAGCAGATCCAGGAAATGAGGAGCTACTATGGAAATCTGCAATGTGTCACTACCACCATCTAGTGGCCAATGTGCCTTCAACGCTTGCATTGATAGAGATGCAAAGACCTCTGATTTATTGAGCCGCTATAAAGGAAAACACACATGTAGAAATCTTTGTACAAGCAAAATCATGTGCAAACTAAAACCATGCTAATAAAGGTTTATTGAATCACAGTTTTGCCACACATTTAAAATTTTGTATTTTTCAGTTTTAGCTAGTTGTATTACTACATCTTAGTTGTCCTTAAAAGTTGAGGGTTGTGGGGCACTCTGTAGAAGGAGTGTGAATCTTAGAGATATTGATATGATACAGCGATATTGATTAAATATGGACATCTTCCCTAGTATGCGGAAGGAATGAGAGAGAGAGATGTGTGTATATCTCAGTAACCAGGAATAAATACACCTGTAATTGTAAGGTACATAGTAATTGTTTAAACTAACTGCCAGCATCCACCACTTGGGGGAGCTTTTTGCATAGAAATGAATACAGCCATCTAGAACTGAGGAAATGGTAAAACTCTTTCCTATTGGTGATTGCAGAAAAATGTTATGTCAGGAACTAGTGGGTTCCTGGTCAGGCAACATCCGTGGCGGACACATACATTAGAGGGTCCCTACGCTGTGATAGTGTACAGGCCATTTGCTATCTTATATCTCATCATAGAGCATTTCCCTCATGTCTTTCCAACAATCTATTAGAATGCTTTCATCACCTTCTACCCTGGCAATGATGGTTACCCCGGGCCCCCTTGGCAGTGCCCTCCTCGTAGGTGCTGTATTATCTCTGGTTGTAGGATTTTAAGGGTTATAAGGTCTGTACGGTTTTTATTTCCTTACAGTAAGAAGATCTCTTGTGTATCAGGAGAAACAGACAGAATTTTAGTAATGTGCATAATTTTTATACTGCAATGATTAAGTTGTAAGACCCTTTAATAGCACATGAATACAGAGCAGAGGTGACGCTAATGAGTCGCCGTTCCTTTGGTGACATTGCGATGAGCTATAGGCAGCTCGCTGGTAATTGGACTCCTTATAGTATATGACATTACACTGCAGACTGCTTTATTATTCCAAATGGGTACTTAGACACTACAATGGCGAGATCATAATCCCCGAGCTTCTACTCTTACGCTATATGTATCTTTTAAGTAATAATAGAATTAGCCATGCTTACTAAAGCATGAAATGTGAAGTCAAACACAAAAGTGATAAAGGCTAGATGGGAAATTCAGGTAAGCAAATTACCGCACATTTAGAACGCTATAATTTACAGATCATTGGATTATGTTTATATTGTAGCAGTAAGAACATTGCCGGTGTGTGCAGTCACATCGCTGCTCCCCCACCTGTCTCATGAGAGGTGCACTAGACCGCTCCTGCCCTGGAAAGGCTTGTACTATTCTAGCTTTACCATAGAGTAGAGGTAGGAGGGTCACAACGGCCCTTAATACCAGGGGGCTCAATGTCACCCTAGACAAAATGTTTATGGGGGTGGTCTAATTGAATAACGCACTCAGAGGTGAAGGCTAAAATATTTTTTTATTATTATAGAATAATGGGTCTTCGAATCAAAATTGTGATTCGAAGATCATTATTCTATAATAATGAAAATCTTTTAGCCTTCACCTCTGAGTGCGCCATTCAATTAGACCACCCCCATAAACATTACACATATATCCTGTATAGTGTGGCGACCTTGCACAGAAGATTTCTATTTGGAGGCAGCACCTAAAAACATCTATCTGAAGTTCAAAAATAGTGTTGTGCCTATCCTAAGCAAACCAGAGAGCACAACTCTACCTTCACATCTCAATTTACTCTCGAAGATGTCACACTATTAGCGCTTTCTCACTGTCCTCTTGCCACTTTCTACTACCCTAGACAAAATGGGCCACATTTACTTAGGATCCAAACACTGCATTTTGTCGGGTTTGGTGATTTTTTTTTTTAGATTTTTTTCAGATTTTCCCTGAAAAGAATACAGGGGAGTGTAACTGTAGATGCTCATATCTTGGTTTTATAGCACCTAAAACATGATTTTGGTGTCTTATTAAAGATACAAATCTTCTTTTAGTCCATCACCTATATTTGCACTTGGGGAGGTGGGGGGACAATTCAGGGGGGGGGAGGGGCTGCTAGTGCTACAGGGTTATGCATGCATTAAAATAGTAGGCTCCCTGAGGCACTCAAGTGCCGTAGTCTAAACTCCCCAGGCTAATTTGCATAACTTTTATAACTCTATATTTCCGATTCAGATTCAGTGTGGTGCTTGAAAAATGCTCTATTGGTACCAAATCTCTATAGGAGACTAATCAAAATATTAATATTAAGCTATTTCATATCAATTTATTAACCCACAGCAGAGCACAACCACGATGGGCAGGGCCAGGACAAGGCAATTGGGAGCCCTAGGCAAAGAAGAAAAATTGTGCAGCCCCCTCCCCCAATAAAAAAAAAAACAATTCTTAATAGCATCATTCATAAAGAAAAGGTTGAGGAAAGATTGGCAGTAGATTCATTGGGCTGCAGCCATGGTTGTACTGTAATGGGGGTCGGCTTATAACTATGTGCAAGGCAGATGCACACAAACGTATTTGTTATCAGATCCAATGAACCAAGCAAAGTCCACAGGATGGGAATTCCTTGCAGCATACAGTAATAAGTTGTAAGGACAAAGGAGACTGACCTGCTGCAAATCGCAGCAAAAATTCCATGAACGGGGGCGTGACCGGCGGTTTATGCAGTAGGACGCCTGTCTTTCTGCTCCGCAGTAACTGACCCTGACAGCGACACATAGAGACGATCTAATCTGAATGAAATTTCCAGCATATGATTTGCACCCTCCAATTACCTTAAGACACGAATGGGGAAGCCCAAAAAGAAGGCACTGGGCACACTAACAGAATGCTTACCAGACGCCCTCTTTAAATACAGTGAGCATGGGCATTCATGTGTGGGAAATGTTGTCCGATGTCCCCTGTTTGCTATGTATATTTGGGACCTACCTTGTGCATGGTTGCCTTCATTTATGGTAGATTTAGATATGACTAACCCCCTTGACGATATTCCTGACTGAGGCAATTGCAGTGCATTCATGGAACTACGGGAGCGATTTGGGATGCTAATGCATGAATTTTACAAATATTTAAGGATAGGGCATTTTGTCGCATCTAGTCCCAAAACTAATGTTGGTGTGAAATCCCCCTTCAAAATGGATTTCTTTAATCAACTATATAAAAGGCCCGTAGTGACAGGAAACTTACAAAAGAGGTGACCTGTTTGAAACATTGGGAAGAAGATGTAGGATGGTGATAGACGCACACTCATGGGAAATGGTTTTTAGTAGTCACTTAAGCTTGTCTCAAAATGCAGAGCGCTCTTTGATAAGACACAAAATGTATATAGATGGCACCTGCTACCAAGGCACGTTACTGCATGTATTTTGGGAGTGTCCCACACCGAAGGCAATTTAGAAACTAGAAACCCTGTTGAGTAAACTGGTGTCCAGAAACTCAAATTTCACGCCCGGCCTCTCTCTTTTAAATTTTAGGCTTAAATGAGTTCAATATTATATAGTGATCATTTTTCATAGAACCATTATGGCTGTAACTCTCATCGCCTCTCTATGTAAATCTACAAATATTCTGTCATTCATAGAACGGAATAGGAAACTTCATTATTTACTCCTTAGAAAAATCTTTAGCGTAAAATTGAGGCAACCAAATCAAGTTCAATAAGCATTGGAAATTATGGAAATGGCTTTATAGTAAATGGACTGAGTTTAAGAACATCCTATAAAACCCCTAAGGGATAGCCCCAAGAGCAAGGTCCCCTCTTTTGCCTTCTCCCCTTACCTATCAAACCCTGTAATATAGGTGTTTGGAACGTATACCCTGTGTCTTGCCTTATTTTGGGTACAGCACGTATATCGCTATTTGATGTTGGATATCGCTATCACATTAAGTTCTAGGTTTAGGGTCATTACTCAGATATGTATAAGTATAGAGGTGTCTCGGTTACCCTATTGTGATTTATTGTAACCATACTTTGTATCTGGATTATTGTAACTTCATCGGCGCCAATAAAAAATTTTTCAAAAAAACAATACGCCCCCATCTTCAGATGCAGGGTGGTGCTCTAGGCCATCACTTACTCTCACCTACCTCTCGTCCCATCCCTGACGATGGGGGGCATTTAGCTTATAGAAATTTGTGCTTTTGTTTTTTGGGGGAGTAGATATGAGCAGACCGATGTTTCCGTTTTGGGTTCAAGCATACAACGCTTTGCTGTATTGGTATCCAAACAAATTAATGCCCCCAACTACGATTGACCAGGGGGACACCTTACAGATAGCAATGGCTGTGATTTGACAAGGGGGACACCAAGGGATATCACTTTGCTGGATTGGCTGTTCATCTATATTGGTGAGGGTTGGAGCTTGTATGATTTATCTTGGTGGATGATCAATCTGGCATCCTTGGCCTGATGGAAGTTGCCCTTTTTTTTAGGGGTGGGGGGAGATTTGCTTGAATCTCGATTCACTGCTCTGGTAGACAAAGTAGGATAGCAGCTGACCATGTCCCTGTGATTCTGACCCACAAATCCAGATTCAATTGAAGAATTTTTAATGCACCTTTTCATGCATAAAAAAAAAGTTTCTCTATCCATAAATTAAAAATAAACCTCAATAAATAGTCAGAATCTGTATAATACATCCTGCTTAATCGAGGAACAGGTACAGAAAGCTATCGGTGTTTTCCTGTAATGGTATATAGCAGAAGCATAAAATCTTTCCTCCGTGAGTACAATACTGCTGCTTTGGCTGGTTGAGCAGAGAATTGCTGACAAGATAGAAATGAATCAATGATGTCGAGCACATTTTGTTCAAGGGGAGAAAAAAAAAGAGCACTGGATAAAAGCCAAATGTGAGCAAGATTGGTGATGGGCAAAGTAATAAAGGGATAAGATAAAATAAAATGTAGGTCAAATCTGACAAACATCACAGCTAAAAAAGAATAAAAATGTTGACATAAGGAAATTACCTATAGGGGAGCCGGGGGAAGCATAAAGCAGATAAATGATTCCATTCCTTTTAAAGATGCCAAGATAAAAGCCCTTTCTCCAGGTTCCCCTTTGATATATAATATTTTCCTACACCGGGTTTACAAAGCCGGGAATGTCTCTAGTATGAATAGAGCCATAAAGTGTAAAGTAATAGCAGGGCCGGGCAGAGGGCTGTTGTTTCTCATTTTCTTTCCGCGTTACAGTATTAGGTGAATTATTGATGTTTGTCACTTTTCTTTTACTTTACGTTGTATGGGCTTGTTTTATGGAGCTGCTAATGTATTTTTCTGACAGATGTTTTGCACACATCCATTTCTTATGACTTGTTATGGCGGATACATGACATAAAAATGTCTTTTAAATATATCTTCTGTGTGTAACAGTGTAAACTATAGATCTAAGGGGGTGTCTGATTTGGATATTCCCTTTTTGGTAAGTGACCCACTAAAAATAATCCCATTACAACATATGGCACTGCTGGGGCCTATAGTGATCCGGTGTAATTTGTGACTGAGGCTGGTAATAAGGGATTCCATCTCCTGCAGTGCCTCAGGGGGTTAAATGAAGCATTAGGTAGTTGCTATTGAAGGCAAGGATAAAATGGATTATTTGGTATATTGAGAAAATTGCTTAAAAGGCAAGGTTAAAATTCCATACAATGTGCAGGCAGCATGTTATAGAGCAGGAGGAGCTGGTTAGTTTGTGGATTGTGTCCAATCTGCAGGCAGCAGGTTATCGAGCAAAAGGAGCTGAGCAGATTGTACAAATTGTCTTATCTGTATGGAGTATGTTATAGAGAAACTGATTGTAGGCTACCCCCCATACAGCGCGGGCACACTCCCTCCATACAGCGCAGGCACACTCCCCTCATACATCGCAGTCACACTCCCTCCATACAGCGCTGGCACACTCCCCTCCATACAGCGCTGGCACACTCCCCCTCCATACAGTGCTGGCACACTCCCCTCCATACAGTGCTGGCACACTCCCCTCCATACAGTGCTGGCACACTCCCCTCCATACAGCGCTGGCACACTCCCCCCATACAGTGTGGGCACACGCCCCCCATACAGCGCGGGCACACTCCCCCCCATACAGCGTGGGCACACTCCCCCCATACAGCGCGGGCACACTCCCCCCATACAGCGCGGGCACACTCCCCCCATACAGCGCGGGCACACTCCCCTCATACAGCGCGGGCACACTCCCCCCATACAGCGCGGGCACACTCCCTCCATACAGCGCTGGCACACTCCCCTCCATACAGTGCTGGCACACTCCCCTCCATACAGCGCTGGCACACTCCCCCCATACAGTGCGGGCACACGCCCCCCATACAGCGCGGGCACACGCCCCCCATACAGCGCGGGCACACTCCCCCCCCATACAGCGCGGTCACACTCCCCCCATACAGCGCGGGCACACTCCCCCCATACAGCGCGGGCACACTCCCCCCATACAGCGCGGGCACACTCCCCCCATACAGCGCGGGCACACTCCCCCCATACAGCGCGGGCACACTCCCTCCATACAGCGCGGGCACACTCCCCCCATACAGCGCGGGCACACTCCCCCCATACAGCGCGGGCACACTCCCCCCATACAGCGCGGGCACACTCCCCCCATACAGCGCGGGCACACTCCCCCCATACAGCGCGGGCACACTCCCTCCATACAGCGCGGGCACACTCCCTCCATACAGCGCGGGCACACTCCCTCCATACAGCGCGGGACGCTACTGCCATGTTCCTTTCTTCTTCCCAGAGTTTTCTGCCCCATGTAACACGTTGTGCTCACGGCCATTTTTCTAATAAAGGGGGGGATTACAAATTCGTTCCCACGAATCACCATAAACTTCACATTTGTGATGAATCAAAGTTTTCCTGAAATTCTAAATGAATTTAGAATCATTAGAATCGATTTGCCCATCTCTAATTGCGACCCATCTCCCATCCATACGCTATTTACCCTCAGACTGATTTCCATGCCAGTGTTTATACTGTACAAATACAGTGGGAAAACCACCCAAAATTGCCTATAAAATTGTCTTCTAGGACACAATGCATAATTTATGGTTAATACTTGGTAAAACTGAAAAACTGTTCTGGATGTGGATGTGAAGGTGGACTTCCATGCTTTGGTTCTAGTAGATTATCAGTCTAGTGTTCAGGGTAACAGTACATGGACATAGATGTAAGAGCTAGAAAACAATCCTTTATAAATAGTCAAATACAGAAAACTTTCATTAGAAGATAATGAGAATTGGAACTATTTACATTAATAAGCTGTTACCTGAATACAATATCATAGAATCGTGTGTTTCCAATTACTGGTGTATATTGCAGGCAGTCATTAGCAGAAAGACTCATTTATCTCACACCCGGCTAAGGAAGGAAAAAACTTTTTTTATATTCCTATATATGCAAAACATGCAACGACATGTAGCAACACCATAAAGGTAGAAATTGGTGGGAATCCATAATTTAGAGGAAGATGCATGGAAATAGATTGTAATTAATATATGAGATGGTGTGTGGGTGGATAGAAGTGTAGATTATGTTCTCACTGAAAGGAAAAGCTCTTTATAATATTATTGAAAATGCAAAACAAACAGCACACCACTTTAGGAGAAAAAATATCCTTATTCCATGTGTATGAGAAACGTTACGGCTCCAAACAGTGAGCCTTTCTCAAGCTGAATAACCGTGATCAAGTGCAGATACATATACAATGTTAGGAAGGTCACGTGTCCACAGGTGACCAATAGAGACAAAGTGCAATAGTATACATTGGTTACATAATATTATTTGATACAAAACTTCACTAAATTATTCAAAATTAATTTTGTGATGTTTTGTATCAAATAATATTATGTAATCATTGTATACCATTGCACTTTGGGGCACATTACCCGTCCGGAGGAGTTCACAGAAAGCGGATTGCCCGACGATCTGCCGCGATTCACCAAGTTCGTGCGCCCGAGATCCTGCATGTGTCGGCACCCAGCTTAGGTCTTGCGACACAATTTGAAAGTTAAATCCAGCGCTCAGTCCAAATCAGTTGGATCGTCCGAAGTTCCGACCCCACGATTTCTGTTGCATGAAAGCCAGCTGCGCCAAAATCTGATTGTCTGCGACACAATCCCCAGTTAAATATCTGTCACAGCCATGCTAAACCCTGAAAACGTTGGGAAGTCCGATGAGAGTGCTTCTGTGGACCCTTATTAAATAAACCACTTTGTCTATATTGGTCACCTTTTGGACATGTGATCTTCCTAAGGCTGCATTCACACTGCTGTATGGGGGACGTATATACGGCTGACGTATATACAGCCTATATACGTCCCCCATAGACGGCAAGTGCGGCACCGTACCCTTCTGTACCCCGTGAAAAGATCGGATATGTCCTATCTTTTATTGGCATACAGCGCTGTGCGCCATATTCCTTTATGTGACCTCCTCTCCCCAGCTCCGACATGTGCCCGCCATGCTACAGTACAGCGGGCACACTTTAATGTGAATGCAGCCCAACATTGTATATATATCTGCACTTGATCACTGTTATTCAGCATGAGAAAAGCTCACTGTTTGGAGCCAAAACGTTGCTCATAAACATGGAATAAATCTACAAAACTATTCTTACTTCGAAAGTGGTGTGCTGTCTTTCATTTTTGATATTTTTGTTGCCTGGTCTTCGTCAAGTGAGCAGCCTGGTTTCATTCTTTTTTTTTGTTTGTTTGTTCTGCATAGTGAATGCTGCTGAAGATTTTCTATTTGTCTTTATTATATTAGATGGACAATTGATAGAAGACACTGACTGATATCTGATGGATAGGGACATTTATGAAGACTTGTACAGCAGTTTTCTGTATAGATGGATAATAAATGAATGGATAGGTAGATAATAGATTATAGCTATATAGAAGAGAATGCTTGATACATGATGGATATGGGGGACACCTATTAGTATTATGGAATACAAGCCTAGTATTTGCAATTCTTATTGAACCTCCAGGAATTGCAATTATTTTCCCATTAATGCCATGTAAAGGTGGCCATGCCGGGCAGCCGTGTGGGGTGTTTCTGCCAAGCACCTGCTATAAACTGTGCCAGTTCTGGTGAAAGCTGTAGCACAATTAGTCCACTAGCGCAGTCATCCGCACAATACAAACGAGGGCCGAAGCCTCCTGATGTATCCATATGGCGGAGGTGCCGGGTTTACATCATATGATGCGCCAATGTATGATAAATCCACTCCTTTGGATGGATGACAGATGGATTAAAGGTTGGATCCTGACGGTTTACATTATGTCACAAAGCGCTAGCATGAGATGAGACTATACCTATAATCCATACTAGTCATAGCAGTGGGAGCAGTGACCTGGGGCTAAATTACATGGTAGGGTCAACCTGCTGAAATCCTCATTAAGTGTCTTTCTCTAGTCCCAGAGGTGAATTCTATCTGGAAGAAGAAAAGACAGTGACAGTGGAATATTGAGGACATGCTCCTCTGCTGTGGTGTCCATTGCTGCTTCCAAAACCCGGATGAGTAAGATGTGTATCTACGGCATTAGGAATGTGTTGTTTAGGTTGTTGAGTCTTCTTAAAGCTAAAAAAAATGTAATAACACTAATACCTCTACAAGTGCAAATTTGTGTATAATATTTATTAGAGATCTCGCCGACCTTAGAATGACCTGACTAGGGATATCCTCATGTCCACATGCTGCTGCTACAGAACATAGCAATTACTACGAGTAGCTACTTCAGAAGAAATTGCAGAACTCTAACCTTCAAATTATAAAAGGAAATTTTGGTCTGTAACAAATAGGACGCTGTACGTGAATCCTGATTTCAGTATTTTAGACACTGAAGGTCAAGTGGAATTTGTAGAGAACACCGCCATCTGCTGGTGGATCCATTGTAATATCACTTTGTACCAGGCAGCTGCCGGTAATTATATGGATCTCTTTATTACTTCAACATTTCTGAGCAATGTTAAGGACATAAATATCATGTGCAGCAATCACGTGTCATCATGTTGTAAAAATTGTCCACACACCAAAGATATTACGTATCATAATGTAAACCTGTACAAATGGCCCAAATTTATGTGCAGTTTGCCTCACAAATGTGCAGAGTGCGCTAGATTATTGAATACTGGTGCACAGTCTTTATTAATCCCCCTGCACTGCTCCAGAAGAGTGCACCAACTTTTTTTTTTTTTTTTTTGGTGCACCTTCAATCCCTTCCTGTACTATTATGGTGCACGTGGGGTCCCGGTGCATGGAGAGGGCACACTGGTTGAGCCCTCTCCATAGCCAGAAAGTCTTTGCTGCATATTGCAGCAAAGACTTACCGGTAAAACCCACGATCGGTGCTAGCACCAATAGCAGTTGTTATCCCTTTGATCGGCATCGGCAGCTTCAAAATGATGACGTCATCGGGGATTGGTGATCGGTCATCATGACAGACTCGGGTCTTTCGAAAACTCGGCTGTCTCGTTTTAACCTATTAATAAATGAGGTGGACAATCCCCATACACCGTTTTTCACCATTTTGACTTCATTTGGAATTGTTTTCCCACTTCCCAGTACATGGCATGGAATATTAAGTGCAGAATTTTGTGGCGTGGCAGACCTGCCGCAACACAATACTGGTGCAAACATATTATAAATACATGTCCAAGCAGTGTGCACGTTCTTTTCAATACAAATTTAGAAAACTGGCGCAAACACTTTAGTAAATGTGGGCCTTATGTTTCCATTTAGAAAGATGAAGGTGCTGGGAGACCAGACATGTCAAACCCTCGATCTCACATTTTTTCATCCAAATGGGGGGGTTGTAAAGGCATTAAAGGCCAACAAAACAATTATTTACCATGTGCAATCCTACAGGACTCAAATGGATAAGGAGTTTTTAAAGGGAACATGTGAAGTCTATCTCCGGAACGAAACCAGGTCCTTATAGAAACGTGGTTTAGTGTCCCAAATAGACCTCTGTGAGTTCTATTTATAATAACTTTTTTCAGCTCAGCGTCTGCACATTTTGGCAAGTGAAGCTGGTGAAGTGCACCCCGGCTTCACTGTGTAAGGTGACTGCTGCAAAGTGAACCTCAACGGAATCGGCAATTATAGGCAGCATGAAAATTGCAAGATATTATCCTTTTTATTAAATATAGATAAGGACATCCGCATATCTTTAAAATAATTATTTTAAAAAGTATGTTTAACATAAAATTTGAGGGAATTTTTTGTAAAACATTCCCTTCATTACCAAAAGTATAACATTGGTAGTTAAAAACATCTTTAATCTGAGCGGAGTTCAAAAATCCCGCACAAGGACATGAAAGTAGGCAATTCTCTAACGCCACTTGGGAGGATAAATCAAGAATGGGCACTTGGACATCCAGAACCAGTTTACATCAAAAATTTAAATATATCTTTTAAATAAAGTACTCATAGATTTTCATATGGATTCATAACGATTGGATCAATCACCCTCTTCAGCACCATGGACAACACATCACATAGCTGTGCATCAATAGTAATGTTTGCGATTGGCGTTGCAACTTTGTGTTAACTTTTGAACCTCAAGTGATTGGAAATCTAATTGTGATTTCTCAGACAATTTCTTTGGTCTTTTGGCTACATGACCTCATTGGATAAACAGGCCTTTGATCCAATATGGGGTCCATGCTCTGGACATTGCCTTTAATATATGCAACGATGCATAAGATGGGAAGTTGTTGCAAATAGCATGCATTCCATGTTAGCTGCCTAGGTAGACTGATCAACTCGATAGGAGGTCTTCAAAAGTGGGTAACTTTGTAATTTCAGCAGGTATCACTGCCTGGGAGGGAAACAGCTAACATATCTATTGTTTATAACCAATGATATGCTGTGTTCTTATTGTAAAGCAAGCTGGAAGCTGATTGGACAGTGCTACCACCTCACTAGGGGTGTATAAAAACCCCTTGTGGGTTGGAGCACATGGTCTTGATCAGTATATTCCAGATTCAGAGGAGAGTGCAAGCACCTGCCTGTGCCGCAGAAGTCCGCTTTTCACACCAGTAGGCAGAGGTGTCTAAGGCCTGCTGCCTGACACCTTGGGGCAGTCAGGAGAATAAGGCCCAGAGCAGAGGTCCACTGTCTGGACTCGGCTCCATCTTTACCAGCCCAGCCTGAAGTTACTACCAGACTGTGAGCAACCCTTCCTGTGGAGCAGCTATCTCCTGCCAGCTTTCCAGCCTGCTTAACCTGCTGCTGATGTTAGGCTGTTACCTGCTGTTGAAGTTAAAATAAAGAACTGTGAGTTGATTTGCACAACATGTCTCCATGTGATCCCTGGATCAGGCTGTTTACCATCACAGACTTCCCATCATTCATCACATCTCTATATAGACTTCAGGGGTTGCCCCAGGGAGAAAATTCAAGGATTCAATCAGCATCTCCCTCCACTTTTCTTGCACACACCATCTGCTAGATACCTGCCAGGCTGTAGGCCCATCCTCCAGCCCCACTACCAAGCACCATGACCATAGCATGCCCAAGGGCGCACTAGCCAGCCACTCTGGTATTTTGGGCCCCGGCTGTCTACAACCAACAAAGAAAGGCTAGGCCCTGTTGGGGATCTTGCAGATAGTCTGTCCCCCCACACTCAATACTTGCTGGGGTATTCAGATATGTTATCTTCCCTTTTGCTTCTGAAATCAAATCTTGAGATTTTTCACTTATCTGATACATATCTACAAAAATACAGGATAAGACATAACTAAAAATGAGAGGTTCAGACTTGTCTCACAGCCAAAGATTGAGAAGTAAATAATCCGCAGGAACTAGCTGCTCATTTTAGCCTCTTTTTTGGCACATGGCATGAAATGGTGCACAGTAGAGCAGATCAGTAGCATATCTTACTGAGTGATGGACATATGGAGCATGGTTCTGTTTGTATACCTCCGATAAATCACAGAAGCTGGTGAAATTCTAATTCTTATCAATTAGAGTAATATAATTTTTTGGAAACGACAATGTTTGGTAGAACAAGCTGTTGAGCTGAACCTCATCGCCCACAAGCTCAAAATGCGGGTATATGGAGAACAGGATTACACAACAGATGGCTCTAATCCAGTGCATGTCAAATCATATATTTGGAATATGGTTAAAGGAAATTCACCATCAAAATCATGATAAACTTACTCGTAGATCCATCAAAATCATGATAAACTTACTCGTAGATCCAGGCAATTACTGTAATAAACTTATATTCTGTTATCCATGGCCTCCTTCCTTCTAAAAATCAACTTCTAAAATTGTACTAAAGAGCCAGAGAAGCTCTGGGGAACCCCTCAATCCCTGCTTTATCATAGCTCCTCCATGCTTCCGTTTCGCAGGCTGTTACATTGTGTAGGAGCACTTCCAGAAAATCTTATTCCTCATAGCCTGGGAGTCCTTCATGTGTTTTTTTGCAAACTGTATGCGACTTTCATATGTCTTGCACTGAGAGGCTTCCGTCTGCAGACTCTGCCATAAAGCCCTGACTGCTGGAGGGTTGCAGTGATAGCTGACTTTGGCGTAATGCTAAGCAAGCAGATTAAATTATGCAACTGACGACATTTTAAAGAGAACCTGTCAGGAAAATTATCCCCCAAAACTAAATATATTTTCATAAACTGCCGGTAGAAAGCATTTCCCCTATCCCTTCATTCTCTCCTGTAAACTTAAACGGGTACTATAGCTGTATTCAAATGACCTAAGAGAGGTCCAATGAATGTACAGAGATGAATGTAGCTGAAGAAAATGTATGAGGCACACAGAGCCTTTATACTTGTGATCAGTAGAGGTTGGTAGTGATCAATGATCAGGTACCTTCAGATATCTGGAAATTGCACCCAAGGATGAACCAACTTGTGCAAGTTCACAATTCTTCTTTAGACTTCCCCCATGTTACACAAAAAAGTGTTGTGTTTCAGGTGTGCCTTAAATACATCCAGGGGTGTCACTAACTCAGATGTTGCCAATAAACCAGAAAATAAATCAGAAGCTTCCAAAGATATGGCATCATTTTTAGTTGTCCTTTAATTGTTTAAAGGCATAGTAATCTAGGTATGTGTACACTTTTGACTTTGCAGAAAGTAAGTCTCTGTGTGTCTCATATTATTCTGGCATTTGGCAAATACAGATAATTTTGGTAGCCCTAATTGACTACCAATTACATTACTGTCTGATCTCAATAATGAGATCAAAGCTTTCCAGTCTTATTTATAGAAGACAAATTTATATTCGATATGTGTGAAGCTTTGGCACGTAATGTTAATCAATGTCTCCTAAAAATGTCTTTTGTATCCAAGGACCCATTATCTTCCACAGATACAAGTAAATGAGAAGTTTTCTCACAACAATTTAGAGAATGTCTTGAGAGTTTGAGAATTTATGTCCGTTAAACTAAAATAAATATACATAGAAATTGTATCCAATAATAACGGGGAAAACTCCTCCTCTAAATCACATTTTACTGCTGAGTGCCATGTAATGGTTAACTATTTTGTATTTACATTTTGTCTGCAACTTGCTAAGATTTTTAAGGCGGTCATTGGCTGGTCCCCTAGAATCGTAACCACTGACCGAGTCTATAAACATAAGCCCTGCTTGCATTTCTGTGGGTTGTCTTTTACTGGTCTTTTTCTGATTACCTGTCCTGAGACAGGTTAACTTAGTTTGCTCTCCATCTGTTAGGAGACAGATTGGAGGTCCAGTTTTAGGAGCTTGTATGGTGTTCAAACATCTAGATATTGCACCAAATCATGCTGACCATGCAGCCGAGCCAGTCTGGCTCCTCTATAAAATGGACCTTAATTTCTGCTGCAAAGTCCTGGGCAAAGATTTTCTACTACTACAGCTGACAGACCTGCTCTCAAGGACTTTATTGCCAGTGTGTTACTCTGCTGCTTGCAAACTCTCCTTTTTCTTGCTTCCACTTCTAGCCCATGACAGTGGTGGACGAGACCTACCCTAGGTCTTAATGCTGCAGTGACATGTGCTCTAGGCCACAATTAAGCCAACCACTCCAATCCTAGCCTACAAGCTGCCTTCCATCTGCACACATCTCCATACATGATCTGTCAGCTCCTGAGTTGGTTATTTCACACCTAGTATGAAGTTTGAATTAAAGAAGTGGTGAAAGGTTCTCTTTGAGAATTAGAGACATATTTGTTGTAGAAGGAATCAGAGAAAAAATAACTGATGCTGTTTTTACAAGTCTATTTCAAGAACCCCCATATTTGGTCTTACTCTGCTTGCCCCAGGACCTACATGCATGTGTTTTACTCAATAATGACTTTCAGGGTAGGGATGAGGGAAGCCCTACGTTATTTCATACCAATGCGAGTAGCATGAACATAATGGTGTCTACTGCTTTACTGTGTAATAAAGAATCTAGAAATAAAGGTGAATTATGTTCCACTGGAGATTCTCGGTAAGGAATAAGCAAATAAGTACTCCAATGTGAGAAAAGTAAATCTGTGGCACATTTACTAAGACTCTTGTCCCACGTTTCTGTCGCGCCACATTTGTCATATGTGACCCTTTTGTGTATCGGCTGCACTATTCTTCATGCAACACAAATTTCGTCATTGAAATTGGTGATCCAGCGCACAGATGGACATTGCGCCACGTTTATCATGCAAAGTCTGACAAATGTGTGGAACGCCCCATGTTTAAGTTGGTACACTCTGTCAAGGCAGTGCAAGGGGAGGGGGCACAATGCATGAATCTGGCGCCCTCACTTCACTTCACTGACTCTATTAACAAAACGTCCTCCCCCCACCCCCAGTATTGCCGAGCAATTACTGTTTTGGGGAACAGTGACAACACAAGAAGGTATTAGCAGTGTTCACCATCTCTGATCTCTTCTTCTAGTGGTGGCTACAGGGTGAGGTTTTGGCAGCGGCATTAAGATAATGGATTGACGTGTCATTGGTTATCAATTATTTGCTTAGTGACGTGGCATAATAGCCAAATGGTAAGTCTTTCCAAAAAGAATACACTCTATTGTAGACAGCTTGGTTTCAATGTTATTTCATCCCTTCAGTATTGGATAAGAAAATGGGGTGGCTAGTTGAGATGTCCTTATGGAGATTGCCTCTGCAGGACATACTTCTTATCCTGTGCTTTAGATAAATGTAAGTATTTGTGGTGCTCGCAAACCAGAGATTCCGCCATTGCTCATCTAAAATTAGGCCTTAAACCAGTGGATACTAAGAGCTAGCCATATCCTTAAGGGCTTTGTTCTGCTGACTACATATGGTCCATTCTCAGTATTTTGCTTCTTTAACGAGCCCTACACAGTTATGGCAAACATGAGCTTTTCAATCTTCTAAATTTCTTGTCTGATAACATGGAGAACATTTTTAGTAACTATAATCACATTCCTAAATACGTTTCTAGTAATAAAATGTCAGACCTTTTTGATTCCAGCAGATACAAGTGACTTTCTTCTAAAATATTAAGAGACTGTGGAAAGTGGCGAAGATTAGAAAGGTCAATAAGTATTTCATGATTCTCCTCAGAAATCCAACATCCCAAGAGTGATTCTGAAATTACAGGAATTGCAAGAGGTCATTTATTTTCTGTCTCTGTTCCTTGGAGGCCGAGAACATCTGGGGCAGTCGGATATTACAGCAATAAGTGAGACCTGAAAATGATTCTCTGGAGTACTTTTGTGATCATCACTTGTGGTACAGGCTCTGTGAGAATGGATGTTAGGTCAGCTGTCAGTTTTGTTTGCCGTGCTACGTAAATGAGTCTACTGAAGAATAAAAAAATCATTGCATTATGTACCTCTCTCAAATGACTAATTCTACAAGGGCAAGACTACCATCCTTATATTTCAGATGGAACCCATGTTCCCGTGACAACCCCATACTATACATTTGTTTCACCCCTATCTAGCACGTGACATACTAATATAGAAAAGTGGCGGGAAGCAGTTAAGGAGAGGGTTAGAGTTTGCTGAATAATACAGCAAACACCAATGGTAATTTTTTTTTTCCCTAAATATTAAACCTAAAAGTTAAAACCCTGCTAGGGTTTTTTTTTCCATACAAAAGGTTTTATATATTTTTAAATCTATTAAAACATAACAATACCTATATAAACTTGGTCTTCCAGTGATTGTTCCAACCCGGATTAAGATTGGTGGGGGCTTCTGGGCGCAAAATCTGGTGTTGGCCCCCATTGAATGTAGTCTAGACAGGGAACAGAAATTGTTATACACAGGCCCCCATCAATTACTATATACAGCCCCCTATAATAATATACAGTTCCTAGTATTCACTATATACAGCTCACAGTAATTACTATATGCAACCCTCCAGCAATCACTGTATGCAGCCCCCAGTAATCACTATATACAGCCGCAGCAATAAATATATACAGCCCCCAGTAATCGCTGTATAAAGCTCCCGTAGCAATCACTATATATAGCTCCCCAGTAACCACTAATATACAGCTCCCCCAGCAAGAATTATATACAGCCCCCAGCAACCACTGTATACAGACCCCTAACAATAACACTACATAGCCCCCCCAGTATTCAAGGCATACTGCCCCCCAGCAATCAGTATATAAAGCTCCCCCAGTAATCAGTATATACAGCCTCCTAACTATAACATATACAACTTAACATATAAAGTCCCCCTATAACTATATGCACCCCCCAATAATAACTATATACAGTTCTCCTATTATGATTATATACACAACACCTTCTATAATAATTAACTATGAACAGTCAAAGGTACAATAATAAAATTGTACTCGCCTTCCTCCGTCCCCGTCGTCCTCTTCTTCCCTCAGGGTTATGGCGGCACCCTGGTGGCAGGCGGTGCAGTGACGTCACACACACTGCGCCGTCAACAGGGCACCGCCATCTTGGTTAATCACCGACCGTCAAATGTCAGAGCAGGAAACTTATTGTTCCCTGCCTATGCCATAGGCTTAAGTCGGGGCATGACCATGTCTTCCAGTTACAGTCCGGTTTGCCTGGATCCAGGTACACAGTGGGCGAATCGGGGCACTCAAATTGCCCACATTTAGTCCTATAATCCTGTAATCCGGCCCTGTATAAGGCTATCCCTCCCAGCAGTGCTTGTTTTTGAGATGCAAGGAAAATCCAAAGAAGCATGATATACGTACAGCTTGCTGATTTAATTTTGGATTCATTACCAGAGTTTAGAGATATTAGATAATTGTTAATGCAATTTTATCATATGCAAGTATTATACAGTTTACATTATGGTCTACTGGTTGAATACTCTGGAATAATGGCCATTTATTTATAGCCAGGATATAAATATCGGGTTTAGAATCTGTGTATAACCTTAGTACTTGGTGCACATACAACAGGACAATGAAAGAGGAAGTTCTTTGCAGCAGATATGAAAGAGCATATAGACAGATAATAGAAGATTAGATACATCAAGGTTAAATATTCACCGAGGCTTCTGATCTGCTGTAATGAATACAAGCTCGTTTTCTACCTCATTCTTTGTGCTGCACAGAAATGGTATGAAATGGAATATAGTAAATGTTTGAGAAAGTAGCAATGCCCAATTATATCTATCATACTCTTTCGTAGTATTAAATATTATTTAGCATTTTATATAGTTCATGGTATCCATAAATTATACCAAAAATTGGATATTATTTGAATTATGTTTGTTTTTTTAATTACCGTATTTTTTGGACTATAAAGCACACCGGATTATAAGGCGCACCATCAATAAATGCCTGCTTAAATGACTATGTTCATATATAAGGCGCACTGCATTATAAGGCGCATCTGATTATGAGGATGAATGACCAGCAGGTGGCAGACCAGTGCACAGTTCAAGGCAGCTATTGTCTGTAAGTACGGTTCATATTTAAGGCGCACTGGACTATAAGATGCACCTTTGATTTCTGAGAAAATCAAAGGATTTTTTGTGCACCTTTATAGTCCAAAAATATGGTAATAAAAAGAGATCAAGGAAGATAGGAGGAATATATTAAAGTTACAATGAGAAATCATTTTTTATGTTTCTTACATAAATTGTGACTTACTTGCTACTGTTCTGAAGCAGAGGTAAGTTCACCATTTACCTTTGTTGGCACCCCACAACGTAATCACAGGGTCCTGTCTGTATTGCAAGGCAAGAAACAGCCAGTTCTACCAGAAGCTGGGTCCAATAGGCCGTCAATGCCTTCTACTAGCTCTAACGTTTTTATTTTTCGGTCACCATAGCTGTACGGGGTCTCATTGTTTTGGGGGACAAACTGTTTTGAATAGCACAATTTTAGGTTTGTGTTATTGTAGACTTTTATTAATCCTTTGTTTAAAATGCTAATATATAATTGTTTTTTTCTAACATTTTCTGCATTTATTGTGAAACCTAAATAACAAATACTTTTCCTCTGGGTCAATACACATAATCCAAATTTATAGTGGTGTTTTTTTATGACCATGAGAGATGAGATCTTTTTGGATGTAAAAAACCTCTTCCATCATTGCCTTCCAAGTGCCATAGCTTTTAGGTTTTTTTGAAGTGGTGGTGTTTTTTCTTTACATAAACTTTATTACATTACATTATTACTGGATCTCCTTTATAATGCAATTCACTACCTATGTCTACCTTTCTGAAGGATACTGTAGGCAGCCCAGGGACCCTTCAGCAGACCCCTGGGCTGCATGTGATGTCATTTCTGCTACAGCAAAGGTGATGATGGGGGAGAAGGGTGGCAGAAGGTGCCCATTCCCTCTGCACCAGTCCATGTTTGGCCTATGAGTCTAAGGGCACTTATAATCCCAAGTGTTAGTACCGACTAAGGCTTGTTCACAAACAATATCAATTATTTGCTGAAAATGGAAAACCCTTTTAATGTTCTAAAGGCAATGTTTTTATTGTGGGAATAAGTTCTGTGTGTACTGTATCATGAACACCCTAAATTTCATACTCAAACATGTGAGATTCCATATTGGGGTTAATTGTGTTTCATTTATAATAGGAACTCTAACACAGAAGGGAACAGAGGCTTTAAATATGGTTAAAAGCTTATTCTGAAACTTCTAACACTGGTGTATGAAAAGTTCATTACATCTGTAATCGTGTACAGGTCATGACACCGGTCTTCGTAGGGTCACGTTTCTACTGTTTAGCTTTGATTTACATTGAAGAGATTCACAAAATGAACATGCGCCAGCAAGGTACAGTAATAGGGTAATAAAAATTTAAGCAAGCAGATGCCGATCTTGCCAACTGAGTACAATTATCCAAACCTGTTAGATTTTCTATAAATGAATGTTAAAAGACTGAGAAAAGACAAATCTGACAGGTTTTTAATAGAAATTGTTGTTTTACTTATTACTTTGAGTAAAGACAAAGTACTGGAGAGAAAAATACATATTAGATGAGCTCATGAGCTTAATCACAACAGATGATGTTATTATTTTCCTGGTCAAAGTAAGTTTTACTAACCAAGCAATCATAAAAATGTCTAGTAATCAAGAGCCGTGAATAACATAGAGCAGGGGTGCACAACCTTTATAGGTCTGATAGCCGATTTGTCATGTTGCCCTTCCTTAAGAAGCACCCAGGAAGCACTGAACACAATGCCACCCCAGAAATGTTAAATAACACAATAGAGCACTAAGTACCACGTACTGCAGATGAGATAGGGACTCCAGAGCAGTCAAATAATGTTAATGGAGACCCCACAGAATACAATAATACTGGATATGCTTCAGAGCTGACAATAACAATGGAGAGAGCCAAGTGCAGACAATAACAATGGAGCTCCCAAGAACAAACAAAAATGGTGTGAACCAAGAGCAGAAAGTAATAGTGTAGACCACAAAACAGATAATAAATATAGCTCCTTGCACTACACTCCACACTCTTCCTTGCTCTGTGGGATGCTCCAAGTTTTGGTGCTGATGCATACAACCAGCATGAGAGTAGAGTTCGAGGCAGGAGTAAACTAAAGATCAGTGAGTACATCGGACAAGCTCCCAGTGCTGACTGGCTCTGGTTCCTGGCACCCGCACATACTTCCAGCACTAGAACCCACAGCAGAGAAGCAGGTGAAGACCCAGAGATGCAGGCTGCCCCCAACTTTGCTGCTATGGAAATGCTTGAGACAGGATCCTAATCTTAAAAGGTTATTAACCTGGACATCTGCCACAAATAATAATAATCTTTACATGGTGACATCAAATTCCATAGCGCTTTACAGATTATGGGGAACATATACAAATGAAATAGGACTTTAGAGAGTAACACTAGGACTGAGGGCTCTGGTTGCAAGAGCTTACGGTCTAGGAGGATGAAAGGGCGACAAAAGAGGTATAAGAGCTTATATAACGGTCCAGCCATTCTTTATAAGGGAATGGAATAAAAATAATTAAAAAAAAATAAAAATGCTGCTGTTTGAACCAGCCATCAGCCTCCATCTTCTTGTATACAAAGTCAGTGGAACGGCAGAGAATCATTTTCCAAATAACAGACAGAGGGAGTACCCAGAATTGGTTAATAAAAAGTAAAAGTTGCATGCAGTTAGCGAGTGTGATTGGCCTGCCTAAAGAAATTGGTTTTAAGAAAACGCTTGAAGCATTGGGGGTTGGGTATCAGTCTGATAGACCGGGGTAGTGCATTCCAGGGAAATGGTGCAGCTCTGGAGAAGTCTTAGGGACTTGCGTGTGAAGTTCGAATTAAGGAAGAGAATAATCCTAAAATCACTGATCAATCAAAGAGCACAGGTTGGACGATAGAGTGAGATAAGAGAGGAGAGGCAGGGAGTTGCAGCAAATGTGTGACAGATGTTCTTCTGACTTCTTCACCAACATCTAAATATGGGTGTTTGTATGCCCCAATTTTAATGCCGTAAATGGGGGAGGTTTACTCCTATGGGGGTTCTGAAATGAAAAAGATTTACTCCCCAATGTAGAGAGCCACACACCTCAACATTGAAAAGCCTCCGTTACAGCGTAAGTTTGCGTACTGACAGTGATCCCATGCAATCCGTGTTTTAAAAACTACTCATCCCTATGTCCGGTGTGCCATGATGACGCACTGAGGGAGTTTTGATCGTGTGGGTGGCTGATGCTACAGGTTGCATAGCTTATCAGAGGTCAAGCCAATTGCAGAGCACTGTGATTTAGCAGGCTGGCTGCCTATCCACTCACAGACCACCAGTTCAAAAGCAGTGATTTCAATATATACGGTTATATCTAAAATGGACAGTGGTCCCTATCTATATAGCACTTATCCTTAAAGACAACAAACATATGACGTTTCGGATCATAGTTAGTGACCCTAGTGTGACCTCCCGGTATTACTAGACATACATCACAAAAATCGGACATTCCTGCTGTTCATTAAGGTCACCAGGTGCCACAGTGCCCAGCCTGTGGATCCATCTGGCCTCCATTTGTAGCACAGTCTGAAGGGGGGGGTGACGTGTGTGGACATTTTCCTACATATGGTCTCTAGGGAACTGGAAGGCATAACCAGTGTTGACATCCTGTATAACCTCACAAAAAAGGAGATGGCAGTGCTACGTAGTCTAGAACAGGATACAAGCCTGGTAATCAAGCCATCGGATAAAGGGGGGGGGGGGGGGATGTCCATTTGTAGCACAATCCAAAGGGGTAGGTGTCATGTGTGCATCTGCCTTGTGTGCCCCTCTGATGAATCCTGGGATAGGAGGAAACACAGGGGGGATGCAGGATTTAATGTGTAGGGTGTTCAGTACAAGGTACTGCCCTTGTAAGGGTGGGAGTTTATATTATGAGTCGTTAGCGATAGCCAACAGGGAGGTGCTGCCCGGAACTATCTGCCAGCGGATGAGATTGGAATTCTACATTAGTAAAAGATACCCGGTAAGGTGCAATTTTTTTATACATTTGCTGGTATTTTCTTCAAGCTTAAATCTTGGTTCGTGTGCACTAATGTTCTGGTGGTTTGGTACCTTTTTAAAGGAGATCTAATAAAGTTTGGGTTTTTTTTGTTGTTTTTTTACACTTTTTGACTGGTCTCATCATTTCAAGCACCAAAGCACCAAAGAACATGGTGGTGAACCCATAACCTCCAGACAATGGTCATATGATGTACAGTTTATGGTTTTTTATTTTACGTGAATACTAACAACATAACTACAAATCTGCATCTCCTCCATAGTCAGGATTATACTAGGAATGCAGTGTAAGCTGTTTACTAAAAATAAATATATCACATTCTGGATCTGTCATGGAGAATAATAAGAATGCTCCATAGATATTAACATAATGACATGTGATTTATTGCCCTAAGCACTTTTATAGGGAAACATTTTTGGCAGGAGGAATTAGTGTAATTGTAAAAGCCAAGAATGTGAGAAATCATTTTTTAACCAACTTCAATCATGTCGGATAATGATGTGTAGAGAGTATAAAAATCAAATGGAGAGACAATGAGTTAAACGTGTTCTGGCAGAAATTGATTCTAGGCCAATATGATTATTTTGTCTTTCAGGAAGTTGGATTTTTTTTTCTTTTTAATCCGTCGTTAATTAACACTTTTATAGTTTAAAAAGACTCCGAGCAGAAATGATACTTCTTATGCCTGGTGCTGGTCCTAAGTGACAGTGATACATCAGTCTTTTAATATTCATGTGATGAGCACTACATATCATACATGAGGTAGATTTATTAATTAATTATAATAATTACATTCATGTATTTGATGTGGACTGTTTGGGCTGCCAACTGGAATCCTTTGCCATTCTCTAGAAAGACATGAATCCACTTGAGGACCTTACAATGAGGTTACATAACCTCTACTAATGTCCTTATGCCTCAGCAAGAATCCAATAGGACAGGTAGACAGGACTGTCATAGAACATGTGAAATACTTTACCTACCCTGTATACAAGAGCCTCTCCTGCTTCTGTGTCCTGACTCCGAATACTAGGTGCTGGAGCAGAGTAGAGTGGCCCCCAAAGCAGGAGAAGACCCAGAAGCTGTAAGTACTTGTACTTGTCTTACTTTTCCCGGGTTCTCTGCTGCTCTGAGTGCAACTTTACTGTGAATCTTAACACTTGCATATAAAACCAGCATCAGTAGCAAAGCGATGAAGCAGCACTCCAAATTGTAGAAAGAAAGTGATTTATTCTACAATGGTGGAATGACGAGCTATGCCATGGTGGAATAAATCACTCTCTTTCTACAATTTGGAGTGCTTCTTCATCGCTTTGCTATAGGTTTGTGAGGTTCACGTCGGAGCCTATAAGAGGACCTGCACCCGACCCTTTATGTTCTGCGTCCTGGCTATTGATGCTGGTTTTAGAGTCAAAAAGTGGAGAGCAGCACTGTATAAAATAGAATGTAGAAGAATGTTCAGTTTATGTCAAAGAACAGAGGAGCATGGAGAGGTAAAAATGTTATATATATTTTTGTTGTCTGTTCTGCAGTCTCAATTATTATTTGCCTGCTCTAGAGTCTTAATTATTGTCTGGTTTGGGGGCTGTAAAATTGCTAATTGCCTGGATTGGGGTCTGGAATTGTTATTGTCTGAATGCGTTGGTGGCATTTTGTGCTGTGATTGATGGTTTATCCAGGGCCGGCGCTATGGGTAGGCAAAGTGGGCAATTACCCTGAAAGGCGAGAATCTCTTCTTTCAAATGAATCTTGAATTTTGTTTCTAGGTGCCAGGGATCCAGAGATATTCAGGTTTAAAGGGAGAATATCAGGTGCCATTTTTATTTATAAAAATCACTCCCGACGGCAGTTTAACAGTTAGTATCTCCGTTTTCCTGACACTCAGAAAAACATGAAAAATGAATTTAGATTCATATAAAAGAGGAGACTCTCTTCTTTCATAGGAAAAAAGAAGTGATGTTCTATGTGTCACAGAGCCAGAGATACAGCCCCCTGAAGTGTCCACCCTCCAGATTCTTAGCCATCAGGCTACAGGGAGAATTTGCTGCACACAGGAGCTTCTGCACCTCACAGATAATGGAGATATTCACTTTATATGTTACTACATTGTGATAAGGGATGCTAACAACTAATATTTATGTTTTTAACCCTCTCTTATCCAGAACTATCTAAGAACACACTTTCTCTCTTATTGCCTTTTATTTCATGATAGTTTTTTAAATATTTTCTGGCTGTAGTGCTAACCACTGAGCCACTGTGCTGCCCATCAATCTCCTATAAAATTCTACCACATTATCGTTCGTTTTACCATACTAAATGGAGCCTCTTACTGACTGTGACTGGTCATAAAATAGTTTTATTTTATTTTGCCCAGGGCCCCACTTTGTCTAGAACCGGCCTGGGTTTATCTAGAGTCCTGGTAACTAGTGCAGTCTCTTGAAGTTGAGCTTTATGACCATGTGGCCCTGATAAAGGTTGTGCGCCCCTTAAGTATGGTGAAAATGAAAGTTCAGGCTCTAAGGAGTGCAATCATCTTACTGGCCAAGGCTTGTGGTTAACCAATGTTAGGCAACTTTCACACAACCTGGCCGTAGCCCGGGTGAGCACACGGCACTGTGTTGGAGAGGAGGATGGATGAGCGCTGCTCCCCTCTCTCTCCATAGTGATGCACGGTACCCAGCAGTACATACAGGAAAAGATGTAGCCACACGTGTGTGTGGTCACTGTATCTCCGCCAGGCAGTGTTAAAGGGGCCTTAGGCCAAGTTTACATGTTTGTTTAGTCTCACTAAACTTCCACTATTACTGCTCTATTGAAGGAAGTAAAAAGATGTATTAAAATGTCCATTGATTTAAATGGCCTTTTAAAGGCTATTAGTGTCCATTTGCACCACTTCCTTACACTTGTAATTGGATGATTTATGCTGCAGTAAAATGAATTTGTTATCATTTTAGTGATACAAGTTATTAGTGGAGGTCTGACTTGCCCTTATCTTAGATCGGGCAGTATAAAGGTGTGCTAGATTAATTTCAATGGCTGCTTCTGGGTGATACATGCATCATAAGCCACACTGTACCCCTTGTTGAAAGAGGTGCAAAACGCATATCTAAAAGGCATGACGCTCTTAAAATGCAATGGAGAAGTCATACTTTGATCTATAACCCAAGGTGTAACTCCAATTTTGGACTTCGCCTCCTGAACACATGTGCAAATTGTGGGCTGCAAACAATGGGCAGCATGTCAGGCGTATAAGTCAGAATTCCATGCATGCACCATGCACAATAAGTCAACAGGGGCTATGATTGGCTATGTGGTCATATGTAAGAGGCCTTACCATTTAAGGTGGATTCACATTGACTTGTGTCCATTACACATCTGTTATGCATTGTTTCTGTTTTACTTCAATTTTTTTTTTAGTCTGTCTGCAAAAATAAATCTGAAGGTTTAACATTGGTTAGAAAACCTAACACCTGGTTTTCCAGCCTCATCAGCACACTACCGTTGCGATCCGTATCCATAAAAAAATAGGACATCTCAAAATATTTTTCCTGTTCATCGGATCAGTAGAAAAATAAAATGTGAATGGCTTAGTAAGGCATCTATGAAAATCGCTGAACAATGGTTGTGAGAAACACCCCAAGTGTGAAAGAGCTCTTGGGGAGGACCTAGCCTTTTAAATGTGCATTAAAAAAAAATTCAATTTACATATTGTGTAGTAGTTGAGGTGTGTTTTGGATATTAAAGACAATTTTGTATAAAAGCAAAAAAAATCTAGCACATCCCCCCCCCCCCCCCAAGATCTAATGGCTCCCAATACATATATTGTTTCTCTTTGTTTGATATGTACAAAGCAAATGCAGCAGATGTATTTATTGGCCCCAATATCCAATCCACATCTGTTGACCTCTCACTTTAGTTTTCTGAGTGGGTCAATACTTGGGTTTAGCTTTCCTCTTGTTTAACTCTTGTTTATTACTTTTTTATATGTAGACCTCTTTTAGACAAAGCCTCAATTTACAGATTTTTAATTAAAATTGAGTAATTTTTTGTTCAATTCGATAGTTAATACAAAAAAGGAAAAATACCAAGAAAATCAACCTTTTCCATATCCAATGAACTTCTCATCAATCCAGTCTTTTTTGGATCTCTTTGATGTTCCGTTAAACCTTCATAGTTATAATTTTTCTATAATCTTTGCGAAGTCTGGTAGAAAACAGCTGAAGACATATTAGAGAATACATGATATTTTCTTTAACACTAGACATGTTGAAGAGAAGCCTATTTATCGGTCTATTTATCGAAAACCCTCCAGCCATTCTCCACCCTCTGTCAATTCTTTAGACGTGTTCCTGGCATCAATCACTTTTAACCCAATGTAAACGCACAAGCCAATTTGCTATGTTGAATGCTTCATAGCAGACGTCTAGAAGTGAAGTCATGACATCTGTGTTTTGGAATTACTTTAATGATTATTGACCAGGAAAAGTTATGTTAAGATTATTGACTACAGGGACATTACCAAAGGAACCTGTCATGTCACTGCTGGAAGTAAACCAGTCAAACATTCCAACCTAGATGAAGAGGAAACGCTAATCTTATTGTAAAGTGTAAGATAATGATACACAGAGACATGTTACATCTATTCTTTACAACCTTTTGGAGGCGAAAATCAAAAGCTTTACAATAGGAAACCACATTTAAGAAATAGATGGACAGAATAACGCTGGGTGTAAGCTATTGACCTCCTTTCCTATTAGTCAATGTCTAAAGCAAAGTTCTTATGGGAGTTGTCCAACACAAAACAAAAAAGTGGCATATTTTACAACAAATTTTCCCTTTAAATACTACAATATTACAATTTCATACCAATTTCTTTCCAGAATTTCCTAGAGAAGGCCACAAGTGCTTCAGCTCCTCAATACTGGTCGTGATTAATATTTTCAGTCAAAAAATGTATAATTTCTCCATTGCTTCTTTGTGTTATGGTCACAAAAGTATGTTTCTATCCTTGGGATATACTCTACCACACAATACTATCATTGAGCCTGAAACGCTCTCTAAGATCTTCACATTAACTCCTTAAGGACCAGGCCCTTTTTTATTTGTGCATTTCCATTTTTCACTCTCCACCTATTTTTCTAGGTAAAGAGCTGGCTTGTTTTCTTAATAATAAATGATACTACTGAGACGTGGGAAAAAAATTCCAAATGCAGTGAAATTAGTGAAAAAACGCATTTGCGCCATTTCCTTGAGGGCTTGGATTTTAACGTTTTCGTTGTGCACCCCAAATAACAAGTCTCCTTTTATTCTTTAGGTCGGTTCTATCATGGGAATAGTACATTTATATAGGATTTATGTTTTCATACATTTACAAAATTAAAACCTTGTGTACAAAAAAAAAATCTTCATTTTGCCATCTTCTGGCGCTAATAATTTTTTTCATGCTTCAGTGTATGTTGCTGTGTATGGTGTAATTTTTTGCAAAATGAGATTGCGTTTTCAGTGCTACTATTTTGAGGACTGTATGGCCTTTTTGATTACATTTTGCAAAATGGGGAAAAGTGGCATTTTAAACTTTGGGTGCTATTTTCCGTCAGAGGATCCCATGTTGGGGTGCAGCAATGTCTAACATGTTTTAGGATTTTTTTATTTATTTAGCTTATTTTTATATAACTTTTTTAGTGACCTGAAAGGACTACTCCCCAGCAAACTTGTCTGTTTGAATTGACAATACCAGGGTTGGATTCCAAGCTATGCCTTTCCCCAGATTGAGTCCATTAGGCCTCCATGATATTTTTACTTCTCGAGGAATCACTATCCTGAAGTCTAGCTGATCCGGACATTTGTTCCAGGAGTCTAGAACCCATTTCTAAAATACTCTTGTAAGGTTTTGTAACAATTCTTCACATGTGATACTGGACGTTAGGTGACCGAATATCTTCATGGCCTGCCTGATGCCATGATCTCTTCCTCTGAAACTGACAGATGAAAGCGATAAGGAGACGTTTCTTGTCCTGAGGAAAGAAGGTAGTTTGGAGTACAGAATCGAGTTCTATCCCAAATGGGATACCAAATGGATGGATACATGGTAATTTGCGTTCTTCAGATCTCTTTTTTGAACATCTTGTAAATTATCTACTTGTTTAGCCCTCTCAGGTTTATTATCAACTGATGAGAACTGTTTGGCTTTTTCACAAGAAATAACCCCAGGCCCTGAATATTCTTTCACAAGAGCTCATAAAAAAATTTGTATCCCCCTCAGCGGTCTCCAAAAATTTAAGGGAGAGAGAGCCTTGTCGTGCTGCATTATACTGCGGATCCAGGGATTCTGAATAAGGGCCAGTCACTGTTGATGAAATGACAGAAGGTGGGGGTCCACCTTGATATCGCTACTTTTTATTTTGTGGCATTGTATAGGAGGGACCCCCCACCCTATACCTTCTTTGGGGTAGCTGCACCTCCCCGGTTTGCCTCTGAACTTCTCTCTAGAATCTTTGGGATTACAAAAAAAACCCCTAGGTCTCTGGGAGATCTTATTAAAAAAAGGATTCTCTGAGACTCTGCAGCTTTTTCCAGTAAGGTATCAAGCGTCAGCCCAAATTTGAAATCTCCTCAAAACGAAATGCTACATAGTCTTGTCTTCAATCTCACATCACCACCCCACTGTTTGGGCCACAAGGCTCTATGGGAAGAGTTTTCTAGAGCTCCTTCTTTGTTGATGGCCTGACACACTCCTCTGAGGAACCTGCAAGGAAATTGTTTGCCTGTTGAATTGACAAAATAGACTAAAGTTTTAACCCTCTACGTTGTCTTTGAGATCTTCCAATTCATTTAGCAAAGTGGCCGCTATATTAGCCTTCATATTAAACATGGACGTATCCCAGATCTTCCTTAACAGACCATGATTCATGGGGTGACTTAATTGAGGGGAATCTTCAAACAGTAGATCCGTCTTCTTTACCTCTTTAGATATTTGTACATCAACCTTTGGGACCTGAGCCCATAACTGTTTCATTTTCATAAAAACCCTTTTTCCATCATTACAGAATTCTCTGGAGAAATTGACAGTTTTCTGTGGGTCCCGCCATTCCTATCAATCAGTCCCTAAACGATATGATTATAGAGGAATGACCCTTTTGTTTTCAATCCACTGAACAGATCGTACTGGATGGACCTCCTCAATTTTAAGAGTATTGCGTATAGCCCAGAGAAGGTTACCTGGCTTATCTTTAGAAAAAAAGTATCTAGAGGAATGAGGTAACAGAGGTGGAAACTTCATCCAATGAGCCCCTCTTAGAACAGGAGGGAGCCACAGAATCTCTCTCATAGCTTGATAAGGAATCTGTAGGTCTGAATCTCTTCGCAGGAGAAACTCGGTAAACTGAGAGCAAAGTTCCACTGTGAGAGCAGATTTTAACTCTTCAAAAATAGACATTTTTGGACGCCACTTACAGTCTTGGGAACGCATGAGGAGCGTAGCCACTTCTGGACGCTGGGCCGGTGATTGAACCTGCCCTACTCTGGATCCTACAGATATCCTTCGGTGAGGTCCTTGGAGGCCCCCCCCCCAGCTTTGTAAGACCTGCGGGAGGAGGGGCGAGAGCTGCGTGTGGCACTTTGGGTGCTCGGCGTTTCTGCTGACAAGGGAGGATTGTGCTCCGAGCGAGGTAAGGTCAGTACTGTGGGTATGCGGAAAACATGTATCTCCTCCCCCCCCCCTCCTTGGAGTGAGGCTCAGTCTTACAAAACCTGCCACAGGAAGGGACAGACCGACACTAGGGGAAGGAGAGGTGGAGTGGCGCTTATGTGATTTGACAACTTCCCATCCCTGTCTGAGGTCAAGGTACATCCTACCAGTGGGCTGTCATGAAAAAGTATATTCTTAATCTAGGTTTGCATCTCCTGCAATTGATCTGAGTGGGTCTTTTTTGCCTGAAGAGCTTTCTGCACTTGGCAGAGGGTAGGGGCTATGGAGCAGCTTTTTGCAGTGAGTGACTGATGTAAGCAGGCTGCCATATGGAAATTTGTGCCCACGCATATTAGTTTCCTTACTTATTCCACTACACCATATTGCAAAGAAATGTTTAAGACTAATCAAGGGATCTAGGCTTTAAGGGGCTTCAATCACCAGGATGAAGGACTGTATGCAAAATGAGCCTGAAGGGCTCCAAGCTCCATAGGTGTTAATGGAGCCTGGAGCTCCTGAGGCTCATTTGCATACAGTCTTTTTATTCTGGTGGTTGATGGTCCTTTAAAAGTGATGTTTAGTGCATAAAAACGGTAATATGTTGAAATGCAGCATAAAAATTGATTTTTATGCTGTATATGCAGGGATGATGTCTCATTTGCTGCAGAGGAAAAATCCACAGTAATAAGACCTTTCTGGAGCAGATTTTATTTTTCCCCTGTGTGTATGGTATTATCATATATCCCCACACTACACTGCTACTAGGTTTTTGTTGTGGATTTGCTGCATGTAAATGCTTTGTGGAAAAAAACGCTCCTAATACACAACTTGACACATTCCTTTCAGGAAGTTTGCATTCTTTGTGAGGTGAAGTATAAATGTATGACAGTTTATTATATTTGTTTTGTAAAGGTTGTCCTGGTAATATTATAAAATGTATTGTTTATTTTTTTAATATTTTTTTTACTTTAATTGCATTAAATATATACTTTAAAAAATGGGGAAAAAAGGATAACCTACTAATACATAGAGATCCTTAAACGATCCATCTTTATATACCAGGGCATTGAGCTTGTGTGACTCTATAGAAACTCTAGTGAAGATCTTAGATAAAAACCTTCCATTGACAGTAGGTAGAAGTGTATAGGGTAGATCTTTAAGATCAGTGTAATATTGCCTGAAAGTTGAGCTTACAGGTTCAAATCCTGAACAAAAGCAAACTAAATTGTATAACATTAAATATCGCATATACTCGAGTATAAGCCAACCCAAGAATAAGCCGAGGCCCCTAATTTTTAAAGTGGTTTGTCATGTCTAGACTTTGCAAAAGTCTGTCTTAGAGGATGTCTTAGAGAACACACAGCTATCCTTCAGGTGGTATGGTACACTGCAGTTTAGCACTTTACTCCAGGGGACCCAGGCTACAACCAGCCTGTAGGTCGGTCTGGTGGTCTTTTCTAGACACTAGCCATGTTTTGCAAAAAAAAAAAATGGGACAACCCCTTTTAATATGATCACATTTAAGAGCAAAGCACGCTTACAGGTCAGAATAGGCTTTGTGGTCATTGACCTTCTGGCATAGATGCATGTACCTACTATTATCAGACTATTGAAGGAAAGTCCTATATGAGTAACCCAGCTCCAAGCTCAGGCAGTAAATGTTATTTCTACTATAGTCACAATGATAATCAGCACAAGGCATCACTGATCTATAGTACAGCATGTACTTTATCATCACTATAGGTATCAGGGATTTCCTCCACCCCCACCCCATATATGTTAAATACGCCTCAGATGCATTAACACTAAATATTTACGTGCCGTCACCTTGTTTTTTCCCTAGTGATCATGCACGGAGCTTTAGCAGAGCTCTAGAGTTAGTCACTAGTGTGCTGACGAATGGTCATGACCATGAGTGGTCGTAGCAGACTCCTATTTTGATGCATTTGGGGCTTTTTTTTCCTTTTTTTTTTTTTTAACAATCTCTTTAACACATCAGAAAGAAAAATAAGTAACGCTTCTATAAACACAAGTGTAATGAGATAATCAGAAAGTATACTGAAAGATCAATGGCTGGAATATTATAGTAACTCATCACTGGGCCACTCAATAGTCCATGGATTTCCGCATGTGGAAGCAAAGAAACGACACCTTAGGGAACATGTTTATTGTGTTTGGGGGGGTAATACATTGGGTGCTCTCTGAGCTACAAAGGGATAAAGGAAATCCTTTCAGTACAAACTGACAAAGGTAAAACAGTATTCACAACAGCGTGTACCACATAATTGGAAAGATTTCTGGGTTTAATACAAATGACATTTTCTAGTAATCTACAGCTAAACTTTAATAACGTCGTCATACAGATAATGAATTAGGCTAAAATGCACTATAATAATATTTGGTTTGGAACGGTATCCTTAGTACATCACAAAATACATTTTGATATCCCAAAGAAGCAAGACTTGCAAGTAGGCATTTTAACATGACTAATCTACAGCTACAAAGTTCTACTCTGGATAGCATTTACCTTCTGGGGCAGTAATAACCATATAGGATAAAAGCAGAGAGAGTAGAATCGGTTTAACATATACACAGAAGTCCGTATTGTAAAGGCTAGAAAGATTCCTTGCACATTGTACAGATGCCTTGTGCTTCTTCACGCTGTACACTTTATGTAGCGTATCTCTTGGTCCACTGCCTGGCTATCCTGTCATGCTCTGCTCTGTTGGTCAAATACTGAGTGGCTATGCTTCCAACCAGGGGATCAGCTACAGGGAAAGAAAAAGAGGTTATTCCGGCATGAAACAGTTTACAAAAATCCTAGTGCAAACAGAAACCCCCAGAAGGTGGATGCAGCGTCGTAAAACAGAACATAAAATGGATGTACATTTTAGAGGACATAAAATAAACTATAATATATGTGAATTCTTACATCAAATTTTTATTTAATTTAGTTTAAACTACTGCATAAAAATCCACTAAAATTCTTTGAGAGATTCCCATTTATAATGACCCACAGTAAGCACAGAGGATTTATGCTGGGCTAACAACAGGAATCAAGACAACCCCCCTCCCCTTCGCACCCAGCAGACAGTTCACCCTGTACTTCCACGTTACAGCGATATAGATTTATGCGCGCGCTCCATTGTACGACTGAAAAAAAATTATGTTAACAAAAATGCTATTTATTTCTCTCTTAAAAAGTCAGACTAAAGCTACATTCACACGATGTATGCCCACCTTCCATAGTACGGCGGGCATACATCGGCACCGAGGAGAGGAGCAGGGGATGAGCGCACGGCGCCGTATTCCGTAGAAAGAGAGGACATGTCCTCTCTTTCTACGGGCTACGAAACTGTACGGTGCTGCAACGTACTGCTCCCGTAAGGCACCTTGAGGCCATAGAAGTGTATAGGGCCCGTATATATGCCCCCCCCCCCCCCCATACGTTCATGTGAATGTAGCCCAAGAAACTATAAAAATCCATCCCATAACCTGCTGGGGTTGAGTCATGTATAGATATGCCATGAATATTGCTGCAGATGTTATTTCACCCTAAAGCCCATTAGCCACAAGAAAGTTTGGTAGAACAAAGCTGCTCCATGTGCTTATGGCATGTAACGAAACACTGAATCTGCAACTACTGAACTAAACTCAGCAGGTCCGTTCAGTTTAGTGATTCTCGCTCTCCACGAGCGCATGGAGCAAGTTTGTTGGACTAAACCCACTCATAGGTAACAGTTAATTAAATACTTGTGACAACCACTTCACCCCTATCTACAGAATAGTGAGTGAGAAGCTAATTGGGGAGGGTCCAACTGTTGAGATCTCCACCAATCACAAGCAGGACCCCCAGCTCTCCAGAGAACAGGGATTCAGTTCTACTGCAGCTGGGTGTAGCTTGCTTGACCTGCAGCTCCATTCAATTTTATGGGAATGATGAAAAGGCAAGCACTGTGCTCTGCTACATCTTCGACTTTCCCTGGTGCATGCTTGGGGTGCTGCTCCACCCAACAGCAAGGATGCGATCCCATGATCTGATCGGGTCCTGGATTACTATAATAAATACTTAGGACCCCTCTTTAACAGAAGGTGTGCCAGTAAGTAGCTTTCAATCAATCCAAACTGTAAAACACAGTCCAGTCTGTCCATAAAATAACAGACTCCAAAAAAAAGGGTTGAAATAAGTTTTCGCGGGCCAATATCCATCCTTGTGATGTGTGGAGCACCGGGCTCCTGGCTATACATAAATACTAATAATTATTCTACAGAATTTCTCTCCTGAACAAAGGTCATTTTTGATGAAGCAAAGCATTGGAGAAGTTGTCCTCCACGTGCACTTGGCAGCATAATCATTTCAATAGAAACATTACTTTACATTAAACCTTTGCCATCTGTTCTTACATTTGTAATTTCAGGGCAGAACATAATTTACCACAGATGGGACAATATGCAATTCAAATGTGGAAGAGGACACAAAGCAAAGTAGCTGCTACAGAAGCCATCTTGGCTGATACCTTCCTTTCTGATGTAACGTTTTCCAGTACTAATACTCCAGTTATAGATATTATCAATAGTTCAATATTTGTTTCTCAAAGTAAATCTAATGTTTACATGTCAAATCGACAATCAAAAAAAAAAAAAAAAAAAAGCTCATGAGAGTAGTCTCTTGCATAATGCATCTAGTTCCTAGTCTTGGATTTGGCCAATTGCACCGTTTATTGATGGGCCTACGGATGTCCCATTTCTGCTCAGTAACAGTCACTGTATGTGGCAAAACTAGTCACTTACGAATCCCCAAAAGTAAACTCTTATTTATTGATATCCCATGATCTGAGGATAAAGCAAGTTGATTCTTAGGATCTGACACATGGGACCCCATCCAAATTACGAGAACAGAATCCCCTACTTATGTAGGAATGAAGCTACAGACGGTCCCCGACTTAAGAAAAAAAATGACTTACTAATGACCCCTAGTTACAGACCGACATCTCTGCCCCCCTGTGACCTCTGGTGAAGCTCTCTGGATGCTTTACTATAGTGCCAGGCTGCAATGGTCAGCTGTAAAGTGTCTATAATGATGCTTATTGATAATCCTTGTTCCTATGACAGCACACAACATTGAACATCCAATTGCCAGAGGGACAACAACATTTTTTTCTTCTGGAGTTACAATTCTAATACAATACAGTTCCGACTTGCATAAGAATTCAACTTAGGTTCTTTAGGTTTTGTTCTTATGTTGTATGTGACTTGGGACCCCTGTATATGTTTGCCTTAAATTCACCTTCAGAGTAATGCAAGACTAAAGTTATTTGCCCCTGCCCAATATTGACTTACCAGGGTTGCAGTCTGTCAAGAGGGAACAAATAGATAGCAAAACTTTTGATATAGTCAAGGCTGGACTCCAGTTGTCTTTCAGAATATCCAAGCAGATTACTCCTTGGCTGTTGATATTACAGTGATAGATTCTGGTTCTGAAAGTGACCTAAAATCAAGCACAACAAAGATCTGTTAGAGTGCTAGCAACATGGCAAAAGTGTACAGAAGGCAAGAAAACAGCCACAAATCACTATTTGTGTAATCCTCTCTGAACTAGAACGGAGCAGTTATACAAGTTTACTGGCCTCAAAAAGTTACCAAAGAGAGCAGAACCTACTTTTCTACAAGCGAGGGCTGAGAGACGCTTTCCATCAATGGCTCCTTAAAGGGAACCAGTCGTTAGAAATTGAGCTAAAGCTACTAGCAGTATGTTGTCAAGCATCTGTCCAGCCTCTTGATGTTTCTTTCATGGCCTCTTGTGGTGGTATCATCCAGAAAATCAATTTTTTATAGTGGACTGTAAATTGGTTTTATTAAGTCAAGGAGGCGGAGAGTTTAACACTGAAGGCAGCTTTCCCTGCCTTAGAATGTACCCTTCACTGTAATTGATGACCCTGTGTCCAGGGAGATCACTGATCAGATTGCGTTTTTTCTGGATGATGACACCAAGCATGGTCATGAAAAAACATGATCTAGAAGCTGTTCAACTGCTATCAAAACCGATAGTAATTGCAAGTATTTGCCCCTCTATTCCATCTCCACATTATAGCTTGTGAATAATCACAACTGATCTGTCGCAGATTAAAGCGCAATTCAGGTCATAGTGTTGAATTTTATGCCAGAGCAAGCTGCCGCCAGATAGAGCAAGGGGTTAGCACCTCCTGATGTACCCGAAGCGACAGGGAGGTGAGGCCTTCAGCAAAAATCTAGATAGAGACACTTCTATCTAGATAACCGTTATATCCGTATCCACCAAGACAAAAAAAACCCCAAAACCAACGCTTCTCTTACTGAACTGCCGCAAAAATCCTCTGCCAACACATCACAGAAAAATATTCCAGGCAAAATAAACTTTTGGATAAAATGCCAAATTTTTTTATTTAATAAAATATTAACAATACTTTTTAGAATAGAAAACTGGGGATTTGGTCATGTTCACATCAGCTTTCCTAAAACACAAAAGGTAGAATTGAATAGACTGACTGCCCTCTGTTCATCATACCATTTACAGAAGTAATAAAACTTTTCTGTGAATGGCGTTTTATTCCTGGCTGTGCCAGATTTACACCGTCTGCTCGTGTCCTGCAGTTTTATATTAGTCTCCTCTCAGTCAGATTTAGTATTGCTGTCAATGGTCACATTACAGTCTCACGCCTCTCAGTTACTGATCCGAGAGAATGTGCACAAGTCTGTACTATGATAGCTCTGGCCAGTTCTCATAGATACGTAGACTCCAACCAGGACAATGAAGGGATGTGGTATCCAAAACTACGACAGAGCAGGAGTTTCTAGACACAACACGATTTGCGAGAACCTGAGCACAACCTCCATGAATACCAGATCAGGTCTCACCAATCCTCTGCCATCATTTCTCAGGTTAAAGCCTGGAAATCACAGGTCACCAGTGTATAATGTCCCCCCACAGACACCAAGCACCTGGGTGAGAGCTCACATCTTACATGAGATGAGGAGTCCCGCTAAGTGCCAGAAACGCAGCAGAAGGGGATCAGCGAGACAAGTAACAAATTAAGTTTTTGCTCTGATAAGTATTTTTAAATGGAATTTTAATTTACCTTTGGTGGCTTGAATGGATAATCGGATGAAAAAGTGATATCCAAAAAAAATACTCCTCCTTCATATACTGATCCTGGTGGTCCCAGAATAGTCGACCTCCATTCATATATGTTGTCTCCCTTTGGGCCAGCACTAAAAGCAGGAAAAAAAAAAAATTACAAAATAAATACCTTTAACCTTTTTTTTTAAGGGAATTAAAGCAATATACAGCAATATCAACGTATGGACCATAATATCAACAGGTGGAACAGTACAAGTTTAAAGTAGACAAAAACATCGTGAAATAGAGGAAGAACAGGAGATTCAGGAGATTTATCAGGGCAAGTCCTTCAGTTTTCTGGCGTAATATAATTGCGGTTACTAGTGCACTGCCAAGTATTACAACTTATTTTCCTCTTTACACCATCTTCTCACTGAGAAGGGGGCCAGTGAGCAAGCTATAGCCTGAGCGCCTTCATCTGCAGGTTTTAGAGAAATTCTATGACGGCTAATGATAAAATCCCTCCCCTACCAAAACATATTAATTTATCACAGCAGCTGGATAAACATTGTGGTTATAAAGGTATATAAATATCAACATTCCATGCATAACAGTATCCCTAAGGGTGGGTGCAATGGCCTATGGGTTTTTATGGAAACACGTGTGATCGGTAACGGGCTTGTGTTTAAATACATCAGGTGCTTACCGATCACATGTGTTTGCATAAAAACTCATAGGCCATTGCAACCTTGCGCTTTCATTCTGTTTCTAAACGGCGTCAGAGATATATGTGTGACCATACCCTTTGTCCCTAGTCTCCTAACTTGACTAAGAAAATCACCTCAGATGAACCAGACCCCTATCGTAAAGCCTGAAGATAAAGCTAGGGGGTCCTACAAAAATCCTTTACAAAGCAATAAATGAGGTCAGAAAAAGGCTAGTGCATTCCCCAGCCAAGGGCACATCATCGCCCCCCCACCACCACCACGCCGAAACAAATCAAAGAAAAATGCAGCATAATTAAAATTTTGGCAAAGTACTTCAGGTATCTGCTGTTACTGAAACAAAGACAAAGTAATCTCTACTTCCTCCACGTTTGGTCGGTAGGTGTGCAGAACATTATGACAACGTTTCTAGTTTGCCCACAACAAAAGTCATCTTTATACAAAGATTTTGAGGCATAAGAAGTCATAAACAGGGTCTCCAAAGACATTATCACACACCAAACCTTCCTCTCATCATCACAGGCAGCGGGCGAGGAGGGATCCTGCAAGCCTTCTTAGGCGATAGTGCCACTGTAGCAAGACATCAGTCTTTGCAGAGTGGATATTTCGGCTTCCCCAGCCACCAGACTAAAATAGTTATGTTGTGCAGAATAGGCCAATATGTTTTTTCTTATCCCATCCTGGAAAATGTGTCTCTTTTGCTACCTTGTAAGGCAGCTCTCTCAACATCAAGCATGTCTTTTAGGAAGCCTAATGACATACTGGTTTGCCTTTAGTCCCACATATCTATTCTAGAAGGAACAGATTCCCAACTGTTGAGAGCACAGTTTCGGTGTGGATGAATCCCTTCAGTATAGCGTAGGGAACAGGTTTCACTGAAAGGCTTTTGCCTAGTATCAGGGAGCAAGAGCTCTGAGTAAGGAGATTCTGTCAATTAAGGCGCCTAGCAGGCATGTGAAGGCTTCTAGACATTGACGTTATGTTGAGCATTCATGTTTTTATTTTAACAAACTGTTATTTTGCGTTGCATGTTCATGTCTTATAGAAAAGTGTAACAAAAATAAATGAGACTCATTGTTTGTTCACAATGCAGGAAATGTAGAGACTGGTAGATGGTCAGCGATGCTCTTCGGCCGGAAGATAGAGTTCCCAGAATCGTATATATCACTATGATGCAAGGACTTCTGTCCTATGATTGGCCCGTGAGGCCTGGGTAATTCAAAGTCAATTGCTGTAAAAGTTACCCATGTGTACAACTTTGTTTTATATTCTGTATTAAGTCTGCTAGACAGCACTGTCCCCAGCAGCATTTAGTCCATGTGATCCCATCAGCGACTAACGGAACAACCGGGATCGTGACAATACAAAGTTGTAAACATATTTTGTTCCGTTCGGTCAGTGAGATTGGGCCATGGACTGCTGTTCTGGTTCCTATGGTTTTACCCGCACCTATTACACTTGTGTGAATATGTGATAAGAGAGATGGGCATAGTTTCTTCTCCATAGCCAATTGTTTTTTCTATGCATATACGCTACAATATGCCAGCATTTGATGAGGTGACACTTTGTAAGACTATTTTAGATTAGGGGGAAGACCAATTTTACTTCCACTTTCCACACAGATGAGCCGCCAAGTAAAAACTGTGTGTAGAGAGAAGAAGTTTTATTTAGAAAGAGATAAACCATCTATTATCTATTATTTCGGAGCCCTACTGAATCACATTATATATACAAATGATTAAAGTTCCAGCGTATCATATTCACAATCCCTCAGACTCCACACTGAGAATCCGAGGCGCAACGAGAAAAAAAAAAAAAAAAAAAAAAACCAACACACTACAAAAGAACGCGAGTCCTTAAAATCTTTATTTAAATGAAACGTGGAAACCCCTTTTAGTCTAAAGCCGACTGCTTGTACTTGTAATTTTCTTATTTTATGTGCCTCAGCCTACTAAAATGCAATAGAAAGCAGATGGAGTGACCTTAGGAGGTGAACTACCTGCTATGTAAACCTACAACGTGGGCTTACGTTGTATCACAATAATGATTTGAGAAAAACTTTTTAAATTCCAGGACATAGAAGATATGACAAAGGGTTCAAGTACATAAAATAAGTGCAATGAACAGGCTACTAGGCGAATGGTACAGGGCCACATAGGACATGAGTAGGGGAGGCTAGGTTGGGGTGGCACAGGACAAATCACACAGCAATTAGGGAGCCGAGGAGGCCTGGTGTAGATATGTGGGGATGGATTATACAAGGCAATGGGTTTCCAAATAAAGGGACGGTCACTATAAAAAGAAGCAGACAGAGGTAGAAGGGGTTAATACTGGATTTGGCCAGAGACATGGGGTGGGGGGGGGGGATTTACTGAGATTTGCACAGTTCACTTTTTTATCATAGAAGAGTGTATAAAATGCTAAAAGTTATTTAAAGTTTCATAGCTGTTAATTTGAAGTAATGAAGGGATAAAATCTACACTAGATATAAGAGAAAGAATGTGTGTAATATGCAGCTAGTGGCAATAAAATGTTGAGAGGAGGGAGGAATTTATTAATCCACTAGTGACCATCTTCTGGCCGGAGAGGAAAATAGTTTGTGCGCCAAGTAAGACTGAGCGATATTCTGGTGCTACTAAAAGTAGGTCTAAGGGCCAATTCACACGGCCGTGATCTGGTCTCAGGATTTGGGGCCAAATCACAGCCACATGTTCCTCATGGAGGGAGGAGGGGTGAGGAGTGCTCACCCTTCCTCCACCCAGACCGGTTGAGTTTTACTTTGATGGTTCATTCAGACGTCCATGTGCTTATCCAGAACGGATCTCGGTTGAGTACACAGACATCTGAATGAACGCTAAAGTTGAACAGTTTTTTGTTTCAGCAGATTTATCACTGTAATGATAAATTCTGGGGTAGTGCAAGACTAGCGTCTTCTAGCTGTATACTGGCGGACCATAAGACATATTGATAAATCCCCCCCATAGATGTTGGTTACACCACCTCATCAGTAAATCCTGCATTTTTCCCCCCATTTTCTCATGCAGCACAGGACCCGTAATATCTAAGCAGTTTTTTATGGGGCTCCATTTCTACAAAAATTGGCCAAACTGATATAAAAAATAGGGACTATGGTTTCCTTATTATTATTATTTTTTTTTAAATCTTGGTTCTTCTCCCAGGTGTTAAAATACGGCCAATGTGTCTGGTAAATCAGGCGTCAGATGAAGGTTGGATATATCTGCGGTTCTCACCATTAGAGGCCGGAGCAGAGTCCTTCTTATACAGAGAGCACCCATTTACCATCAATGATTCCAGAATCCTTCTGCTGCAATCTAAGGATTGTTGGAACCCGCACAGAGCAACCACAGAAATCATTGTTATCTTCGGATGGTCAAATATAGTAGTAATGTTACAGCCAAGTGTTCCAGGAAATCAAAGAATATCCATCCTCTGCTTCACTGGAGAGTCATTCAGCATTTAACTATTTCTCTGCACTGCACAAGGATGTCTATGGCTACAACACACATGGGTAATGTGCTGCATCCGCTGCTATATGTTTAGCAAACATGAATAAAATACAGCCTCCATACATACAATGGCAGGACGGATCAGCGGGCCAGTCATTGAATATATAACAGGCTGTCACGGTCTTCCTCAATTTACGTAAATCTGCTGCGAATAACCACACATCATTTACAAGATATTATGTCCCGTAATGTGTTTATTTTTACAGCTGGAGCTGCATTATGTCTAATAAATCACAGTAAGGGCTTCCAGTGCACGCTGCACTGATGACATTTACCCAAGCTTAGATTTACAAATGGCTGACACGTGACATTAATCTAACGCAAAGATTGGAAGTCATTTGTAATGCAGTTATAATATCTACGTGAAGGTCGTACTGCAGTGATTACCATGGATTGGATACGGAAACTAACAGATCTGTTGTTGTAAATTATGCTTAAAATACGGAAATGTTAAAAAAATAAAATAAAATGTATCCATATTGACAAACACCAACCTCTATGGATCAATTAAACTTCAAGGGAACCTGCCACCAGATTTACCCATTAATTTACTAAGCCTCTTATGTAGCGTATGAAGTGTGTAAATTGAAGTGTTCCCTCTTTTATGTGAAATCTCACCCATTTACCTACAAAGAATGGCCGCCAAAGTAAATGAAAGAAAATGATCAGTGAACTATATTTTGGCCTAGATGAGTCAAGTTTACAGGCTGCTGGGGGTGGGAGTCAATTCAGATGTCCTCATCTTCAGTTCTATAGGACCTAGAAACATGGTGTCCTCAGATATCATAGTTAAAGACATAGGGGGGAGATTTATCATGCACAGGCGCTTGTGCTTAGGCCTCCTGAAGTGGGTGGCAAATATTTCTACACCAGTCCTAACTGCGCAGCAAGTGCAGGAACGCCGCAAGAACTGACCGCTCCCCCCCCCCCTTCCTGCACGCCCCTTTATGTGGAAATACTGTATTTGGCCAGCAATGCCATTGTTTCAAGGCTTTTACACCAGCTCTGATAAAGATCCAGTTCCCAACTATGTGGGACATTTATCTGCATTGCACATTTCTTACTATGTGTGTTTAACTGCCTGTATCTGCAGTTCTGTAAGTCACAGTACCACAAGCCTGATGTGATATGAATGAGGAGATTTTTATTTTTAAAATTACACCAAAAGTTTCTAGGTACTATAGAACCAGAGTGACACTACCCCTGTAGCCTGTAAACTTGACTCCTCTCTGAAATAATAAGACTTGATGTGAGATTCTAGAAAGGGCATTTCATACCCTAAACTTTATCTTGGACGAAGCTGGACACGGAATCTTTTTTCCTCATTTGCTAAATTGATGCGACCCGTGCAGTAGGGAAGTCCGTGCCTCGTTGGATTTCCTCAAACGGTTTGAGGTGAGCAGGACTTTCTGTTGTTTATCCATTTCATACCCTACCTGGTGGGGGCTGACAGTGCCATGAGGTAAAATCTTGGTCTGGCGTCCCTTTAGATTTCCCATACTCAAGATCTGTTCTTTCCTTGGTCTGACTGGAAAGATTTCAGTACCACATTACAATGAATGCACACGGACCCATGGACTTTTACAGAATTCAGCAATCCAAGCTGTAAGCAGGCGATGAAGACGTAATACAAGGTCTACTATGTGCTACCACGAATACAGACAGAGAACCAATGTATAATCGGTTAGTGTTCTAATGCTTATGAGGGCATATAGCTGGAGTGATTGGGCGATTAAGTCATGTGACAATGCTATGTGACCAATGGGGGCTCCATCAACTGGCAATGCATATTTTATAACGGTTTGTGTACGGTCTCATAGAAGGGACATGCTACATACCGAAAAGAAATAGAGAACATGACAATCCCTTTCAAAACGTACCGCAAGGAATGTAGCCAACATGGATTTATTATCAGAGCCGTAAAGGGATATTTTTATTACAGCTCAGTAAACACTGGTGTTGTTCCAGGAATTAGAGCCACAGCACAAGATCATAGCATAGCATGATTATTCTTCACTGAAGTCAATGTGTAATATAATCACTACAAAAACCGTACACAACACGTACTACAGCATCTAGAAAAAAAGTAAATAAAAAACACACAGACTTATAAGACGGAAAAATTTGGCTATATACACGAATGAGTCAATTCGCGTCCATGAAAACCAGACAGACATTTTCGGAGTAATCTGTGAATAGTTCTGACTAGGGCACACAATACTTTTTGATAAGCTACAGCACAAAGGGGTTCCGTTAATGTCCCCCAAAGCCCTTCTCGCTCATTAGCATAGTTTTAAATTAGCTGTGGTAGGCATCTTTGAAATCACTCTGGAATTCCTCTACGGCCCCATGCACACAACCTTTTTAAATTGGCCCCATGCATTCCAATGGGAAATACAGCCATCCATGCAAGGGGGCCGGATGCAGCCTTTGGGCGTGCCTAATTATGCAGCTGAGCTCCCCTTGTTCCAAACTCAATAGCATCATTTGTAAAACGTATTTTTACACCAAAACGGCTCTCTTCCTGACCTTCACAACACTTGAGATGTAGGCTCAAAGAAAATCTAGCTTGTATGTTCAAGGTCCAAGATCCTTGGATATGGACAGACACCAGAAAAAGGGGGCACTATCAGGAGGAGCTGCAGGAAAGGAGACAGGTTAGACCTGGGGATGCTGGAAATAGAAAAAGGGATATTACAAATGTTCCCTTGTCTTATGCACTGTATTTCTTTTCATCATAGTGAAAAGGCCTGTACCCAAATTTAAGCCAAGGTACCACAAAGAAAATAAAATAAAACACCACCTGAGAGCCCCCTTAAAGATGATAAATAAATACTCAATACATACTTTTGGCTTCTTCTGCCCTACGGCTGTGTGGAGAAGATGGAGGTAAGTGTAGAGTTTATTTAAAGTTTAAACTCTTTTGCCGCGGCCCGAGAACGGGTGTTCCAGAACTCAGCCCTGGGCCACAGTCGGGTGGTTGGGAACCACTACCTCACACTACAAGGTTTCCATATTACGCTGTGCATTTGCAACGCTGCAAGTATAGAGCTAATCTGTAATGTGTGAAGTCACTAGAAAAAAGTATTCCAAAATTTTTAATTGCACAGATAAAATTTGTGATGCTGGATGATAAATCTTGGGTAGCAATGTGATGAAATCTGGTGTAGTCCAAGCCTGTCTAGTCATACACTGAACCTCATATTTCTTATGAGGATGCAATGGATGAACTTGATGCATTATGTGATCCTACCCAAAGACTTTACAAATCTTACTTGAATATGTGTAATATGTAAATGAAGAAAATAGTTTTTGCAGTGGGAATTTACTATTTACTTAGGATTTACATCCACAGCCGTGATTGTAGGCGCCCATAACACACACATTCCTACGTTGCGATGGCGTGATGATGTCTGCCGTTCACCAGGATTCCTATTAATGTGCATCATGTAGAGAGGACCAAAAAAAAAAAAAACACAACACACGAATGAAATCTTGTGGCATGTCAGAGGATATGGGAAAATCCCTATCAATGCTTCGGGCTGATCCTGGCAGCAGGTTTCAGTAATGACATCTCCTTAAAGTGAGCAGAGACAGGAGATAAATCTCATCGCTGTGCAGGAAGGTGATAATCCCGCATTGCACAAAGCAATTTTAAATAGGCGTAGTGTGCGAGTATATTAAAAAAGAAAAATTAAAGCCATGTCGCTAGCAGATGAATCCAGACAAACCTTCAATACAGAGTAAATTATAAATTGTAAAGTGCACGATATTTGCTACCCATTAGTGACCTCGGAGGTCTAACATGTGAAAAAAAAAAAAAAAAAAACACGAACACACACACAAATTTGGAGGAAGAAGTGTTTGGCTGGTTTTCTAATGTTTTTCTTCTGCTGTTCTTAATGTGCAGGGAACCTGTCACCAGGGACATCATTTTCACTAAAGACAGGTTACAGAAGCCCATTACAGCTGCTTTGCAAATCTGCCTTTCTGCTTTCTCTATGCACTTACATTACAATATAAATTGTGTATATTGGGTTGGATGAATTTAAAAAAAGCACCACATCACATGTCTGTGCTGCTCACTCCTTAGCTCTCAGCACAAACAATTCACATGTTTTTTTTTTAAATGCACCCAAACCAAAGCCCAACCACTGGGACTACACAGAGGATTCTGTCAGGGTGCAAGTTATAAACACACAATTATATTGTAATCTAAAGTTCTTAAAAGAAAGCAGAAAGGCAGATTTAATGGGCTTCTGTAACCTGTCTTTAGTGAAAATGAGGTCCCTGGTGACAGGTTCCCTTTAATGTGACATTTGAGTGAGTGCATTCAAACACGTCTAGACTAATAAGTCATCGATATTACTGGGTTTTGCCGTTGATAGGTTGCAATAAAAAACATAATTTTACATTGATAGGCTGTTTAGATTCTGCAGGTTTTGCAGGAACCTTTTGTGGAAAAAGTCACAATTAACACTCGGGATGTAGGACTTTTTAACCACCAATAAAATCAGATGCAAAAGAAGGCCACCAGCTAGGAATAAAGAATGCTCTTGACAAGCCAGGAGTAGTGATAAATTCCCCCCCCCCCTCCAATTATTCTTTGTGGTGAAACGGAAACTCAATATTACTCTTAAGGTAAATAGCGTCTGGAATGGATCCCGAACTGGTGGTTCAAAGTCTGTATTTTTTCTACCTGTGAATTCTTAGCAAAGAAATCCAAAATAAAACAAAAAAAACCCCAAATAATCTGAGACCTGCTCTGAGAAAGACCCTCATCAGCTTTGCTGGACCTTGGAAACTCATTTTTGTGGCTGATCTCTGCCCCACAAATCCCAGATCACTCTCCGTTATGCACAAACTAGGATGTGATTCAGTTAGCGGTAAATCTGGCCAATTTGTAAGACGTTCGGGCAGAGGACTGCTCTCACTACAAACTACAAATCCACATTATATTCATTTTATTGTTGTAGTTAGTAGGTTGTAAAATCTCTTTGCAGCAAGCAACATGCTTTGGCAACCCCTCGGATGCAAAATGTGGTAATGATCTAAAACTAAACTCTTGTTCAAGGACCATATCGGTTTATTACCACAATATAATACAATATCATTCCATCCACAAAGTAACATTTTCCAATGGAGAGAAGAGGTTACATTTCAGCACGTAAGCGACATGAGTTTCCACGACAAATTTGCTTAAAGGTTGAATGAGGTTTAGTATTTATTTCCTCCTCACCACAAACGCAACAAAAACCCCATCACATATCTTCACGGCAGGAGGAGGCTGCATCCGATGGCACAGGCGAGGCGGTATACAGAACTACGAGACAAGAATCTAACTCATTATGCCGGGCTCAAGGACACGGACCCCCATTATAACTCATTGTCAGCAGCGCTAATGATATTCAGATGAATTATGGCTGGAGAGGTCACTAGAGCTATGACAAAAGATGCATTTGAGAGGGTTTGGATTACACTAAACCTTAAAGGGAATGAGAACCATAGCTGTCCTCACAGTCTGCAGGATTTTTATTAGACTGCTTTGCTTTGGTAGCATGCACAAAATGCTGCAGATTTAGAGGGGTTGTCCAGAGGTTTTAAAAACAGCGCCACATTTGACCATGGCTTCAACTCTATAGAGTAGGATGAAGATCAACTACAATTCTGCACACTACCCGCGGTCAAGAGAGCAGACATGTTTTACCCTCCAGAAATCCCTTTTAGCTGCATGATTTGTCCCATCTTGGACTAAAAGCTGGAATGAGGGCACAATACATAACAAAGGAAGCATCTTTTCTTAGTACAGACAAGACAAAATGTTACTGTTCCAACCAATTGACTTGCAGCTGCTCACAGAAGAAGGAGCACAAAGAGAAAAGAGGAGGAGGAGCAAAAATGAGGAAGAAGTGCAAAAGGAAGGCATGGAGAAGAAGCTGTTGAAAGGAAGAACAGGAGGATGGAGGAGGAAAAAGAGAAAGTCCCCTCCAGGACCAGAATACTAGCATGTCCATTCATAATGTAATGATGGTTGTTATGTAATTAAGCTAAAAACTATTAAACGAACCCTGGCATTAAGGTGCAGTCACATGTTGCAGTTACAACTGCATTGCAATCAGTTTTGAGGTGGTTTTAGGTGAAGTTTTGTTATTTTAACAGCTCAAAGACATGAACTGAATGGGTGAATCTGATTTTGAATGGGGAAACCTGTTCAAAAATGTATTTCACTTATTAAATTAAAGCGGTTTTCCCACGAAAGAACATTCTCGCAATTCAATCCCCTAGTGATGTTAACACAATAAAGATCATTTTAACCCCTTCCTTTATAAAGTTACCCAATTTATTGCCATTTTAGCTCCTATCACTTCCTAGGCTGCTCACAGCAAAATACCAGGGTGTGAGCAGACACGTTATGCTCTATTTAGTTCTGTGGGGTGACAATGTGGTTAGATTATCAGGGTACAGGTGTATATACACTTTCATCTGGCTTCTGACATTGTACTGATACATAGAGAGAGATGAGAAAGATCAGAGATGAGAGAAGCATGGTGCCTATTACACAGAGACTGACAGACTTTTACATTGCCAGCACTGCAACATCCCACAGATATCTGCCTGGCTCCACCTTCCCCCGGATCACTTATCTCCTTGTAGGTTAGCTCCCCACATGATGTATTTTTGCTTGCAGGGAGTAAGTATCTATGTCTGGATCTGTGAAATGCTGTTGTTTTTTGTTAACAGTGAATTAGAGAATGTGTTATTTTGTTATCCTAAGTACATACAAGAAACTTGTCTTGGGAATACCCCTTTAACAAAACTCAACCTAAAACCACCTAAAAACTGATTGAGATTCAGTTTTAACTGCAAAATGTGACTGCACCCTCAATGTGTGTAAAATATCTTGTTAACCAAAAATGTTCTCAGCTGAGAAAATAACTTGTTGTAGAAGGGAACTAAATTGGGGCCACTAAACCACCAGCATGCTCTATTGCAGCTGGGGTTTACCCAAACCTGGGAACACCTGTCCTACAGTTTCTAGGTTATATAATATCACTTGATAGGACTGAGGATGCCAGTATAGGAACTATAAACCCCTGCTGCTGGTTCCATTACCACAAGCCTGTAGTTGCACGTCTCTTTGAAGTAATATTCTTGGTTTTATAAAACACAGATTTGATGTGATCCCTGGTGTCCATCACTTTCGATTAATTACGCTTCACTCTTGGATGATGGCAATCTGCCATCTGCATTGCCCACAAAGGGATGCCAAGCCAACATCTGGAGGAAGAATGCTAAGAGCAAACAATGCTGTAACCTACACAGAAGCAATGCTCAGAAGCAAACGCAAACCAATACACTCACAACACCAAAACCCCTTCACATTGCAGTGCCATATGCATTTGAAGACTTCCCATCACAAGTGTAATATGCATCTGTCGACCACTTCTTACCAAAAGTAGAGCAAACAAAATACGCCCCTGGGACAAGAGTGAGTATATTCTATTCCTGCACTGATCACAATGCAGAAGTCGCGGAATCCACGTTAAAGCAGAAAATATAGTCCACTATGGATTTGGTTGCTGGTTGTAACTGGGCTTACCTGCACACGGTAAGTCAATTCTCAGCTGTGGACAGTATTGTTGGTTTTTCACAGCCGGTTTGCATTATTACAGCATCAGTTATTCAAGATCCCTCAAACTATAGTCTATGAGTGATCCGTGAGAAAAAAAAAAAGGGGTTGTAAGTCACTCATTAACGGATCGGTCACACGGTCCATGAATATAACAAAGTATGGACTTAAAATGCAGAAAAGTGCCGTCTATTCCTAAAAAAAAAAAAAAAAAAAACACACACTGCAACACACAAGGTCATGTATGTCGACCCTTTCAGCTCCCTTGGGTTGGGCCACAGACAGATAAAAAAAAAAGTATATATACACTCCTAAAAACATCCAGTTTCCAACATTTTGCCTCATTATGAAGAGCTACATGTCTAGGTTTTGCAGTAGCTGGACTATCTATAATGCTGACCAATGGTTCACCCTGTATGGATCGATAAAGATCTATGACCAGCAAAGAACATACAGGTGCCCTCCAACAAAACTTAATAGTTTTGGAAAGTAATATTTAAATAGCCAGGCATTTTCATAAAATGTGCATCAACAGCCTAGATATATCTCATGCAAATTATTACGTGCTAAAAATGGTAAAATTGGGGAAAAAAAGTAACTTGACTCCTGTAATTTCGCACTTATAAAATTTACTCACTCCATTAAAACTGTGCTTATTGAATTGTCTATTTGCATTTTGTTCCAAAGCGCCGCTTCCCTCTAATTAGACGACGTTCTGTTTCCTATTATTTGATTTTCCAAATCCGAAGAAAGTTGCCATATCACAGCGGGACTTCTCTTGTAATAAAATAATAAAAGGCTCTTAGGGCATCAAACTGCTCGAAGGATTAAAAAGTGTATAGCAAGTATAGAAAATTAGAAGAAAAAAAAATTTCATAAAGTCATCAATTTCCATAGCGGGCGTTTACATTTTACTATTAGTATTCGGTTTAAAAATAATCGGAGATAATACTACCGCTGAGAAAAAATGATTCCTAATGACCTTGACATAGTGCTTCTGTGAAGTGATTAAGTAACTCATTAAGATGAATGATACAGACATTATGGATATTACGGAGCGGCATATTACCATGTAAAATATGGCCTCGTTCCTCCGATGGAATAATCCACAAACCATTCCAGATAAAACAAGTTATTTAAAGCAAGAAAAAGAAACTGTGTATTTCTATTACACTAAAGAAAAAAAAAAAAAATCACAAAGGATTAGCCACGTTAATGCTTCGCTGCCTACTTTAAGCAATTTCTCTAAAATAAAATATATCAATCATTCCCCCGCTATTCACTAAAGAGTTTTATAGCCTCCATATCTGAAACACTCAAAGTTAATCCTCATTATTATGACAAAGCTTCTATCTTGAGAAATCCTCTAATTAAAATTAACCAGGCGGCTGCCTCCAATGATCTGCACTCCTGATGTAATGCGCGTGTTACGGCAAGACACCATCAGAAGGGCTTAGGCCGATGGCCACCAGAAGAAGGGGTTTTGGGGCATTACAAAGTGATGGAAACACCATTAGTTTTATATACAAGATTTGCACAATGAGTTTATTATTGCAAAATTAACTTCAGAAATTTATAGAGCACGTTTGGCATTTAAAAGTTCTGGAAAATATGAAGAAGAGGAAACAGCGGCCAAATATATTTACTGGTAAACCTGCGATTGTGGGAGAAAGTAGACACTAGAGGGTTTCTCCTACAATGTAAAAAACGGCCCTCTTAAAGGCTTCTGTTCCAGTGCAAGTCCGACAAATAGCACAGAGACATTCTTTCCATGGTTCCATGTGTGAGACAACTACACGGGCTGCAAAACTCTGAGCAGATCCTATACTTCCTGTATTTGTGGCTCAGGTAGTCTCTACTTCCACCGGGAACTAAGTGGACCTCAGATGCCGTGGATACACAAGCTATGTTAATGAGGTCTTACAATGTAACCATCACCCTACCACTGCCAGTGAAATGGCTAATGCCAAGTCATATAGAGTCCCAAGAGTGAACAGTACCATTACTTGTTATGGAGATTATACACTATTACAGCCAATATACACTCACCGGCCACTTTATTAGGTACACCATGCTAGTAACGGGTTGGACACCCTTTTGCCTTCAGAACTGCCTCAATTCTTCGTGGCATAGATTCAATAAGGTGCTGGAAGCATTCCTCAGAGATTTTGGTCCATATTGACGTGATGGCATCACACAGTTGCCGCAGATTTGTCGGCTGCACATCCATGATGCGAATCTCCCGTTCCACCATATCCCAAAGATGCTCTATTGGATTGAGATCTGGTGACTGTGGAGGCCATTTGAGTACAGTGAACTCATTGTCATGTTCAAGAAACCAGTCTGAGATGATTCCAGCTTTATGACATGGCGCATTATCCTGCTGAAAGTAGCCATCAGATGTTGGGTACATTGTGCTCATAAAGGGATGGACATGGTCAGCAACAATACTCAGGTAGGCTGTGGCATTGCAACGATGCTCAATTGGTACCAAGGGGCCCAAAGAGTGCCAAGAGAATATTCTCCACACCATGACACCACCACCAGCCGGAACCATTGATACAAGGCAGGATGGATCCATGCTTTCCTGTTGTTGACGCCAAATTCTAACCCTACCATCCGAATGTCGCAGCAGAAATTGAGACTCATCAGACCAGGCAACGTTCTTCCAATCTTCTACTGTCCAATTTCGATGAGCTTGTGCACATTGTAGCCTCAGTTTCCTGTTCTTAGCTGAAAGGAGTGGCACCCGGTGTGGTCTTCTGCTGCTGTAGCCCATCTGCCTCAAAGTTCAACGTACTGTGCATTTAGAGATGCTCTTCTGTCTACCTTGGTTGTAACGGGTGGCGATTTGAGTCACTGTTGCATTTCTATCAGCTCGAACCAGTCTGCCCATTCTCCTCTGACCTCTGGCATCAACAAGGCATTTCCGCCCACAGACTGCCGCTCACTGGATGTTTTTTCTTTTTTGGACCATTCTCTGTAAACCCTAGAGATGGTTGTGCGTGAAAATCCCAGTAGATCAGCAGTTTCTGAAATACTCAGACCAGCCCTTCTGGCACCAACAACCATGCCACATTCAAAGGCACTCAAATCACCTTTCTTCCCCATACTGATGCTCGGTTTGAACTGCAGGAGATTGTCTTAACCATGTCTACATGCCTAAATGCACTGAGTTGCCGCCATGTAATTGGCTGATTAGAAATTAAGTGTTAACGAGCAGTTGGACAGGTGTACCTAATAAAGTGGCCGGTGAGTGTATGTGAAGAGCAGAAGATGATAGGTAGGTCCAGAATGACACATCATATATATAACTATTATAGATGCCTGACACAATATCTGCCCTAGTGTCTTCCTCATGACATATGTACATGTAACATCCCCTTACGCAGACTTCAGAAAGATTATCCAATGTTGAAATGGTTTGGCCATTCCTGATGTACAGCTCACAGCATGTATAGATCTGATCCTGGTTGTGCATGAAAATTGCCCACATCCTAGTGCAGTCAGAGTTCCAGGAGGCTTGTTATTCCTTGTGCAGAAGAAGCCGCGAGGGTATGAAAAACAACTACATGTGCTCTGGTTGAGGCCCCCTTGAGCACTTGCAAGTAGATTTTCAGTACCACCACAGATTTAGATTATATAGTTCAATATACATAGACTAATTACCATATATACTCAAGTATAAGCTTTTTCAGCAAAATTGTGCTGAAAAAGTCCCATTAGGCTTATACTAGAGTATATAAAAACAAATGAAACATTGTACTCTGTGGTGCAGACAACCAGCATCCTCTTCTCCCTGCAGCACCTCTTTGGGTTCTCGGCCGCGCCAGCAGATGCATGCGTCATCTGAAACTGACGCAGCAGTGCCGCAGCCTACTGAAGTCATAGGTTCTGTGCCAGCAGATTGCATTAGACATGCATCTGCTGATGTGGCCGGGAACCCAAAGAGGTGCTGCAGGGAGGAAGAGGATGCGGAAGTCAGCCCCGGAGAGTGATTACCAAGTTTTTTTTTTAAGAGGGCACTCTGCTGGACAATCTTCTTATGGGGGCACTCTGCTGGACATTTTATTAATTAGAGACTACTGGATATTTTATTAGACAGCAGCAGCTTTGTTTTCCACCCTCGGCTTATATTCCAGTCATATTCCAGTTTCCCCATTTCCCAGTTTTTTTGTGGTAAAATTCAGGTACCTCGGCTTATACACGAGTATATACAGATCCATATATCCCCATGTCACCTGCATAATACAATTCACTGAGTATCATCACTGAGTATGCAGGACCCCAGCAGTAGTGTAAAGCATATGAGACACATTTATTAGACTCGCCCTTAGGTATTAAGACTAGTAATACTCTTGTGTTTTAATTATTTCATCTCTCTTAGAAAAATGGCTGCATGTTGTTAGTCCCTTCTGTAAACTCTTCCCTTCCTTCGGTGTGAGTGACATGCAGAAAACACTACTTCAATTAAAGAGCTGGTAAAGTGCCAGGGGGTGCGGGGGGGAGACAGGTCTTCCATGTCGCACCGCTAGACGCTATACACAGCTATTTTGGCAGCCAAGTCTGAGGCCGATAATGGAGTGATGTTAATTTAAAGAGAACCTGGCGTATATAATATCTGATTCACAATGTAATAAAGCTTTAGCCTTTAACATACAAAAGGCAAAAGATTAAAAGCTGTCAAATTATATTGACAAGTTACTTATCAAAACACATTACGGAGATGGCGGGTGTCTATTTCTCCGCTTTTCCACTAGCAGTCAGACAAGGAGAGCACAACGCAGGGTTATCAGCACATGTGTGTAGAGCAAGGGGACCAGATCACACCATTTTACTGTACGGAAAAGCTAAAGACTCTGGAGACAAGCCTGCCACTCACCCCAGACAGAAGATATCTCATTACCTAGTATGTATACAGCAATGATATAACACAGGGATCCCTGGTGGCTGCACAATTATCTGACATCCCAGAGTCAGACATGTATGTACATAGACTTCAATCTGACAGGACAAAGATACAAGAGGCAGACTACAGCGCCTCCATGCCTTATGTGTAGTCAAGTGTACTGTGTATTCTCATCCGGGACTCCAGGAATCAGCTGCTGCCTGTACGGTCATATATTGGATGGATATTTTACATAGAAACAGTCGCGGTTACAAGCAGTCTGTCCACATCTGGATCCAGAGTCAGTGAGGATTAACCTCCAGCACTTCCATAGACTGCCCCTCCACAAGGGAGAGACATAGACTCTGCTCACAATCATTTTAAATTCTATTAATCTCCATAATTTAGAATGTTTCTTTAGAATCCTACATTGTTCTTACTGCTCCTAGAAACGCATGAATAAACTTCTGAAATAGAGTTGGTTAGCTACCATTTTTTCAACACCAGGCGCTATATTATACCTTGTCCATAATTTTACAATCTCTGGCCTCATGCACACGAATCTAGTGGGGGCCGCGATTCGGCCATACAATTTGTGGCCGGAACGCTGTCCCCATACACATCTATGGTACCCGGTCACACCGCACCATGACCATGCCCCGTTGGATGCTCGCGATAAGGCCTGGGCAAGCATCCATTCTTATACATGAGGCCTTAGAAATTGGGAGAGATTTATCAATCTGTCTCCACCTGAATTCTGAAGTAATTTATACCTGAAATGCTGTATGCGGAATTTGAGGGCTTTAGGCAATTTTTAGGTAGAGTTTGAAACTTGGCACTGCCTAGGCCGGGCACTGGAAATTTAAGGCAAACCAGACCAACTAATAGCTATAATATGAATAGCATGAATATGACCATTTATTCTAACTCTGTACTGGTCTATCCACTGGCAATCAAATATCTCCCAATAATAATTAAATATCCCCAATAAGACTTGGTATATAAAGGAAGTGGTTACTTCCCAAGAAAACTTTATTCACACAGCGAGGACCAATTCGTCAGGTATAAAATCCCTATATAATTATGAGACCCTTACCATTCTGGGTATGAGGGAGCTGTGGTATGGATTTAAACCCTCAGAAAAATGTTTTACATATTGAAAAACAAAGCAAAACCGATGATATTTTAGAGCCATTTTATATATGTATAATATCTAACAGCAAAATGGGGAAATGAACAATGATATTGATTGTTCAGTATCTGCCTGAGGGAAGGAAGGAAGGAAGGAAGCAGGAAATAACAAATGTGGCCCTGACCAGAAGAGGTTTACTATGAAAAATGGAGGAGCCGGCGTCTGCTGGTGCCGCTGCTATATGAAATCATATTTCTCAGATGTCGGATAAAAAAAGGTCTTGTGTTAAGCAGAAGGATTTTTTTGTGCGGTCTTGAAATTTATACGATTTTTAAATTCTAAGTTCAACAGAAATAAATAAGCCGAAAACGTAATTAACAAAAAAAGTCCCCCTCCCCCCCAAAGGCCAATGCTATATAAAACCGATGGGCGCACACAAAGTCATGTAGGGATGTTGTGTTCCAGACGGAAATCACAGGATAGCGGTCAATATCAATACATATTATGCCATTACATCAGAGACTTTTGTATAATTTAATAAGTATATGCACAATTACACATCATACTAGCCATAGTAGTACTGTCCCACAAAGCATTACTGCCAAATCTTGTAGCCTTACTCAACGTTATCTGATAAACTTGTGTAATCTTTACAAAATAAACAGCAGACGACGGGGCCAAAATTGGAGTTAAATCATATTAAAAGTGTGCTTTTATTGCAATAAAATATATGGCTATAACCAAGACCCTAAAAAAATCCTAAGAAATGTATTTGACTTGCAACAACAGCAATAAAAATATTTGTTGCATGTCCTCTGTTCCAGTCATGGAGGTGGGAGTTCTAGTAGTCAAGCTACCCCACCTCCTCACTGCTCTTACGGGAAGGGGTCAGGAACAAGAATCGTGGTCGCACACAACCACTGTCTGTCTCATTCAATGTTCCAGCCAGGCATTGTGTAGCATTTCCTACCACTGATAATAAGAAAACAGAGCTGTAATACTATACAAAGGGTGAACCATGCACAACCATAAAGGCAAGGTATAAGTCAGCACACAAAACAAGCAATGGAATATTTGAAAAGAAGAAGGAGTGTGCCAAAAGACAAATATATAAAATGCAATAAAATCTTTATTTGAACACTATTAAAGAAACTAAATCAAGACATGAAGTTAAAAACAATTAAAAAACATGTATTAATCAAGTGTTTGACGCAACCAGGTATGGTTCACCAAACAAACACCTCCTCCATGAAATATAACCTAGCCCTTAGTAATATGTAAGTACAGTACAGAAATAAAGCCCAATCTAGCACCCCAAAGGGATGACGAATAATCTGCCAAGACAATGAAGGCAAGACTATGAAGTGGATAGATAAATATACATTACAAAAGGTGGTCAAAAGGCAGAGTTACACAGGTCGGCGTCGGTACAATAAATCGTCAGGGCGGTTTGGTAATAGTGGAGGACGTGGAGAACTCCCCACGCGTTCCGTCTCCAAATGGAGACTTCCTCAGGGGTAAGTGTGCCATGCTCCCTTAAATACACCTGTTGATAGGTACGATGGGGGGTATCAATCAGTATGCTCGGCGCGAGAGACGGATGTGACGTTCATGCCGGATGTGACGTTCATGCCGGATGTGACGTTCATGCCGGATGTGACGTCAGACTCTACTAATAAAGATCGTGATATTAGGTTGCTAGGTATCAGATAAACAGAACGTTTCTGGTTTGGACTACTCGGGAGAAAGATACACGACAGAAACTCTGTTACTCAAAAAGAAAACAGAGCTGTATATTTCTGTAGGTGAATATTGGCAGATGGTCCCTAAGTAATAGTACCATATCAGTAGCATGCCCGAGCAGTGAGACCTATCAATTACGAACATAGATAAAGGGATGATGAATATGCAGGACTCTCTTAGTAGGATTGGATTCACGTCAGCAATGGCTGCATATAAGTTTACAAAAGGAATTTTTTACTTTGCAGACATAGAAAGGAACCATTTGGGGACATGGGCAATATTTTTAGAAATAGTTTTTTATGAAGTATTTATTCTGTGTGGGTTCATTTGAATGACAAGCTCCCTTTAAATTGGATATGTAGAACCTGTCCATTTCCATTAACTAGCCTTTGCTGTATCCTCTTTTTTGGAGTGGTCAAAGCAGCCCACTCAAAAAGAAAAGTTCACATTTTTGCGGTGGGCTCCCATTGTTTTGCTCCATTTTGAGAGCAGAACAGGTCGCCTTTGTGTATGTTAATAGACAACAATGGGGTCCTTCTCGGCTATTGATGGAGCATCCATATTTTACTAAACAAAATCTAAAACACGAAAGTGAAGTTAGACTAAACTGCAGTGAAAAAAAAAATGGCCGCAGGTCAATAGCAATCTGCTTTTCCTTTACAAGTCCTATCTTTTGATTTTGTCAGAGCAAAAAGTCACATTTTTTCCAGATGTCGTCTTTCTTCACATTACAGGAAAAAAAAAAAATTAAAACCAGAACCGTATGCACAGAAGATCTATAAACTAGAGCAGGAAGCTCAACACAGAAAATGTGTTCCCAGAGATGTCCAGACTATAAATGGTATTAGCATTGTTTACATGCGAGCAAATGATGCAATTCCTAATGGGATTCAGTCTGTGAGGAGCTCCACTCAATGACAACAATGTGTTTTCCATGTAACACTTACATATCAGCCATTAAGCCCTTCTCACTCATTCATGCATCATGTGCTGCCAATATACAGCTACTGGTACAAGGTCTGGGAAAGGTAGACTCCTGGGTAAGGGACAGCGGAGGGTGGACATCTTTTATACTAGGAGTCTACATAGATAACATGAGATATACCGTATATATAAATCACATCATAAAGATGGTCATAGACAGGAGGACTTCTTTTTATTATCTCCATAGGGTGGTTTGGGTGGCCACAGCCAGACTAGCAGCCTCTGGTTTTTGAAGCAGTTTTAAAGCTGAAACCAGGTAAGGTTTACAAAACGAGAAAAAAGTAAGAAGGTCCATGATCCAACTCAATTCAAAATAGTACGAGGCACGTCCCTGGGGGCAGCAATCAGTCTACAAAGCATGGACAGCACACGGTCCAGAAGGTTGTATCAGGTTCGATTGTTATCCTCTAGCCCAGTGATGGCGAACCTTTTAGAGGCCGAGTGCCCAAACTACAACAAAGACCCGATAATTTATCACAAAGTGCCAACACAGAAATGTAATTTGTGATTTATACTCCTTTCTCTGTCACAGTTTTCATTGATACCAGCACCCTGAGGACAGCTGTCACTTTAAAATAGCTCTGTGCACAGCAAGTCCTGGGCTGTCTGGGACTGCAGGCAGATACCGGGAGTCATCTCTGGTGATGACCTGAGTGCCCACAGAAAGGGCTCTAAGTGCCACCTCTGGCACCATAGGTTAGCCATCACTGCTCTAGCCACATGGTTCCCAATACGATCAATGGTGGGGCGACTGCTGGAACCCCAACTATAAAACACTGTTCTGTGACTGCTAGGACCCCAACGTATCATGGAAGATGGGGGTTTTGATCTCACTTACCGAATAAAGCAGCAGCTAAAGCACGCCTCCATTCATAATATGCAAGTATTAGAAAACATGTAGCACAGTGCTCTATTCCCTCTAAAACCCCATAGATATTAAATATTATTCCCGTGATTGTTGGGCTTCTGTGATTGGCGAGTACCAGTAGTCGGATGCCCATGGATTAGATTACTACCCATCAACAGGATATAAGGTAATAAACTCAAAACTGGCACACAGCCACGTCCATCCCCCCCTTCACTCCAGTATTCTATTTAGCCAACAGCAATACTCTGTCACCACCAATATGTAAATAAAGGAATGAGGAGCCTACAGGTCCCCCACCAATTTGATTCCGGTGGCTAAGCCATTAAAATTGTTAAAAAAGTACCATCTACAAAGATGGATTTCTAACCTTCAAATTTAAAGCAATAATAATAATAATAATAAATATTTCTAATGCTGCTAATATTTCTACACACATCAACATAATACCTGTCAAAAAGCTGCAAAAATGTAAAATCTGTGCAAACGTATCCCTAGTATAACGCTTTTAAATAAATAATATTTCACAAATAGTAATCGAAATTATCAAAATAGAAAACCTATAATAAGCGAAATATAATCGGCCGTACAATTGAGATTAATGGACATTTTATGTCAATTTAGTCATTTATTTCAAGTTAACCAACAGTCAGTCATTGTTAGTGAGAAGACGGCTCAGTAATATCCATCATCAGTGACAATGACAAAGGATGAAAGGACTCGGTGAGAGCGATCACTGAGGTTAACAGTCAAATGTGCTCCGTTATCGCCGGCCTGTCATTAGTTCATTAACTACTGGCTACGCAGAAAGTCTATTGTCCATTCTCTCTATTGGCAGCAGAAATTTCACTTTACCCAATAAGCAATTCTAGACAAATGTCTCTGAATGTTAGGAGTCAGGGCCAAAGTCTAAAAGCCAACTGGAAATTCTAGAACGTGTCTATGAGCTGTAGGAACATTGTACAGATGGAGCTTCCTCACGTTAAACTTCCAGCCAAAAAGTCTAATACACAATGCTTTACCATCCCAGGGCGTTCATGGAGGGCGTGCTGATGGGATGCTACAGCAGCAGGGCCCTAACAATGGCTCTCACCATGGTATCTAATACTTTAAGACAAGTTACTGCTGTGCATCAAAAACTCTGCAGTACATATTTGCCAAGTTTGATGGTACTGATGAATTCTACTAGTTGTAGAGGGGACTGGAAAGAAAACAAAAAAAAAAAATGCAACATTAAAAAGGGGTTTTCCAGAAATTCTGGGAAAACCTTTGCTCCGGCTCTAGCTCCCAACCATAAGGCAAATCTGTAGTCTCCTGGGACTAAGAGAAAGTGATGTCCTGTGGTCTGAGGAGACAACTAATTAGTTGAAGAGAGTCCCGTGGAACCCCCTACCCAAGAAGTTTTCCAATCAAGGCAGGTTAGGCCCTATCCACGTTATAGGGCCTAACTTGCTGATCAGTAGGGGTCTCAGTTCGAGGGATCCGACTGACCCCTCGAAGCACCAGCACAACACATATACCTCTGCAGAGCAAATATGGTTATTTTTTTTTTCTTTTTACACAGGTACACCCCTATAAAATTCCTATAAAATCCCTATGAAACATAATCCTTTTTACCTGCATACATATACAAATATGTATCCATATGTGAGTGGCTAAGGAGTCTGTACTTAAGTGAATGAGTTCCCCTATAGCAGTGGTGGCGAACCTATAGTGCGGGTGCCAGAGGTGGCACTCAGAGCCCTTTTTGTGGGCACCCGGGCCATCGCCCCAACACATCAGACAGGACTCAAAGAATCTTCCTGCAGTTCCAAGCAACTTCAAAGATGCTGCTTTTCAGTCATATATTAAAGTGATACTTACTTGGCTACTTGGGACTGTAGGAAGAGGGAGAATGAGTAGACAGGGCTGAATTATCTTTGGAGGACCTCCTGCTGGCCCAACAATGCTCTGTGTACAGAGGGACACTGGAAAGAAGCTAAAACGTAGCAAATTTTCCATCTTGTCCTGAGGAGGCCAATATAATTGAACGTTGTTGAGGAACAGGGAGCAATACGTTACTGCTCTAATTTTTGGTTGGCACCTCGCAATAAATAAGGGGTGCTTTGTGTTGCAGTTTGGGCATTCGGCTGCTAAAAGGTTCGCCATCACTGCCCTATAGTTATAGCTTTCCACAATCTCACACAGAGTCGGGCAGAGTCTGCAGAGAATGAGAAATGATGGCTTTATGATAATAACCACTATCCCCATTAAAAGTGTTTGACGCTTAATGACTTGTTTTATAAAAACTCAAACACACCAGCGGAGCAGCGAGCGCTTGTGAACAATCATCTAAACCTGCTGCAGCACAATGGTGGTGGGAAGAGACGCCAGCATCTGGGAATTCAGGGCTTTTCAGTACAAAATCTAGTCTCTTAACATCCTGCATTGTGTATAACCAAGTGCCTGCCGCTCTATGATCAATCATGTAATAAGAGGAATTAATTGATTTATAAGAGCAGTTTAGAAACAGGATCATAAAAACTACCAAAAGTGTCACACAAAGGCGCATCTCCTCATCCATCCGTCTATCGAGATAAATGCATAAAGTTCCGGTGGTTAAACTCCTGGAAATAAAATATATGCTACAGAAAAACTGTCCCGCTGATGTGGCATTTACATACAGCCTAGATCCAGAGGTAGCGCCATCTTCCTACAGCTTACCATTATAAATAGAAAGGTCTCTCCCATAATATAAAAAGTAAAAAATCAAATATTAAAATCCCGCCATGATGGGATTTGGAAAAAGATACTTATGTACAATATGGTTCCAGGTCCAGGTAGGGGCATGCAGGGTGCTAGAAGTTTTGCTTCATTGTAGTCAACGCTGTACAAGAATTTGGAGGTAATTGGAAACAGACATCCAGTCTCCTCAGTGGTTCAGGTTTTTGTTATATCCTGCTTCCATGCTTTACACGGTGTCCCCAATATGTTGTGAAGAAGATATCCCGTAAAGCAAGTATAGATCATGTCAGATTGGAAGCGACAGGTTACACTAGAAAAATAGCTTATAAGGGCATTTACAAAATTGCAGAAAATATCCTTAAAAATTAAGAAAACAGGGCTCTGCAGGTTTTCTCCATTAAAAAGGTTGTTGCCAAGGGAAAAGAAGATCTCCATAAAGGGGTGGGGCAGGGTCCACGCCACACGGTACGAGTCCTTACAACTCTTCTTTCGTTGATGAAATCAGATATCATTTGTTTTAAAAGAAAAAAAACAATAGTGAAACAAAGTAAACAAAGCCCTGGTCATGGCAACTGGGTGCAATATATGCGGCATAAACATGTGACCAATCATGAGGACAATACCAAAAGACCATAATATTCTACAACATTTTCTCTCTTCTCAAGGTATAAGGACTTGCACTCTTTGTAGCGCATCTACAAGTGCTCCTCAAAAAGTCTTTGTTTTTCAGTAATTCAATTATAAAAGTGAAACTCATATCACAACAGAGTGAACGTTTTCAAGTGTTTATGTTAATGATTATGGCTTACAGCCAAGGAAAACCCATAAGTCATTATCTTAGAAAATTAGATTTACCCAAAACACCTGCAAAGGCTTCCTAAAAGGTCCCCTAGTCTGGTTCAGTAGGTGACAAAATCATGGGGGAAAAAACTGCTGACTTGACAGATGTCCAAAAGGCAGTCATTGACACACTCCACAAGGAGGACAAGCCACAAAAGGTCATTGCCAAAGAAGATGCTGTTCAGGAGCGCAGTATAAAAAATTATATTAAATCTAAAGTTGAGTGGAAGGAAAAAGTGTGGTAGATAAAGGTGGACAAGAAATCAGGATAACTGCAGCCTTGATAGGATTGTTAAGAAAGGACCATTAAAAAATTTGGGGGAGATTCACAAGGTGCAGGACACTGCTGTGTTCAGAGGTTCAAGAGCCACCAAACACAGACGTACCCAGGACATGGCTACAAGTGTCACAAACCAAGTGTCAAGTCCTTCCAGACCAATAGATGCCAGAAGCGTCTTACCTGCTGGGCCAAGGAGAAAAAAAAAAACTGGACTGTACAGTGTCACGAAGCATTGTTTTCAGATTTAGTTTAGAAATCAATGTCCTAAGGTCTGGAGGAAGAGTGGAGAGGCCAAATCCAAGTTGCCTGAGGTCTAGTGTGACGTTTCCACAATCAGTGATGGTTTGGGGAGCCATGTCACCTGCTGGAGTAGGGCCACTGGGTTTTATCAACACCAAATCCAGAGCAGCCGTCTACAGGGAAATTTTAGATCACTTCGGTGCTTCTCATTTGCATAATTTTTAAAACGTTTTTTGTAAAAACAAGGGCATAAAAAGTAAAAAAGCTGAATCTGCCAGAGGGGGCACATAGCAGTATGTCAGTGTCCTCCATCCTGATGGCAGATGTCCTTTTACAGAAATAAACAATTGCAAAGGTTTGCTCTGTTTAAAAAAACCTTTTTACTGATAGTCTAAATTTATTAAAAGAAGCATGTGTATTGTTATAGCTGTCTGAGGGTAAAACAGACTACACTACAACAATCATAACTTCTGCCAGATGGAGAGGGAGGAAAAAAAAAGTCATCTTATCAGAAGCGGTTAATGAGAAACCGCGGAAATAAACACTGCAATCACAAAGCTGCTGAATCTATTCCAGAATTAAAACCTGAGCCTAGTTGTATTATTCCCCCACCCCATTTTGAACCAGCTTTATTATGAAAATACAACAGAAACCTTAAATTGTCCCCTAAAGTGTTCCAAAACATGTCATACACCAGAAAAAATTAAACAAAGGCATTAAAAAAAAATTGACAAGTGAATGCTTGCAGTTGCTAACAAATCAAGTGATTGAAATCGTTCATTTTTGGTCAGCAAAAGAACATCCGATTTCAATCAGACTTCATCCTTAGTGCTATCCAACCATCCAAATTTGTTGTCTCAGGGGCACATGTACCATTGTTTTGGCTTTTTCTATTATGGCGCTCAAGACAGCACCTATGGGTGAGTTTTCTGCAGGGTTCTTTGAGTCATCACCCAATGTGGAAGTTGTAAATTTGTTGCAAATCCATACCTCCTCTTGGCAAGTGTCGGAAAAACAGAGTGGAGAACGACTTTTTTTGTTCAAAATGTTGCAAATTCACTAAAGACCTAAACTCGGATAAATTGAAAAAAGAAAAACTCCTAAAACACATCTGACCAGCAGAAAAAAAAAAATGCTAGCAGCACAAAGGTACATGTCCCCTTAGCGTCATCTGAATTAGGTCAGATTTTTACATTGATTTTTCCAGCTTTGGCCTACAACCTTGAGACCGAACACAATATGATATAATCTAAATGCATCCTATCCTTTTCACACACCAATTTATCAGAAGTGTCTGATGTAAAACGGTTGCATATGGAAACCTGCTTTAATTTTATAAATAGCTGTGGGAAAATGAATCCTGAGCTCTGATTGGCTGCCATGGGTAACTAGAATAGTTCTGCTCTCAGACACTTCTGATAAATCTCCCCCATTGACTTCAATGACAGACCTGATCACCACCCAATGGCTGGTGTACAGTTATGTAATAAAGTTAGACTAGTCTAGTTAACCTGCCCAGATGTGACAATAAAACATTTTTTTGGTTACAAAGTTCTTTTCACACAGCCTGGCAAGCCCCAAGACACGTAGGCAGGTGCCAACCCCACCCGTCATACTACACCCTCCATGTTTGCACAACACTTAAGATAAAAAAAAATTATAAATGGGAAAAAAAAAAACCTAACGAATTCTGCAGCAACATTTAGGTGGCGACATCCCTGCCTGCACAGAAGCAGAGCTACTAGGGGTTTCTTGGTTGTAGTTCATGGATAGAAGGTCCGAAGTAGAGACCCTTCCTTCATTCTGTGTATATGCCCTGTATAAGAGACTGGTTTTAAAAAACACTTCTAAATCCAAAATTCTTAATGAGAACCTGTCACTAGTTTTTACCCCACTAAACTACTACCGAACTACTAATCTTTTAGTTTCATTCTTTCAGGTTTACCTATATAAAAAAAAAACTCCCCCAAAGTCAGGCAAATATGACTTTTCTGACCTTATTTTCACAAAGGAAGATTCAAGTTGTTAGTAGCAGGGGTAGTGTCACTTCAGAAGCCCCAACCTTCCGCTCGACAGTACAGAAACATACATTTTGTGTCATGTTAAAAAGAGAAGGATCTTTCCAATCACATCAGGCTCATGTCTTTGTGGCCTAAGGAACTGAAGATAGACAGCTAAACGCTAAGTTGGAAATTTAAGCTACAGATATAGATCCAATTCCCACCAATTTTTAACTGCTTGTATGTCCAGTCGTGTAGCTCACAGAACCACAAGCCTGATGGGATCTGAAAGATGAAAGTCTTATCTTTAATATGACACAAAAAGCTTGTTTAAGGTATTATATAAGATAGGGGCTTCTGTAGAGACCACTAAATTTGACTTGGGTAAAGATTATTATTCGTCAACCAATTTTCTCATTTTTTAATAGGGAAAGGTGAGATTTCACAGAAAAGAGGGAATTCTAGAAAGGACATGTCACACCTCTACCTGAGGGGACCAGACGTTTACTGGTGTAATACCTTGTGACAGGTTCCCTTAGAAGATATGTATACTAGAACTTAAACACCAAAACTGGTTATTTACCATTAAGAAATGGTAGTACAAACATCCTTCACAACCACGTATGGGGTGGGCATACGCGTTAGAGAGGAGGAGGGATGACCACTCCCCTCTCCATAGAAAAATGCTGTATGGCCGGAGATAGAGCTTTCTGTATCCTTTTTGTGGCCATGGTTCAGAACAACGAGTTCTCACCATACCAAACCTAGGCACCATAGAGGCCAATGGGGGAGAAAAGGGGATGTATATTTGTAAGAGGTATATACAAAGACCAGCTCACCTCCCGTTATGGCATGCCGATCGAGGCACGGGCCTCCCCTCTGCTGGGGTAGAGTATCCAAAATAATGCATTAATGTTGCACGAATAAAGGATTTCAAATGCATTGCCTGGAGCTTGGCTGAGCCGTCTTTTCGTCTATTTTGGATGTATATTTGTAGCCGGTTATACGTTGCCCTAACGGTTGCGGGAATGAACCATAAGGATGGATTTTGTGAGTCACACGTTTTGATAAGCTTACACGTATTATACACTTTCTAAGGCTAAAACCTCATATCACACACCTATTGAGTGCAAACACACGATGACAACATACAAGCAGCAGGACGGTGAGACTACAGCACGAGCTTCCGAAAAGAGCTAAATGTGCCTGTAAAGCCGCTGACAAAATCAATTCACAAAATATTGCATCCAGCCAAGAGCATGATTCATGGGATATAATGCCTTTAATACAGCGTGCAGCCATTATGGTAAAACATACGGCCACACAGTAATAAAGAGCACAAGTTCAGCGCTCAACGATATAAATCCATGTTGCATTAAAACAAAAATAGAAGAAAAAAAAAAAAAAAAAAAAAAAAGGGAAGAATTTAACTTTTTGGAATAATAATAATAAAACAAACAGCAAACACAAAGCATGTAATGTAGATAGACAAAAAAAAAACATTTTTTTTTTATATACGCCAACTCTCCCCCCTGCTTTACCTTCCATCAATCACTCCCTTAAGCATTACAGTGCTATATAATAAAATCAGCAGCACAACACATGCACACACTAGAAGACGCCATATAGTATACACAGTCCGAGACGTCCTTTTAAAGTTTAACAACCGCTAGTAAGAATTCAATTAACAATAAAGACATACAAATAAAACAAGTCACATCCAGCTGGATTGCAATAAAGCTAAATGCAAGAAAGTGAAAAGACAAACTCCTCAGAAAAGAGATCTTACCAAATAACCTGTGGCCATTCCACAGGAAAAACTACTATCAACGTGCCAGTAACTGGCAGGGCATGCTGGGAGTTGTAGTTACAGCTGCAGCTGGAAAGTTACAGTTCGGAAACCCGTAAATAACTACAATATAATTTGGGTTCTGGAGTATTTAAAGCTTTTTATTTAAACAAAATGTTATAAATGAATAGAGCAGATGATAATATTAAACTATGTAATATACTTTATTAAATGTGTCTATGTGTCCTTTTACCTCGGCCTTTCTTCCGTTAAGCAGTTTGTGCAAAGCTTTCTGTCCGGCATCCACTGACAGCTGAGAGTTAAAGAAACCAATGACTTAAAGGGTTTGGGGGCGGCTATAAAAACAAACACTTTATACTTACCTCCTCCTCACATTCTTGTGCAGTAGCACCCTTACTGCTGCCCCCGACCACTTCCACACAGCTGCTATAGCATTCATTTCAGTGTGCAGCAGGCACATGGCATTAGTCAGGAGTGCTGCCCTCTGTAGACAAACGGAAGCGACGGGCACCCCCGGACAACACCTTTAAGCCTTGGATATTGTAATCTCCTCAGAGAGCTGAATTATCAAGAGAAATATTTTCTGGGTATGGAAAGAGTTAATCATTAACCTGATTTTCTATCTGAGGTGGACCAACCTCAGAAGACCTTCAGATCCACTGCTCACTACAGGAGGAAGAGCAGGAAAAAAAAAAAAAAAAAAGGCCAGTGTGGCTGTTTAACAAGTACATTACTAATATCACCTGCTTTATTCATTTCTGAAATGCTTCACGACTCACTTTTCACCTATAGAACTTTGTCTTGCTGCATAGTGTATTTCCCCTTCTATGTTTTAGGAGATTTTCTTTTATTAATTCAGGGATCCAAATAAATTTTCAGTCCAAGGCAGTACCATTAAAAAATAAAAACATCAAAACCAAGAAGTCACGTCACCTATGCGTGTAATAATCTGTAACTCGTACTAAAAGGGGTTGTCCACTGGGTTCTCTTTTTTTTTTTTAACAAAGGGCTCAGAGTGGAGTTATACTCCTAAAAATCCCATAGATCTCTCATTCGAGTCCTGGATCTCTCCATTATCTCATTTTAGTGAACACTCAACACACAGGTCACTTGATTACTGGCCAGAGTAGTGATATGCCACTGTCAGTGCTTGTATAAGTGGGTAGTGTGTGGAAAAGGAAGGGGGGGTTGTAAGGACTAGCAGAGACCCCAGCAAACTCTGAACAAGAGTCTATGGTAGGGAAGGAAATCTGCAAGGACTGCTTCATCTGTTCTCATTTTTAACCCACTTCCATCCTTTTTACTTTGTAATGGATTTAATGAAAAAATCATCAGCTTTTATGCTGCAATTATAAAAAAATAAAATATATAATACAAATTCATCCTGAGCTCTTTGAAATAAAATGTTCCCTACTGGAAAATCTTCCTCCCCCCCCCCAATTAATTTATTTAAGAAGTTATTTTGAAAAACGAATTTGATATAAAATTTCAGTGAGATATAATAATACTTTTTGTATTGAATGGGCAGGTGAACGACCCAGCTCCTATTGTCTTACACATCATATCCACAAAGAAACCCGGCATCACAATATTTACATGTTCCTATTACATTGTAACCATTTTATTACGTTACTTCTGTAAACATGACGTAACCACAGCAAACCAAAGCTACGCATAATAAAACTATACATTCACATAATCACAGTGCAGCCATGGAAGACAAATACATTACATTACAAGGATTTCAGAACTTTTTAAAGTACTGAAATTCTCTTTGCAGGTGGGACGGAACATGACCTTGCAAAGTGACTGCAAAAAAAGGTAAACAAGTGCAAGCGTTCTGCCGAAAATGACCAAATTAAAATGCTCTAATTCCCTCCAAATTCACAAAATAAGAGACAACTTTAGGGAGTTGGAAGATAAAGCGTGCACTGTGTGATTCATTGCTGTACCTTTTTCTTCTTAAATGATTCCCCTGCACATCAAAGCGGTTTTTAGAGCCCAAACATCTCCTTTTACTGCTCAGCTAAGAGCCCATTAGATTGCTAATTTCTTGTGGAAACAAAGCAATTACAGAACGTGAATGGTTACATACCTGCAGTTTGGTGGAGGATCGAGGGTTATTTCGGCTAACTCCTTCTGAATCCTGGAAGTGAAATGAGAAGCGTTTCAGACACCGTGCAGAATGAATCCGGGAATTACACTGCCCTCTACCATCATGTTGTTAAATGCAACATTGGCTTTGCCTTCAGTAACGCTAACATGGCTGCTTCCTCTTTGTTCTCAGAGGCATAACCCAAATCCTACAACGCAGGAACTTAGCAGCTCAATTCCAGGGGCATCTGAGCAGAAATATAGCATGCAGACCCTGGAGGAGGAAAGAAGACCCCTCTGTGTCCTCAGAAAAGTGAAAAGGTTTCTGTGCCAAGCACTTTTAACTGGGGAGAATTCCTTTTCTAGCTAATATGCAAATGAGGCAGAGAGGGAGGGGGGCGAACTCCAGCGTTTTGACAATGACTTTAAACCCCAGGTCTGACCGAGCCACTATTAACACTGTAACGCAGGCTGCAGCGAGCAGTCATTTTACACAGCATTCAGACATAAACATGAAAAAACAAGAAAACTTCCAGCTCCGACAGCTCAGAGCAGCAGGTACAGGTCTGCCGAAAAGTTCCTGAACTATTTATAGAGCCTCTGACATAGAAACTTAGTGGCAGCTTTTGCTATACACATATTCGGTATAGTTTACTATAGGGAGATCATAAACATAAACTCTGCTACCCTGGAGATAATATTATGTTCCGGAGAGCAGAAGTACAAATAAATGTCAACAAGGCACATAAATTCAAGGGAAATTAATTGGACACACATTTTCAGCAGAATTCACTCTACTCTTCAAATTTGAGCTGTAACGTAAATGGTGGATTTCATGTCCGTTCCCCGGGTCAATTTTCAATCTAGTTGAAAAGATCAGCAGCTTATAGGGGAGATTTGGTAAAATGACATCCACTTTGCAGCTACAGTGGATCTTGTGCCCATGCTATTGCATGTAGCCACCCTATCCGGACATACAGTTACAGGATAAGAAAAAACAAAACTGATCCTTTCCAGAAAAAAATAGCACCACTTCTGTCTCCAGGTTGTGTCTGGTATTGCAGCACAGTTCTAATGAAGCAAACAAGGCAGAACTGTAATACCAGGCACAACCTGTGGGCATGTGTGGTGCTGTTTTTAGACAAAATTAGGCCAACGGCACACGTGGTGCTTTGAACCCGTTTTTGGGCAGTTTTTAAGCAGTCCGTTAAAAACCGCATTCATTTTCGACCCGTTTTAATTAAGATAATTGGTAAAACCGGTCAAAAATTGATGCTTTTTCAAAAACCGCATTTGTTTTTTAACGCATGCGTTTAACGGACTGCTTACAAACAGACCAAAATTGGGTTCAAAACGCCACGTGTGCCGCTAGCCTTAGAAAGTTTTCTAATTCTCCTTGAATCAAATCAATCAGAAGATTAATCTTTATTTAAGGGGGCAGAATCCTCACACTGGACAGGGGGACCATAAAAGATTTACTAGGACCAACAAATCTGCACCTCCATAATCCAGAGCTCTGTAGACCCCCCACCCCCATGAGTCCATGCAAACCCTGACAATGCAGAGGTGACTGCGGGAACATCATTATTCAGGATCCAAGCTCTAAACACGTCCCTAGTTCACACGTCTAAACTCCACAAATCATTACTGCATTCACAGCAGCGACGTGCAGACCATAATGAATCTCACTCCAAGCATCATGGAGTACTCGCTCCTAACCTCAGATGACATCCTCCTGACCGGGCTCCTGGAAAATGCAGCTCAAGCCTCCAATACGGGGGATATTGTATCTTCTCAAGGAAGGTGTAGAATATTCTTCATGGACCCATTTCATCAAATCAAAAACAGGGGCAAGTGTTGGAGAGAAAAACATAAAACCACCCACACTACACAGATGTAGAGAAATATTATCTGCTGGCATTGGATATCATTGGAATCACACATGGATTATTATTGCGCACCACTGACATGGATACGGGAGCAACGTAGTTTATCACCTGCCGGCACAACGTCATTGCTGGAGGCCCGACTATAGAGACATGTAAGGGAGCCTAGAAGTGATTGTGAATCAGTGTTATTCTACAGCAACATTCAGCAGAAATCTATCATTATAAACCAGGGACACTTACTCATAGGCACCATGACTGTGGTAATCTTCTTATACATGATATCCATGGCCTCCTTCCTTGTAATTGCAACTTTTAAAAGCATGCTAATGAGATAGAAGGGCTCCCCAGGGGGATGTTAAGAGAGACCCTCTTATGTAGCTTCATTGGCTGCTACACTGTGTAAGAACACTCAGAGCAACATCCTGTGAATCTACAGCATGCAGGGGCTCTGGTAACACCCACAGGAGCCCATTAGAGCCTCTGAGCGCTGTAGATTCACAGGATGTTGCTCTGAGTGTTCTTGCACAGTGTAGCAGCCTATGAAGCTACATAACAGAGGGGCTCTCGTAACATCCCCTGGGGAGCTTTTAAAAGTTAATTTTACAAGGAAGAAGGACATGTATAACAAATATAAGAAACTGCTTTCATTGCCTACTCTGGCTTCAGACCACACATGGTGATTTATTTTTCTTTTTAAACTTTTTCCCTAGCAACAAAAATTACTTTGGTATTTATTCAGTCAATCGAACCAGCCAAAAGCCAACATAAATATAGTCATAGAAAATGATGCAGTCCAGACATGTGCGAGGCCGGCACATGATCCAAGGAAGTATACTCGTGTGCTCAGCGACATGCACCGGCCCCATGTGCTCTGAGGCTGATGAAGGAGACATCAGCAAATCTCTGCAACAGTATCTTAAGTATCAGCCAATTCTAGAAAATTCTGATATTTCATAATTCCTCCACCTTCTAAAGCAACGCCTGGATTTAAAGACAAACTATAGTCAAGGCCTTAAGCAAATGACTATCATTGGTGGAATTTTTATCATTTTTATATCCTTCCAAGACACAAAGGGTTCCTACCCATGTGACATTACTTTAAGGACAGCAGAACACATGTGACCCGGTGGATGATACAACCACAATACAACAAAAAGAGGAAAAAGCCCCTAACTTTCCCAAAAGTCATCTGCCTCATAGCATGTCAGTAAGGCAACTGACTGTGTGCAAACAAGAGCCCCACAGTGACTTATATTGCTTATTATTACAATCCATATCCCTGGGCTCATCAATAGGGGAAGGAAGGCTTCCCACTGGATGCACCCACATGGATTGCTTTGTAAATACTTATTGGGGGGAGGGGGAATTCACCAAAATTATGTATCACATCACTCTAGCATTCATCAGAAGAAATTTTTTAGAAAATAGAAGCCGCCACCAACTGTACACTATAAAGCTAAACCTGTTTTGTCAGTAATGAGGAAAAGTTAGTGAATCATACAGGAAGCTACTCATCTGCATGTGTGATACAACCACAATTATACTGGGGGAGTAAGAAGGATGTCTAGGATTAGGAAAACTGGTCTTCCTCCCCTCCCCATCGATACTGCCATTTCCATCAATTGTGGATGAAATGGAAAACAATCCTAGAGAACCCCCTTTTAGAAGAGATCCTGCCAAATCTACAGCCAGCGTGTTACATGAGATCAGAGCAGATTGATCTATGGTCTTGATGGATAAGGCTTAATAATACAAGTCTCTACTTATATTATTACTTACTGGATTTATGGGTTCAGTGTGTGACGCTACTAAGTGATTGATAGTTATCTCTGAAACCACACTATTTCACAAAAGGCTGATAGTTTCTGAACATTCACCAGACTCCCAAGGAAGAGTCAGAGATTTATAAATATAAAATATGTGAAAGAGCGCTACTAACTCTACCATCAATCTCCTCAGCTCCTCCTGCTCTATGACATGCTGCCTGCAGACAGGACACCATGTACATTCTGCTAAGCTCATGCTGCTCTATAACATGCCAACTGCAGAAAAGATACTATCTACGACCCACACTGCTACTCTTGTTCCAGAACACGCGGTCTGCAGAATGGATACTACGTATAATCTGTATACCTTATACTGCTCTATAACATGCTGCCTACAGATAGGACACTATATACATTCTGCTCAATTCTCCTGCTCTATAACATGCCAACTGCAGAGTAAACACTATGTATAATCCATTCACTTCCTCCTGCTCTATAAAATGCTGCCTACAGATAGGACACTATGTGCATTCTTCTCAGCTCTTTCTGCTCTATAACATGCCAACTGCAGAAATGAAACTCTGTATAACGCACTCTGCTCCTCTTGCTCCGTCACATGCTGCCTGCAGAAAGGATTCTATGTGCAGTATGCTCAGCTCCTGCTCTTTAACAGAGAGGATATTATGTATAATCCACTGCTCTATAACATGCTGCCTGCAGAAAGGACACTATGTACACACTGCTCTGCCCCTCATGCCTTGTAACATGCTGAGTTTATACATCATTAGTCTTATTTGCTGCAAGGTCCTGGCAGTTCTATATGATTTATTATCTTGGTAGATATTTAGAGGTATTGCATAAGAAAGTTGGCTGACTTCAATCTCCAATCATTCAGCAATTAGAGAACACGTGTGTGACCACCGTTCCCATAATCAATGGCGGTCCCAGTTATTCCCAGTCCGGTAGATATGCATTTCCTTAACAAGCAGCCAGGACTGGTAAATACGTAATAACATTAGAGCAGTCCCAGATGGAGAGGTGCCATTTTGTAATTGAGGAGTCGGGCCCTCCCCCAGCGCTCCCCTGAGATTTGGTAGGATTACCTTTTCGCACTAGTAGATAGCTTTGCAGTGGTTTTACTGGATAATTTGGTATTTTTCTTCTGTTGTACAGCTGATGGTTTCCTCTCCTCTTGCTCCTCGGGTTCAGGGGCCGGTGGGTCCCTTTGATCAGCATCTGAACTTCCACTGCTGGTACTAGGACTTTCATCATCTGACCTCTGCCGATCACTGGACATCTTTGTAGGTTTCCTTATTCCTTATTGATAACCTAAGAATATAGATGGGAGAGGAATTTAGATTAAACATTTGTAGATATTCAGTGTACAGCACTAATATATATAACCTTGCATTATGACCACAAAACGTGACGGATGCAGGGGATAGAAAAATTCAGCATTTTTGGTAGTAGGTTAAATTTATACCCACAGATAGAACTTAAATAAATCATAATTTACAGACAAATCATGAACATTTTTGGATCACACGTTACTGGTTAACCAATGCCTAGGGGTAAGTTTCACGTGGGGTAAAATAGACCAAGTCTTGTACCTAACAAACATCAGATATATTCTGGCGCTACATGGTGACTGCAGAGTAGTGCTAAATACATAAGTTGCCACAATTGTAAATAAATTGATAAATTTTTGGCAGTCACGTTGTGATAATATAATAAGATATTTCTTGTCCAATCTTGATCTGACACAAGAATCCACATAGGACGTAAAAAATACGAACAGATAGAGAGTGGGTACCGTGACGTCTCATACAGGTCCTGAAACCGACCATTTTACCCCCCAAAACTATTCCGGATGCACCCCGTAAGACGGATAATACCGAAAACTAGGAAAATCCGGCGCCATGTGCTATGTAAAGGTATGGGGGAACTCCGGCCCCCCGATGAATAACTTTTGACATGTCGTGTAAATAAGACAAGTCGCTGACGCTCTGTAAATATTTACACACCAGCGCGCGCTCCTCCTCGGCCGCATTCATTGGAATGTATTAGGGTTTAACCCCTGCAGGGGTGCCATGATCTGGGGGGGGGGGTCTCTATATATACACAGAGGATTGGGATAGGGTTATTGACATTGCTGGGGGCCACAATGATGTATCTGGCCGGAGGGGGGTGAGACATGGAGGCTCCAGGAGACTGGACACAGGCTGAGTGTGACCAGCAGGGATTCCCCTGTGTGCAGGAGGAGGGTGGGGGGCTGCTGAGGACAGGGGGGGGGCTGCTGCTGTGAGGACAGGCTTGGGGTGAACCATAATGACTGGCGGGGGGGCACTGCTCCGTCTATGTACCAAGTGATGCGTGAAGTCCGTCCTGGCCCCCCCTGCCCCCCCACCACCTCGTCGCTTTCTCCGGGGCTAAAAACAAGAACAAAGCTCCGGCTCTGCCCCGGATCCCTCCCCCGCTCCTCGTTTACCTCAGCAGCTCTGCCCTTCCCTGCTCTCACGCCCGCTGGATGCCGTGCCGGGGAAGGGGGGATCCTGGAGACACCGAGCCCGGGGGGGGAAAACGAGCAGGCTCCGGCCGGCTGCCGAACATTGAGAGTCGGAAGAAAGAAGAAGGAGGAGGAGGGGGAGGAGGGAATGGGGAGCTGCCTGTAGTACGCCTCGACGCTCTGCTGGTGGCGCTGGCGAGTCTCAAAGTAGGCGGGGAAAAAAGGCGGGAGGGGAGATTGCTATGAAGGGAGCCAGAGCTATAAACCACGCCCACTCTCGTTTACCCCTCTCCGAGTCCCCGCCCTTTCTACTTTTCTCCCGGTGACCAAAACCCCGCCCCCCCCCCCCTCTACACCGCAAGACGGTGAAGTCAGCGAGTCCCGGCGCGTGCACGGCGCGCGCGCCCTGTCTGAGTGTGATCGGCGCATTAACCCCCTCACAGAGAGAGAGTGAATATAGATATATATATATTAATACACACCAGCCATAGTCTGCGCGGTTTTTTAAGCCCCTCAATAATTGATGAGCCGCAGTCTAGTTGGTCCCTGACACAATGACCGGACTGACTGAACTGTTACATTGTTCCGAAAATATGCTGGGAAAGAACATAACCCCTATATCAGCTGTACAATACCCTAGGGCTATGTTCACACATGGTAGAAATGTCCACGACTGTCGCCCTCTTCCCTGTGCTCACGGATGGAAGTGATTATCACATGGGAAAATATTTGCGACCAATCTGCCTCGTGTGAATTCTCCCTGATATGGACATGTTCACACTGCAGACAAATCTGTGTACCTGCACTTGTGACCTGGCAGAGGTTGGCACCATGGCTGACCCTGGTCACTGGAGCTGATGGATGTGCAGAGGTATCTGCTGCGGTTTTGGCGTTGAAACACAATCCGTTTTTTTTTCTGTGCTTGATGCTGTATACACTATAGAAGTTTTTTTTGAGAATGTGACCTGTTTAGTTAGTGTCAGACAGAAAAAACGTATCCAGCAAATTACTGGGACATTAGGGATTTATTCAGACAAATATTCAGTTCATAAAATACGTATTTCATGGAGCGAACGCGGCCTGAGCATTATAGTTATAGATGATGCAAGGAGTCCCTGCATCCCTACAGGATGACGGCTCCTGATGTAATAAGGTTTTCATCATGGAGACTCGTCACATCCTAGATAACGGCAAGGTGTGGAAGCACATGACATTGAAAATCGACCACTTTCCGTCCGCTCTTAGAACAGCACGCGGCTGCGCTAAAGTGAATACTTTAAATGGGTCAGTGCCCACACCCGTTATATTTACAGACTGTGCCACCAGTCCATTAAAAAGCTGCACTTGTCTAAGTCCGAAGTGTTTTTCACGGATCACCCATAGACTATAGTTTATGAGGAGCTGTGAAAATGGCGGACTGACGCAAATCTACAAATCCGATTCAGCTTGTTTGTGTGCTGAATTTGTGTGCCGGAGTTCAGCTCTCCCCTTACCTCCCTGCTATACAGACCCTATACAATAGTCCCTTTAAAAATAAAATTAAAAAAACAAACTTTCCTGCAATTGATCTCACACCACTGCCCAATTGTCACATAGTGAGGCCAGACGTGGAAGGTTTTTCTGCTGTGCCGGTCTCACCAATCAATGGCTTCTGTGTCTTAAAAACACAGATACCATTGATTCTCTTTGTTGCCATTAGCTTTTGGAGGTCCATACTGTTTGCTGGGTCATTATCTATAGTAGTCATTGGAGGCACAGCACTGTGTTCGCATGGATAAGATTAAGTTCACACTTGCGTTCAGAAGGTTCCATTACACATTCTGTTACTAAAAGTGGAAAAAATTGGCCAGCAGCCTGCATCTTTTTTCCACTATTAGTAACAGATGTTTAATGGAAGATAACAGAAAGTCAATTAAAGTATATGAAGAATGAAAGATGAACAGAAGACCTTTCCGCTTACCTTCTTAGAGGAAATCTACTATAAAAATCCATCATGATAAACCACGGACACCTATACTTATAGATCCAGGCTCTTCCTTTTACAACTATGCCAATGAACCAGAAGGGCTCTGTGGGTGTTACCAGAGCCTCTCTGTTCTGTAGCTACACAGGCTGTGACACTACCCCCCTTCCCCCCCCAGGCACTTCCCACTCCCTCTGCCTGATGTAATCTTGTACCGTGATAGGGGAAGTACTCCTTACACACTGTAACAGCATGTGAAGCTGCAGCACGGAGGAGCTCTGGTAAAGGGCCCCCCAGAGCCTTCTGGCTCTTTAGCATAAATTTTAAAGTTGGTTTTAGAAGCAAGGAAGCCATGGATAACCAATATAAGAGGGTTTCAACAGTCACAGTGCCTGGATCTATCATACTTCATTTTGATGATAAATGCGAACTGCACCTTAGCTCTAAGAGTTTGGACCTTCAGTGATAAAGAGATTTGGAGCTCACATTTATGGACTGTTGCTGTGCATGTCTTGCCAGTGTCCCATCCATTTCTATTGGATTTCAAGGATGGCCATCTCATAGAAGGAGGGCACCAGTAAATTCCTTCTTATGGAGCACTAGGGGACGCTAAGCAATCAGACACTTATGCCTTATACACAGGATAGGAGATAAGTGATAAAATTCCTTTAAATGGGACTGCTTGGTTACAGATATTTTATATTATCTTCGTTTTTGTGCTTATCACATGTTCATGACATACAGGATGTATTAGTCACACACTCTAATGAGTCACTCATCTCTGCAGCATTCAGGTAAACAGTGTTATAAAGTAAGTTGAACTACTTGTGAAGAGTCCTGTGGGCGGTCTCAGTCTCCTCAGAGTCACCCAGACCCAGTTGTATCTTAAATGAGATGCGTTACCGGCAGCAGCATCTGCACATTGTGGACACTGGATCCTGTTGGAGCTGCCTTTTCATGATGAATCCGGAACTGCATATGACTCCTTAAGAAACTGGGACCACCCACAGGACTCTTTACAAGTTGGTTGTACAAGTAGATACTCAATAACTTCAATCCGTTTTGTTGCAAAGAACATTTCTGGAAATGAGCGCCGGCGTATGATAATTCCCCTCTTGCATGTGTGATGAAGGTTCCCTTTAAATCATAGAGTCATTCTCACTCAGGCTTGTTACAAGGAAATTGCTCTTTGATTTCTTCTTAGCAACTGAATACAAACTTCTGAATGGGATAGTTTGCCGTTCGTTGCTAAGAACGATATGATTTGACAAATTTCAGCAAGACTGATCCTGAACTTTATCAACAATTCCCCAGGAAAATCTCGCTAGTGAAATGTCATTACTATGAATGTTGTAATAGAAATGTATCAGTGCAGGATAAATATCGGATCAGCCAGCAGCCTGCCCTTCAGTCTACAGCTGCTTCTACTGGTGTAAGTGTTATCTCACTTCTCTGTTCATATCTGGCTTATCTATCACTCAAGGAGTTTTCAAGGATGTCCCTGACCTCTGACCTCATTGATCCTTTAAGTGCGGTACCCCAGGCAAAAATATTTTCTAACAAAAGGTGACAATGTTGCTTTATTATCAGGTTCATTCTGAAAATTAAAATACAGCAGCTGATAAGTTATCTTAACCCTGATACATTAACCCCTTAAGGACGGAGGGTTTTCCGGCTCATTTCTCGCTCTCCAACTTCAAAAATCCATAACTTTTTCATTTTTCCGTGTACAGACCTGTGTGAGGGCTTATTTTGTGCGTAACAAATTTTACTTTCCCGTAATGTTATTTATTTTAACATGCCGTGTACTGCGAAGCTGAAAAAAAATTCCAAATGTGGAAAAATTGAAAAAAAACCGCACGTGCGTCACGTTCTTGTGGGCTCAGTTTTTACGACTTTCACTCTTCGCTCCAAATAACACGCCTACTTTATTCTTTGGTTCGGTGCGATCGCGGTGATACCAAATTTATATAGGTTTTATTGTGTTTTAATACATTTTCAAAAATTAAACGAATGTGTACAAAAAAGAAAAAAAATTTTTTGCCATCTTCTGACGCTAATAACTTTTTCATACTTTGGCGCACGGAAATGTGTGAGGGGTCATTTTTTGCAAAATGAGGCGACGTTTTCATTGCTACCATTTTGAGGTCTGTGCGACATTTTGATCATTTTTTATTTCATTTTTTATGTTATGTAAAAAGGTGTAAAAGTCGCATTTCGGACATTTGGGCGCCATTTCCCGCCTCGGAGGTCACCGCCGGCCGTAACCGTTTTTATATTTTGATAGATCGGGCATTTTGGGACGCGGCGATACCTAATATGTCTGTGATTTTTACTGTTTGTTATGTTTTATATCCGTTCTAGGGAAAGGGGGGTGATTTGAACTTTTAATATTTTATTAATTTTTTTTATTTTTTAAACTTTTTTTTTCTTTTTTTTTTCACTATTTTTTAGACCATCTAGGGTACAATAACCCTAGATGATCAGATCGCTCCTACCATATACTGCAATACTACAGTATTGCAATATATGGCGTTTTTGCAGGTCTTACATTACAATGAGCCACTGGCTCATTGTAACGAACCTGCATAAACCATGTAGCCTCGTGTCAAGAGAAGACCCGAGGCTACCATGGTAACCGATCGCCGCCCCCCGATGACGTTCGGGGGCGTGGCGATCGAAAAAAAGATGGCGGCGCCCGCGCGCCGCCGTCTTTTAAACGCCGCCCGCGACTTTGCGGGCGGCGTTTAGAGGGTTAATAGCCGCGATCGGTGCAAGCACCGACCGCGGTTATTAGCGGTGGGGGTTTTGTGCAAAATGCAAAAACCCCCACCTCTGTATGAAGAGGACTCAGCCCGTGAGCCCTCTTCATACTTCCCTTATACCTCTGCGCCGTAGAGCTACGGCGCAGAGCGTTAAGGGGTTAAACACTGTGACATATCTGCAGGCAGTGTGTTATAGATCAGGAACAACCGACCAGATTATTATATAGTTTGGTTCTATGTGAAAAAAGTGTCAATCACTGAAGTTATAGGAACGAAAGAGCAGAATCTAATATATACATATGTGTATCTGTGATACTAATGGAATCAACTTGTCCTGGAGGTCTTATGTAATACTGGACAGATTACAGGAATTTGTGGTCTGACAGGGGGTTCTTCCAGTTTGATTTTAAATTCCTCTTCACAGGATGAGGATAACAATCTGATTGTGGGGGTCCAACTTTTGGGGGGTCCCATTCTCACTGATTTCTGAAGCAGCAGGTAGAAGATACACCCTGCCGCTCTATTCAATATTATTGGAGCATCAGAAATCGCTCAGCTATCTCCAGCACTCTCAAGGACAGTGAAAAGGAGTGCTGAAGATAACCCAGCGCTGTTCTCAGCAATATCAGATACTCCAATAGAATTGAATAGAGTGGCAGGATGCATCCTCCACCTGCCTCTTCATCAAGCAGTGAGTTCAGCATCCCTGTTCTTGTGATTAGTGAAGGTCCTAGAAGTCAGACTCCAAAAGATCAGATTATTGTTTCCTAGCCTGTGTATAGCAATGAAACTTTATACAGCCCCTATTAGAATCTAATTTTAATTTTCATACTCTATGGCACTTGTGGTTCCCAGTTTTGAAGTTTGAGGGGTCTCAGCCATCTGACCATCACCCTTGATCAGACATGAATCCACTATCCTGTGCATAGGGAATAAGTGTTTGATAATTAAAGGGATTTTATTTTGATAAAACGCCTGACTGTTACCAAAGCCAAATATTTATATCCATTTGCCAAGAGTCTAATAATATTTCTATTAGTGATGCCTATAACTTCATGTCTTACTTATTCCCAAAGCTGAGAGACTGGTTGTCGCCCCCACCCCTGCCCCCCCGCCTCCTCACACACAGACACAGCCCAGTGCCTGGGGCAGCCTAACATGTGTTTACTTTACTTCCTGAGAAATACTGTCTGCATGCCCCGCTGGCAGCCAATGGCCTTCATCTCCATAACCTCACAGTAATAAATGTACAACACAATTTTCAGCAAGGACAGGAGTCATAGACGGTAATACCTGAGCTTATAGAAGGTCAATACAACATCAGTCACATGGCAGCCTGTATAACACCAGGTTCACACAGGGACAAGTGCGTCGAATAGCTAGGAAGTTGCTTGTAGAAAGTTTTTATCCCTATAGAAACACATGATGGGTAGGATGTGCTCTGATTTAAAATATGATACAAAAAGATACAAAGCTACACAGCTCGCAGATACATTGTATAAATGTCAATCTGTAATCCATTGTTTACACAATAGAAGAGTGCAAATGTGCAAGAGATCTACAACGTTCCAGTAGGCACATGAATCCTAACCAGGGGCATAACCACAGCGGTAGAAGCCATTGCAGTTACTATGGTGCCCGCAGTGTCATGGGGAGGTACCAGGATAAAGGGTGTGTATATGCAGTAAGTTGAGTGCTGTGTATGTACTATATGTGAGTGTATATGCTGGATGTCTGTATATGGTATTGTATGTATGTGTGTATACACACATGGGGTAGAAATGGCAAATTTTAGGGGGAAAATGACCTCCTGCATATGTGTATGTATATGTAATGTGTATATGCTCTATATGTGTGTGCATATGTGATGTGTATATGCTTTATGTCTGTGTATAAGATGTATGGATGGTACTGTATGTATGTATATACGGTATGTTGTGTTTATACTGGAGCTCATTCACTAAGGGTCGTGCGCTGCACTTTCGTAAAAATTTTTTCAGTTTTTCAAGGATTGCATGGCTCAGACAGGTATTTAACAGGTGTCTGCACTGGGATTGTGTCACACAGTTTTTGGCGCAGCTGCGCTGGCTTCCATGCAACGCCAATCCGACTGATTCGGACTGAGCGCGGGATTTAACTTTCAAATTGTGTTGCGAGCCCTAGCACTTACATGCACCACTTAAAAGAAGGTGAACTCCATCAGACCTGAGAGGGGAAGGGACACATGCAGGATCTTAGTGAATCGTTGCACAGTGCATTGTCATCGGACAATTCACTTTCAGTGAACTCTGTTGGACAGGTAAGTTAAATGTGCCCATGTGTATTTAATTCTGTATTAATTGAGTATACAAATATTTTTTTTTTTCAGGGGAAAGGGGCCCCATTCAGAAGTTTGCTTTGGGGCCCTGTCTCTCCTAGTTACGCCCCTGATCATAACCATGTCAGATGATGGGGGTCTGACTGGAGGCACTCCGGTGGGGAGTGTGCATGTGCATTCCCTCTCTATTGTGGTCTATGGAATTGCTGGAGATGGCATTCTGCTTCTCTTCAAATAGTCCCATGCAGAGGAACCAAGGAGAGAAGAAAGTATTAGGCTATCAGCAAACATCTGATCTGTGAATCCTGGACCGTGTGCTGACTGGATTTCACAGACCAACATTCATAGACTTTGTGCATCATAGTGATATATCATACAATGATATATAATGCTAGCCTTCTGTTTTTCAGCATCTATAAAATTGTCACTTGCATCTTGCAAAACTGCTTGCATACAAATTGTCCTCAATATGTCCAGACTTCTCCTCTTCCTGTAGTAGAGCCTATAAAGACAAGCGTCCACGTCTTCCTATAGTATAGAATTGCTGCACAGCAGGTTCCTCACAGCCTCTGGACATCAATTCCTACAGTATTCAGCCTCCACAACTCTTTGTTCCATGACACCTACAAACTATCAGTAACCAGTAATGTGTTAATAGTAAATTAAATAATTATATTTCAAGGGGTTTTCCAGGAATCCTGGTGACGTAGAACAGCCTACTCCTGGAAAATCCCTTAAAGTTTTTTTTTTTTAATAGCAAATAGCTGATATTATTTGTGTAATGAAAACTTATACAATTTTCCAATATCCTTTCTATATCAATTCCTGACACTTTTATAGATTTCTGCCTTTTTCATTCAATAGGAAGCTTCATAGTTTACTTCCTGGATAAATACCAGACCCTGGTCATGTGATGTCACACAGGTGCATGGCTTTTATATCATAGAGTAATCATAGAGCATTGGCTGCTGTTTTGTGCATTTCCTCTATAAACTATTTAACCCCTTTAAGCTATTACAGAGCGTTTCCTTCGTTACCGATGTGGCTTAAACTATTATGGTAAGTGCTAGCATGCAGTAACACTCATGCCACTGTGCCGAAAAACAAGAAAGGAAGCTTGTCAGCAGTCAAAGAGCCTCATTTCTACTTCAGCTGGCATTTAATAGGCTGTTTTAAGGTTGCACCCTGCAGGGTCCTACAGATCCAAACTTGGAACACTATAGAATCCTGCCGTGATCTAAGTTAGGCTTATTAGAATGGACAGGATGGATATTGCCGCTATAAAACAAGCTGGAGAAAGCTAATTTTGCACTCTTAAAAAAATTGTCTGGATATGTCTGCTCCAGTCTACTTTACATCTTTTCTCTAACAGATATTATTCTTTGTCGAGACTTTTAGATCTCTCGCTGCTCAGAGGAATCTTTCTGTAGATTTTTATGGGAATACAGCTGTATATATTCTTTTCATGCCATTAATAAAATGGAACAGAAAACAGTGGGTAATATTTACAAACTTTGGTTTAGACATTGCTTATGAATTGATGTCAAGAAGAAAAAAGTCCCATATTTATAATGTTTCCATCATTTTTTCTTCTCATTTCTGACAGTTTTCAGGTTTTGGATGAAGCCCAAAAAATATAGAAAATATGTGGCTTATTTATTCAATATTTCTATTTCTAGTTTGAAGGCCTGCTTTAAGAGAATGTATAAAGGAAATAATTACCGATACCTATTGTGTAAATACAGTTTGTGTTAAAGAAATGTTGGCAATGTTTTTGTTAATTAATTTTAATATCTACATTAAAAACAATTATAAATCCTGCAGTTCTAGCTAGGCCAATAAGCCTAAAAATTTTGAAGATGGGCCATAGCACTGGCGGAACCACGTTCATTGCAGCTATAATGGCTGCTTTGGGATCGATGCAGTGAGGGCCCAGCCTGGCCTCTCAAGGACAGCCAATTGTTTACTCAGCCTCAGGACACAGATATTATTGGTTTTAATCAGTGGCGTAACTAGAAGCTGATGGGCCTCAATACAAAGTCTGTGCCAGGCCCCCGACTATAATGTACGGTTTATAGTATTAGTCTTCTCATATGGGGAAGTGACACCATAAGCGCCCCCTAAACCTCTTGGGCCCAGGTGCGATCACAACCTCTGCACCCCCTAAAGTTACGTCCCTGGTTTTAATGGTGGAGAAAGATGCCACTGTCTCCATCATTGAGTCACTGTCGCTGCAGTATGATGTGATGACATCATCATCCATTCCGGCATCGGAGCTGTATACAGTCATGGAAGAACAGGAAGCAAACGGCTGCAGGGAACAAGGAGATGTGAGTATTATCTTATTACATAAAGCAAGAAGTGGTGGGTGGAGGAGCTTAGGGAGTACAGGAAAGTGAGGGAGCTACCTAAATGGGTATATAAGGTGGGAGGCCACCTAAAGGGGGGGGCGACATAATGTAGGTGGTATAGAAAGGAGGTTATTGAGAGAGGGATATAAATTCGGGAGCAGGGCTACAAAAAGAACACCATAAGTTTGGGGAAAGGGGTTCCAGAAAGATGAACATAAATTGCGGGAAATGCAGTAAAGGCAGCATAAGCTGGGTGGTTGAAAAGAGATCATAGGTTTGGGGAGATAAAAAAAAAGAAGAAAGTTTGGAGATACAGAAAAAGAGCATAAGTTGGGAGGCTACAGAAAATATGTCATAAGTTTAGGCCTACAGAAAGGGGGCATTGTAAGTGGGTGTCGAACAGAGAGAGGGCATTTTTAGTGAGAAGGGCTTCATCACTTTTCTGTGATAAGTTTTATTACAATCTTTTTATAATGACTTTTATTGATTTATATATGTTTGAAAAACTTCAAGTAATAATAATTAGTAACTGCTGATCAGAATATATTACTTTCTCCTAGAGGTCTACATTCATTTTCTACAATAGATGTCGGAATTCACACACAGGAGAAACACTGTTGTTTTTATGTTAGCTTTTCATGCAGTTTTTTAAAACTTTTTGAGCCTGAAGTTGAAACAGAACGAATAAGAACTATAACGAAAGGACTTCACTTTCCAGCTGGATCCACTTTTGGCTTTTGCTCAAAAACAGCTTCAAAAGTGCAGTGGAGTGAAACCACCATAGAGGAAAAGCAACACAACCACATCTAGTAAAATCTAGTATTTCCCTCCTTTTGTGACTGGTGGTGGTGTACCATTATTTAGAACATTTATCACAGTCCCATAGGTCCCAATACCAGTCACGGACACTTTAAATTAAAGGGGTTTTCCACTTTAAGGAAATAATTGATGTTGTTTGTGTAATGCAAAGCTGTTTTCCAATTACTTCAATTCTTCACAGTTTTTTTTACATCTCTGCTTGCTGTCACTCAACTGAAAGCTTCTATATTTACTTCCTGTGGATGGCAAACTGTCCTATGTCATGTGGTATCACACAGGTGTGCGGCTCGCTAGAATCAGAGAGAGTAATCAGAGCCGTGTGATATAACGAGCCGTGCACCTGTGTGACATCACATGACCAGGGACTGGAAGTAAACAATTAAGCTTCCTATAGAATGACAGCAAGCAGAGATGTAGACCACCTTGAGGAATTGATACAGAAAGTATTTTGAATAATTGGATACGTTTTAATTACACAAACAAAGGGGTTGTCTTCTTTCAGTAAATAATTGATATTAAGATTTGAAGGGACACTATTGAGTTATTCCTAATTTTGTGAACGTGAGCCAGTCTGCCGTGCCATCTAGTTTAAGCAAGTCTATAATTATCAGAGCATTTTAATTTGGTAGCCAAGCACTCAGAAGCACAGAAGTACACTGTAATAATACTCCTGCGTCACAGTGTTAAAGCATTACCTGATTTTACAACATCTAAATAAATTAATGGCATGTGATTGCTTTGCAATTCTACGGAAGCTACAATTATAATCAGGCTTGGTCTTTTTATTTTCTTTCTATGAATCACACAGCTATAAACTCATTGATTAATTAGAGAGAGCAAATACCATTAAGTGAAGGCATTTTATTGTGCTATATTCTAATTCTTATTCTCTGTATTAAAACAACAAAGAGAAAAGTCAACACATTGGGTGGCATTGTACATTTTGGAGTCTAGTTTTGCCTTAATATGTCAAAAAACGTAAACTTTTTTTGTTTTTCACAAATCAATAGCTCTTGGGATGTAGAAAAACTTTGACTATTATATTTTTTTACCTACATCCAGCAGTTTCTTTGCTATGCCTCCAGATTAGCTCAGTGCTGCAGTAGCTCCTTCCTCTGCCTGTGCTGAGAAGCCCTGGAGTCCGTCTGATAAACAAATCTATGGTCTCACATTAACCCCTTCACGCTCCGCGGCGGATATATCCGCCACGGAGCGCAGTGACTTAGCGCTCAGTGGCGGATATATCCGCCACGGCGCCTATGCCGGCTCGGCTCTGGATCAGAGCCGAACCGGCATCGGGAAACACGGGGTGCCGGCTGTAACTAATAGCCGGCACCCCAGTGTAACACCCGCGATCGGAGTTGTCTCCGATCGCGGGTGCTTAACCCTTTAGATGCCGCGGTCAGCGCGACCGCGGCATCTAACAAGCATCTGGGGTGTCTTTCCCCCACGATCGGCCCCCCCGAACCGTTTTCGGGGGGCGCCGATCGTTGCTATAGTAACTCTGGGGTCCGATCTGGACCCCAGAGTTACTAGCAAGAATTGCCAGTAAGATGGCGTCTGTGACGTCATCTTACTGGCACAGTGCCAGCCTATGCAAGTGTATAGGCTGACACTGATAATACTCTGCAATACATCAGTATTGCAGAATATTATCATGAACAAGCAATCAGAGGATTGCTTGTTCATATCCCATGGTATAAAAGTAAAAAAGTAAAAAAAAAAGTTATTCAATAAAAAAATAAAGTCATAAATCACTAAAAATGCCCAAAACCCCCAAAACATATAAAGAGACATATAACTCAAAAAAAAAGTCTAAATCATAACACAAACCCCACATATATAGTATCACCGCGTCCGTAACAACCCGTAGAATAAAAGTAAATCATTATTGAACCCCCACGATAAACGCCGTAAAAAAAAACTGTTATAAACCCTCCAAAAATTATGATTTTTACCTTTTCAATCCCACAAAAAATGCTATAAAATGCGACCAAAAAACCATATGTACTTAGACATGATACTGGTGCAAAGTACAACATGTCCCGCAAAAAACAAGCCATCAACCAGCTCCGTAGCCAAAAACGTAACAAAGTTATGCCACTTGGAAGATGGCAATACAAAAATTATAGATTTTTCCCCACATTAGGGTTTTGTTTGACAAATTTAGTAAAACGTAAGAAAATATATTCATGTCTGGTATCCCCGTAATCGTATCAACCCATAGAATAAAGATAACAGGATTATTAGTCTATACGGTGAACACCAAAAAAAAAAAAGTCAAAAATCCAGTACAGAATTGATGCTTTTCTACTCCTGCCCTCAAAAAAAGTTCCTAAATTTTCAACAATAGGTGATACCAACCCCAAAATGGTAACAATGGAAAAAGCATCTCATCCCGCAAAAAAAATGCCGTCACATGGCCCCAATAACGGAAAAGCGAAAATTTTATAGCCTTCAAAAGGGGCCAATGAGGAAACTAAAATCCTGGCAGCTGCAGGGCGCTCCTTCCCTTCTGCGTCTCGCTGTGCGCCCATAAAACAAGTCACAGCCACATGTGGGGGGTCTTTGTACTCAGGAGAAATTGCAGAACAAATTGTATGGTGGGTTTTCTCTTTTTATATTTTGGAAATGTGTAAATTTTAGTGCTAAATGAACGTATAAGGGAACAGTATGACCATTCTAAATTTCACCTCCATTTTGATTCAATTACTATGAAGATCTCAAGGGGTTAACAATCTTCGTAAAAGCTGTTTCTGATAGTTTGAGGGGTGCAGATTTGAAAATGGGTAGATTATATAGGGGGTTTTGATGCTAAATATGTAAAATTTCATTCAAAACTGTATTTATCCCCAAAATAGTCAATTCTGAAAATCCGGAAAAGCGATATTCTATTTGTAAGCCGCGTGACATCAAAATAAATTATCCAAACATTTCAGAAATTATGAAAATGTAAAGTAGACAAATGGGAAATGTTATTCAGCAACTTATTTAGGTGGTAAATCTATCTGCCTGAAAACGCAATGATTTAGAATTTCGAAAATGGCAAATTTTTCAAAAAATTTATCATATTTTCTTTTTTTTGTAAATAAACGCAAAACTTATCTGCCAAAATTTACCACTAAAATGAAGTACAACATGTGGGGAAAAAACAATCTCAGAATCGTTTTGATAAGTAACAGTGTTCAAAAGTTATAACCATATAAAGCGAAGCAAGTCAGAATCCAAAAAATTGGGCTGAGCCTTAAGCTGTAAAATGGCTGCGTCCTTAAGGGGTTAAGGAAGGGGCTGCTGCTCCCTGCTCACAGAAGAGGAGGCCATGTGACTGTGTCGGCAAACTGGGCATTTGTCCCAGGGCCCCTATCCTAAAGGGGCACCTTTATCTATCTAGATTATTGTCTATCTAATATATAAAACTGAATGTATGTGCGTATGCATGTCTGCTAAAGGAATCTGTACCATCACGTTTACAATCACAAAATTTTGCACAGTTGTTGCCTGAGACTCAGGGAACATCATAGACCAGGTTTTAAGCCTAAATTTTCTCCCCACGCTTTCCAAAATCCACTTATTAACCACGATATACAGAAGCCATGGTCTCCTGCTGCTGTGGCAGTTGGATGCTGAGCCGTAATTGGCTGCTGCTCTGCCACAGGTCATTAATATGAGCTATGAACTGTGATTGGTTACTATAGGCAATGAGTAGAAGACACTTATGTATGTGGTAAGAAGGACAGAGATACAGAGATAGGGGGTGATTTATCAGAAATGTCTGAGGTAAAACTGTTCCAGTTGCCCATGGAAACCAATCAGAGATCAGCTGTCATTTTATAAACAGCTGTGCAAAAATGAAACTTGGGCTCACTGAAAGAGACTGCCGGTGACAGACAGTCATTGAAAGAGACTGCCAGCGACAAGCAGACAGTCACTGAAAGAGACTGCCAGCAGCAGGTAGATAGTCACTGAAAGAGACTGACAGCGACAGACAGTCATTGAAAGAAACTGCCGCCGACGGGCAAACAGTCACTGAAAGAAACAGTCTGAGACAGTCTATAGATACATATAAAAAATAATTTCGGATATCCCATTCTATTTTGTTGTAGCTAAGAGCAGTTATTTACTACCCCCTTTTTTCTGAATCTATAAATCTATATAATTTTTCATCTTTATCTTCTTTCATCAATCTACCTATCATCTGTCTGTCTCCTTTCCATACTTACATACTACAAAGGGTTATTATTGTGCAGGGCTAAAGGGGCTTCTTACTAAATGTGACTGTTCATGAAGTAGTTTTATTTTGGGGCCCCACTTTGTCTACAACCGGCCCTGGGTCCAGCCAATCTTTTTGCAGCTCGCTGACTATTAATAGGATCTTTGTTCACTTCTTTCCGTAGAAACAAGTGGCCTCTCAATTTTAGACTCAGATCAATGTTGTAAATGAATAGTATATATCCTATTGAACAGTGTCTGAAAGTTAGCATGCTGTATACAATCAATGACAATTAAAATATTTATATTGCAAATATATTTTTTCCAAAATAGTAATATGTGTAACCATCCTTTGGATTAAAAACCTTTTTGTACAATTCTGCCCATTTAGACCTGTATTTCACCATCAAAGTCACCCACATTAGGCATAAATAAAACATTACTATTTAGTGTGAATGAAAGATCAAGCTAAATCAATAAATCTATCACTTTCCACCAACTAATGGCACATTAACCGATTCTACTGTCCATCATATTTGGCTAAAAGGAAAATTACAAAGTGTGAAGGTTTCACATTCTCAATAGATCTAAGATCTCTCATCTACTTGGTTAAACCTCGATTGAACTGTCTACACACAACAAATCTGGATCCAGGGACATACAATATAGAATTTTCTCAGAAAAATACATATATATTTAACAGGTAATTTGTAAAAACAAGATTTTCTATGTAATCTGGAATGTGTGTAGTTTTATGTTTTTTTATGTTTTTTTTTTTTTAGTAAAGTATGAATAAAGTAATTTATTACATTTTATAATTTCTAGGACATAATCGGTATTTAGTAACGTATGCCAAATAAATAAGAGTAGAAACAGAGATGATAAAATGACATTTCTAACACATATCTCTCTATAGGGGAGATTTATTAGAGGAGTCTGAGAGCGGAACTGTTGCCCATTGCAACCAATCAGAGCTCAGAATTCATTTTCTCACAGCTGTTAATAAAATGAAAGCTGGGCTCTGATTGGTTAAGGGCAACTGGAACAGTTCTGCCTCCCTGGAGGTAAATATAAGGGAATATATGGATCGGACGGGTTACATATTTAATACACACAAAATAAGGAAAGGACACAGCATCCGATGCAGTTTAAAGTACGCCTTCTTTCACATAGGCATGAAAAAAGCAGCAACGTTTCGATTCACCATGAATCTTTGGCAAGTGCAACACCCCTGCCGTTGGGGGATGTTGCACAAGCATCTTTGTCAAGCAATCATTGTGCATTGAAACGTTGCTGCTTTTTTCATGCCCATGTGAATAAAGTTGTACAGCCCGGATGCTGTGGTCTTTCCTTATTTTGTGAGTATTTGGATCCCATGCACCAGGATCTACAGCTGCGTGCATCATCCACATCAGAGTCCAGAAGCTATTTCGGTTCTCTTCGGTTCTTTTTTCTAATATTTAATACACATGCACTTATGAAGGAGACAATCAGGCATGTGCATCAGAAAGGCTGGACAAACATTGAGTCATCGGTTACCGGTATGTCAAATGCATGTGAGGGTTAAAGTGGTTGTGCCAAGTTGTTGTTAACCTCTATCCGTAGGTAAGAGTATAACAATCATCATGGCATTTCTGGGATCCACACTGATCACATTGTTATCTCTTATCCTAACCTAGAACAAGTTGTCCCCTTAGCATCCCGTTTTAGGAAATGGTAAAGACCTTGACGAAAGAGCTATTGGGCTCCATAGTCCAGTCAGAACCTTTAGTATATCTCCTTAATGCTCCTACAATGAATATCCGAAAACATGTAACCAAACTGTTTTTGAGCCTCTGTGTGGCAGGTAAGTGTCTGAGATACCAAGAGCCTGGAAACCGACAGCTCTCCCATCCTAATTGGACGTTTTCACTCAAATGAAAGAAATTTGCTCCTTGGATAATATGACCTCCTCCCTCAATAATACATTGGATGCTTTTGGTAAAGATTGGGAGCCATGGGACTCTTTTTGTACCCAAAGTGGTGTGTAGTTGCCTGATGTTTCTTGACATATAGATGTGACCTCCCAGGACTGTTTGAGCTTGTTGCCTCTAGCTATGTGGATCTACTGTAGTCCAAAGACATATCCCTGATCTCCTATTACCCCAATGTGTCCTGTATATTGTTAGTCTGGCCTTGTATAGGGTTTTGTGTTAATTTCATTTGACTTTTATCTGTTACTGACCGGTAGGTCTTTTTTCAGCAGCTCATTGTTTTCTGCAATAGGTATCACTGCCTCACTGTTACTAAGTAATATGTGAGACATGACCGATCGCCATTTCCTAGCAGCTCACTATCCTTGTCTATGCTTTGAGTCCATCTAATCCATTTCCTCATGGCAGTTTTACAGTAATATTTTGTTCTCTGGTTTTAGGGTGTACTTTCATCTTAATCTTTTAAAAGTTATAAATTTGTACTGCGAGAAAAATAAAATGCTTTCTACATTGCCTTTGAATCTTTTTGTTTGTTTACTCAGTTTATTCAGACACAGTTTATGAAATGTATACAGAATAAATTATGGTATTTTACTAATTCCCTTCAGTTTTAGGTATTCTATACTTAGAAACTCTATTCAATATTTGCAGTTTGCTCATTGCCTGTTACATATACTCAATGGACAAACATACATGCACTACAGAATATTGTAGAATAAAAGATGAAAATTGTGGTTATCTAAATTAGACAGAAGTGAAATAGAAATCCAATTGAAAAATTCGACATCAGGTCCAGCTTGATGTTAAATCATGAAAATGTGATTTTTAAATTAATAAATTTGCTAATTGTTTTATTTGATCAAATTGACTTAAAATGATGAAACTGAACTGATCACAAATCTGCTGTGGATTTCGGCTTGCTCGAATAATTTTTGCCTCTTCTTGTAATCCCTGACAGACTCATTACGGGGAATTCATTACGACTAGCGTTAAGAATGCCAGTCTTAGAATTCCCGTTCCGTTGGCGATCATATTCACTAAGAGGCTCCGGCAAATATGGCTGCAAACTCCACCAGTTCCAACTTGTAGACCAGATTGGAACTGTCAGAGTTTTTGCTTTAGTCTCTGCCGCACAGTCTATAGTAAATGTGCCCGACCCGCTCTCCGCCCAGATACACCACACCCATAGTGGCGTGTGGGTTGGAAATGGCATAAACTGCGGGATACGGGGAAATTGAAGCCATAACTAATCATTTCCATTAATTCTTAGATCACGGCACTGTGGGAGCCATAGTATAACATGACAGGGGCTATATGTTCAGTTCAGGGTTCCACTTCTTTTGCAAAAAATATTTAACACTTCCATGTACACTATTTTTTGTTTTATGCAGCGTCTTTTCCACACTTGCAAAGGATTCTGTACAGTTCCATGTATAAAATAAGCACTACAAGCTTCAGATGAAAACTCTGGGGCACATTTACTAAGAACAGGGCAAACTGCACTAAATGCAGTTTGTGTGTAGTGCAGGGTGCACCAGATTCAGGATTTCTGGCGCCCGTTCTTCATGAATTTGAGGCCCCCTGCACTGCCTCGACAGAGGAACGTGTCAACATTTGACATAAACAACGTTTAACATGGAACGTGCGACACATTTCTGTTGGACTTTGCACAATAAATCTGGCGCTCAGCCCGACTGAGCACTGGAATGCCCCATAATTTGTGTCGCAAGATACCTAGTCCAGCTGTGCCACAAAAGGGTCGCGTGTGACACATATATGGCGCAGACACTTCTTAAATACCTGTGCAAGCAGTTTGCACCTAAAAGAATGTACAAAGTTCGACAGAGAACTGGCACAAAGCCCTTAGTAAATGTGCCCCTGTGTGTACTGCTTTATTCACAGGTGAACGTCACAACGATGTTGAGGGATTTTATCCACATTCTTGGCCTTAGACCTGAGTACCTCCTTAGCACTGTGCTACGTTTTCCTCTTGTATATATTTGCTTGTTTTTTTGGACTTCATATGACTATTAAATGATTTTCCATGTGTGAACAATACTGTATTCCTCGAGAATAATTTCCTTTATAAGCTACAATCTTATCCTTTCTGAATGTTTTATGTGAATAGGAATGGAGAGAAAACAGATGTTAATACCTCTTAAAATGCTTTAATATTATGTCCTGAATGTTAGATATTGGCTACTGTAGTGTTCGCATAGTGAGCCAATGGGCAAACCTTTGGTATAAACTGTCTCTGATAGGAAAAACTAGACTGACACAAAATATACATAAAAACATGTGTCTACGCCATTCTGTCGAATAATGTACCATACTGTTATCTGAAAGTACAATTCCAATTTGTCATCATATCACTGCTTTAGAGAAGTGGATGCAATAGCCAATAATATTACAGCACTCAATTACTTTGAGGAGAAAACCAAGAAACTGCTGTAAGATTTGGCTGAGGAATCAAATATTGCACATTGGAAAACTGGAAACACATGATGTCTGGTCGATTCTGCTTCTCACTGTGAAAGAAAATGTGAGTCCAGTCATCCATCATGAGATGTGCCAGGCTTATTCTCTGATCATGTTGGCATGAAGTGTGTGCTTATTTATTGAGAATTATCTGTTTATTAGTAACAAAAGTGTCTGTAAAGTTCTTTCATGCAAACATTCATGCTCTGTACTCGACTTTAAAATCATAAAATTCTAAACCATGTTCTTCTCTCCTCCAGTGTAAAGCTTGTCATACCTTTATAATACATGTTATTGATATGGTTGTTCAATAAACACCTATCATTTCTGACCACTTATGCTAATGCACTCTTTATTCGGAAGAGGGAGCGGATTCGTTCCTTACAAGCTTTGCAATCATTAGTTATCCTGGCATTTGTCAGAGGAGAGTCAGGACACCACCCTTACACTCATTAGAGACAATGGGGCTCATTTACTAAGGGTCGCGGCGCGCTCTTTCGTCTCAGTGTGCGCCTTTTTTGGGGATTGCACGGCTTGGACAGGTATTTAACAAGTGTCTGCGCTGGGATTTTGCCGCGCGCAATCGTTTTTTGGCGTAGCTGAGCTGGCTTCCATGCAACACTAATTGGGGGGAGTGCCGTTGGATGTAGCATTCAAATTTTGTCGCAAGCCCAAGCACTTACAAGCACCACTAAAAAGATGGTGAACTCTGTCGGACCTGAGCGGGAAAGGGACACATTCACGATATCAGGCGCACAATCTTAGTGAATTGCGGCAGAGTGCATTATCGTCGGACAATGCACTTTCGGTGAACTCCAGCGGACGGCTAAGTAAATGTGCCCCAATGACACTCACATATGGATTGCTGGTATCCTCATAATAGAGAGCTAGTATGGGGTCCACCTACCATTTATTTTTGTTTCCCTAACCAATGAAATACTGGCTTTGCAGGACCTCTTTGAAAGAGTAGGCTTAAAATGAACCTGTCACCAGCCTTATGGCTGGTAAACCCAGAAACATGCCTTATAGGGGCTATTCATTGTTGTCCAGGCATGTCCTTATAATGCTTCAAAGCTGGCTCTATGCTGAAATATATATAGGTATCCCAGGCCACTGCATCATGAAAACTCCACCTCTTTCCCTCCGTTGAGTGGATACGTGCCTTGCCTACTGTATCTTCCATGCATCCCCGTCCACTGGTGAAATCTTGTGCAAGCGCAGTGCGCATTTCTCCCTCCGTGTATGCCCAGGGCCGAAGAGGAGATAAGAATCGCACTAATCATGTGTGACATTTCAAATGAGAGTGCCGAAGGACGGAGAGGCACCGGAGATACAGGAGGTGGGGCAGGTATCGGCTTGACGGAGGGAAGGAGGTGGGATTTGTATGACGCAGCGGCCTGGAGGGTGAGTGAGCACTTTACTCCTCTATCCCATACCCCACCCCCTTGACTGGTACCTGTCCGTGAATATAAGTTTATATTTCAGAGTAAAGCCAGCTTTGAAGTATTATAAGGATATGCCTGGACAACACTTAATAGTCCCTATGAGGTATGTTTCTTGGTTTACCATATGTGTGTCTGGTGACAGGTTCCCTTTAAAGGGGTTGTACCAGTTTATGTTGTTATCTCTTATTCAAAGAATAGGGGATAAGAACCTGATTGAAGAGGTTGCAACCGCTGGGAGCACCACCATTGATGATATTGGTGGACCTGACTTTTGAATGGAGCAGCAGGACACATGCTAAACCTGCAACTTCATCAATAAGTTGAGAGAATTAGAGAATGGGAACGCTTTTCTCGCGATCGGTTGAAAGTGATCAGCAAAGAATATAGATACAGCTCTCCCCATTTTAATATTTCATATATACAGTGTAATTTAATTTATATATAATCAGTGTGCCCCCCTTAATGAATTTACATCAGCACAGGGACCAATCCCTAACCTCTATATGGAATTTGCATACATACAATTACCTCTCGGTAAAATAATATCCTCCTCCTGTCTGACCCCTGCTGTGGAGGTAATCACTGTAAAAGTAATAGAGGGAGGTTTGTAAAGGTCCTGTGCAGCACTTTCATGATCATTAATACACACATCTTAAATACACATACACTGTTGATTCAAGTACAAGGACAATACTTTGCATCTAGAGCTCTAGCAATATCTAGTGTTAGCAAGGTGGTTCAGTAGTGTGGAAAAGTGCTCCCGAACTGCAATGTTTGTACGGGTCTGCGCTGAACTTCAGATAAAAGTCAGGGTTCAGTATTCCAGTTAACCCTCCCAACAGTAACACCATTGATTGGTGCCAGCACTGATTACGGGCTTTAACCCTTTATTTGCCACCGGTGTCTCCTTATTGGCGTTTTCCCTAGAATCTTCACTCCAGATGAGGTCATAGGGAGAAACGATTGTAGGGAAAATAGCATTGAAGTACCAGCAGCGTGTATTACCCCCTAGGATTGTTGCTCCCGCTGGGATTTTCCCGAGGATTGTAGAAGATGATAGGGAATATGGCAGTTCTCACATCAAGACTATGGGGCACGTTTACTTACCTGTCCCATTGCGACCCCCAAGGTGCGTTGTCTGACGAGGATTTGGAGCTGCCGCGATTCACTAAGATCGCGTGTCCAATTTCCTGCATGTGTCGCTTCCCTGCTCAGGTCCGCCGGAGTTCACCTTCTTCTTCCTGGTGCATGTAAGTGCATGGCTTGAGACACAATTTTGAATGTTAAATCCTGCGTTTAGTCCAAATCCGTCGGGTTGTCCGACGGCCACGTCCCCCGATTTGTGTTGCATGAATGCGATTGTGTGCACCAAAAACCAAAAACAAACGGAAAAAGTTGGGAAACCCAATGAAAATGCGGTCCGCGGAGCCTTAGTAAATGTGCCCCATTGTGGCTGTTGCTGGTGGGGATGTGCAACACTTTAAGGTCAGGTTCAGCCCAACTCGCTGAGCCAGAACCTGAACAGGTCCACTCATCCCTACACAGTAGTTATCATTGTTGCCTTGCAGCTCTGGAGAACTCCCTATAGGTTTATCAGATTTTTCCCACATTTTGGGGCACATTTACTTACCCGGCCCATTCGCGATCCAGCGGCGCGTTCTCTGCACAGGATTCGGGTCCGGCTGGGATTTAAGATGGTAGTTCCTCCGCCGTCCACCAGGTGGCGCTGCAGCGCCGAAAATAATCTTAACGCCCCGGAATGCACCATCCCATAGAAGGTGAAGGTGAGCGCTCCCCAAGCGACACTTTTTCGGTTTTTAAATGCGGCGGTTTTTCCGAATACGTCGGGTTTTCGTTCGGCCACGCCCCCCGATTTCTGTCGCCCGCATGCCGGCCCCGATGCGCCACAATCCGATCGCGTGCGCCAAAAACCCGGGGCAATTCATGTACAAGCGGCGCAAATCGGAAATATTCGGGTAACACGTCGGGAAAACGCGAATCGGGCCCTTAGTAAATGACCCCCTTTGTGTTAAAAAGGAAATTATTTTGTGACTCTCATGGGACAAGAAGTGAAGTGAATGAATCTTCTGTATTTTTTTATACTGCAGAATATCCTGGTACTATAGAAACAACAGCAAAAAGGGATGAAGAGAAAGGTTACAAAGGCCAAGAGAAGAGTTTGCAATTGTGGTTATAGCGCTGTATTATTTAGGTATGATAACAAAAGATTTCATTTCAGAACAAATATGCTATGTCCTTTTTCAGACAGCTGTGTCATGTAATGATGTGATTGTTGCAAATCATTTATATGCAGTGAAAGCTCTGGCTGTATGACAACCTTGAGTTATACAAATAGCCACAAGCAATATATTGTAGTGCCACCTGGCCTCAGATGCTCAGATGGCGCCCACTTCAGGCCACAGGCCCTCTATCGCTGTCTACTATATTGCTTTTGCTGGCCATGGGTGCTCCATTTCATCCCATGCATCTATGATTTTCTGTACCTTTAAGAGACTTTAAGCCCTGCAATCTATTGGACTATTTTCACCAAGAAAAGTGGCTGAGCAAAAAGGTTCCCAGCTTGTGAAGATGTTTTTTTTTCATCTGTCTTTTTGTATTTTTTGTTTTTCTGCTTATCCTACCTTCACCAAACACATCAAGGCCCACTGCACACGAACGTGCTCGATCTATGAAAAGGGACCCATGTGCTGGTCAGATCCCAGTGCTCGAGCACAGTGTAGAGGATGTGAGTTCTTGCATCATAGGGAATTATGATGCAAGGAGTCAGTGTCTGCTGAACAGCAGCGCTGCCAAAGTGACAGTTGTAACAGCAGATACTCCTTGCATCATATTTCTATATGATGTGAATATTCCAATCCACTGCAATGTGCTTGGTCTGTTGGATCTGACTAGCACAATGGTCTGTTTCCATGGACCAGACACGCTAGTGTGCAGACAGGGCTGGATTAAAGGAGGGGCTCCTGGGGCTCTAGACCCAGGGCCCCCACCACTTTCACTTTTTAAGGGGCCCCCACCAGTTTCCGACAGTCAGCGACACAGTGTCTCTGACAGTCTCTGTGTGCGATGCGCAGCGGCCTGCCCACATCGCACATAGGGGTCTAGGATGTCAGATGTGTCAGTGAGACACAGCTGCCATTGCTGGGGGAGTTGCAGTGCATCTGCAATCTCCCCCAGCGATGGCAGCTGTGTCTTCAGTGGCCGGTGGCTGCCTGAAGAGCTAGGAAGAGCCTGCAGTTTTGTGGGATCACTGGAAGGGAAGGTGAGGTAAGTATGAAGTTTATTATTTTGTGGCCATTTTCTACAGGGGACTGGCGGCTAAATTCACACCGAGCTGGGGGCTGGCAGGCTACATACTACAGGGGGCTGGCAGGCTATATACTACAGGGGGCTGGCAGGCTATATACTACAGGGGGCTGGCACGCTATATACTACAGGGGGCTGGCAGGCTATATACTTCCAAAAACATTGTTGGAAGGGCCTCCACCAGTTTGCGCCCAGGGGCCCCCACCACCCTTTATCCGGCCCTGTGTGCAGAGGTCCTAACTCTGACTTCCCTAACCTCGGATTGTCCACTGACTATTTTAGTATCTTTTGCCCTTCCTGGGTCAGCCGTCGCCGACACCATGACTATTTCTAGAGCTAATGACCTGGTGACATTTCTGCAGTGACATCCAGATCCTTGTACTGGGGTTAAAGGATAAAAAACACTAAACTGATTACAAATATAAGAGGTCCCGCTGAGCTTGAAAGTGGAAAAAACTAATTTAAATCTACCATCAAAATGCATCATGATAAACTAGGGACACTTACTCGTAGATATGGGCACTGTGACTGTGATAATCTTCTTATATTTGTTATCCATGGCCTCCTTCCTTCTAAAATCAACTTATGGTAATGAGCCAGAAGAGCTATGGGAGGTGTTATTAGAGCCCCTCTGTGCTGTAGCTTCACAGACTGTTACATTGGGGCTTATTTACTAAGGGTTTGCGGCTGTGATTTCAATGGCTTTTACGCCATTTTTGGGATTTGCGCCACTGGGACAGGTGTTTAACTGTGAATTTTGGCGCATGCGACTGGATTGTGGCGCGACTGTACTGTATTTCATGCAACAAAAATCAGAGGGAGGGCCATCGGATGATCTGACTCAGCGCAGGATTTAGCTTTCAAATTGTGTCGCAAGACAATGCACTTACATACACCAGGAAGAAGAAGGTGAACTCCAGCGAACCTGAGCGGGGAAGCGACACATGTAGGATATCGGGCGCACAATCTTAGGGTACATTCACACAGCGGTATGCCCGCCGTGTGCTGGAGAGGAGGAGGAGGCAGCCCCTCCTCCCTCCATAAAGAATAGCGGCGCACGGCCGCACACACGCCAAAAGATAGAGCATGCTCTATCTTTTTGCGGTGTGCGGGCCGGATTGGTGCCACACATGTGTGGCACCGCATCTGCGCCGCGCCGCTATTGCCGTCTATGGGGACGTACATGCGGCTGCAAATTTGCGGCCGCATGTACGTCCCCGCAGACGGCCATGTGAATGTGCCCTTAGTGAATCGCGGCACAGTGCATGATTGTTGGACAATACAGTTTCTTGAAATCCGCAGGACCGGGTAAGTAAATGTGCCCCATTATCTCCCCATCCGCCCTGCTCTCCAGCACTCACCATCCCTCCTCCTTCTGTAATCTTGGCAGCAGAGGAAGTTTCAGCACACAGTGGGAGGGAGCAATGCTCCTGAACAGTGTAATGGAGAGATGGAGGGGCTGTGGAAGAGCGCTTTTGGCTCATTAATATAATTTTAAAAGTTGCTTTTAGAAGGAAGAATCTAAATCTGTGCATAAGTATCCCTGATTTATCATGCTTGATTTTGATGATAGATTTCTTTAAATGCAAAATTATGCTGAATGTTGAGCATTTTGCTAAGCCTAACACTGAAAACATGGTGTTTTTTTCAATAGTCAGTGTTCACGAATGTTCCCTTTACTGTATTGCGGTAGTGGCAGGGATGTTACAAGATTTAAATACCTTGGCCCCTGCTAATGGCACATTTATAGAAAAGTATTAACATTTATCCATAGGACACGGCTTAAGCCTCAGAGTGCTGCTATGATGTAAACCAGACAGACTGTGAAATAAAACTGCAACAGATCAATGTGGGAGCCGACGTGTGAGTCTCACAAGAGCAGACGAGTCGCAGAATGAGCCGGGGAAGCCAAGGAAGTGATTCCAGCCTCCTAAAATGATGAGTAATCTGCTTCCACAAAGACATATTTTTCTTTTAATGCTGATCTATTAGACAGCGCTGCTTGTCGTGGAAACAAACATTGACTGGAAATTAATGACAAGCCCCGTTCATAGAGAGGGACTTGTAAGGAACCAAGTGCATGGATTTGATACTGTAGAACTATCTTTAGTTATAAACTTACTACAAATAAAATACTTGGAGCATCTTCACCTTATGTGACCCAAGACACAAACAAGGAATCAACGATCAGAGGAATACTTTCCAAAAAAAATCAATATAACAGCTCTCTGCAGTCAGTCTCCAGCCAAAAACCAAAACATCACGTCACATTCCCCTAAATCTTTCACTAAAGTTACTTAAAGGGACTTTTCCACTAGAGAAAATCCTCAAATCTCAATCCCCTAGTGAGGTTTACACAATAAAGATCATTTAACCCCCTTACTTTACAAGTTTTATTGCTGTTTTAGCACCTATCACACCCTAGGCTGGTCAGTGTAAGAAACCAGGGTGTGGGCGGGGACTCTCTAAGCAGACATATTATGATCCATCAAGTTCTGTGTGCTGACAGTGTGGTTAAATTATCTGAGTACAATGTTTATATACACTTTCATCTGACTTCTGAACATTGTACTAGTAACTGACACATATAAAGAAAGATGCGACAGATCGGAGAGGAGATGATATTCGTGAGATGCCTATTACACACTGTCAGCCCTGCTACATATCTGCTCTTACGTCTTACGTGTGGGGTCCTACTTATTGGTATGGTATTGGTCTCTGGTTTGCTCACTTTGCATTTTTGTACAGCAGCATTTAGCTGCATATTTGTTGTTTACATTGTTTGCACCTTATTTGACCATATAACCTGCCGGAAGCCCATAAGGGCGTTACCTGGTGACCTACATGTTTTTTATTCCTCTGTGTGGTCTATACATTTCACCAATTGTTAAATATGTTTGTCTTTACACTGTTTTATTCATCTTTTTAATGTTGTTGTGAAATAAAATTGATATTTTGCGATAGCCACGCATCATCTTTCTTGGCCTTCTCAAATATTTTGTGTCATTGACTTTGACGGATGGCGAGCTGGCCTACGCTTATTTGTCATACTTTCTTTTTTGGTAATTTGACACATATAAAGAAAGATGCGACAGATAGGAGAGGAGATGATATTCGTGAGATGCCTATTACACACTGTCAGCCCTGCTACATATCTGCTCTTACACATATGTGTCTACCTCTCCTTTCCTCCAGATAACTTATCTGCCTATAGCTTGCAGCTTCTCTCTCCTCACAATGTGTTGTTTGCTGGCAGGATGTTCGTCCTGGATTGCAGAGGGGGCATGGATAAAGTACAGGGGGCATAGCTAGAGTGCAGGGGGACATAGCTACAGTGCAGAGAGGGAGAATCTTAGCTCACACAAAAACCCAAGATGGCTTCCCTGACCCTAAGTCAGAAGTTACAGGGTTGTGTCTTGGGGCAAATGAAATTGTGTACCGCAGGAGTGATGGAGACAGGATGGACTTATATCTGTGAAATGCTGTATTTTTTTTAATAACGTTGAATAAGAGAATTTGTTATTTTGTACATTTAAGAAACTTGTCTTTGTGGGAATACCCCTTTAAGATTAAAGGAGTAAAAGTTTCAGTTGAAGAAAGAGGAACATATTGTAAAGGATTGCACAAAAGTATTTGACAGGTGTGTGAATTTGCTACAAAGTAAAGATGCTTTTAAAAACAAGTGTTCTATGAGTGTTAATAGAAGTTGTAAAGTGTATTCAGCAGCAGAACAAGGATGTCAGACATAAAGCTAATGCCTGTAATATCTATATTTGGCATAAAGCAGAACAAGAAGTCCTAGAAGTAATAACATGGCCCCATCTAGTCTGTCTGTCTACAAGAAGATACTGAAGAATTCGAGCAAGCCAACATCCACAGAAGTCCTTGGGTTGTTTTTTATACAAATTTTGCTAATTCCTCCCTGTCTACATCCTTCACAAACTTTTTACAAGTGTACCTAGAAGAAGTGATGCTAGTTTAAAGCAAAGGAATTTGGATTTCTCACTTTTTTTAAGGGAACCTGTCATCATAAAGGGCATTTTTCAGTGATGACAGGTTTTAAAATGGCATGTAATGCTCAATATGAATCATGTTTTGGTTAGTCCTAAATCATTTTACTTTTTTACTAGTTTATCTCACCTGGTTCCCTGTCAGACTCCTGTGATGAGTCCTGTGGGTGGGTTATTTCATATCTGAAAGTGAAGATGTCTGTAGGGAGAGGAAAGAGTATATAAAGTATCTGGGGCTGGTTTGAGGAAGAGTTACACTGAAGGAAGGAGAGTTGCAATTGAGCAGATGACCATTTAGAGTTGAAAATTCCCCCTTTCCCAGCACAAGATTCTGGCAGGGAGACAGATAAGATAACCTAAAGGACTGTAAAGTAAAACAATTCAAGGACTAACCAAACAATGATTTATATTGATCATTATATACCCTTTTGAAAACGGTCATCACTGACATTTAGAATGACAGGTTCACTTTAACACACCTGCATTAAATGTTTCACCATTTTAGTATATATTCTTTGCCACATTTTCAGTAAATAACAGTATAAACTCAGTAGTAACGGCATGCATAAATTTTGGTTCCACCATTCATCCGGGGACCCTGTGACACGTGGGTCCTGTAGCAGCCGCTACAGGTGTTGTTATGCCCCTGCCTATATATTTGTGCAGCCTAGCTTTAAAGTTGTGTCACAGGTGGCCTTATCCAGGTGAGCAGTATTTCATCCACACCTGTCAAGGCAAGTGATGGGATGCAAGAAGATGGAGAGGCTGCAATGTAGTGGAATGGTTCCCCCTGGTGTACACTCCTGGTGTACATGTAGGATCCCCAGGTAGATTATGAAAGGGAGGCCCGTGATGTTAGCTGCAGCAGCCAGGCATCACTCATGGAGATTGGGATGATTAACAAATAACAAATTAACAATGCAGCAATGGGTAACAGCCTGAGGTAGGAGGTCCTTCCTGCAGGGTTCCACAAGGCAGCTGTTGGTTGGGTTTGCAGTATAGGTATCGATCATAGCCCTGGTCCTATGGCTTGAGGCTGGAAAATAGCTTACGCTGCTCAGTCAGTGATTTGGTGCAGGTTCTGTTGAGGGGAGCTGGTCTGGCCTTTGATTTAGATTTGCGATAGTAGGTTTCTTTAACCCCTTGCCACTCTGTGTCCGATATATGACGTCAAAATAAATTATCCAGACATTTCAAAAATGATGAAAATGTAAAGTAGACATATGGGAAATGTTATTCAGCAACTTATTTAGGTGGTAAATCTATCTGCCTGAAAATGCAATGATTTTGAATTTCGAAAATGGCAAATTTTTCAAAAAATTCATCATTTTTTTCTTTTTTTTTTGTAGATAAACGCAAAACTTATCAGCCAAAATTTACCACTAAAATGAAGTACAACATGTGGGGAAAAACAATTTCAGAATCGCTTTGATAAGTAACAGTGTTCAAAAGTTATAACCATATAAAGCGACGCCTGTCAGAATAAAAAAAAAAAATCGGGCTGAGCCTTAAACTACAATGGCTGCGTCCTTAAGCCGTTAAGGTACGATTACATAGTCATGGTGCAGTCCTGATGAGGTCATGGTGTGGTCAAGACATTGACAATTAAAGTATTTCAGTAATTCTTAACAAAACAAAATGTTTATCATTAATAAATGTTGTGCAAAAATTACCTTTTTTTGTATATCCCAAGTTAAAAATGAATGGAATATTGTGGTAATTGTCAATTTTTGCCTGCATCATAGCCACATTTAAACCGCATAGTGTAATCACATTTGCTTATTGGAGCGAATTCTATTAATTGCTTTGGATAGGAGTTAGAAAAAAAGCTTTCCACAGAAAAATCAGTGGAGTGACACCTATTAAAGGATGCAAAGAGTTGCAGTTGATGGCGCTGGCACAAGGTCCTCTTTCATGATTTCAATAATTTTTCTGAAAGGTCCTCTTTAATGTTTCTATGGAAGATTTATAATGGATATGTGCAGATAATACAAGTATAATACAGTGTTAAACACAGGAGATCATTGTACATTCTATCTTATTCAGATTATTACTGATTACATGATTTTTTACTGTAACTCTGGAGAATGTGGAATAGCTGCGAACCCATCTGTACTCCCAGAGGCTTCTTTGATAAAATAATCAAAGTCAGGAAGTCCATGAAGAAGATAAAGCAGGGATTTCTAAAACTTTAACATGTTTGAAGTATCTTATATTCTTCATTGTCCTAAGGGAAAATATCTGTGCCTCTTAAAGGGATACTGCAGTCAGAAAGCTAAAAACAGAGAGATAATTAATTGCAGAAATTTGGCAGTCAGAGATCTTTCACCTCTGCTTTTCTCCATGTTTGACTAGACACTTAGGGGGGCCACAGTGTAGTTAAATGTTAGGAAACTCTTCGCTGTTTGGCTGCCATTGCATACAAAACAGGTTTGGAAAGATTTAGCTAAAAGAAGCTTCTGCGGAGTCACATACAAAGTGTATACCACAATAAATAGAAAATGTACCAGGGAGACAATTTTGGAAGAAGGGGGCTGTCTCATGGAATTATCAATCTGTCATACTGTTGTGGAAAGATAATGGCACAGTGCAGACTGGTGGAGGATGTATGTAATACCAATTCACCAACTTGGCACCAAGACAATATTTTATTGTTTTCCAAATGAAATGCATATGTGTAGCCAGCTTTGTGGTCAGGTTCACGTCTAAACTTCCTACATTGAAAACAACACAAGGAGAAACTGCCAAAAAGAAACCGTCACACTACATCATCATATAAATGTGTATATAAAACAATCAAAACACAAAATAGGAAAGCAAGGCATAAACAATTCACAGGGATAATACACACAGTAATGTCACAGTACAGGGATAATACACACAGTAATGTCACAGTACAGTGATAATATACACAGTGATGTCACAGTACAAGGATAATACACACTGTGATGTCACAGTACAGGGATAATACACACAGTGATGTCACAGTACAGGGATAAAACACACAGTGATAATATACACAGTGATGTCACAGTACAAGGATAATACACACAGTGATGTCACAGTACAGGGATAATACACACAGTGATGTCACAGTACAGGGATAATACACACAGTGATGTCACAGTACAGGGATAATACACACAGTGATGTCACAGTACAGGGATAATACACACAGTGATGTCACAGTACAGGGATAATACACACAGTGATGTCACAGTACAGGGATAATTCACACAGTGATCTCACCGTGCAGGGATAATACACACAGTGATGTCACAGTACAGGGATAATACACACAGTGATGTCACAGTACAGGGATAATACACACAGTAATGTCACAGTACAAGATAATATGCACACTGATGTCACAGTACAAGGATAATACACACAGTGATGTCACAGTTTAGAGATAATACGCACAGTGATGTCACAGTACAGGGGAAATACACACAGTGATGTCACAGTACAGGGACAATACACATTTATCACACACATGTGTCATGCACTGTCTTACAGAAGTGTGTCAGACGTTCAAATCCAAGGATAAGACGGCACTCGCTGATACGATCCACAAACTTTATTTAGCATACAGGCAAGCAGACATGTGAGGACGCCGAGGTCCAAAATGTAACAGGCTGTTTCACGCTACTAGCTCTTTGTCAAACCTCACCGTGTTTCTTTTTCGAGGGTTAACCAGCGAGAAGCAGCGGGGGTTGTGCCTGTTCTACCACGATTCTCGCGATTTTCTCCCTTGCTGGAAGTGTGTCAGACGTCCCATGTTAAAGGTGCACCAACAAAAGTTGGTGCACCCTGTCAGAGCACAATTCATGAATCTGGCGCCCTCTGCACACTACACAGGCAAACTGCACATAGTGCAGTTTGAACAGTTTTTATTAAATGTGCCCCACAGTTATGTCACAGTAATAATAATAATAATAAACAATAATTCTTTATTTATATAGTGTACACAGATTTCACAGAGCTGCACAGAGTTTGCCAAATCTGTCCCTGTCCCCATGGGGCTCACAATCTAATCAACCTACCAGTATGTTTTGGAGTGTGGCAGGAAACCGGTGGACCTGGAGGAAACCCACGCAAACACGGAGAGAACATACAAACCCTTTGCAAATGTTGACCCTGGCGCTGCAAAGCTATAATGTTAACCGCTAAGCCACCTTGGTGCCCATAATAGTATAGGGATAATACACACAGTGATGTCACAGTACAGGAATAATACACACAGGGATATCACAGTACAGGAATAATACACACAGTGATATCACAGTACAGGAATAATACAAACAGTGATGTCACAGTACAGGGATAATACACACAGTGATGTCACAGTACAGGAATAATACACACAGTGATGTCACAGTACAGGAATAATACACACAGTGATATCACAGTACAGGAATAATACACACAGTGATATCACAGTACAGGAATAATACACACAGTGATGTCACAGTACAGGAATAATACACACAGTGATATCACAGTACAGGAATAATACACACAGTAATGTCACAGTACAGAGAAAGTAAACAGAGTTTACTACATAGAAGAAGAATAGTGCACTCAAATATGTCTTAGTACAAAGATTATAAATGGTAAGATTACAGTACAGTAATAATACACACAGTGATACCATACAAAATGTCATAGTACAGGGATAATGGATGGTGCAGTAAGGGGATAATTGGTACACACTGCTCTGTGGAGCTAAGTAAACCTTCACCTGCATCTTTATCAAGAACTGCTCCCTATGTCTGAGTTGATATGGGCCCCTTGGTTGGCGGGCTCCGTACTGGCTGCCTGCTACGCTTATTACACCCATGCTCCTTGTAATTTACTGTGGAATGATGAGCATTTAGCTGTCTCCATGTTCTTCTATTTGCAGTTTCAGTCATTTTCTAATCTATTATGGCTTAGTTTATTCACATTGTGTCAGTGGCTGTAAAAAAATTCTAAAAATCTTAGCACATGGTGTCATTGATCTGTGGTGTATCATACATTACTGTGAAATTATCTAGACGCTGGAGATATAGTTTTACATTTTGCAGCGAGGCACCGGAGTGTGAATGTACCTTTCTCAGATAAAACGTGTAAGCAAGTGAAAAATCAATTAGGCTTAGTAACTAATCTATTAGTAGGCTGGAGTGTTATCCTTACAATCAGAGAAGGTCAACTTGTCAAACAAATAGGCAGATCTGTGATATTCTATAGTCATTTAATTGTTAAAGAAACACGAAACAAGTTGAGAATATTTTTTCCTTCTGATCAGAAATAGTAGTGTCATTTAAATATGTGTTTTACAGCCCAAATGCCTTAAGATAACATAGAAAAATGTATTTACCTTATTCGTTTCTGGGGATTCAGCAATGCAGCTGATCCCCAATGATCTGTGCCCACAGGAATGGTGGTTTCCATTTTTGAAGCATTTTGCCAGTAGTATAATAATCTATATATTATTTAAAGGGATCCTTTACAAAACTGTATAAAAAGTTTGGTATTAACCCTGGAGATCTGTGTAAACATGTGTTCTTAGTAGCAGCAGGACTGGAAAGAATGCTTTTATATTCCAGGATTGTAGCTGAACTTGGAGCACTGCAGGAGTTTTCTCACACTGGGGCAGATTTACTTACCCGGCCCATTCGCGATCCAGCGGCGCGTTCTCTGCACAGGATTCGGGTCCGGACGGGATTTATGAAGGTAGTTCCTCCGCCGTCCACCAGGTGGCGCTGCTGCGCTGAAAAGCATCTGAACGCGCCGGAATACACCAGCTCGGACCAAGTGAAGGTAAGCGCTTCCCAAGCGACACATTTTCGTTTTTTAAATGCGGCGTTTTTTCCGAATACGTCGGGTTTTCGTTCGGCCACACCCCCCCGATTACAGGGAATCCAGGGAAAATAGGCGCATAGCGGAAATATTCGGGTAACACGTCGGGAAAACGCGAATCGGGCCCTTAGTAAATGACTCCCACTGTGTCTGTTCTGTCATCTCTGCATTCAAACTGCTTTCCAGCCCATCCCTTGTGCTGTAATATCTAACCAAAAGCGATCACCTGCTCTCACTGTGAGCAGAGAGGAAGGGCTGTGTTGTGTTCAGTAACAATTCTGGAATATAACTACATTTCTTCCAGTCCTGGTTCTACTAACAACACGCAAAAAAGTTTTTTTAAACAGATCTCTAAGGCAAATACCTAACATGGTCTGTAGTTTTTTTGTAATGCAGTGAGGGAATGGCTAGGATGGACTGAAGGGACTGGTAGAGACAGTAATTTCTAAGGCTAAATCCCCTTCCTAGCTGCCACTACCTAATTACCCAGTCTAGTCTAATTGGTAGGTGACAACTGCAGGACACTTCCTTCCTGCACCAAAGTGCAAACACTGAGACAAAGTGTGGACAGTTCAAACATAGAAGAGTAGTCAACAGACTCAGGCTAGAACCAAGAGGACAATGCAGTACCAAATATACAAAAAAAGAACCTCATAATACACACCTCAGCTGCTGCGGAATCTCATAATACACACCTTAGGTGCTGCGGAACCTCATAATACACATCACTGCTGCTGCGGAACCTCATAATACACACCTCAGCTGCTGCAGAACCTTATAATACACACCTCAGCTGCTGCAGAACCTCATAATACATACCTGTACTGCTGCAGAACCTCATAATACATACATCAGCTGCTCCGGAACCTCATAATACACACCTGAGCTGCTGCGGAACCTCATAATACACATCTGAGCTGCTGCGAAACCTCATAATACACATCACTGCTGCTGAACCTCATAATGCACAACTTTGCTGCTGCAGAACCTCATAATGCACACATGAGCTGCTGCTGAACCTCATAATGCACAACTTTGCTGCTGCAGAACCTCATAATGCACAACTTTGCTGCTGCAGAACCTCATAATACACACCTCATCTGCTGTGTAACCTCATAATACACATCACTGTTGACACAGAACCCTCTCTGCTTCTCATGTACATTTGAGATGATTAATATCATTCACACATCCACACATGCAGCAAGACATATATACAGGCAGACACACATGCAGCAAGACATATATACAGGCAGACACACATGCAGCAAGACATATATGCAGGCAGACAGCTACAGATACATGCATAAAGACAGACAAGCATGGAGGCAAACACACACATGCAAACAGATACACATGAAGGCAAACACATCATCACACATACCATATACTCACTATATGGAGCAGTAATACATCCATACGTGTCACACACCATCACACACCCTGTGGTGTCTGCAGCAGCCCTGGCATCACACAGAGCAGTCTTCAGGCTTCTCCTCCTCCACCTCTTCGTCCCTATTTCTGAGCTGCCAGATTTCTGCTTTACTGCAGCTCCGTGTGAAGAGGAGGTGGGTGTATGGGTGTGTGTGTGTGGGTGTGTGTGGGGGTGTTGTAATGTGCTGTATCAAACAGGCAGCTCTGTAGCCTCTGCCTGTGCTGTGCCGAGTGGGGAGGAACAGTGCAGGACACAGCTCGTCATCACAGGAAGTAAAGATTGAAGATGTGCACAGCATGTGTGGGCCCCCAGCAGCTCTCTGGGCCCCAGCACTTGCCAAGGTACTGGAGCCGGCCCTGGTGGGGATCTAGGTAGTAAAGGAACAGGGAAGCTAGCAGTTAGTATAGTAGTGATGAGGTCTCAGGCAACCAGACGCATGCACATTGTATACTGGTGGTGTCTAGATGCGCTGGAGTTTATAAAGAGAAAAAAAAAATAAAGAAAAAATGTGCTGAAATCACCCAATACTCTCACTCCATTAGCTAGGAGATGCTTCTTTCCTATCTGCAGTTATAAATATAGATAGGGCTTCTAAAAGTAACACCCAAACAGAAGTAGGCAGTTCTATTACCTCCATATCTTTTGACTCTGCAAGCTCGAAGTCTTTTTTAGAGTTTCCATCCAATCTCAAGGAACCCCCTTTACTCTTGACAGATATCCTGATCCCATTACTACCAGACCCGAAAACTAACATAGTAATTTTCACAAAAACAAGACCAAAAAGAAATGAAGGATCAGAGGAAACAGGGGGGGAACTAACACAAGCAAAAATCATAAAAATAAAGTCCTGATTGTGAACGATACAAATATAAACAATAAAGTCAAATCTTTCCAAACACGCTTTGCCTTTTGCCCCACTACAAAATCATGAGAGTTTAATCTTTTTCTTGACCTTAACCATTTTGTCCGAAAATTTACCTCAAAGAGGTTCACCCACGAAATTCTCAAATTTCAATCCCCTAGTGATGCTAAAACAACAAAGATCATGTTTAACAATTACAATTTTACTCAGTTTTATTGCCGTTTTAGTTTCTATCACTCCATAGACAGGTCAGTGCAAAATTCCAGAGTGTGGGCAGGGAATCTGTAAGCAGACATATCATGATTCCTCTAGTGCTATGAGATGCTGTGTTCTGGAAATGTGGTTAGATTATCAGGGTAAAAGGTTTATATAAACTTTCATTTATCTTCTGAACACTGTACTAGTATCTGACACATAGAAATAGAGATGAGACAGATCAGAGATGAGATCCAGGAGATGCATATTACATGCTTAGCTCTGCTACTTCTTTGCTCTGCCACAACATACAGTCCAATCTGCTCTGGCTCCCTCCCTGGATAAAAAAAAATATATCTTTTTGTAGTTTGCAGATTTTCTCTCATTATGATGTGACGTGTTGTTTGCTAGCAGGAAGTCAGTAATTCATTCTCACCAATCCAAGAACAACCTTCTTCTATTACTTGCCCCAAATACCTAAGAACACAGTTAAACCACCAGGTCGACCAATCATACCGGACATAAATTCAGTTGCCAGTAATTTATCAGAATAAGTTGACACATGTGGACTCCACCCAACTTATAGAGGAATAATCCAATCCATCCAGTGGCAACTCCAGTTCCTTTTAATAACAATGGTCTCTATACACGAAAATTTCCGATGATCTGGGTATGGACGCAGTCTCACAAACTCTCCTGTCAGTCCAACACTACCCCCACAACAGATAAAATTTGTCTTAAAAGCAATGAGGTTCAATTTAGAACATAATACCTTTATGTTTCAAACAACTGTATACCAGCAACAAAAAGGCACAGCTATGGGGACCTGCTTTGCCCCAAGCTATGGCAACAATTTTATGGGGGCACTCAAATAGAAACATATCTCAAATAATCCCAATCACCAATATAGACTGAAGCTATTCAAACGATACATAGATGATTTATTCATCATTTGGGAAGGCACAGAGGAACAAGCCCATGAATACATTGAAAAGATTAACAACAATTAATGGGGCTATACATTAGCTATCAAAAAATCAGCCATACAGATCGAATTCCTGGATCTCTTTATCCATGTTAATTCCTAATAGACAAGTCTGGCCTCCAAGACATACTTCAAACAAGTAGATGGGAATAGTTTCCCTGAATTTAGCTGTTCCCATTACAAGAAATGGCTCTTCAATATTCTGTACAGTCAGTACATATGCATACACATAATGCATACAGAGCACCATATATTCAAAACCCAATCCAAGATTGTTCAAGAGCGCTTTATCCAGAAAGGTTATCCCCTAAGACTACTAAAAGATGCATTTCAAAAATCCGACAGGCTGATGCGGAACGAGTGCCTTGTGCCCACCCAGTCCTCACATCAGGAAATTAATAAAAGAGAGCTCAACCAGTGATCATAGAATCATCAGGCAGATTCTGGCGACCCCATGGAACATCTTTCTAAAGGATCCACATATAGCAAGGACCCTCCTGCCAAGACCCCAACAAATGTTCAGAAGGGTCCCTACTCTGAAAAAACGTACTAGCCCCCCTCGAAACTCCACAATAAAAGAAGTCACAAGCCCAAACTTTCCCTGCTTCCTAAATTCAATGGGGAGCATGTAGGTTTTATGGAAATAAATGTAAAACTTGTAAAATACTGCAACACAGGACGAAGGAATTTACAGTGAACACTAAGGGCGAGAAATTTCAGATGACCTCATTCATCAACTGCAACTCTGATTTTTTTCATCTACCTTTTAGAGCGCCCCTGCTCTCTACAATACATAGACTCTCAGGGAAAAAATGAATAGGCATAAAAGTAAAATCGAGGTGGACTCTTAGTTACACAGCGTATGCAGACATTGGTCATTAATGGCACATTCTCAGATTGGGTCAAGGTTTCCAGTGGAGTGCCACAGGGGTCAGTATTGGGACCACTTCTTTTTAATATTTTTATTAATGACCTTGTAGTGGATTTACACAGTCAAGTTTCAATATTTGCAGATGATACTAAGCTGTGTAAAGTAATAAATACTGAGGTCGATAGTTTAGCATTACAGAGGGATTTGTGGAAGCTTGAGGAGTGGGCAGAGAAATGGTTGATGAGGTTTAATGTAGATAAATGTAAAGTTATGCACTTGGGCCATTGAAACAAAAAGTATAATTATGTTCTAAACGGTCAATTACTTGGTAAAACTGGAGCTGAAAAGGACTTGGGGGTGTTGGTGGATGGTAAACTTAATTTTAGTGACCAGAGACAGACGGCTGCTGCTAAAGCAAATAAAATTATGGGATGTATCAAGAGAGGAATAGATTCTCATGATAAAGACATAGTTTTGCCTTTATACAAATCCCTGGTCAGACCACACATGGAATATTGTGTACAGTTTTGGACACCAGTGTATAAAAAGGATATAGTAGAGCAACCAGGATTATCAAGGGAATGGAGGGATTAGAATACAATGACAGATTACAAAATTTGGGATTATTCAGTTTAGAAAATAGACGACTGAGGGGAGACCTCTTTACAATGTACAAATACCTGAACGGACAGTACAAGGATCTCTCCAAAGATCTTTTTATCCTGTGACCAGGACAAGGGGGCATCCTCTACGCCTAGAGCAGAGGCGATTTTACCATCAACATAGACAAAGGTTCTTTACTGTGAGAGCAGTGAGACTATGAAACGCTCTGCCGCAGGAGGTTGTTATGGCGGACTCTATGTACATGTTCAAGAGAGGCCTGGATGCCTTTCTGGAGAGAAAAAATATCACGGGTTATGGGGATAAAACATTTATTTAATTCTTAAAGGTTGGACTTGATGGACTTTTTCCAGCCTTATAAACTATGATGATAGTATGATGATCTCATTACAACTGAGATATGATCTACCACACAGTGATCCCCATTGAACATATCCCGCCATCCCACCCGGGCCGTTTGATCCAGCTAATCCGCAGAGAGACCTTTTGGCTCTTTAAATTAAATACCCTTTGTCCAAACAGTCTAAATGAATCGCTGGAAAAAGTTTGAAGATATTCCCAATTAAATTGTTGGAACGAGCCCAAAAGAGATGTTCCCAAATACTTTTTTCCTTTGTATTTATGCATCAGTTATATAAGGCTTATAATCGTATGTGTATATAGATCCACATGCCCATTTTAGGTGTACAGTTTACTATCTATTTATTTATTTTTTACCTGCTTCAGTGTTATTTTAAATGAAGTATTTTTTAGATATAGATCTATGTTTAGACATGTACACTTGTTTATTTACCTCTATTGATGTTCCCTCATCTCTCCTATCTGCATCATATTGGACCCATCACTCTGCCCATCACACCAAGACCCCCCCTTTTTTTTTAATAAAGTCCAGAGCATCTAGACACCGCCAGTTTACACCGTGTGTGTGTCTGGTTACCCAAGACTATAAGAAGCCCTGGCTTCCCTGTTCCCTTACAGGGGTAAATTCCCCCAGTGGGCATAACTCCTGGTACTATGGCAGGGGCCTCCTTTCGGATTCTTGGGAGGCCCCTGCCAGTGGCTGCAATAGTACTTGATGCGGCCGGAAAGACCTCTCGAGTACTATCACTGCAGCCAGAGATATTAGTGTGACGGCTGAGTGCTTTCAAGCGCACATTGCACTGTTGACATCATCACGCGGCCGCGCATCTCTCCGTCCCACAGCACCAGCGGTAGCAACAGGATGCGATGAGGTGAGTACATTTTTTTTTGTATTAGAAAAAGAGGGTTGGGGGGAGGTGATAATGTGTATGGAGGGGCTAACTAGAATATGAGGGGGGGGGGTAATGTGTATGGGGGGCCCAAATAGAATATGAAGGGGGGGGCCTAACTGGAATATGAAGGGAGGGGGGTATGTTAGGGGTGCCCAATTAGAATATGAAAGGGGGAATGTGTATGGGGGGACTAACTAGAATATGAAGGGGGGGATGTGTATGAGGTGGGCCTAACTAGAATATGCATAGGGGGGTGGGAGAATGTGTTTGGGGGGCGTAACTAGAATATGAAGGGGGGGTGTTTGAGGGGGCTAACTAGAATATGAAGCGGGGGATTTGTATGGGGGGGGCGTAACTAGAATATGAAGGTATGGGGGGGGGGATTTGTATGGGGGGGCCTAACTAGCCTAACTAGAATATGAAGGTATGGGGGGGGATTTGTATGGGGGGGCCTAACTAGCCTAACTAGAATATGAAGGGGGGGGGAGATGTGTATGATATATGCTGGGGGCACAGAGGGGTTTCTTATGTAGATTCTTTGGAAGTACAGTGTGGGACATTATTTTATCCAGTTGACATTATACTGTAAGTAATTGTGGCATTTTTAGGGGCGCAATGAAGGGGATCTGTTTCCCAGAGCTGAACACATCTGCTAGAAAATTATGCGAAGATTCTGGGCGTGAAGGAGAAGACATGTCACCTGTGAAGTACTAGATCCTACTTCTTCCTGAGTCAGATCAGTATTGAAGTCACTGACTTACCTTCTAGTGTGACACAGCTTTTTACTGTTATATCTATAGGGTCAGAGAGACAGGTGTGACTTGTCTATGTGGTGGGGGACGCCAGAGAAGGGTTATTGTCATCAGTTCTTGTAAAGGTTTTCAGCGTTTCCTTATTGGAAGGTTGGTGAACAGTGCAAACACTTACATCCCTAATCACAGCCCAGCCAGAGGCAGAAAACCCCGGAAACCAGGGGTAACTCTTATACTATCCCTAACCAGAGCCTAGCCAGCAGCAGAAGCCCGGGAAACCAGGGGTAACTCTTATACTATCCCTAACCACAGCCCAGCCAGCAGCAGAAAGCCCGGGAAACCAGGGGTAACTCTTATACTATCCCTAACCAGAGCCTAGCCAGCAGCAGAAGCCCGGGAAACCAGGGGTAACTCTTATACTATCCCTAACCACAGCCCAGCCAGCAGCAGAAAGCCCGGGAAACCAGGGGTAACTCTTATACTATCCCTAACATTAATGCCATAATATAACGTCACCACTACAGCCCCTGTACACAAACCAAGAGCCGAGCACTAACAGAGAGGGAGGGAGAGAGGGATTAGCGTATCCTTTATTTCATTGGCCCCGCTAGTGCTTAGAAATTCCCTTATCCCAGAATATTTCTATGTAGTAGTAGGTGGACCCCCAAAATCAATTTCACTGGTGGGCCCCAGGTACCACAGTCCAACCCTGAGTAAAGCTTCTAGAGAGCTTCACCAGAGGTCACAATGGGCAGAGGGGTCCGTCTGTAACTAGGGGTCGTCTATAAGTTGCGTGTCCTTAAGTAGGGGACCGGCTGTATTTGTTTTATAATTGATCAGCCAGCAGACACTCAGTTCTTTTTGGGCCAAAGTAACCATTCAACACTGTGTTGTATATTATGACCTCTTAATCCATTGAGTATTAAGACTATCCTCAATCTAAAAAATCTTTTTTAAACCATTAATTCTGACTGTATAGTATTTTATTATGTTGTTCCAGAGTATTTTTGTTATGCATCTGAGGAAGGGGCTAATCTGCCCCCCCCCCCGAAACGCGTAGTCCTATTGTTACCAATTCACTAAACAAATGTAATATTATTTACCAATACCTCCCCTCCTGTCTATACGGAGCAGCGCGTTTAAGATAAAACTGCAGTTTTTTAGAAAAACAAATACCCCATTCTCTTTTATACTGCACCAGCCAATGTCAGCCCACGCAATTTTATTCAAGTACTAACACTTCCAAGCAGGGGCGCCATACGTGTATCCATACACCCACAGGAATGAAATAAAGGATTGTTTAAATTAGGGACAGAATGTAACCTAAGAATAAAATCCCACTCATCAGTGCATCCTCGGCTCTACTTTACGGACAGAGGATGGCTTTGAAAACCGAATAGAAACTTGTGGTGAGGAAGAAATTGACACCCCGGAGGACTTCTGACAGACAGCTAGCTGCATTTTATTACTTTGCCGTTTACAATGCCTCTAATGACAGATCAATTAACTCCTTCATGCTTCAGGATATCACCGTTGATAAAGTGGAGCTCTGGAAAGCAGTGAATTGCGTACGGTCCTGAAATCAATGAGGTCTAATTTCTGCTTTGATATCCATTCTTTCCTAATCCGTCACATTCTGAATGTTTTGTGAACTCCATTTTTTTTTTAACATTTAGGTTAGTTCTACATAATCAGACATGTATTCTCGTTCACATTATGCTTGTTCGCGAAAAAAAGCAGTTTTCACAATTTGCAAAGGGACAATCTTTTTCTTGTTTAAGGCAGAAATAACAGGTAAAATCATTATTTTATGGTGAATGTCAGTGACATTTACAAAAAGAATATTGGTAACCATGGAGTACGGTTTTAATGTGGATAATATATGCTAGAAAATGTGAATATATTTAGCGCTCTAAAAGTTCAGAAGTAAAAGACTTGGCTCATATTGAAATAGAGTTTAATGAATTTGAATGGTGACATTACATATTTGCAAAGACTTTCAGAAATGTTGATGTTTATTCACTATTGTTGCTAAAAAACCTATGGGGGGGGGGTTTGTTATCAGGGCTTGTACGACAGTCTTCTAGTGTACAAGTCCTTAAATAGTCACAATTTCTGGCATACATTCAGGAATTGCAACTTATTTCCCCCATAAGCCACCTCTATGACAAGTGGGTGTGGATGGACATGAGCCCAGTGGTGGAGTAGTGCAGGAACTGGTACAAGCATCGCACCATTTCAGACCTGGCAAAGATGTGCCAACCATGCCCACATGTGTCTCCAACATTATCCTTATATCTTCACTAACTTTCTAGCTCACTAATACCTTATTATCAATTTCTTTTAGTTCTTTGTTTACATCCCATAAACCAAGTTTTTGTATGTAAAAATAAAGTCCATTAAAGGAAACCTACCACTGCTGATGGTAGGTATTAGATGTAGGGTGAGCTGGTATTAGATGCAGGGTGAGCTGGTGCTGGAGCTTACCTTTTCTAGTGTTTTAAACCGCTATATTGCGGTTTAAACACATTTTGATGAACAGCCTCGAGGTAGTTTCGGCGCTGCGCGGACCAGGGGGCGGAACAATAGCAACACCCAGAGCACGTCACGTGGTCCGGATGATGCGGTGACCGACCTACCCAGAAGCGCTGGCGCCCAGAGGTCATCGGGCATGCGCACACTCGTCCAACACTTCGGAACGCCATATTGGATAAGGTAACAATCAAATACAAAGGTAACATGCCAGTAAATGAAGAATGGACATGGTGAAGTGTAAATAAACTGAAATTAGACGTGAGGAGTGGGGAACTGAGTCTGTGCATAGAGGTGTGTGTGAGTGACACAAGTGTATGAGTACTGCAAAGGAAAAATACTTGAAGTGGGTGAATGGGTGGAAATGGGAAATATGAGGTGACTGAATAGTGTAATGTGATATATGGGGAATGAAGCCAGTGGTGGCTGGACAAGTGAAGAAATATCACAAATGACAAGTGCAGTATATGAACGGGGTGCTACGTGGATATGGGATGCAGCGTGAGCATGTGTAATCGAGTGCTGGGATAAGCGACAAACAGGACAATAGAAGATAAACACTGCAAAAACAAAAAAATGTCAAAAAAGTGAAAAACTGTAAAAGTGTCAAAGGAGACTGAGGGGAATGTGAAAGGCGTAAAGGTGATGGTCCAGTTGCGTGAGAAGACATCAGATGAGAGCACAATCTGCAGAAGAAAGGCACGGTCAGGCTATCCAACAGCTACCAGCTGACAAAGAACAAAAAGACAGAATATTAAAATAGATAGCAGATATTAAAAACAACAAAAAGGCACCACGGGGCGGCCAAAGAGATCGGCAGAAAGAACCACTGTTGACACAATTTACAAAAAGGCTGAAAACCCGAAATTTTCATTGAGGCCCTGGGGGGACACTGTCTGTAGTGTCCAGATCCATTTGGACTCTAGTTGGAGCAACCTACTTCTTAAAGCACCCCCCCGGAGGTCCAGATTTACATGGTCAATGCCAATTACCTGAAGTCCAGTTGGGTCAGATTGATGGAACTGTCTGAAGTGTCGAGATATAGGCTTCAGCTTGAAGATATCCTCCGCTAGGGACACAGATGCAGCAGCCAGGATTCCTGTGACATGTTCACAGACACTTAGTTTCAGCTCTCTGGTTGTCATGCCTACATAGATCTACTTGCAGGGGCATATGGCGTAGTAGATCACGCCCTTTGTGATGCAATTAATAGGCCAGGTAATCTTAAATTGTTGTGACCCATCAGAAGAGAGGAAATATTGTGATTTTTCTATATTTGGGCAAGCAATGCATTTCCCGCAAGGGGTACTCCCCCACCTTCGTGGTGGTGCCCCAAAGATTCTTTTCGGCGGATCAGGGACTAAATACCTGTGTACAAGAGTGTCCCTTAAGTTGCGTGCTCTCCGGGAGACCAATGAGGGATAAGGAGTTAATACCTTTTCCAGAACAGGATCAGAAGTAAGTAGCAGCCAATATTTATGGAAGATACTTTGCATGTCCTTCCAGTTGTTGTGATAAGTGGTTATAAACCGTGGAGGTTGGATTGTGTGTGTGGCCTTCTTGGGGTACAATAAAGAGGTACGGTCGGTAATGCAGGCACGTTTGTATGCCTTTGAGATGCATCTCTTACTATATCCTCGTTCAAGGAATCTCTCAGATAGGTCAGCCGCTTGTTTTTCAAACTCTTCAGAGGAAGAACAGATACGTTTCATTCGTAGGAATTGTCCTACTGGGACTGCATTGATAGTTTGAATTGGATGAGCAGATGTAGCATGTAATAAGGTGTTTGTTGATGTCGATTTTCGAAAAACGTCTGTTTGCAGGTAACCCAACGAATCCTTGGAGACACGAATGTCAAGAAAATCTATAAAGTTGGAATTGGAAGACCAAGTCAGCTTGATGTTATATTGGTTATCATTTAGCTGTTCAAAAAAGGTTTTGAGCTGACTGTCATCTTGCCAGACGATGAAGATGTCATCGATGTACCGCGCCCAAAATAGGACGCGGCACATCGCATCTGCATCGTCTGACAGAAACAGGTCCCTTTCCCACAGCCCCAGGAACAAATTGGCATACGAGGGGGCACAAGCCGCCCCCATAGCAGTGCCCTGGAGCTGCAGGAAAACGGACCCGTTACAAGTAAAAAAGTTGTGTGTGAGTGCAAACTCAAGAAGAGACAGAATAAAAAAGATTTCTGATTCATCATATTGGGAGAGATGCAAAAAATGTGATACTGCCCTTAATCTGTCTGCATGTTTGATGGAGGTATATAGTGACTCCACGTCACATGTCACAAGAAGCTGGCCGGGATCAAGATGGATCCCCTCCAATTTTTGTACTTTTACTATAATTCTTGCTCATTCTTTTCTTTTTGGTACTATAGGTATTAAACAGTGGTCTGCGCTGGGATTGTGTTGTACACGATTGTCTTTTGGTGCAGCTGTGCTGGTTTCCTTGCGACAGAAACCGGAGGCGTGCTGTCGGACGGTCCGAATAATTTGGACTGAGCTCGGGATTTAACTTTAAAATTGTGCCGCAAGACAATGCACTTACATGCACCAGGAAGAAGAAGGTGAACTCCAGCGGACCTGAGTGGGGAAGCGACAAGATATCAGGTGCACGATCTTTTTGTATAGCGGCACAGTGCATTATCGTCGGACAATGCACTTTCTGGGAACTCCTCAGACCAGGTAGGAAAATGTGGGTGACAGGTTATAAGTTGTGTTCTATGTAAATAGTAAATATTGGGATAAAAGTAAAACTGGCCATAAACATGTGAGGATGCGTTTACATAAAGGGACTTTATATGGTCGTATATGTGTTTCAAGAGAAACACATGCAATCGGTAATGAGCACCCAGTATTTTTATGGTTTACAGTCAATCAAAACAACACATGTTGGGTAAGAGAAGAGAATCAATCTCTTTAGTGGATCCAAGGATATCCATTTCAACACTGTTGCTACTTAGCGGTACTGAAGCAGAAGCTGTGCAGGTTACTAAAGCCCTTTCAAAAAATGTAATACCCTGAGGCTGAAGGAGAAGCATAAGGAAATACTTATACACATTCACCAGTAGATGTATAATGTGGAAAGCACACAATGAACAGATTTATGACACAGTCTCTACAAATACAGTGATTAAAGGGAACCTGTTACCACAACCCCCATTTTTTACCATGCACGTGTTCAAAAAATCCCATAACATGTCAATTGCGTAGCTGCTTTTGTCATGTCTGTGACATGGTTCTTAGCTGATGCTCATCTATGACATCAGAGGGAGGGTCTGGAGTGAGTGGGCTGAGGAAAGATCCAGGAGCAGACGTCCTTTTGATTTTTAATTTCTCCCCCCCTGAACTCGGGGTGGGAGATTGGCAGGGGGCCGCTGGTAAAGGGTACTCCCTATGTCATATGAAATTAGGTGTAAGTGAAGAATAATTACAGCTGTTTTTCTTATATGCAAATTTGCATACTTGACTCTTTTATTCTAACTACGACGCTTATTCTCTCAGTGTCTATCAGTGTCTCTTCAAAACTTGTGCACTGCCCTGCTTCCTAGACAGGTCTCACTGCTAGGACATGCAGCTGTATGCACAGGGTACTTAGGAAACCTCTGCTAATATTCACCTACAGATATATAAAGCATTATTTACTTATAGGAAATATTGTGTACATTTTTTAACATGGTGCTTTGTATTACAATCATGTCATGTGACCAGGGTGATGTCCCCTAAGATGTCACCCTTTAGATTTGCAAAAGGTTCTGCAATGTTATCACATGAATAACTGTTATAATATAATGATAGACAAGACAATTTGGGACGCGACGATACCCAACATGTTCATGATTGTTGTTTATTTATTTTTATGGGGTAATGGGGATGATTTAAACCCTATTTTAACACAAGGTTGTCTTATTGATTCTACCATATACTGCCATACTACAGATGAGGTCACGGGGAGCGACTATCAAAACAAAGATGGTGGGCCCACGCGTTGACATATTTAAAATGCTGCTGGTAGCTTTGCTGGCAGCAATCAAATGGTTAACACCCAAGATTAGTCCCAGCACCAATCATGGGTGTTAGCGGTGGGTGTTTGCTGTAATATGCAGCAAACCCTTGTATCTTTGAAGACAGATCAAAGAGTGAGCTCCATGATACTCATATATGTCAAGGAGCATTAAGAGGTTATATGTATATTAATAAAGGAGTTTCAAAATATGCAGCAAACTCATAAAATGGATTAGATGGTCTATGAGTTAAGACTTTTGTCTTATGAGTTAGAAACTTTTTGTTGTCATTTAGCTTATCTGCACAAAAAAATTACTACACCAGGGTCAAGGCTCCAGTTCACACCGTGCATCAAAATCGGCCTATAATTGATCTGGATGGGAGGTTGGCCCTTTTTTTTTTTTGGCCCGTCTGGCAGGGTGGAGTGCTGCTCTCTCCCTCCATCTCCATAGGCTGCTAGCAGCGCTGCAACTTGTTCAGGAACAGGACCTACTTTGGCCTCATTGCACAGTGACCGTGCAGAATATAAGTCAATGGCGGAAATTACGGAAAATTCCCAGCAGCTATATATGGGTGTGTGCATGAAACCTTAGGGTGATGCGACACGTGGCGTTTTTAGTCCGATTTTAAGCATGCATTTTCGTCCCGTTTTTCCCAATTATCTTAATTTAGACAATTGGGGAAAAAAGGACAAAAACGAATGTGTTTTTAAAAAAATGGACTAAAAATGGAATCAAAACTCTGACGAGTGGCATCATCTTTAGACTGGCGGCACACGTCAGGGTTTTGGTTCAGTTTCGTAACTGAATCAAAGCGCACATAGAAACGCATATGCGATCGGCTGCGAGCCGCCCCAGTGCGATTTGAATCAGTTTTGTGTGACCTCACCCTGAGGCTGGTGCCACATGTAACACTTTGCCTGCGTTTGCAAACGCAGACAATGCCGCACCCACCGGGGCGGGCCGCTGCCCGATCGCATCGGCATTTCTATGGAAACGCCTGCAATCGGGAACGAGACGCCGGTGTTTTGCGTTAACTTAATGCAATGATGCATCTATGATGCATCTCCCAGGTACATTACTGTGACATCACTATGGTATATCTCAGGTATATTACTGTGACATCACTATGGGGCATCTCCCAGGTACATTACTGTGACATCACTATGGTGCATCTCCCAGGTACATTACTGTGACATCACTATGGGGCATCTCCCAGGTACATTACTGTGACATCACTATGGTATATCTCAGGTATATTACTGTGACATCACTATGGAGCATCTCCCAGGGACATAACTGTGACATCACTATGGTGCATCTCTCAGGTACTTTACTGTGACATCACTATGGGGCATCTCCCAGGTACATTACTGTGACATCACTATGGTGCATCTCTCAGGTACATTACTGTGTCATTACTATGGTGCATCTCCCAGGTACATTACTGTGACATCACTATGCTGCATCTCTCAGGTACATAACTGTGACATCACTATGGTGCATCTCCCAGGTACATTACTGTGACATCACTATGGTGTATCTCTCAGGTACATTACTGTGACATCACTATGGTGCATCTCCCAGGTACATTACTGTGACATCACTATGGTGTATCTCTCAGGTACATTACTGTGACATCACTATGGTGCATCTCTCAGGTACATTACTGTGACATCACTATGGTGCATCTCTCAGGTAAATTACTGTGACATCAATATGGTGCATCAACCAGGTACATTACTGTGACATCACTATGGTATATCTCAGGTACATTACTGTGACATAACTATGGTGCATCTCCCAGGTACATTACTGTGACATCACTATGGTGCATCTCCCAGGCTTATTACTGTGACATCTCAGTGATGCATCTCCCAGGTACATTAAAGTGACATCACTATGGAGCATCTCTCAGGTACATTACTGTGACATCACTGTATTCTATCTCCCAGGGACACTACTGTGACATCACTATGGTGCATCTCCCAGGTACATTACTGTGACATCACTATGGTGCATCTCCCAGGCACATTACTGTGACATCTCTGTGATGGATCTCTCAGGTACATTACTGTGACATCACTATGGTGTATATCTCAGGTACATTACTGTGACATCACTGTATTCTATCTCCCAGGGACAGTACTGTGACATCACTATGGTGCATCGCTCAGGTACATTACTGTGACATCACTAGGGTGTATCGGTCAGGTACATTACTGTGACATCACTATGGTGCATCTCCCAGGTACATTACTGTGACATCACTATGGTGCATCGCTCAGGTACATTACTGTGACATCACTATGTTGCATCGCTCAGGTACATTACTGTGATATCACTATGGTGCATCTCCCAGGTACATTACTGTGACATCACTATGGAGAATCTCTCAGGTACATTACTGTGACATCACTATGGAGCATCTTTCAGGATCATTACTGTGACATCTTTATGGTGCATTGCTCAGGCACATTACTGTGACATCACTATGGTGCATCTCCCAGGTACATTACTGTGACATCACTATGGTATATCTCAGGTATATTACTTTGACATCACTATGGAGCATCTCCCAGGGACATTACTGTGACATCACTATGGTGCATCTCTCAGGTACTTTACTGTGACATCACTATGGGGCATCTCCCAGGTACATTACTGTGACATCACTATGGTGCATCTCTCAGGTACATTACTGTGTTATTACTATGGTGCATATCCCAGGTACATTACTGTGACATCACTATGCTGCATCTCTCAGGTACATTACTGTGACATCACTATGGTGCATCTCCCAGGTACATTACTGTGACATCACTATGGTGTATCTCTCAGGTACATTACTGTGACATCACTATGGTGCATCTCTCAGGTACTTTACTGTGACATCACTATGGTGCATCTCTCAGGTACATTACTGTGACATCAATATGGTGCATTTCCCAGGTACATTACTGTGACATCACTATGGTATATCTCAGGTACATTACTGTGACATCACTATGGTGCATCTCTGAGGTACATTACTGTGACATCACTATGGTGCATCTCCCAGGTACATTACTGTGACATCACTATGGTGCATCTCTCAGGTACATTACTGTGACATCACTATGGTGCATCTCCCAGGTACATTACTGTGACATAACTATGGTGCATCTCCCAGGTACATTACTGTGACATAACGATGATGCCTCTCCCAGGTACATTACTGTGACATCACTATGCTGCATCTCCCAGGCTTATTACTGTGACATCTCTATGATGCATCTCCCAGGTACATTAAAGTGACATCACTATGGAGCATCTCTCAGGTACATTACTGTGACATCACTGTATTCTATCTCCCAGGGACAGTACTGTGACATAACTATGGTGCATCTCCCAGGTACATTACTGTGACATCACTATGGTGCATCTCCCAGGCACATTACTGTGACATCTCTGTGATGCATCTCTCAGGTACATTACTGTGACATCACTATGGTGTATATCTCAGGTACATTACTGTGACATCACTATGGAGCATCTCTCAGGTACATTACTGTGACATCACTGTATTCTATCTCCCAGGGACAGTACTGTGACATCACTATGGTGCATCGCTCAGGTACATTACTGTGACATCACTAGGGTGTATCGGTCAGGTACATTACTGTGACATCACTATGGTGCATCTCCCAGGTACATTACTGTGACATCACTATGGTGCATCGCTCAGGTACATTACTGTGACATCACTATGTTGCATCGCTCAGGTACATTACTGTGATATCACTATGGTGCATCTCCCAGGTACATTACTGTGACATCACTATGATGCATCTCCCAGGTACATTACTGTGACATCACTATGGTATACCTCAGGTATATTACTGTGACATCACTATGGAGCATCTCTCAGGTACTTTACTGTGACATTACTATGGTGCATCTCTCAGGTACTTTACTGTGACATCACTATGGGGCATCTCCCAGGTACATTACTGTGACATCACTATGGTGCATCTCTCAGGTACATTACTGTGTCATTACTATGGTGCATCTCCCAGGTACATTACTGTGACATCACTATGCTGCATCTCTCAGGTACATTACTGTGACATCACTATGGTGCATCTCCCAGGTACATTACTGTGACATCACTATGGTGCATCTCTTTTAGGTACATTACTGTGACATCACTATGGTGCATCTCTCAGGTACATTACTGTGACATCACTATGGTGCATCTCTCAGGTACATTACTGTGACATCACTATGGTGCATCTCTCAGGTAAATTACTGTGACATCACTATGGTGCATCTCCCAGGTACATTACTGTGACATCACTATGGTATATCTCAGGTACATTACTGTGACATCACTATGGTGCATCTCTCAGGTACATTACTGTTACATCACTATGGTGCATCTCCCAGGTACATTACTGTGACATCACTATGGTGCATCTCCCAGGTACATTACTGTGACATAACTATGGTGCATCTCCCAGGTACATTACTGTGACATCTCTATGATGCATCTCCCAGGTACATTAAAGTGACATCACTATGGAGCATCTCTCAGGTACATTACTGTGACATAACTGTATTCTATCTCCCAGGGACAGTACTGTGACATCACTATGGTGCATCTCCCAGGTACATTACTGTGACATCACTATGAGGTATCTCCCAGGCACATTACTGTGACATCACTATGGTGCCTTTCTCAGGTACATTACTGTGACATCACTATGGTGCAACTCTCAGGTACATTACTGTGACATCACTGTATTCTAGCTCCCAGGGACAGTACTGTGACATCACTATGGTGCATCGCTCAGGTACATTACTGTGACATCACTAGAGTGTATTGGTCAGGTACATTACTGTGACATCACTATGGTGCATCTCCCAGGTACATTACTGTGACATCACTATGGTGCATCGCTCAGGTACATTACTGTGACATCACTATGTTGCATCGCTCAGGTACATTACTGTGATATCACTATGGTGAATCTCCCAGGTACATTACTGTGACATCACTATGGAGCATCTTTCAGGAACATTACTGTGACATCACTATGGTGCATCTCTCAGGTACATTAAAGTGACATCACTATGGAGCATCTCTCAGGTACATTACTGTGACATCACTGTATTCTATCTCCCAGGGACAGTACTGTGACATCACTATGGTGCATCTCCCAGGTACATTACTGTGACATCACTATGGTGCATCTCCCAGTCACATTACTGTGACATCTCTGTGATGCATCTCTCAGGTACATTACTGTGACATCACTATTGTGTATATCTCAGGTACATTACTGTGACATCACTATGGAGCATCTCTCAGGTACATTACTGTGACATCACTGTATTCTATCTCCCAGGGACAGTACTGTGACATCACTATGGTGCATCGCTCAGGTACATTACTGTGACATCACTAGGGTGTATCGGTCAGGTACATTACTGTGACATCACTATGGTGCATCTCCCAGGTACATTACTGTGACATCACTATGGTGCATCGCTCAGGTACATTACTGTGACATCACTATGTTGCATCGCTCAGGTACCTTACTGTGATATCACTATGGTGCATCTCCCAGGTACATTACTGTGACATCACTATGGTGCATCTTTCAGGAACATTACTGTGACATCACTATGGAGCATCTTTCAGGAACATTACTATGACATCACTATGGTGCATCTCTCAGGTACATTACTGTGACATCACTATGGGGCATCTCCCAGGTACATTACTGTGACATCACTATGGTGCATCTCTCAGGTACATTACTGTGTCATTACTATGGGGCATCTCCCAGGTACATTACTGTGACATCACTATGGTGCATCTCTCAGGTACATTACTGTGTCATTACTATGGTGCATCTCCCAGGTACATTACTGTGACATCACTATGCTGCATCTCTCAGGTACATAACTGTGACATCACTATGGTGCATCTCCCAGGTACATTACTGTGACATCACTATGGTGTATCTCTCAGGTACATTACTGTGACATCACTATGGTGCATCTCCCAGGTACATTACTGTGACATCACTATGGTGTATCTCTCAGGTACATTACTGTGACATCACTATGGTGCATCTCTCAGGTACATTACTGTGACATCACTATGGTGCATCTCTCAGGTAAATTACTGTGACATCAATATGGTGCATCAACCAGGTACATTACTGTGACATCACTATGGTATATCTCAGGTACATTACTGTGACATAACTATGGTGCATCTCCCAGGTACATTACTGTGACATCACTATGGTGCATCTCCCAGGCTTATTACTGTGACATCTCAGTGATGCATCTCCCAGGTACATTAAAGTGACATCACTATGGAGCATCTCTCAGGTACATTACTGTGACATCACTGTATTCTATCTCCCAGGGACACTACTGTGACATCACTATGGTGCATCTCCCAGGTACATTACTGTGACATCACTATGGTGCATCTCCCAGGCACATTACTGTGACATCTCTGTGATGGATCTCTCAGGTACATTACTGTGACATCACTATGGTGTATATCTCAGGTACATTACTGTGACATCACTGTATTCTATCTCCCAGGGACAGTACTGTGACATCACTATGGTGCATCGCTCAGGTACATTACTGTGACATCACTAGGGTGTATCGGTCAGGTACATTACTGTGACATCACTATGGTGCATCTCCCAGGTACATTACTGTGACATCACTATGGTGCATCGCTCAGGTACATTACTGTGACATCACTATGTTGCATCGTTCAGGTACATTACTGTGATATCACTATGGTGCATCTCCCAGGTACATTACTGTGACATCACTATGGAGAATCTCTCAGGTACATTACTGTGACATCACTATGGAGCATCTTTCAGGATCATTACTGTGACATCTTTATGGTGCATTGCTCAGGCACATTACTGTGACATCACTATGGTGCATCTCCCAGGTACATTACTGTGACATCACTATGGTATATCTCAGGTATATTACTTTGACATCACTATGGAGCATCTCCCAGGGACATTACTGTGACATCACTATGGTGCATCTCTCAGGTACTTTACTGTGACATCACTATGGGGCATCTCCCAGGTACATTACTGTGACATCACTATGGTGCATCTCTCAGGTACATTACTGTGTTATTACTATGGTGCATATCCCAGGTACATTACTGTGACATCACTATGCTGCATCTCTCAGGTACATTACTGTGACATCACTATGGTGCATCTCCCAGGTACATTACTGTGACATCACTATGGTGTATCTCTCAGGTACATTACTGTGACATCACTATGGTGCATCTCTCAGGTACTTTACTGTGACATCACTATGGTGCATCTCTCAGGTACATTACTGTGACATCAATATGGTGCATTTCCCAGGTACATTACTGTGACATCACTATGGTATATCTCAGGTACATTACTGTGACATCACTATGGTGCATCTCTGAGGTACATTACTGTGACATCACTATGGTGCATCTCCCAGGTACATTACTGTGACATCACTATGGTGCATCTCTCAGGTACATTACTGTGACATCACTATGGTGCATCTCCCAGGTACATTACTGTGACATAACTATGGTGCATCTCCCAGGTACATTACTGTGACATAACGATGATGCCTCTCCCAGGTACATTACTGTGACATCACTATGGTGCATCTCCCAGGCTTATTACTGTGACATCTCTATGATGCATCTCCCAGGTACATTAAAGTGACATCACTATGGAGCATCTCTCAGGTACATTACTGTGACATCACTGTATTCTATCTCCCAGGGACAGTACTGTGACATAACTATGGTGCATCTCCCAGGTACATTACTGTGACATCACTATGGTGCATCTCCCAGGCACATTACTGTGACATCTCTGTGATGCATCTCTCAGGTACATTACTGTGACATCACTATGGTGTATATCTCAGGTACATTACTGTGACATCACTATGGAGCATCTCTCAGGTACATTACTGTGACATCACTGTATTCTATCTCCCAGGGACAGTACTGTGACATCACTATGGTGCATCGCTCAGGTACATTACTGTGACATCACTAGGGTGTATCGGTCAGGTACATTACTGTGACATCACTATGGTGCATCTCCCTGGTACATTACTGTGACATCACTATGGTGCATCGCTCAGGTACATTACTGTGACATCACTATGTTGCATCGCTCAGGTACATTACTGTGACATCACTATGATGCATCTCCCAGGTACATTACTGTGACATCACTATGATGCATCTCCCAGGTACATTACTGTGACATCACTATGGTATACCTCAGGTATATTACTGTGACATCACTATGGAGCATCTCTCAGGTACTTTACTGTGACATCACTATGGTGCATCTCTCAGGTACTTTACTGTGACATCACTATGGGGCATCTCCCAGGTACATTACTGTGACATCACTATGGTGCATCTCTCAGGTACATTACTGTGTCATTACTATGGTGCATCTCCCAGGTACATTACTGTGACATCACTATGCTGCATCTCTCAGGTACATTACTGTGACATCACTATGGTGCATCTCCCAGGTACATTACTGTGACATCACTATGGTGCATCTCTTTTAGGTACATTACTGTGACATCACTATGGTGCATCTCTCAGGTACATTACTGTGACATCACTATGGTGCATCTCTCAGGTACATTACTGTGACATCACTATGGTGCATCTCTCAGGTAAATTACTGTGACATCACTATGGTGCATCTCCCAGGTACATTACTGTGACATCACTATGGTATATCTCAGGTACATTACTGTGACATCACTATGGTGCATCTCTCAGGTACATTACTGTGACATCACTATGGTGCATCTCCCAGGTACATTACTGTGACATCACTATGGTGCATCTCCCAGGTACATTACTGTGACATAACTATGGTGCATCTCCCAGGTACATTACTGTGACATCTCTATGATGCATCTCCCAGGTACATTAAAGTGACATCACTATGGAGCATCTCTCAGGTACATTACTGTGACATAACTGTATTCTATCTCCCAGGGACAGTACTGTGACATCACTATGGTGCATCTCCCAGGTACATTACTGTGACATCACTATGAGGTATCTCCCAGGCACATTACTGTGACATCACTATGGTGCCTTTCTCAGGTACATTACTGTGACATCACTATGGTGCAACTCTCAGGTACATTACTGTGACATCACTGTATTCTATCTCCCAGGGACAGTACTGTGACATCACTATGGTGCATCGCTCAGGTACATTACTGTGACATCACTAGAGTGTATTGGTCAGGTACATTACTGTGACATCACTATGGTGCATCTCCCAGGTACATTACTGTGACATCACTATGGTGCATCGCTCAGGTACATTACTGTGACATCACTATGTTGCATCGCTCAGGTACATTACTGTGATATCACTATGGTGAATCTCCCAGGTACATTACTGTGACATCACTATGGTGCATCTCTCAGGTACATTAAAGTGACATCACTATGGAGCATCTCTCAGGTACATTACTGTGACATCACTGTATTCTATCTCCCAGGGACAGTACTGTGACATCACTATGGTGCATCTCCCAGGTACATTACTGTGACATCACTATGGTGCATCTCCCAGGCACATTACTGTGACATCTCTGTGATGCATCTCTCAGGTACATTACTGTGACATCACTATTGTGTATATCTCAGGTACATTACTGTGACATCACTATGGAGCATCTCTCAGGTACATTACTGTGACATCACTGTATTCTATCTCCCAGGGACAGTACTGTGACATCACTATGGTGCATAGCTCAGGTACATTACTGTGACATCACTAGGGTGTATCGGTCAGGTACATTACTGTGACATCACTATGGTGCATCTCCCAGGTACATTACTGTGACATCACTATGGTGCATCGCTCAGGTACATTACTGTGACATCACTATGTTGCATCGCTCAGGTACCTTACTGTGATATCACTATGGTGCATCTCCCAGGTACATTACTGTGACATCACTATGGTGCATCTTTCAGGAACATTACTGTGACATCACTATGGAGCATCTTTCAGGAACATTACTATGACATCACTATGGTGCATCTCTCAGGTACATTACTGTGACATCACTATGGGGCATCTCCCAGGTACATTACTGTGACATCACTATGGTGCATCTCTCAGGTACATTACTGTGTCATTACTATGGTGCATCTCCCAGGTACATTACTGTGACATCACTATGGTGCATCTCTCAGGTACATTACTGTGACATCACTATGGTGCATCTCTCAGGTACATTACTGTGACATCACTATGGTGCATCTCTCAGGTAAATTACTGTGACATCACTATGGTGCATCTCCCAGGTACATTACTGTGACATCACTATGGTATATCTCAGGTACATTACTGTGACATCACTATGGTGCATCTCTCAGCTACATTACTGTGACATCACTATGGTGCATCTCCCAGGTACATTACTGTGACATCACTATGGTGCATCTCTCAGGTACATTACTGTGACATCACTATGGTGCATCTCCCAGGTACATTACTGTGACATAACTATGGTGCATCTCCCAGGTACATTACTGTGACATCACTATGGTGCATCTCCCAGGTACATTACTGTGACATCTCTATGATGCATCTCCCAGGTACATTAAAGTGACATCACTATGGAGCATCTCTCAGGTACATTACTGTGACATAACTGTATTCTATCTCCCAGGGACAGTACTGTGACATCACTATGGTGCATCTCCCAGGTACATTACTGTGACATCACTATGAGGTATCTCCCAGGCACATTACTGTGACATCACTATGGTGCCTTTCTCAGGTACATTACTGTGACATCACTATGGTGCATCTCTCAGGTACATTACTGTGACATCACTGTATTCTATCTCCCAGGGACAGTACTGTGACATCACTATGGTGCATCGCTCAGGTACATTACTGTGACATCACTAGAGTGTATCGGTCAGGTACATTACTGTGACATCACTATGGTGCATCTCCCAGGTACATTACTGTGACATCACTATGGTGCATCGCTCAGGTACATTACTGTGACATCACTATGTTGCATCGCTCAGGTACATTACTGTGATATCACTATGGTGAATCTCCCAGGTACATTACTGTGACATCACTATGGAGCATCTTTCAGGAACATTACTGTGACATCACTATGGTGCATCTCTCAGGTACATTAAAGTGACATCACTATGGAGCATCTCTCAGGTACATTACTGTGACATCACTGTATTCTATCTCCCAGGGACAGTACTGTGACATCACTATGGTGCATCTCCCAGGCACATTACTGTGACATCTCTGTGATGCATCTCTCAGGTACATTACTGTGACATCACTACTGTGTATATCTCAGGTACATTACTGTGACATCACTATGGAGCATCTCTCAGGTACATTACTGTGACATCACTGTATTCTATCTCCCAGGGACAGTACTGTGACATCACTAGGGTGTATCGGTCAGGTACATTACTGTGACATCACTATGGTGCATCTCCCAGGTACATTACTGTGACATCACTATGGTGCATCGCTCAGGTACATTACTGTGACATCACTATGTTGCATCGCTCAGGTACCTTACTGTGATATTACTATGGTGCATCTCCCAGGTACATTACTGTGACATCACTATGGTGCATCTTTCAGGAACATTACTGTGACATCACTATGGAGCATCTTTCAGGAACATTACTATGACATCACTATGGTGCATCTCTCAGGTACATTACTGTGACATCACTATGGTGCATCTCTCAGGTACATTACTGTGACATCACTATGGTGCATCTCCCAGGTACATTACTGTGACATCACTATGGAGCATCTCTCAGGTACATTACTGTGACATCACTATGGTGCATCTCCCAGGTACATTACTGTGACATCACTATGGAGCAGCTCTCAGGTACATTACTGTGACATCTCTATGGTGCATCTCCCAGGTACATTACTGTGACATCAGTATGCGGCATCTCTCAGGTACATTAATGTAACATCACTATAGTATATCTCAGGTACATTACTGTGATATCACTATGGTGCATCTCTCAGGTACATTACTGTGATATCACTATGGTGCATCTCCCTGGTACATTACTGTGACATCACTATGGTGCATCTCCCAGGTACATTACTGTGACATCACTATGGAGCATCTTTCAGGAACATTACTGTGACATCACTATGGTGCATCGCTCAGGTACATTACTGTGACATCACTATGGAGCATCTCTCAGGTACATTACTGTGACATCACTATGGTATATCTCAGGCACATTACTGTGACATCACTATGGAGTATCTCTCATGTACATTACTGTGACATCACTATGGTGCATCTCCAAGGGACATTACTGTGACATCACTATGGTGCCTCTCCCAGGTACATTACTGTGACATCACTATGGAGCATTTCTCATGTACATTACTGTGACATTACTATGTTCTATCTCTCATGTACATTGTTGTGACATTACTATGGTGTATCTCTCAGGTACATTACTGTGACACCACTATGGTGCATTGCTCAGGTACATTACTGTGACATCACTATGGTGCATCTCCCAGGTACATTACTGTGACATTACTATGTTCTATCTCTCAGGTACATTTCTATGACATCACTATGTTCTATCTCTCATGTACTTTGTTTTGACATTACTATGGTGTATCTCTCAGGTAAATTACTGTGACATCACTATAAGGTATCTCCCAGGTACATTACTGTGACATCACTATGGTGCCTTTCTCAGGTACATTACTGTGACATCACTATGGTGCATCTCTCAGGTACATTACTGTGACATCACTATGGTGTATATCTCAGGTACATTACTGTGACATCACTATGGAGCATCTCTCAGGTACATTACTGTGACATCACTGTATTCTATCTCCCAGGGACAGTACTGTGACATCACTATGGTGCATCGCTCAGGTACATTACTGTGACATCACTAGGGTGCATCGGTCAGGTACATTATTGTGACATCACTATGGTGCATCTCCCAGGTACATTACTGTGACATCACTATGGTGCATCGCTCAGGTACATTACTGTGACATCACTATGTTGCATCGCTCAGGTACATTACTGTGATATCACTATGGTGCATCTCCCAGGTACATTACTGTGACATCACTATGATGCATCTCCCAGGTACATTACTGTGTGACATCACTATGGTATACCTCAGGTATATTACTGTGACATCACTATGGTGCATCTCTCAGGTACATTACTGTGTTATTACTATGGTGCATCTCCCAGGTACATTACTGTGACATCACTATGCTGCATCTCTCAGGTACATTACTGTGACATCACTATGGTGTATCTCTCAGGTACATTACTGTGACATCACTATGGTGCATCTCTCAGGTACATTACTGTGACATCACTATGGCGCATCTCTCAGGTACATTACTGTGACATCAATATGGTGCATTTCCCAGGTACATTACTGTGACATCACTATGGTATATCTCAGGTACATTACTGTGACATCACTATGGTGCATCTCTGAGGTACATTACTGTGACATCACTATGGTGCATCTACCAGGTACATTACTGTGACATCACTATGGTGCATCTCTCAGGTACATTACTGTGACATCACTATGGTGCATCTCTCAGGTACATTACTGTGACATCACTATGGTGCATCTCCCAGGTACATTACTGTGACATAACTATGGTGCATCTCCCAGGTACATTACTGTGACATAACTATGATGCCTCTCCCAGGTACATTACTGTGACATCACTATGGTGCATCTCCCAGGCTTATTACTGTGACATCTCTATGATGCATCTCCCAGGTACATTAAAGTGACATCACTATGGAGCATCTCTCAGGTACATTACTGTGACATCACTGTATTCTATCTCCCAGGGACAGTACTGTGACATCACTATGGTGCATCTCCCAGGTACATTACTGTGACATCACTATGGTGCATCTCCCAGGCACATTACTGTGACATCTCTGTGATGCATCTCTCAGGTACATTACTGTGACATCACTATGGTGTATATCTCAGGTACATTACTGTGACATCACTATGGAGCATCTCTCAGGTACATTACTGTGACATCACTGTATTCTATCTGCCAGGGACAGTACTGTGACATCACTATGGTGCATCGCTCAGGTACATTACTGTGACATCACTAGGGTGTATCGCTCAGGTACATTACTGTGACATCACTATGGTGCATCTCCCAGGTACATTACTGTGACATCACTATGGTGCATCGCTCAGGTACATTACTGTGACATCACTATGTTGCATCGCTCAGGTACATTACTGTGATATCACTATGGTGCATCTCCCAGGTACATTACTGTGACATCACTATGATGCATCTCCCAGGTACATTACTGTGACATCACTATGGTATACCTCAGGTATATTACTGTGACATCACTATGGAGCATCTCCCAGGGACATTACTGTGACATCACTATGGTGCATCTCTCAGGTACTTTACTGTGACATCACTATGGGGCATCTCCCAGGTACATTACTGTGACATCACTATGGTGCATCTCTCAGGTACATTACTGTGTCATTACTATGGTGCATCTCTCAGGTACATTACTGTGACATCACTATGCTGCATCTCTCAGGTACATTACTGTGACATCACTATGGTGCATCTCCCAGGTACATTACTGTGACATCACTATGGTGCATCTCTCAGGCACATTACTGTGACATCACTATGGTGCATCTCTCAGGTACATTACTGTGACATCACTATGGTGCATCTCTCAGGTACATTACTGTGACATCACTATGGTGCATCTCCCAGGTACATTACTGTGACATCACTATGGTATATCTCAGGTACATTACTGTGACATCACTATGGTGCATCTCTCAGGTACATTACTGTGACATCACTATGGTGCATCTCCCAGGTACATTACTGTGACATCACTATGGTGCATCTCCCAGGTACATTACTGTGACATAACTATGGTGCATCTCCCAGGTACATTACTGTGACATCACTATGGTGCATCTCCCAGGTACATTACTGTGACATCTCTATGATGCATCTCCCAGGTACATTAAAGTGACATCACTATGGAGCATCTCTCAGGTACATTACTGTGACATAACTGTATTCTATCTCTCAGGTACATTACTGTGACATCACTATGGTGCATCTCCCAGGTACATTACTGTGACATCACTATGGTATATCTCAGGTACATTACTGTGACATCACTATGGTGCATCTCTCAGGTACATTACTGTGACATCACTATGGTGCATCTCCCAGGTACATTACTGTGACATCACTATGGTGCATCTCCCAGGTACATTACTGTGACATAACTATGGTGCATCTCCCAGGTACATTACTGTGACATCACTATGGTGCATCTCCCAGGTACATTACTGTGACATCTCTATGATGCATCTCCCAGGTACATTAAAGTGACATCACTATGGTGCATCTCTCAGGTACATTACTGTGACATCACTATGGTGCATCTCTCAGGTACATTACTGTGACATCACTATGGTGCATCTCCCAGGTACATTACTGTGACATCACTATGGTATATCTCAGGTACATTACTGTGACATCACTATGGTGCATCTCTCAGGTACATTACTGTGACATCACTATGGTGCATCTCTCAGGTACATTACTGTGACATCACTATGGTGCATCTCCCAGGTACATTACTGTGACATAACTATGGTGCATCTCCCAGGTACATTACTGTGACATCACTATGGTGCATCTCCCAGGTACATTACTGTGACATCTCTATGATGCATCTCCCAGGTACATTAAAGTGACATCACTATGGAGCATCTCTCAGGTACATTACTGTGACATAACTGTATTCTATCTCCCAGGGACAGTACTGTGACATCACTATGGTGCATCTCCCAGGTACATTACTGTGACATCACTATGAGGTATCTCCCAGGCACATTACTGTGACATCACTATGGTGCCTTTCTCAGGTACATTACTGTGACATCACTATGGTGCAACTCTCAGGTACATTACTGTGACATCACTGTATTCTATCTCCCAGGGACAGTACTGTGACATCACTATGGTGCATCGCTCAGGTACATTACTGTGACATCACTAGAGTGTATCGGTCAGGTACAATACTGTGACATCACTATGGTGCATCTCCCAGGTACATTACTGTGACATCACTATGGTGCATCGCTCAGGTACATTACTGTGACATCACTATGTTGCATCGCTCAGGTACATTACTGTGATATCACTATGGTGAATCTCCCAGGTACATTACTGTGACATCACTATGGAGCATCTTTCAGGAACATTACTGTGACATCACTATGGTGCATCTCTCAGGTACATTAAAGTGACATCACTATGGAGCATCTCTCAGGTACATTACTGTGACATCACTGTATTCTATCTCCCAGGGACAGTACTGTGACATCACTATGGTGCATCTCCCAGGTACATTACTGTGACATCACTATGGTGCATCTCCCAGGCACATTACTGTGACATCTCTGTGATGCATCTCTCAGGTACATTACTGTGACATCTCTATTGTGTATATCTCAGGTACATTACTGTGACATCACTATGGAGCATCTCTCAGGTACATTACTGTGACATCACTGTATTCTATCTCCCAGGGACAGTACTGTGACATCACTATGGTGCATCGCTCAGGTACATTACTGTGACATCACTAGGGTGTATCGGTCAGGTACAATTACTGTGACATCACTATGGTGCATCTCCCAGGTACATTACTGTGACATCACTATGGTGCATCGCTCAGGTACATTACTGTGACATCACTATGTTGCATCGCTCAGGTACCTTACTGTGATATCACTATGGTGCATCTCCCAGGTACATTACTGTGACATCACTATGGTGCATCTTTCAGGAACATTACTGTGACATCACTATGGAGCATCTTTCAGGAACATTACTATGACATCACTATGGTGCATCTCTCAGGTACATTACTGTGACATCACTATGGGGCATCTCCCAGGTACATTACTGTGACATCACTATGGTGCATCTCTCAGGTACATTACTGTGTCATTACTATGGTGCATCTCCCAGGTACATTACTGTGACATCACTATGCTGCATCTCTCAGGTACATTACTGTGACATCACTATGGTGCATCTCCCAGGTACATTACTGTGACATCACTATGGTGCATCTCTCAGGTACATTACTGTGACATCACTATGGTGCATCTCTCAGGTACATTACTGTGACATCACTATGGTGCATCTCTCAGGTAAATTACTGTGACATCACTATGGTGCATCTCCCAGGTACATTACTGTGACATCACTATGGTATATCTCAGGTACATTACTGTGACATCACTATGGTGCATCTCTCAGCTACATTACTGTGACATCACTATGGTGCATCTCCCAGGTACATTACTGTGACATCACTATGGTGCATCTCTCAGGTACATTACTGTGACATCACTATGGTGCATCTCCCAGGTACATTACTGTGACATAACTATGGTGCATCTCCCAGGTACATTACTGTGACATCACTATGGTGCATCTCCCAGGTACATTACTGTGACATCTCTATGATGCATCTCCCAGGTACATTAAAGTGACATCACTATGGAGCATCTCTCAGGTACATTACTGTGACATAACTGTATTCTATCTCCCAGGGACAGTCCTGTGACATCACTATGGTGCATCTCCCAGGTACATTACTGTGACATCACTATGAGGTATCTCCCAGGCACATTACTGTGACATCACTATGGTGCCTTTCTCAGGTACATTACTGTGACATCACTATGGTGCATCTCTCAGGTACATTACTGTGACATCACTGTATTCTATCTCCCAGGGACAGTACTGTGACATCACTATGGTGCATCGCTCAGGTACATTACTGTGACATCACTAGAGTGTATCGGTCAGGTTCATTACTGTGACATCACTATGGTGCATCTCCCAAGTACATTACTGTGACATCACTATGGTGCATTGCACAGGTACATTACTGTGACATCACTATGTTGCATCGCTCAGGTACATTACTGCGATATCACTATGGTGAATCTCCCAGGTACATTACTGTGACATCACTATGGAGCATCTTTCAGGAACATTACTGTGACATCACTATGGTGCATCTCTCAGGTACATTACTGTGATATCACTATGGTGAATCTCCCAGGTACATTACTGTGACATCACTATGGTGCATCTCCCAGGTACATTACTGTGACATCACTATGGTGCATCTCCCAGGCACATTACTGTGACATCTCTGTGATGCATCTCTCAGGTACATTACTGTGACATCACTATTGTGTATATCTCAGGTACATTACTGTGACATCACTATGGAGCATCTCTCAGGTACATTACTGTGACATCACTGTATTCTATCTCCCAGGGACAGTACTGTGACATCACTAGGGTGTATCGGTCAGGTACATAACTGTGACATCCCTATGGTGCATCTCCCAGGTACATTACTGTGACATCACTATGGTGCATCGTTCAGGTACATTACTGTGACATCACTATGTTGCATCGCTCAGGTACCTTACTGTGATATTACTATGGTGCATCTCCGAGGTACATTACTGTGACATCACTATGGTGCATCTCTGAGGTACATTACTGTGATATCACTGTGGTGCATCTCCCTGGTACATTACTGTGACATCACTATGGTGCATCTCCCAGGTACATTACTGTGACATCACTATGGAGCATCTTTCAGGAACATTACTGTGACATCTTTATGGTGCATTGCTCAGGCACATTACTGTGACATCACTATGGTGCATCTCCCAGGTACATTACTGTGACATCACTATGGAGCATCTTTCAGGAACATTACTGTGACATCACTATGGTGCACTGCTCAGGTACATTACTGTGACATCACCATGGAGCATCTCTCAGGTACATTACTGTGACATCACTATGGTATATCTCAGGCACATTACTGTGACATCACTATGGAGCATCTCTCATGTACATTACTGTGACATCACTATGGTGCATCTCCCAGGTACATTACTGTGACATCACTATGGTGCATCTCCCAGGCACATTACTGTGACATCTCTGTGATGCATCTCTCAGGTACATTACTGTGACATCACTATTGTGTATATCTCAGGTACATTACTGTGACATCACTATGGAGCATCTCTCAGGTACATTACTGTGACATCACTGTATTCTATCTCCCAGGGACAGTACTGTGACATCACTAGGGTGTATCGGTCAGGTACATTACTGTGACATCACTATGGTGCATCTCCCAGGTACATTACTGTGACATCTCTATGATGCATCTCCCAGGTACATTAAAGTGACATCACTATGGAGCATCTCTCAGGTACATTACTGTGACATAACTGTATTCTATCTCCCAGGGACAGTACTGTGACATCACTATGGTGCATCTCCCAGGTACATTACTGTGACATCACTATGAGGTATCTCCCAGGCACATTACTGTGACATCACTATGGTGCCTTTCTCAGGTACATTACTGTGACATCACTATGGTGCAACTCTCAGGTACATTACTGTGACATCACTGTATTCTATCTCCCAGGGACAGTACTGTGACATCACTATGGTGCATCGCTCAGGTACATTACTGTGACATCACTAGAGTGTATCGGTCAGGTACATTACTGTGACATCACTATGGTGCATCTCCCAGGTACATTACTGTGACATCACTATGGTGCATCGCTCAGGTACATTACTGTGACATCACTATGTTGCATCGCTCAGGTACATTACTGTGATATCACTATGGTGAATCTCCCAGGTACATTACTGTGACATCACTATGGAGCATCTTTCAGGAACATTACTGTGACATCACTATGGTGCATCTCTCAGGTACATTAAAGTGACATCACTATGGAGCATCTCTCAGGTACATTACTGTGACATCACTGTATTCTATCTCCCAGGGACAGTACTGTGACATCACTATGGTGCATCTCCCAGGTACATTACTGTGACATCACTATGGTGCATCTCTCAGGTACATTAAAGTGACATCACTATGGAGCATCTCTCAGGTACATTACTGTGACATCACTGTATTCTATCTCCCAGGGACAGTACTGTGACATCACTATGGTGCATCTCCCAGGTACATTACTGTGACATCACTATGGTGCATCTCCCAGGCACATTACTGTGACATCTCTGTGATGCATCTCTCAGGTACATTACTGTGACATCTCTATTGTGTATATCTCAGGTACATTACTGTGGCATCACTATGGAGCATCTCTCAGGTACATTACTGTGACATCACTGTATTCTATCTCCCAGGGACAGTACTGTGACATCACTATGGTGCATCGCTCAGGTACATTACTGTGACATCACTAGGGTGTATCGGTCAGGTACATTACTGTGACATCACTATGGTGCATCTCCCAGGTACATTACTGTGACATCACTATGGTGCATCGCTCAGGTACATTACTGTGACATCACTATGTTGCATCGCTCAGGTACCTTACTGTGATATCACTATGGTGCATCTCCCAGGTACATTACTGTGACATCACTATGGTGCATCTTTCAGGAACATTACTGTGACATCACTATGGAGCATCTTTCAGGAACATTACTATGACATCACTATGGTGCATCTCTCAGGTACATTACTGTGACATCACTATGGGGCATCTCCCAGGTACATTACTGTGACATCACTATGGTGCATCTCTCAGGTACATTACTGTGTCATTACTATGGTGCATCTCCCAGGTACATTACTGTGACATCACTATGCTGCATCTCTCAGGTACATTACTGTGACATCACTATGGTGCATCTCCCAGGTACATTACTGTGACATCACTATGGTGCATCTCTCAGGTACATTACTGTGACATCACTATGGTGCATCTCTCAGGTACATTACTGTGACATCACTATGGTGCATCTCTCAGGTAAATTACTGTGACATCACTATGGTGCATCTCCCAGGTACATTACTGTGACATCACTATGGTATATCTCAGGTACATTACTGTGACATCACTATGGTGCATCTCTCAGCTACATTACTGTGACATCACTATGGTGCATCTCCCAGGTACATTACTGTGACATCACTATGGTGCATCTCTCAGGTACATTACTGTGACATCACTATGGTGCATCTCCCAGGTACATTACTGTGACATAACTATGGTGCATCTCCCAGGTACATTACTGTGACATCACTATGGTGCATCTCCCAGGTACATTACTGTGACATCTCTATGATGCATCTCCCAGGTACATTAAAGTGACATCACTATGGAGCATCTCTCAGGTACATTACTGTGACATAACTGTATTCTATCTCCCAGGGACAGTCCTGTGACATCACTATGGTGCATCTCCCAGGTACATTACTGTGACATCACTATGAGGTATCTCCCAGGCACATTACTGTGACATCACTATGGTGCCTTTCTCAGGTACATTACTGTGACATCACTATGGTGCATCTCTCAGGTACATTACTGTGACATCACTGTATTCTATCTCCCAGGGACAGTACTGTGACATCACTATGGTGCATCGCTCAGGTACATTACTGTGACATCACTAGAGTGTATCGGTCAGGTTCATTACTGTGACATCACTATGGTGCATCTCCCAAGTACATTACTGTGACATCACTATGGTGCATCGCTCAGGTACATTACTGTGACATCACTATGTTGCATCGCTCAGGTACATTACTGCGATATCACTATGGTGAATCTCCCAGGTACATTACTGTGACATCACTATGGAGCATCTTTCAGGAACATTACTGTGACATCACTATGGTGCATCTCTCAGGTACATTACTGTGATATCACTATGGTGAATCTCCCAGGTACATTACTGTGACATCACTATGGTGCATCTCCCAGGTACATTACTGTGACATCACTATGGTGCATCTCCCAGGCACATTACTGTGACATCACTATGGTGCCTTTCTCAGGTACATTACTGTGACATCACTATGGTGCATCTCTCAGGTACATTACTGTGACATCACTGTATTCTATCTCCCAGGGACAGTACTGTGACATCACTATGGTGCATCTCCCAGGTACATTACTGTGACATCACTATGGTGCATCTCCCAGTCACATTACTGTGACATCTCTGTGATGCATCTCTCAGGTACATTACTGTGACATCACTATTGTGTATATCTCAGGTACATTACTGTGACATCACTATGGAGCATCTCTCAGGTACATTACTGTGACATCACTGTATTCTATCTCCCAGGGACAGTACTGTGACATCACTAGGGTGTATCGGTCAGGTACATTACTGTGACATCACTATGGTGCATCTCCCAGGTACATTACTGTGACATCACTATGGTGCATCGTCCAGGTACATTACTGTGACATCACTATGTTGCATCGCTCAGGTACCTTACTGTGATATTACTATGGTGCATCTCCGAGGTACATTACTGTGACATCACTATGGTGCATCTTTCAGGAACATTACTGTGACATCACTATGGAGCATCTTTCAGGAACATTACTATGACATCACTATGGTGCATCTCTCAGGTACATTACTGTGACATCACTATGGTGCATCTCTCAGGTACATTACTGTGACATCACTATGGTGCATCTCCCAGGTACATTACTGTGACATCACTATGGAGCATCTCTCAGGTACATTACTGTGACATCACTATGGTGCATCTCCCAGGTACATTACTGTGACATCACTATGGAGCAGCTCTCAGGTACATTACTGTGACATCTCTATGGTGCATCTCCCAGGTACATTACTGTGACATCAGTATGGGGCATCTCTCAGGTACATTAATGTAACATCACTATGGTATATCTCAGGTACATTACTGTGATATCACTATGGTGCATCTCTCAGGTACATTACTGTGACATCACTATGGTGCATCTCTCAGGTACATTACTGTGATATCACTGTGGTGCATCTCCCTGGTACATTACTGTGACATCACTATGGTGCATCTCCCAGGTACATTACTGTGACATCACTATGGAGCATCTTTCAGGAACATTACTGTGACATCTTTATGGTGCATTGCTCAGGCACATTACTGTGACATCACTATGGTGCATCTCCCAGGTACATTACTGTGACATCACTATGGAGCATCTTTCAGGAACATTACTGTGACATCACTATGGTGCACTGCTCAGGTACATTACTGTGACATCACCATGGAGCATCTCTCAGGTACATTACTGTGACATCACTATGGTATATCTCAGGCACATTACTGTGACATCACTATGGAGCATCTCTCATGTACATTACGGTGACATCACTATGGTGCATCTCCCAGGTACATTACTGTGACATCACTATGGTGCATCTCCCAGGCACATTACTGTGACATCTCTGTGATGCATCTCTCAGGTACATTACTGTGACATCACTATTGTGTATATCTCAGGTACATTACTGTGACATCACTATGGAGCATCTCTCAGGTACATTACTGTGACATCACTGTATTCTATCTCCCAGGGAAAGTACTGTGACATCACTAGGGTGTATCGGTCAGGTACATTACTGTGACATCACTATGGTGCATCTCCCAGGTACATTACTGTGACATCACTATGGTGCATCGCTCAGGTACATTACTGTGACATCACTATGTTGCATCGCTCAGGTACCTTACTGTGATATTACTATGGTGCATCTCCCAGGTATTACTGTGACATCTCTATGGTGCATCTTTCAGGAACATTACTGTGACATCACTATGGAGCATCTTTCAGGAACATTACTATGACATCACTATGGTGCATCTCTCAGGTACATTACTGTGACATCACTATGGTGCATCTCTCAGGTACATTACTGTGACATCTCTATGGTGCATCTCCCAGGTACATTACTGTGACATCACTATGGAGCATCTCTCAGGTACATTACTGTGACATCACTATGGTGCATCTCCCAGGTACATTACTGTGACATCACTATGGAGCAGCTCTCAGGTACATTACTGTGACATCTCTATGGTGCATCTCCCAGGTACATTACTGTGACATCAGTATGGGGCATCTCTCAGGTACATTAATGTAACATCACTATGGTATATCTCAGGTACATTACTGTGATATCACTATGGTGCATCTCTCAGGTACATTACTGTGACATCACTATGGTGCATCTCTCAGTTACATTACTGTGATATCACTATGGTGCATCTCCCTGGTACATTACTGTGACATCACTATGGAGCATCTTTCAGGAACATTACTGTGACATCTTTATGGTGCATTGCTCAGGCACATTACCGTGACATCACTATGGTGCATCTCCCAGGTACATTACTGTGACAACACTATGGTGCATCTCCCAGGTACATTACTGTGACATCACTATGGAGCATCTTTCAGGAACATTACTGTGACATCACTATGGTGCATCGCTCAGGTACATTACTGTGACATCACTATGGTATATCTCAGGCACATTACTGTGACATCACTATGGAGCATCTCGCATGTACATTACTGTGACATCACTATGGTGCATCTCCAAGGGACATTACTGTGACATCACTATGGTGCCTCTCCCAGGTACATTACTGTGACATCACTATGGAGCATTTCTCATGTACATTACTGTGACATTACTATGTTCTATCTCTCATGTACATTGTTGTGACATTACTATGGTGTATCTCTCAGGTAAATTACTGTGACATCACTATGGTGTATCTCTCAGGTACATTACTGTGACACCACTATGGTGCATTGCTCAGGTACATTACTGTGACATTACTATGGTGCATCTCCCAGGTACATTACTGTGACATTACTATGTTCTATCTCTCAGGTACATTACTGTGACATCACTATGTTCTATCTCTCATGTACATTGTTTTAACATTACTATGGTGTATCTCTCAGGTAAATTACTGTGACATCACTATAAGGTATCTCCCAGGTACATTACTGTGACATCACTATGGTGCCTTTCTCAGGTACATTACTGTGACATCACTATGGTGCATCTCTCAGGTACATTACTGTGACATCACTATGGTGCATCTCCCAGGTACATTACTGTGACATCACTATGGTGCATCTCTCAGGTACATTACTGTGACATCACTATGGTGCATCTCCCAGGTACATTACTGTGACATCACTATGGAGCATCTCTCAGGTACATTACTGTGACGTCTCTATGGAGAATCTCCCAGGGACATTACTGTGACATCACTATGGGGCATCTCTCAGGTACATTAATGTAACATCACTATGGTGCATCTCTCAGGTACATTACTGTGACATCACTATGGTGCATCTCCCAGGTACATTACTGTGACATCACTATGGTGCATCTCCCAGGTACATTACTGTGACATCACTATGGAGCATCTTTCAGGAACATTACTATGACATCTTTATGGTGCATTGCTCAGGCACATTACTGTGACATCACTATGGTGCATCTCCCAGGTACATTACTGTGACATCACTATGGAGAATCTCCCAGGGACATTACCGTGACATCACTATGGAGCAGCTCTCAGGTACATTACTGTGACATCACTATGGTGCATCTCCCAGGTACATTACTGTGACATCACTATGGAGCATCTCTCAGGTACATTACTGTGACATCTCTATGGAGAATCTCCCAGGGACATTACTGTGACATCACTATGGTGCATCTCTCAGGTACATTAATGTAACATCACTATGGTATATCTCAGGTACATTACTGTGACATAACTATGGTGCATCTCCCAGGTACATTAAAGTGACATCACTATGGAGCATCTCTCAGGTACATTACTGTGACATCACTATGGAGCATCTTTCGGGATCATTACTGTGACATCTTTATGGTGCATTGCTCAGGCACATTACTGTGACATCACTATGGTGCATCTCCCAGGTACATTACTGTGACATCACTATGGTATATCTCAGGTACATTACTGTGATATCACTATGGTGCATCTCTCAGGTACATTACTGTGACATCACTATGGTATATCTCAGGTACATTACTGTGATATCACTATGGTGCATCTCTCAGGTACATTACTGTGACATCACTATGGAGCATCTCCCAGGGACATTACCGTGACATCACTATGGAGCATCTCTCAGGTACATTACTGTGACATCACTATGGTGCATCTCCCAGGTACATTACTGTGACATCACTATGGTGCATCTCCCAGGTACATTAAAGTGACATCACTATGGTGCATCTCCCAGATACATTACTGTGACATCACTATGGAGCATCTTTCAGGAACATTACTGTGACATCTTTATGGTGCATTGCTCACGCACATTACTGTGACATCACTATGGTGCATCTCTCAGGTACATTACTGTGACATCACTATGGAGCAGCTCTCAGGTACATTACTGTGACATCACTATGGTGCATCTCCCAGGTACATTACTGTGACATCACTATGGAGCAGCTCTCAGGTACATTACTGTGACGTCTCTATGGAGAATCTCCCAGGGACATTACTGTGACATCAGTATGGGGCATCTCTCAGGTACATTAATGTAACATCACTATGGTATATCTCAGGTACATTACTGTGACATCACTATGGTCCATCTCCCAGGCTCATTACTGTGACATCTCTATAATGCATCTCCCAGGTACATTAAAGTGACATCACTATGGAGCATCTCTCAGGTACATTACTGTGACATCACTATGGAGCATCTTTCAGGATCATTACTGTGAAATCTTTATGGTGCATTGCTCAGGAACATTACTGTGACATCACTATGGAGCATCTTTCAGGATCATTACTGTGACATCTTTATGGTGCATTGCTCAGGCACATTACTGTGACATCACTATGGTGCATCTCCCAGGTACATTACTGTGACATCACTATGGTATATCTCAGGTATATTACTGTGACATCACTATGGAGCATCTCCCAGGGACATTACTGTGACATCACTATGGTGCATCTCAGGTACTTTACTGTGACATCACTATGGGGCATCTCCCAGGTACATTACTGTGACATCACTATGCTGCATCTCTCAGGTACATTACTGTGACATCACTATGGTACATCTCCCAGGTACATTACTGTGACATCACTATGGTGTATCTCTCAGGTACATTACTGTGACATCACTATGGTGCATCTCTCAGGTACATTACTGTGACATCACTATGGTGCATCTCTCAGGTACATTACTGTGACATCAATATGGTGCATTTCCCAAGTACATTACTGTGACATCACTATGGTATATCTCAGGTACATTACTGTGACATCACTATGGTGCATCTCTCAGGTACATTACTGTGACATCACTATGGTGCATCTCCCAGGTACATTAATGTGACATCACTATGGTGCATCTCTCAGGTACATTACTGTGACATCACTATGGTGCATCTCCCAGGTACATTACTGTGACATAACTATGGTGCATCTCCCAGGTACATTACTGTGACATAACTATGGTGCCTCTCCCAGGTACATTACTGTGACATCACTATGGTGCATCTCCCAGGCTTAATACTGTGACATCTCTATGATGCATCTCCCAGGTACATTAAAGTGACATCACTATGGAGCATCTCCCAGGTACATTACTGTGACATCACAGTATTCTATCTCCCAGGGACAGTACTGTGACATCACTATGGTGCATCTCCCAGGTACATTACTGTGACATCACTATGGTGCATCTCCCAGGCACATTACTGTGACATCTCTGTGATGCATCTCTCAGGTACATTACTGTGACATTACTATGGTGTATATCTCAGGTACATTACTGTGACATCACTATGGAGCATCTCTCAGGTACATTACTGTGACATAACTGTGTTCTATCTCCCAGGGACAGTACTGTGACATCACTATGGTGCATCGCTCAGGTACATTACTGTGACATCACTAGGGTGTATCGGTCAGGTACATTACTGTGACATCACTATGGTGTATCTCCCAGGTACATTACTGTGACATCACTATGGTGCATCGCTCAGGTACATTACTGTGACATCACTATGGTATATCTCAGGTATATTACTGTGACATCACTATGGTATATCTCCCAGGGACATTACTGTGACATCACTTTGGTGCATCTCTCAGGTACTTTACTGTGACATCACTATGGGGCATCTCTCAGGTACATTACTGTATCATTACTATGGTGCATCTCCCAGGTACATTACTGTGACATCACTATGCTGCATCTCTCAGGCACATTACTGTGACATCACTATGGTGCATCTCCCAGGTACATTACTGTGACATCACTATGTTGCATCGCTCAGGTACATTACTGTGACATCACTATGTTGCATCGCTCAGATACATGACTGTGATATCACTATGGTGCATCTCCCAGGTACATTACTGTGACATCACTATGGTGCATCTCCCAGGTACATTACTGTGACATCACTATGGAGCATCTTTCAGGAACATTACTGTGACATCACTATGGTGCATCTCTCAGGTACATTAAAGTGACATCACTATGGAGCATCTCTCAGGTACATTACTGTGACATCACTATGGTGCATCTCCCAGGTACATTACTGTGACATCACTATGGTGCATCTCCCAGGCACATTACTGTGACATCTCTGTGATGCATCTCTCAGGTACATTACTGTGACATTACTATGGTGTATATCTCAGGTACATTACTGTGACATCACTATGGAGCATCTCTCAGGTACATTACTGTGACATAACTGTGTTCTATCTCCCAGGGACAGTACTGTGACATCACTATGGTGCATCGCTCAGGTACATTACTGTGACATCACTAGGGTGTATCGGTCAGGTACATTACTGTGACATCACTATGGTGTATCTCCCAGGTACATTACTGTGACATCACTATGGTGCATCGCTCAGGTACATTACTGTGACATCACTATGGTATATCTCAGGTATATTACTGTGACATCACTATGGAGCATCTCCCAGGGACATTACTGTGACATCACTTTGGTGCATCTCTCAGGTACTTTACTGTGACATCACTATGGGGCATCTCTCAGGTACATTACTGTATCATTACTATGGTGCATCTCCCAGGTACATTACTGTGACATCACTATGCTGCATCTCTCAGGCACATTACTGTGACATCACTATGGTGCATCTCCCAGGTACATTACTGTGACATCACTATGTTGCATCGCTCAGGTACATTACTGTGACATCACTATGTTGCATCGCTCAGATACATGACTGTGATATCACTATGGTGCATCTCCCAGGTACATTACTGTGACATCACTATGGTGCATCTCCCAGGTACATTACTGTGACATCACTATGGAGCATCTTTCAGGAACATTACTGTGACATCACTATGGTGCATCTCTCAGGTACATTAAAGTGACATCACTATGGAGCATCTCTCAGGTACATTACTGTGACATCACTGTATTCTATCTCCCAGGGACAGTACTGTGACATCTCTGTGATGCATCTCTCAGGTACATTACTGTGACATCACTATGGTGTATATCTCAGGTACATTACTGTGACATCACTATGGAGCATCTCTCAGGTACATTACTGTGACATCACTATGGTGCATCGCTCAGGTACATTACTGTGACATCACTAGGGTGTATCGGTCAGGTACATTACTGTGACATCACTATGGTGCATCTCCCAGGTACATTACTGTGACATCACTATGGTGCATTGCTCAGGTACATTACTGTGATATCACTATGGTGCATCTCCCAGGTACATTACTGTGACATCTCTATGGTGCATCTCCCAGGCTCATTACTGTGACATCTCTATGATGCATCTCCCAGGTACATTAAAGTGACATCACTATGGAGCATCTCTCATGTACATTACTGTGACATCACTATGGAGCATCTTTCAGGATCATTACTGTGACATCTTTATGGTGCATTGCTCAGGCACATTACTGTGACATCACTATGTTGCATCGCTCAGGTATATTACTGTGATATCACTATGGTGCATCTCCCAGGTACATTACTGTGACATCACTATGGTGCATCTTTCAGGAACATTACTGTGACATCACTATGGGGCATCTCTCAGGTACATTACTGTGACATCACTATGGAGCATCTTTCAGGAACATTACTATGACATCACTATGGTGGATCTCTCAGGTCCATTACTGTGACATCACTATGGTGCATCTCCCAGATACATTACTGTGACATCACTATGGAGCATCTCTCAGGTACATTACTGTGACATCACTATGGTGCATCTCCCAGGTACATTACTGTGACATCACTATGGAGCAGCTCTCAGGTACATTACTGTGACATCTCTATGGAGAATCTCCCAGGTACATTACTGTGACATCAGTATGGGGCATCTCTCAGGTACATTAATGTAACATCACTATGGTATATCTCAGGTACATTACTGTGATATCACTATGGTGCATCTCTCAGGTACATTACTGTGACATCACTATGGTGCATCTCTCAGGTACATTACTGTGACACCACTATGGTGCATCTCCCAGGTACATTACTGTGACATCACTATGGTGCATCTCCCAGGTACATTACTGTGACATCACTATGGAGCATCTTTCAGGAACATTACTGTGACATCTTTATGGTGCATTGCTCAGGCACATTACTGTGACATCACTATGGTGCATCTCCCAGGTACATTACTGTGACATCACTATGGAGCATCTTTCAGGAACATTACTGTGACATCACTATGGTGCATCGCTCAGGTACATTACTGTGACATCACTATGGAGCATCTCTCAGGTACATTACTGTGACATCACTATGGTATATCTCAGGCACATTACTGTGACATCACTATGGAGCATCTCTCATGTACATTACTGTGACATCACTATGGTGCATCTCCAAGGGACATTACTGTGACATCACTATGGTGCCTCTCCCAGGTACATTAATGTGACATCACTATGGAGCATTTCTCATGTACATTACTGTGATATTACTATGTTCCATCTCTCATGTACATTGTTGTGACATTATTATGGTGTATCTCTCAGGTACATTACTGTGACATCACTATGGTGTATCTCTCAGGTACATTACTGTGACACCACTATGGTGCATTGCTCAGGTACATTACTGTGACATCACTATGGTGCATCTCCCAGGTACATTACTGTGACATTACTATGTTCTATCTCTCAGGTACATTTCTATGACATCACTATGTTCTATCTCTCATGTACATTGTTGTGACATTACTATGGTGTATCTCTCAGGTAAATTACTGTGACATCACTTTGAGGTATCTCCCAGGTACATTACTGTGACATCACTATGGTGCCATTCTCAGGTACATTACTGTGACATCACTATGGTGCATCTCTCAGGTACATTACTGTGACATCACTATGGTGCATCTCCCAGGTACATTACTGTGACATCACTATGGTGCATCTCTCAGGTACATTACTGTGACATCACTATGGTGCATCTCCCAGGTACATTACTGTGACATCACTATGGAGCATCTCTCAGAAACATTACTGTGACATCACTATGGAGCATCTCTCAGGTACATTACTGTGACATCACTATGGTGCATCTCTCAGGTACATTACTGTGACATCACTATGGTGCCTTTCTCAGGTACATTACTGTGACATCACTATGGTGCATCTCTCAGGTACATTACTGTGACATCACTATGGTGCATCTCCCAGGTACATTACTGTGACATCACTATGGTGCATCTCTCAGGTACATTACTGTGACATCACTATGGAGCATCTTTCAGGATCATTACTGTGACATCACTATGGTGCATCTCTCAGGTACATTACTGTGACATCACTATGGTGCATCTCCCAGGTACATTACTGTGACATCACTATGGTGTATCTCTCAGGTACATTACTGTGACACCACTATGGTGCATTGCTCAGGTACATTACTGTGACATCACTATGGTGCATCTCCCAGGTACATTACTGTGACATTACTATGTTCTATCTCTCAGGTACATTTCTATGACATCACTATGTTCTATCTCTCATGTACATTGTTGTGACATTACTATGGTGTATCTCTCAAGTAAATTACTGTGACATCACTATGAGGTATCTCCCAGGTACATTACTGTGACATCACTATGGTGCCTTTCTCAGGTACATTACTGTGACATCACTATGGTGCATCTCTCAGGTACATTACTGTGACATCACTATGGTGCATCTCCCAGGTACATTACTGTGACATCACTATGGTGCATCTCTCAGGTACAGTACTGTGACATCACTATGGTGCATCTCCTAGGTACATTACTGTGACATCACTATGGAGCATCTTTCAGGAACATTACTATGACATCACTATGGAGCATCTCTCAGGTACATTACTGTGACACCACTATGGTGCATCTCTCAGGTACATTACTGTGACATCACTATGGTGCCTTTCTCAGGTACATTACTGTGACATCACTATGGTGCATCTCTCAGGTACATTACTGTGACATCACTATGGTGCATCTCCCAGGTACATTACTGTGACATCACTATGGTGCATCTCTCAGGTACATTACTGTGACATCACTATGGTGCATCTCCCAGGTACATTACTGTGACATCACTATGGGGCATCTCTCAGGTACATTAATGTAACATCACTATGGTATATCTCAGGTACATTACTGTGACATCACTATGGTGCATCTCTCAGGTACATTACTGTGACATCACTATGGTGCATCTCCCAGGTACATTACTGTGACATCACTATGGTGCATTTCCCAGGTACATTACTGTGACATCACTATGGTATATCTCAGGTAGATTACTGTGACATCACTATGGTGCATCTCTGAGGTACATTACTGTGACATCACTATGGAGCATCTTTCAGGTACATTACTGTGACATCACTATGGTGCATCTCTCAGGTACATTACTGTGACATCACTATGGTGCATCTCCCAGGTACATTACTGTGACATAACTATGGTGCATCTCCCAGGTACATTACTGTGACATAACTATGGTGCCTCTCCCAGGTACATTACTGTGACATCACTATGGTGCCTCTCCCAGGTACATTACTGTGACATCACTATGGTGCATCTCCCAGGCTTATTACTGTGACATCTCTATGATGCATCTCCCAGGTACATTAAAGTGACATCACTGTATTCTATCTCCCAGGGACAGTACTGTGACATCACTATGGTGCATCTCCCAGGTACATTACTGTGACATCACTATGGTGCATCTCCCAGGCACATTAATGTGACATCTCTGTGATGCATCTCTCAGGTACATTACTGTGACATCACTATGGTGTATATCTCAGGTACATCACTGTGACATCACTATGGAGCATCTCTCAGGTACATTACTGGGACATCACTGTATTCTATCTCCCAGGGACAGTACTGTGACATCACTATGGTGCATCGCTCAGGTACATTACTGTGACATCAGTAGGGTGTATCGGTCAGGTACATTACTGTGACATCACTATGGTGCATCTCCCAGGTACATTACTGTGACATCACTATGGTGCATCGCTCAGGTATATTACTGTGACATCACTATGTTGCATCGCTCAGGTACATTACTGTGATATCACTACGGTGCATTTTCCAGGTACATTACTGTGACATCACTATGGTGCATCTTTCAGGAACATTACTGTGACATCACTATGGGGCATCTCTCAGGTACATTACTGTGACATCACTATGGAGCATCTTTCAGGAACATTACTATGACATCACTATGGTGCATCTCTCAGGTACATTACTGTGACATCACTATGGTGCATCTCCCAGGTACATTACTGTGACATCACTATGGAGCATCTCTCAGGTACATTACTGTGACATCACTATGGAGCAGCTCTCAGGTACATTACTGTGACATCTCTATGGAGAATCTCCCAGGTACATTACTGTGACATCAGTATGGGGCATCTCTCAGGTACATTAATGTAACATCACTATGGTATATCTCAGGTACATTACTGTGATATCACTATGGTGCATCTCTCAGGTACATTAATGTGACATCACTATGGTGCATCTCCCAGGTACATTACTGTGACATCACTATGGAGCATCTTTCAGGAACATTACTGTGACATCTTTATGGTGCATTGCTCAGGCACATTACTGTGACATCACTATGGTGCATCTCCCAGGTACATTACTGTGACATCACTATGGAGCATCTTTCAGGAACATTACTGTGACATCTTTATGGTGCATTGCTCAGGCACATTACTGTGACATCACTATGGTGCATCTCCCAGGTACATTACTGTGACATCACTATGGAGCATCTTTCAGGAACATTACTGTGACATCACTATGGTGCATTGCTCAGGCACATTACTGTGACATCACTATGGTGCATCTCCCAGGTACATTACTGTGACATCACTATGGAGCATCTTTCAGGAACATTACTGTGACATCACTATGGTATATCTCAGGCACATTACTGTGACATCACTATGGAGCATCTCTCATGTACATTACTGTGACATCACTATGGTGCATCTCCAAGGGACATTACTGTGACATCACTATGGAGCATCTCTCATGTACATTACTGTGACATCACTATGGTGCATCTCCAAGGGACATTACTGTGACATCACTATGGTGCCTCTCCCAGGTACATTACTGTGACATCACTATGGAGCATTTCTCATGTACATTACTGTGACATTACTATGTTCTATCTCTCATGTACATTGTTGTGACATTACTATGGTGTATCTCTCAGGTAAATTACTGTGACATCACTATGGTGTATCTCTCAGGTACATTACTGTGACACCACTATGGTGCATTGCTCAGGTACATTACTGTGACATCACTATGGTGCATCTCCCAGGTACATTACTGTGACATTACTATGTTCTATCTCTCAGGTACATTACTATGACATCACTATGTTCTATCTCTCATGTACATTGTTGTGACATTACTATGGTGTATCTCTCAGGTAAATTACTGTGACATCACTATGAGGTATCTCCCAGGTACATTACTGTGGCATCACTATGGTGCCTTTCTCAGGTACATTACTGTGACATCACTATGGTGCATCTCTCAGGTACATTACTGTGACATCACTATGGTGCATCTCCCAGGTTCATTACTGTGACATCACTATGGAGCATCTCTCAGGTACATTACTGTGACATCACTATGGTATATCTCAGGCACATTACTGTGACATCACTATGGAGCATCTCTCATGTACATTACTGTGACATCACTATGGTGCATCTCCAAGGGACATTACTGTGACATCACTATGGTGCCTCTCCCAGGTACATTACTGTGACATCACTATGGAGCATTTCTCATGTACATTACTGTGACATTACTATGTTCTATCTCTCATGTACATTGTTGTGACATTACTATGGTGTATCTCTCAGGTAAATTACTGTGACATCACTATGGTGTATCTCTCAGGTACATTACTGTGACACCACTATGGTGCATTGCTCAGGTACATTACTGTGACATCACTATGGTGCATCTCCCAGGTACATTACTGTGACATTACTATGTTCTATCTCTCAGGTACATTACTGTGACATCACTATGTTCTATCTCTCATGTACATTGTTGTGACATTACTATGGTGTATCTCTCAAGTAAATTACTGTGACATCACTATGAGGTATGTCCCAGGTACATTACTGTGACATCACTATGGTGCCTTTCTCAGGTACATTACTGTGACATCACTATGGTGCATCTCTCAGGTACATTACTGTGACATCACTATGGTGCATCTCCCAGGTACATTACTGTGACATCACTATGGTGCATCTCTCAGGTACATTACTGTGACATCACTATGGAGCAGCTCTCAGGTACATTACTGTGACATCACTATGGTGCATCTCCCAGGTACATTACTGTGACATCACTATGGAGCAGCTCTCAGGTACATTACTGTGACGTCTCTATGGAGAATCTCCCAGGGACATTACTGTGACATCAGTATGGGGCATCTCTCAGGAACATTAATGTAACATCACTATGGTATATCTCAGGTACATTACTGTGATATCACTATGGTGCATCTCTCAGGTACATTACTGTGACATCACTATGGAGCATCTTTCAGGATCATTACTGTGACATCTTTATGGTGCATTGCTCAGGCACATTACTGTGACATCACTATGGTGCATCTCCCAGGTACATTACTGTGACATCACTATGGTATATCTCAGGTATATTACTGTGACATCACTATGGAGCATCTACCAGGGACATTACTGTGACATCACTATGGTGCATCTCTCAGGTACTTTACTGTGACATCACTATGGGGCATCTCCCAGGTACATTACTGTGACATCACTATGGTGTATCTCTCAGGTACATTACTGTGACATCACTATGGTGCATCTCTCAGGTACATTACTGTGACATCAATATGGTGCATTTCCCAGGTACATTACTGTGACATCACTATGGTATATCTCAGGTAGATTACTGTGACATCACTATGGTGCATCTCTGAGGTACATTACTGTGACATCACTATGGAGCATCTTTCAGGTACATTACTGTGACATCACTATGGTGCATCTCTCAGGTACATTACTGTGACATCACTATGGTGCATCTCCCAGGTACATTACTGTGACATCACTATGGTGCATCTCCCAGGTACATTACTGTGACATAACTATGGTGCCTCTCCCAGGTACATTACTGTGACATCACTATGGTGCATCTCCCAGGCTTATTACTGTGACATCTCTATGATGCATCTCCCAGGTACATTAAAGTGACATCACTATGGAGCATCTCTCAGGTAAATTACTGTGACATCACTGTATTCTATCTCCCAAGGACAGTACTGTGACATCACTATGGTGCATCTCCCAGGTACATTACTGTGACATCACTATGGTGCATCTCCCAGGCACATTACTGTGACATCTCTGTGATGCATCTCTCAGGTAAATTACTGTGACATCACTATGGAGCATCTCCCAGGTACATTACTGGGACATCACTGTATTCTATCTCCCAGGGACAGTACTGTGACATCACTATGGTGCATCGCTCAGGTACATTACTGTGACATCACTAGGGTGTATCGGTCAGGTACATTACTGTGACATCACTATGGTGCATCTCCCAGGTACATTACTGTGACATCACTATGGTGCATCGCTCAGGTATATTACTGTGACATCACTATGTTGCATCGCTCAGGTACATTACTGTGATATCACTACGGTGCATCTTCCAGGTACATTACTGTGACATCACTATGGTGCATCTTTTAGGAACATTACTGTGACATCACTATGGGGCATCTCTCAGGTACATTACTGTGACATCACTATGGAGCATCTTTCAGGAACATTACTATGACATCACTATGGTGCATCTCTCAGGTACATTACTGTGACATCACTATGGTGCATCTCCCAGGTACATTACTGTGACATCACTATGGAGCATCTCTCAGGTACATTACTGTGACATCACTATGGAGCAGCTCTCAGGTACATTACTGTGACATCTCTATGGAGAATCTCCCAGGTACATTACTGTGACATCAGTATGGGGCATCTCTCAGGTACATTAATGTAACATCACTATGGTATATCTCAGGTACATTACTGTGATATCACTATGGTGCATCTCTCAGGTACATTACTGTGACATCACTATGGTGCATCTCTCAGGTACATTAATGTGACATCACTATGGTGCATCTCCCAGGTACATTACTGTGACATCACTATGGAGCATCTTTCAGGAACATTACTGTGACATCTTTATGGTGCATTGCTCAGGCACATTACTGTGACATCACTATGGTGCATCTCCCAGGTACATTACTGTGACATCACTATGGAGCATCTTTCAGGAACATTACTGTGACATCACTATGGTATATCTCAGGCACATTACTGTGACATCACTATGGAGCATCTCTCATGTACATTACTGTGACATCACTATGGTGCATCTCCAAGGGACATTACTGTGACATCACTATGGAGCATCTCTCATGTACATTACTGTGACATCACTATGGTGCATCTCCAAGGGACATTACTGTGACATCACTATGGAGCATCTCTCATGTACATTACTGTGACATCACTATGGTGCATCTCTCAGGTACATTAATGTGACATCACTATGGTGCATCTCCCAGGTACATTACTGTGACATCACTATGGAGCATCTTTCAGGAACATTACTGTGACATCTTTATGGTGCATTGCTCAGGCACATTACTGTGACATCACTATGGTGCATCTCCCAGGTACATTACTGTGACATCACTATAGAGCATCTTTCAGGAACATTACTGTGACATCACTATGGTATATCTCAGGCACATTACTGTGACATCACTATGGAGCATCTCTCATGTACATTACTGTGACATCACTATGGTGCATCTCCAAGGGACATTACTGTGACATCACTATGGAGCATCTCTCATGTACATTACTGTGACATCACTATGGTGCATCTCCAAGGGACATTACTGTGACATCACTATGGTGCCTCTCCCACGTACATTACTGTGACATCACTATGGAGCATTTCTCATGTACATTACTGTGACATTACTATGTTCTATCTCTCATGTACATTGTTGTGACATTACTATGGTGTATCTCTCAGGTAAATTACTGTGACATCACTATGGTGTATCTCTCAGGTACATTACTGTGACACCACTATGGTGGATTGCTCAGGTACATTACTGTGACATCACTATGGTGCATCTCCCAGGTACATTACTGTGACATTACTATGTTCTATCTCTCAGGTACATTACTATGACATCACTATGTTCTATCTCTCATGTACATTGTTGTGACATTACTATGGTGTATCTCTCAGGTAAATTACTGTGACATCACTATGAGGTATCTCCCAGGTACATTACTGTGGCATCACTATGGTGCCTTTCTCAGGTACATTACTGTGACATCACTATGGTGCATCTCTCAGGTACATTACTGTGACATCACTATGGTGCATCTCCCAGGTACATTACTGTGACATCACTATGGAGCATCTCTCAGGTACATTACTGTGACATCACTATGGTATATCTCAGGCACATTACTGTGACATCACTATGGAGCATCTCTCATGTACATTACTGTGACATCACTATGGTGCATCTCCAAGGGACATTACTGTGACATCACTATGGTGCCTCTCCCAGGTACATTACTGTGACATCACTATGGAGCATTTCTCATGTACATTACTGTGACATTACTATGTTCTATCTCTCATGTACATTGTTGTGACATTACTATGGTGTATCTCTCAGGTAAATTACTGTGACTTCACTATGGTGTATCTCTCAGGTACATTACTGTGACACCACTATGGTGCATTGCTCAGGTACATTACTGTGACATCACTATGGTGCATCTCCCAGGTACATTACTGTGACATTACTATGTTCTATCTCTCAGGTACATTACTATGACATCACTATGTTCTATCTCTCATGTACATTGTTGTGACATTACTATGGTGTATCTCTCAAGTAAATTACTGTGACATCACTATGAGGTATCTCCCAGGTACATTACTGTGACATTACTATGGTGCCTTTCTCAGGTACATTACTGTGACATCACTATGGTGCATCTCTCAGGTACATTACTGTGACATCACTATGGTGCATCTCCCAGGTACATTACTGTGACATCACTATGGTGCATCTCTCAGGTACATTACTGTGACATCACTATGGTGCATCTCCCAGGTACATTACTGTGACATCACTATGGAGCACCTCTCAGGTACATTACTGTGACGTCTCTATGGAGAAACTCCCAGGGACATTACTGTGACATCACTATGGGGCATCTCTCAGGTACATTAATGTAACATCACTATGGTATATCTCAGGTACATTACTGTGACATCACTATGGTGCATCTCTCAGGTACATTACTGTGACATCACTATGGTGCATCTCCCAGGTACATTACTGTGACATCACTATGGTGCATCTCCCAGGTACATTACTGTGACATCACTATGGAGCATCTTTCAGGAACATTACTGTGACATCTTTATGGTGCATTGTTTAGGCACATTACTGTGACATCACTATGGTACATCTCCCAGGTACATTACTGTGACATCACTATGGAGCATCTCCCAGGGACATTACCGTGACATCACTATGGAGCAGCTCTCAGGTACATTACTGTGACATCACTATGGTGCATCTCCCAGGTACATTACTGTGACATCACTATGGTGCATCTCCCAGGTACATTACTGTGACATCACTATGGAGCATCTCTCAGGTACATTACTGTGACGTCTCTATGGAGAATCTCCCAGGGACATTACTGTGACATCAGTATGGGGCATCTCTCAGGTACATTAATGTAACATCACTATGGTATATTTCAGGTACATTACTGTGACATAACTATGGTGCATCTCCCAGGTACATTAAAGTGACATCACTATGGAGCATCTCTCAGGTACATTACTGTGACATCACTATGGAGCATCTTTCGGGATCATTACTGTGACATCTTTATGGTGCATTGCTCAGGCACATTACTGTGACATCACTATGGTATATCTCAGGTACATTACTGTGATATCACTATGGTGCATCTCTCAGGTACATTACTGTGACATCACTATGGTATATCTCAGGTACATTACTGTGATATCACTATGGTGCATCTCTCAGGTACATTACTGTGACATCACTATGGAGCATCTCCCAGGGACATTACCGTGACATCACTATGGAGCAGCTCTCAGGTACATTACTGTGACATCACTATGGTGCATCTCTCAGGTACATTACTGTGACATCACTATGGTGCATCTCTCAGGTACATTACTGTGACATCACTATGGTGCATCTCCCAGCCTCATTACTGTGACATCACTATGGTGCATCTCCCAGGTACATTACTGTGACATTACTATGGAGCATCTCTCAGGTACATTACTGTGACGTCTCTATGGAGAATCTCCCAGGGACATTACTGTGACAACAGTATGGGGCATCTCTCAGGTACATTAATGTAACATCACTATGGTATATCTCAGGTATATTACTGTGATATCACTGTGGTGCATCTCCCAGGTACATTACTGTGACATCACTATGGTGCATCTCCCAGGTACATTACTGTGACATCACTATGGTGCATCTCCCAGGTACATTAAAGTGACATCACTATGGTGCATCTCCCAGGTATATTACTGTGACATCACTATGGAGCATCTTTCAGGAACATTACTGTGACATCTTTATGGTGCATTGCTCACGCACATTACTGTGACATCACTATGGTGCATCTCTCAGGTACATTACTATGACATCACTATGGAGCATCTCTCAGGTACATTACTGTGACATCACTATGGTGCATCTCCCAGGTACATTACTGTGACATCACTATGGTGCATCTCTCAGGTACATTAATGTAACATCACTATGGTATATCTCAGGTACATTACTGTGACATAAATATGGTGCATCTCCCAGGTACATTACTGTGACATCACTAAGGTGCATCTCCCAGGTACATTACTGTGACATCACTATGGTATATCTCAGGTACATTACTGTGACATCACTATGGTGCATCTCCCATGCTCATCACTGTGACATCTCTATTATGCATCTCCCAGGTACATTAAACTGACATCACTATGGAGCATCTTTCAGGATCATTACTGTGACATCTTTATGGTGCATTGCTCAGGCACATTACTGTGACATCACTATGGTGCTTCTCCCAGGTACATTACTGTGACATCACTATGGAGCATCTCCCAGGGACATTACCGTGACATCACTATGGAGCAGCTCTCAGGTACATTACTGTGACATCACTATGGTGCCTCTCTCAGGTACATTACTGTTACATCACTATGGGGCATCTCTCAGGTACATTAATGTAACATCACTATGGTGCATCTCTCAGGTACATTACTGTGACATCACTATGATGCATCTCCCAGGTACATTACTGTTACATCACTATGGTGCATCTCCCAGGTACATTACTGTGACATCACTATGGTATATCTCAGGTACATTACTGTGACATCACTATGGTGCATCTCCCAGGTACATTACTGTGACATTACTATGGAGCATCTCTCAGGTACATTACTGTGACGTCTCTATGGAGAATCTCCCAGGGACATTACTGTGACAACAGTATGGTGCATCTCTCAGGTACATTAATGTAACATCACTATGGTATATCTCAGGTACATTACTGTGATATCACTATGGTGCATCTCCCAGGTACATTACTGTGACATCACTATGGAGCATCTCCCAGGGACATTACTGTGACATCACTATGGTGCATCTCTCAGGTACATTACTGTGATATCACTATGGTGCATCTCTCAGGTACATTACTGTGACATCACTATGGTGCATCTCCCAGGTACATTACTGTGACATCACTATGGTGCATCTCCCAGGAACATTACTGTGACATCACTATGGAGCAGCTCTCAGGTACATTAATGTAACATCACTATGGTGTATCTCTCAGGTATATTACTGTGACATCACTATGGTGCATCTCTCAGGTACATTACTGTGATATCACTATGGTGCATCTCCCAGGTACATTACTGTGACATTACTATGGAGCATCTTTCAGGAACATTACTGTGACATCTTTGTGGTGCATTGCTCAGGCACATTACTGTGACATCACTATGGAGCAGCTCTCAGGTACATTACTGTGACATCACTATGGTGCATTGCTCAGGCACATTACTGTGACATCACTATGGAGCATCTCCCAGGGACATTACCGTGACATCACTATGGAGCAGCTCTCAGGTACCATACTGTGACATAACTATGGTGCATCTCCCAGGTACATTACTGTGACATCACTATGGTGCATCTCCCAGGCTCATTACTGTGACATCTCTATGATGCATCTCCCAGGTACATTAAAGTGACATCACTATGGAGCATCTCTCAGGTACATTACTGTGACATCCTATGGAGCATCTTTCAGGATCATTACTGTGACATCTTTATGGTGCATCTCTCAGGTACATTACTGTGACATCACTATGGTGCATCGCTCAGGCACATTACTGTGACATCACTATGGTGCATCTCCCAGGTACATTACTGTGACATCACTAGGGTGTATCGGTCAGGTACATTACTGTGACATCACTATGGTGCATCTCCCAGGTACATTACTGTGACATCACTATGGAGCATCTCCCAGGGACATTACCGTGACATCACTATGGAGCAGCTCTCAGGTACATTACTGTGACATCACTATGGTGCATCTCTCAGGTACATTACTGTGACATCACTATGGTGCATCTCCCAGGTACATTTCTGTGACATCACTATGGTGCATCTCCCAGATACATTACTGTGACATTACTATGGTGCATCTCTCAGGTACATTACTGTGACGTCTCTATGGAGAATCTCCCAGGGACATTACTGTGACAACAGTATGGGGCATCTCTCAGGTACATTAATGTAACATCAATATGGTATATCTCAGGTACATTACTGTGACATCACTATGGTGCATCTCCCAGGTACATTACTGTGACATCACTAGGGTGTATCGGTCAGGTACATTACTATGACATTACTATGGTGCATCTCTCAGGTACATTACTGTGATATCACTATGGTGCATCTCTCAGGTACATTACTGTGACATCACTATGGTGCATCTCTCAGGTACATTACTGTGACATCACTATGGAGCATCTCCCAGGGACATTACTGTGACATCACTATGGTGCATCTCCCAGGTACATTACTGTGACATCACTATGGAGCATCTCTCAGGTACATTACTGTGACATCACTATGGTGCATCTCCTAGGTACATTACTGTGACATCACTATGGTGCATCTCTCACCATTATTGTGACATCACTATGGAGCATCTCTCAGGTACATTACTGTGGAAGTAAGTGGAACACAAAAAAGTCAAAAACACAGGTCGGTAAGTGCGAGCAGCCCCTATATCTAAAATGGAGAGGTAGACCCCAAGGTAGACCCCCATATGAAAGTTATTATATTACTTTCAAAAACGGATGATGCTTTTTAAGGATACAATCCTAACACTGCATCTAGGTAAGCCTTCATAGCAACCTATGATCCATTGACCCATATCATCCTACTATCATACTTTGATTTATCATACAAAACCCACATAGATTCTGGTGTTATAAGGCCTAAAATAAAATACTATATATGGTATAAAATGAGGGGAGATATAAAACATCAGGGGAGGAGAAGTAACAAGTAGACTATTACAAAAAGAATCACGCTGGATCTACGAACTACAATCGATGAAACCACAAGGCCTGAACGAGGAACTTTTATTCACGGGATTTTACTACTATTTTAATGATTCACATCACCACTAACCCACAATTTCACCACAATGGTAGAACCACTCTATTGCACGACAGGTATTCACCTCTTAATTCAAAATTCACTCTGCATGTTGCACAGCACCGCACTCACATGTAAAATTTCACTGGCACTTAATTTGTCTCCAGGACACAACCCACTTTTTATCTCTTCACTGTTCACTCTACGCACCACAATCTGGCATTTACTTCCCTAGTTTTACTTACAAGGCCCGCAGATTTGCATATAATGTACATGTACTTACATTATTGCCGTCTCCCCCTTCAGAGAACCATTCGATGTTTGATATATGGATACCACTTGATGCATAGCACAGGGGGCGGAGCCTGATCTCGCCAACCACTAGATGGAAAAAGAGAGAGAGGGGAAAAAAAAAAAAGAACATGCTTTCTACATGCCTTCTACGTATAGTCGACTATAAACCAACTGATGCCAAAATTGCTCCAAGGACATTGAAATACTTCAAAACTACAACACTGTGGAGATCCAACCAGGATTCAGCATAATGTGCAAGCATATTAGAGACATAAAAGGTTACCCAATTGTAATTAAGTGTATCTCCATGGAGATCCGGAGGCGCCGACGTCTCCCCGCACATGCGCAGTGCTCACACAAGGAGGAAGGAGGAGTGGGGCACAGCACGTGCGCGGCGATGACGTGATGCCTGGGATCTCGCGATATTTCGCACACCAATGGTAGGGAATATCCGACATAACCAGTTGGTATTTAACCCCGCTAATTGATATGCCATTTACCCCTGACGAAACCATAGCGAGGTGGCGATACGCGTGGGGCAGTGCCCCCCCCCCTTCCCCTGATCTGACAACACTTGGTAAAGTTACATGGCTTTATTTCTGTACTTAATGTTACCCATGCATTTTTGACTTATTGACTGTGGGTCATCCTAGTTGTCTTTATCTGGACTGCAGGGGGGTGAGAATACCAGCTAGCCTGTATTGGAGGTGTCTGGTCGCTTCCATCTTTGTGATGGGCGTTTGTTGTTTTTTAATTGTTTTTAACGCATATCAATAAAATACTCATTTTATACCATATATAGTATTTTATTTTAGGCCCTATAACGCCAGAATCTATATGGGTTTTGTATGGTTATTCACTCTGTTCTACTGGTGTGGGGGCCGCATAAATTAGGGCAGATACGCAACTGATACAGTTACAATCGTATATACTTTGATTTATCCATACAAATACAAATGTACATACATCTTCAGCATTACCTTTACTTTTAATATTGTTATTTTTATAGAATAACAATGGTAAAATATACTGATATATTCATATTGATGTTTTTAATATGTACTTTTGGCCTGAGTAACTGGAATTCTCCATAACACTTTTTTCACAAGAACAAAGTCACAGGGGATTAAATAATAGCAAAGTAAAGTTAGTTTTTTTTATATCAGTAAAGTATCATGAATAGTAGTAGTATATCAGGGCGTCATGACCAAAAGCACTGACGATGATTAAAAACGCCATGCTACATCTGAAATGCGTACACTGAATATCCCGGCTGGTGGGATGACTTGAAATCATTATGGAATAAAAGCTTGAAGTATTTCTGGTGCTAACTGGTACTGTATTATCTTGGCATCATGGGGAGCACTCTCCTCCCAAAAAGGGTGACACACAACTGGTACATTAGACCTGCATCGATTTAACACCCGCCAGCTGGGGATGTGGTTCGGATCTCCCTGGGTACTGAACCCAGACTTTGGATCAGCCAAACCCAAACTAGAATGAGAACTCTCAACACTAGTCATTAGTGGTAAAGGATCCTGGAAGAGAGGATGGCGGTTGTAATCCACTAGTTTAATGAAAAAGTTGCTCCAAAATTATTAAAATACAAGTAAACTGCTCCAAAATCATTAAAATATAAGTAAATACTAAACAAGTAAATAGCAAAATAGATATTTCAGGGTTTGAGTTATTCATTAGTGAGGCCCATTGTCTTTTAATGGAAACCTATCATCTCGGATCTACCTATCTACCTATTCATCAACTGAATGAATGAATGACATAGGAGCCCTTTTTAGGGCTAATCCTTGAGTGGCCTGTAACTTTATAAATCTTTTATCACCTAATATGCAAATATCTGAAAGAGATTACTGGGGCGTGGAGTAGCCAGAGCTGTAGCTACACGGCGGGGCTACTCCACACCCTCGTAGCCTCTTTGGATCCTCCTATTCCGAGATCTTCAGCGTGCAGCTCCTGGTAGCTGTGCGCACTCGTCCGCGCTCTGCATAGACTATCTATGCAGAGCTGGTGGCTGCGTGTACTTGGCTGCGAAGCCGGAGTTACTGCGCATGAATCTTATATCTGCGCATGCTTAATAGCTCTTCAGAGCCAAGTATATGCAGCCGCAGAGCGCGAATGAGTGTGCACAACTACCAGGAGCTGTGCGCTGAAGATCTGAGGATCCAAAGAGGCTACGAGGGTGTGGAGTAGCCACGTTGTGTAGCTTCAGCTCCGGCTACTCCATGTCCCCAGTAGCCTCTTTCAGATATTTGCGTATTAGGTGATAAAAGATTTATAAAGTTACAGGCCACTCAGGGATTAGCCCTAAAAAGGGCACCCATGTCATTCATTAGTTGAACCTACCACTGGATCTACCTTAATAGGTAGATCTGAGATGGTAGGTTTCCTTATATACAGTAGTTTGAGCTCTTTTTCTATTTGCCATATGTTCGGAGGTGAAGATATCAATATACATTACAACTCTGGCATCCACAGAAATCAGTGAATAACTAATGATTCTATCTAATAATGGAGATCAATTCCTAATTTTTTATGTATGCAAGATTTTGGGAACATGGCTAGTTACACAGCACCCCTCTATTTTTTGTAATAAAAACAAACTATATATAGCTGGTAATAAACCATGTATAACAGATTTTAAATCAAGATGGAAATTGGAGGAATTCTAAGATCAATAACTGGATTCTAGGAAGCATTTTATCAAGGTCTTACCTACATGTGAGTTACTGCACTATAGCCAGGATAGTGCTGCGTATGACTGTGTGCACAGAGTATTTAATTGATCCTCTCCTCCATTATTCATACTAGGAAAACAGTATGGATGATCACAGCGGAAGGGGAAGAGAAAAGCCAATTAACCCAAATGTGCAGAAAGCCAACAGAGCAATTTATGTGCAATGTGCATTATTTTCCTCTAGTGAACCTTTCATTGGTAAAACGTTTTCCTGTGTTTAATGCAACAATTAGCAATTACAAAAAAACATCCCACTTTTGTTGTCACCAAAATATTCATAGTGTATTAGAGGTCTGAAACCTAAATAAACCAGACCTGCTCTCTTCTGATCTGAATTACAGGCGATTATCATAAGAAAAAAAATCATGGAAAAAAGGAAGATTGAAAAGGAAATAGGGAAAAAAAGCAAAATTATTATTTCCTTAACTGAAATTTAACTGAAAAGAATAGGAATCACCTATTCTCTACAACATGTAAGGATTAGAGATGAGCGAACATGCTCGTCCGAGCTTGATGCTCGTTTGAGCATTAGGGTACTCGAAACTGCTCGTTACTCGGACGAATACTTCGCCCGCTCGAGAAAATGGCAGCTCCCGCCGTTTTGCTTTTTGGCGGCCAGAAACAGAGCCAATCACAAGCCAGGAGACTCTGCACTCCACCCAGCATGACGTGGTACCCTTACACGTCGATAGCAGTGGTTGGCTGGCCAGATCAGGTGACCCTGGGATAGACTAGCCGCTGGCCGCGCTGCTCGGATCATTCTGTCTCTGGATGCCGCTAGGGAGAGAGCTGCTGCTGGTCAGGGAAAGCGTTAGGGTGTTCTATTAGCTTACTGTTAGGCAGGAGTGATTCTCAAAGAACCCAACAGCCCTTCTTAGGGCTACAATAACGTTCTACTTTTTTTATTTTAATTTGCATCTTTTACCATTTTGTGAGGAATTAGCAGGGGGACTTGCTACCGTTGTGTTTAGCTCTTAGTGGCACACATATCCATAGCAAAGACCGGAGTGGGAAAATTCAGTAGGGGTTGGATTTCTATTAGGCAATAACTCAGTGTCATCTCATCTGGCATAGTAGTGTGCTTCCTTTGATACTTGGCTAGAAAATAGCCATAGGAGAATACAAACAGCTTCTTGAAGCCTACAGTAGCGTTCTATATATTTGATTTCTGGTTGATCTGCTGGTGGCTGTAGTTTCTGCAGTGCATGTACTTGCCAATTCTGAGCAATTTGTAGTGAGACTTGCGACCGCTGTGTTCTGCGCTTAGTGGCGCACATATCCATAGCAAAGGCTGAAGTGGCAAAATTCAGTAGGGGTTGGATTTCTATTAGGCAATAACTCAGTGTCATCTCATCTGGCATAGTACTGTGCTTCCTTTGATACTTGGCTAGAAAATAGCCATAGGAGAATACAAACAGCTTCTTGAAGCCTACAGTAGCGTTCTATATATTTGATTTCTGGTTGATCTGCTGGTGGCTGTAGTTTCTGCAGTGCATGTACTTGCCAATTCTGAGCAATTTGTAGTGAGACTTGCGACCGCTGTGTTCTGCGCTTAGTGGCGCACATATCCATAGCAAAGGCTGAAGTGGCAAAATTAAGTAGGGGTTGGATTTCTATTAGGCAATAACTCAGTGTCATCTCATCTGGCATAGTACTGTGCTTCCTTTGATACTTGGCTAGAAAATAGCCATAGGAGAATACAAACAGCTTCTTGAAGCCTACAGTAGCGTTCTATATATTTGATTTCTGGTTGATCTGCTGGTGGCTGTAGTTTCTGCAGTGCATGTACTTGCCAATTCTGAGCAATTTGTAGTGAGACTTGCGACCGCTGTGTTCTGCGCTTAGTGGCGCACATATCCATAGCAAAGGCCGAAGTGGCAAAATTCAGTAGGGGTTGGATTTCTATTAGGCAATAACTCAGTGTCATCTCATCTGGCATAGTACTGTGCTTCCTTTGATACTTGGCTAGAAAATAGCCATAGGAGAATACAAACAGCTTCTTGAAGCCTACAGTAGCGTTCTATATATTTGATTTCTGGTTGATCTGCTGGTGGCTGTAGTTTCTGCAGTGCATGTACTTGCCAATTCTGAGCAATTTGTAGTGAGACTTGCGACCGCTGTGTTCTGCGCTTAGTGGCGCACATATCCATAGCAAAGGCTGAAGTGGCAAAATTAAGTAGGGGTTGGATTTCTATTAGGCAATAACTCAGTGTCATCTCATCTGGCATAGTACTGTGCTTCCTTTGATACTTGGCTAGAAAATAGCCATAGGAGAATACAAACAGCTTCTTGAAGCCTACAGTAGCGTTCTATATATTTGATTTCTGGTTGATCTGCTGGTGGCTGTAGTTTCTGCAGTGCATGTACTTGCCAATTCTGAGCAATTTGTAGTGAGACTTGCGACCGCTGTGTTCTGCGCTTAGTGGCGCACATATCCATAGCAAAGGCCGAAGTGGCAAAATTCAGTAGGGGTTGGATTTCTATTAGGCAATAACTCAGTGTCATCTCATCTGGCATAGTACTGTGCTTCCTTTGATACTTGGCTAGAAAATAGCCATAGGAGAATACAAACAGCTTCTTGAAGCCTACAGTAGCGTTCTATATATTTGATTTCTGGTTGATCTGCTGGTGGCTGTAGTTTCTGCAGTGCATGTACTTGCCAATTCTGAGCAATTTGTAGTGAGACTTGCGACCGCTGTGTTCTGCGCTTAGTGGCGCACATATCCATAGCAAAGGCTGAAGTGGCAAAATTAAGTAGGGGTTGGATTTCTATTAGGCAATAACTCAGTGTCATCTCATCTGGCATAGTACTGTGCTTCCTTTGATACTTGGCTAGAAAATAGCCATAGGAGAATACAAACAGCTTCTTGAAGCCTACAGTAGCGTTCTATATATTTGATTTCTGGTTGATCTGCTGGTGGCTGTAGTTTCTGCAGTGCATGTACTTGCCAATTCTGAGCAATTTGTAGTGAGACTTGCGACCGCTGTGTTCTGCGCTTAGTGGCGCACATATCCATAGCAAAGGCCGAAGTGGCAAAATTCAGTAGGGGTTGGATTTCTATTAGGCAATAACTCAGTGTCATCTCATCTGGCATAGTACTGTGCTTCCTTTGATACTTGGCTAGAAAATAGCCATAGGAGAATACAAACAGCTTCTTGAAGCCTACAGTAGCGTTCTATATATTTGATTTCTGGTTGATCTGCTGGTGGCTGTAGTTTCTGCAGTGCATGTACTTGCCAATTCTGAGCAATTTGTAGTGAGACTTGCGACCGCTGTGTTCTGCGCTTAGTGGCGCACATATCCATAGCAAAGGCTGAAGTGGCAAAATTAAGTAGGGGTTGGATTTCTATTAGGCAATAACTCAGTGTCATCTCATCTGGCATAGTACTGTGCTTCCTTTGATACTTGGCTAGAAAATAGCCATAGGAGAATACAAACAGCTTCTTGAAGCCTACAGTAGCGTTCTATATATTTGATTTCTGGTTGATCTGCTGGTGGCTGTAGTTTCTGCAGTGCATGTACTTGCCAATTCTGAGCAATTTGTAGTGAGACTTGCGACCGCTGTGTTCTGCGCTTAGTGGCGCACATATCCATAGCAAAGGCCGAAGTGGCAAAATTCAGTAGGGGTTGGATTTCTATTAGGCAATAACTCAGTGTCATCTCATCCGGCATAGTACTGTGCTTCCTTTGATACTTGGCTAGAAAATAGCCATAGGAGAATACAAACAGCTTCTTGATCTTGAAGCCTACAGTAGCGTTCTATATATTTGATTTCTGGTTGATCTGCTGGTGGCTGTAGTTTCTGCAGTGCATGTACTTGCCAATTCTGAGCAATTTGTAGTGGGACTTGCGACCGCTGTGTTCTGCGCTTAGTGGCGCACATATCCATAGCAAAGGCCGAAGTGGCAAAATTCAGTAGGGGTTGGATTTCTATTAGGCAATAACTCAGTGTCATCTCATCTGGCATAGTACTGTGCTTCCTTTGATACTTGGCTAGAAAATAGCCATAGCAATAGGATAGCATTGTTTGGTTTTAAAAACTCAAAAAAAAACAAAAAACACAAAAAAAAAAAAAAAAACACAAAAAAAAACAAAAAAAAGTAAAAAAAAAAATAAAGTTATAACTCTCATTTTAAAAATGTTTAACCCGAGGGCTAGGGGTAGAGGACGAGGGCGGGGACGTGGGCGTCCAACTACTGCAGGGGTCAGAGGCCGTGGTCCTGGGCGGGGTGAGACACCACCTGCTGATGAGGGAGCAGGGGAACGCCGCAGAGCTACACTCCCTAGGTTCATGTCTGAAGTTACTGGGACTCGTGGTAGAGCACTGTTGAGGCCAGAACAGTGCGAACAGGTGATGTCGTGGATTGCTGACAATGCTTCGAGCAATTTGTCCACCACCAGTCAGTCTTCCACGCAGTCCACCCATGTCACCGAAATCGCCACTCCTCCAGCTCCTGCACCTCAGCCTCCTCCCCCCCAGTCTGCCCCCTCCCAGGAAAATTTGGCATTTGAACCGGCATACTCTGAGGAACTGTTTTCTGGACCCTTCCCACAGTCACAAACCACTTGTCCGGTTGCTGCTGAGCAATTTTCCGATGCCCAGGTTTTCCACCAGTCACAGTCTGTGGGTGATGATGACCTTCTTGACGTAGTGGAAGTGTGTAAAGAGGTGTCCGACGATGAGGAGACACGGTTGTCAGACAGTGGGGAAGTTGTTGTCAGGGCAGGAAGTCCGAGGGGGGAGCAGACTGAGGGATCGGAGGATGATGAGGTGACAGACCCAAGCTGGGTTGAGAGGCCGGGTGAACACAGTGCTTCTGAGACGGAGGAGAGTCCTCGACCTGAACAGGTTGGAAGAGGCAGTGGTGGGGCCAGACGGAGAGGCAGGGCCAGAGCTGGTGCATCAGCGCCACTGTCAACTAGTGAAGCTCCCGTGGTGAGGGCTCTTGCGGCGAGGGCTAGATCTTCAGAAGTGTGGAGGTTCTTTAAGGAAACACCGGATGACCGACGGACTGTGGTGTGCAACATTTGCCAAACCAGGCTCAGCAGGGGTTCCACCACTACTAGCTTAACTACCACCAGTATGCGCAGGCATATGAATGCTAAGCACCCCACTCAGTGGCAACAAGCCCGTTCACCTCCGGCCGTGCACACCACTGCTCCTTCCCCTGTGTCAGCTGCTAGTCAGCCCCCTGCCCAGGACCCTGCCACAAAAACCCCATCGTCGCCTCCACGATCCTCCACAGCATCCACCAGCGTTCAGCTCTCCATACCCCAGACGCTGGAGCGGAAACGCAAATATAGTGCAACCCACCCGCACGCCCAAGCCCTTAATGTGCACATCTCCAGATTGCTTAGCCTGGAGATGCTGCCCTATAGGCTAGTAGAGACCGAGGCCTTTCGCAACCTCATGGCGGCGGCCGCCCCTCGGTATTCGGTCCCCAGCCGCCACTACTTTTCCCGATGTGCCGTCCCAGCCCTGCACCAGCACGTGTCAGACAACATCATCCGTGCCCTGACCAACGCCGTTTCTGACAAGGTCCACCTGACCACGGACACGTGGACGAGTGCTGCCGGGCAGGGCCACTATATATCGCTGACGGCACATTGGGTTAACTTGGTGGAGGCTGGGACCGAGTCTGACCCTGGGGCTGCTCATATACTGCCGACGCCGAGGATTGCGGGGCCTACCTCGGTCCAGGTGTTTCAGGCCTACTATGCCTCCTCCTCCTCCCACCCCTCCTCCACCTCCTCCTCCGAACTACCATCCGTGGGCACGGCGCCATCAGTCGGTAGCTCTAGGCACAGCAGCAGTGCCGTCGCTAAGCGACAGCAGGCGGTGCTCAAACTGCTGAGCCTAGGCGACAAAAGGCACACCGCCCAAGAGCTATTACAGGGCATCACGGCGCAGACTGATCTGTGGCTGGCACCGCTGAACCTCAAGCCGGGAATGGTTGTGTGTGACAACGGCCGTAACCTGGTGGCGGCTCTGCAACTCGGCAGACTGACACATGTGCCATGCCTGGCCCATGTGTTACAAGAGACGGGGGAAGAATATTCCCTTGTTGATAGCCAAAGCACCCTGAGGTCTGTTTCTCAGCGCATATCGGAGGAGGTGGAGGTGGAGGAGGATGAGGAGGAAGAGGAGGAGAATGTTGGCGAGACACAAGAGGGGACCATTGTTGAGTCCTTCACTGTTCAGCGTGTATGGGCAAAAGAAGAGGATTTGGAGGAGTTGGAGGAGGAGGAAATGGACAGTCAGGCCAGTGAGGGGAGTGAATTCTTACGCGTTGGTACTCTGGCGCATATGGAAGATTTCATGCTAGGCTGCCTATCCCGTGACCCTCGCGTTCAAAGAATTTATTCCAGCACCGATTACTGGGTGTTCACTCTCCTGGACCCACGGTACAAGCAAAATCTTCCCACTCTCATCCCTGGAGAGGAAAGGAGTGTGAGAATGCATGAATACCAGCAGGCCCTGGTGCACAAGCTGAAACAGTATTTCCCTTCTGACAGCGCTAGCGGCAGAGTGCGTAGTTCTGCGGGACAAGTAGCGAGGGAGAGTAGGCGAGCAGGCAGCTTGTCCAGCACTGGCAAGGGTACGCTTTACAAGGCTTTTGCCAGCTTTATGTCACCCCAGCAAGACACTGTCACCTGTCCCCAGTCTCGGCAGAGTAGGGCTGATCTTTACAGAAAGATGGTGAGGGAGTACGTAGCTGACCATACCATCGTCCTAAATGATCACACAGCTCCCTACAACTACTGGGTTTCAAAGCTGGACATGTGGCACGAACTGGCGCTGTACGCCTTGGAGGTTCTTGCCTGCCCTGCCGCTAGCGTCTTGTCCGAGCGGGTTTTCAGTGCAGCTGGTGGCATCATCACCGATAAGCGTACACGCCTGTCGACTGACAGCGCTGACAGGCTGACGCTTATTAAAATGAATAAAGGCTGGATTTCTCAGAATTTCCAATCTCCACCAGGTGAAGGAAGCTCAACCTGAATAATTGATCCACTCCTCCTCCTCCTCCTCATTTTCCTCCTTCTCCTCCTCTTTGTACAGTAAAGCAGAGGAAACTGGCTATTTTTTGACAGGGCCCACTGGCTCTTGCTATAGTACTTCATGCATTTAATTTTTCTGGAGGGCCACCTACCCGGTCCTCTGTTTGAAACAATTTTTGTGAGTGCCACATACAGGCACTCAATCTATTCCATTTTACTGCAGGGCCACCTACCTGCTCCTCTGGTTTGAACAATTTTTGGGACTGCCACATACAGGCACTCAATCTATTCCATTTTACTGGAGGGCCACCTACCTGCTCCTCTGGTTTGAAACATTTTTGGGACTGCCACATACAGGCACTCAATCTATCCCATTTTACTGGAGGGCCACCTACCTGCTCCTCTGGTTTGAAACATTTTTGGGATTGCCACATACAGGCACTCAATCTATTCCATTTTACTGCAGGGCCACCTACCTGCACCTCTGGTTTGAACAATTTTTGGGACTGCCACATACAGGCACTCAATCTATTCCATTTTACTGCAGGGCCACCTACCTGCTCCTCTGGTTTGAACAATTTTTGGGACTGCCACATACAGGCACTCAATCTATTCCATTTTACTGGAGGGCCACCTACCTGCTCCTCTGGTTTGAAACATTTTTGGGACTGCCACATACAGGCACTCAATCTATCCCATTTTACTGGAGGGCCACCTACCTGCTCCTCTGGTTTGAAAAATGTTTGGGACTGCCACATACAGGCACTATCCAAATTAAATTGTCTCCATAGCAGCCTCCACACGTTGTCTCCATTGCTACCTCCAAAAGTCGTCCATATAGCTGCCTCCATACATCGTCCCTTTATCAAACGAGGTGTGTCAGGCAGAAATTTGGGTTGTTTTCATGGATTCCACATCAAAGTTGTTAACTTTGTCGCCACCCTGCTGTGTTATCCACAAAATATACTGGCAAACTTTTACCATTTAGGGATATTATTTCAGCGCTTCTTGCGCATCTGTTTACATTCCCCTCACCCGGCATATCCTAAACTTATAAGAACGCTACTACACTTGATCTTATACAAAAGGTTCTTAGAAGTGCTGTTTGGGGAGTAGCCTAGAGACAGGGGCTTGGATTGGCGAAAGCTCGCCTGGCAGCGGAACGCCAGCTCCATGCGCATCATGCGCTTCTTGCGCATCTGTTTACATTCCCCTCACCCGCCATATCCCAAACTTATGAGAACGCTACTACACTTAACTTGGTGCAGGCTGGGACCGAGTCTGACCCTGGGGCTGGTCATATACTGCCGACGCAGAGAATTGCGGGGCCTACCTCGGTCCAGGTCTCAAAGGCCTACTATACCTCCTCCCACCCCTCCTCCACCTCCTCCTCCTCCGAATTACCATCCGTGGGCATGGCGCCATCAGTCGGTAGCTCTAGGCACAGCAGCAGTGCCGTCGCTAAGCGACAGCAGGCGGTGCTGAAACTGCTGAGCCTAGGCGATAAAAGGCACACCGCCCAAGAGCTATTACAGGGCATTCCACATCAAAGTTGTTAACTTTGTCGCCACCCTGCTGTGTAATCCCCAAAATATACTTGCAAACTTTTACCATTTAGGGATATTATTTCAGCGCTTCTTGCGCATCTGTTTACATTCCCCTCACCCGGCATATCCTAAACTTATAAGAACGCTACTACACTTGATCTTATACAAAAGGTTCTTAGAAGTGCTGTTTGGGGAGTAGCCTAGAGACAGGGGCTTGGATTGGCGAAAGCTCGCCTGGCAGCGGAACGCCAGCTCCATGCGCATCATGCGCTTCTTGCGCATCTGTTTACATTCCCCTCACCCGCCATATCCCAAACTTATAAGAACGCTACTACACTTAACTTGGTGCAGGCTGGGACCGAGTCTGACCCTGGGGCTGGTCATATACTGCCGACGCAGAGAATTGCGGGGCCTACCTCGGTCCAGGTCTCAAAGGCCTACTATACCTCCTCCCACCCCTCCTCCACCTCCTCCTCCTCCGAATTACCATCCGTGGGCATGGCGCCATCAGTCGGTAGCTCTAGGCACAGCAGCAGTGCCGTCGCTAAGCGACAGCAGGCGGTGCTGAAACTGCTGAGCCTAGGCGATAAAAGGCACACCGCCCAAGAGCTATTACAGGGCATTCCACATCAAAGTTGTTAACTTTGTCGCCACCCTGCTGTGTAATCCCCAAAATATACTTGCAAACTTTTACCATTTAGGGATATTATTTCAGCGCTTCTTGCGCATCTGTTTACATTCCCCTCACCCGGCATATCCTAAACTTATAAGAACGCTACTACACTTGATCTTATACAAAAGGTTCTTAGAAGTGCTGTTTGGGGAGTAGCCTAGAGACAGGGGCTTGGATTGGCGAAAGCTCGCCTGGCAGCGGAGCGCCAGCTCCATGCCAAGATCCAACTAACATAGTTTTAACTGCAGCACCTTTAATCTACTACTAGTTCACTGCCTCCATACATCGTCCCCTTATCAAACGAGCTGTGTCAGGCAGAATTTTGGGTTGTTTTCATGGCTTCCATGTTAACTTTGTCGCCACCCTGCTGTGTAATCCACAAAATATACTGGCAAACTTTTATCATGTACCGATATTATTTGAGCGCTTCTTGCTCACCTCCTTTGGTTCCTCTCTGCCACCCATTGGTTTGAAGCCTGAGTCCATTTAGGGTATGTCGCCATGACACTCTCTAGCCTGCTGCCGCTGCCTCTGCATGCCGTCCCCTATAGTGTCAGGGTCAATTATTGGATGTTTTAGATGCTATCTAGCTTCATTCTGTCACTCTGTCATGGCCATGCTGTTGCCCATAATTTTGGCATAATGGTGCGATTATGCAGCCTCAGAGGCATCCATGCATGCTGCCCCTGCTGTTTCCTGTCCATTTCCGTGGTGTTTCCATCCTTTTCTGAGGTTCCCAGGTGTTTGGCCAAGCTTCCCTGTGCAGAGCCTTGGTCCCCTTGAAAAATGCTCGAGTCTCCCATTGACTTCAATGGGGTTCGTTATTCGAGACGAGCACTCGAGCATCGGGAAAAGTTCGTCTCGAATAACGAGTACCCGAGCATTTTAGTGTTCGCTCATCTCTAGTAAGGATCAATCATGATGATTCAGGCACCGTGACTGAGGTAATCTTCTTATATTCATGGCCTCCTTTCTTCTAAAAATCAACTCTTACACTTACGCTAATGGACCTAGGGAGCTACCCTATATGATCTGGCTTTACAGGCTGTTACACTGTCTCACTTTGTTCCGTGCTCACTTCACAAGTGCTGAGGAAGCGGGGGGGGGGGGGGGGGGGATGAAACATTGTCTAACAACCTGTAAAGCCATATCACAGAGGCATTAGCATAATTAGAATAATTTTAAAAGTTGATTTTAGAAGGAAGGATGCTATGGATAACAAATATAAGAAGATTACCATAGTCACAGTACCTGGATCTATGAATAAATGTCCCTGGTTTATTCTGCTGAATTCTGATGGTAGATTTCCTTTAAAGCCCTGCATCAGAGTTTACCTTATGCTCTTCCATTTTGAAAGTATAAAGTATTCTGTAGCTTCTGTCATGCCCCTATTATTTAAAGCCGAAAAAGTGATAAGGGCTGCAGTGCTGTTTTTCATATTTCTGGCTTCCTTTGTCTGGCTAAGATATTAAAGAGGTATTCCAGGAATCAGCAGAATTCAAATACAAATGGGTACTTAAAATATAAGCTAATATGTAATTAGTTGTTATTTAAAAATCCCCCCCCCCAGGCAGAAAATGCTGATACATAGAATGTAATGAAGAATTAAAACGCTACTTGCCCTTTAATCAGTCCTGTGATTTCCTCCGCATGGAGACAGACCAGGACAAAAGATGGCCACTGGTCACATGTCCTGCATCTGCCTGTGCAGGTCATGTGATCAGCACTATGTCTGGCTGTAGGCAGTTGGTTGCAGTGCACCCAGTATGGCCAGTGTTGTGGTGACACCCATCTCAGTGAGGTAATACACAGTAAAGATATACTCAGAAATAAATAAACCTAACCAACTGCAAAAGAAGATTTACAGGATCCAATACAAGAGAAAACAAAAAGCTGAAGAGACGGCGCTGGGGAAAAAAAATGGAGAAAGACCAAAAACACCACAGTCAAAATACAAACAAAAGTTTTTTCACCGTATCAACGTCTTTTCAAACTATACTTAAGAAACGCAACAAAGTGTAGCGGAAAATTCTTCCCGATCACTCAAATACCTCTCTCCTTATGTTTTACAGCATGCAGGTGAGGGTAAAAAGACTCCTTGTCTGCTTGTCCACTTGTCTTCCCAGGTCAGCGTTTTTCAATTGCGGCGTGGAAGAAGGCTGACCTGGGAAGACCAGTGGACAAGCAGACAAGGAGTCTTTTTACCCTCACCTGCATGCTGTAAAACATAAGGAGAGAGGTATTTGAGTGATCAGGTAACGCACAGTGATGGCAGTTACATATCACTACTATGGTAACAGAGCAGGACAGTCTGTTATATCAGGGGTTAGTGAGAACTAAAGGATCATTTAAAATAACATTTTCATAAGGATTTAGGCCCCTGAACCACCATCATCCTGTTATACAGGACAGTGATTGAATCTCAATGATGTCCTTCTATATTTTGATAAACTATATGACTTTTGAGGATTCACAGGATTGGAGGAGAGCCTTCATCAGCTTTAAAATATCAAAACCAGCATCATCCCAAACAGCCCAAACAAGTAGTTTTACTATTTATTAAACAGACAAAAGAATATATGAAAACACAATGCTTCTGTGGACCTTTCTTGCCTAAACATCAGTGATATTAGTTACTGGGGTCATTGTTACTATTGGCTACTATTTGGGTTCTGTGACTTTTGGCTAATCAGGGCACTGTTACTATTGGATTTTTATAGGGGTCCAGTTAATATTGACTACTGGGGGACACTGTTATTGTTGGCTACTATGGGGTCTTGTGACCATTTGCTACTTGAGTCACTGTTGTTATTGGCTTCTATTGGCATTGTTTCGGTAGTAGTTACCTACTGTGGGTGCACTGTTACTATATTTGATACACTAGGTGTGAACTTTCTACTATATTAGATAAAATGGGGACACTTACTATGCTGGCTACTGTAGGGGCTCTGTAAGTATTTTGGCTACTCTGTCTGCATTGTTGCTATATTGGCTACAGTAGGTGGGCACTGCTACTATATTGACTGTTTTAGGTGCTCTGTTACTGTATTGACTAATTTGGGGCACTGTTAGTGTATCACCTACAGTAAAAGGGCACTATTGTTCTATTATATTGGTATATTGGTTATATTATGGTAGCATCCTTACCATATTGGCTATTGTAGGCACACCATTAAATTGCCTACTGTGTTGGCTCTGTGACCATATTGGCTACAGTGGGGGGCACTGTTACTTTATTGGCTACTGCAGTGGCATAATGGTGATTTTAAGGAGAGCAATATAACAGTATTATATTTGTGATAAGAAGTTATAGAAGATTAAGACAAAGTGAGGAACCTTTTATTTTTGTGTTGCTAAGTCTGCAGAAACAATTCGTGGCTGGAAGAAGCTGACATGTCAACCAGTTAGAAGAAGAAAATTAATTCCTCCGAACAAAGACATCACCAGATTTACAGTAAGTGCTGGGATCACACATTAACTCAAAATTCTGTATCGTCTCCTTTTAGAGTCATCAGCTTTATCGTCCAGCCTCAGGTAAATTGGATAAGTCTGAAATAAGGCTTTATGACTGACTCTGCTTGGTCCTTGCTTAAATTTGTTTTGGTAAATTATTTATGCACTAATCTTGGTTTCAGACCTGCATCTGCATAGTAATCTTGGTTATGGTGTTGTTTTTATGTAGTAGACTTGTTTCTGGTAATTTATCTATGTAGTATTCTTGTTTTTTTTGTTTTTTTGCTGTATCTATGTAGTAAGATTTTGTTGTAGTTTCTATGTAATAAGATTTGTTAATACTGTATCTATGCAGTAAATGTCAGGTCATTTAAATATTATAGACCATTGGGGTGGCTACAATTTTCTTGCAGTGCAAGACCCATCATAGTCTTATGTCTGTGATGTGACTTGCCAGTCAGGGACCCCCGAAATGCCTAGTGGCTGCTATGTTCTTGTTCAAGACACTCAAACTTTAGTTTTGAGCCATAAAGTGACTGTTTCATGTTCTAAATTACAAAGCGACTTAATAGATTTGCTGACTCTTCAGAGACTCCAGCTTGACTCTTTTTCACTCCCTACGACTACTATCTCAATACAACATTCAAAGTTATCTCACAGAATATAGAAGGACATTATTTGGAACATATCACTGTCCTTGATAACTGGTTGTTAATAGCTGTGTATTTGGACGTTAATATAATGTTGATCAAGTTGTATTTGTATTTCTATATTACAGAGTAGTAAGTAGTAGTAAGTTTGTACCGTTTGTCATACCAATATATAGGTGTGAGTTCTGCATCTCTCCGAGACACTGCTTAGCTATCGAGAATTTGCTTCCAGCACAGCAGGTGAGGCAATAACAGGTATGGATGTTGAATATGCTGATACAGCAAATGTGTCATTACCTAAGGTTATAGTAGAAGTCAGGCCAGACAACATTCACTATAAGTGGTGCACAGGAACAGCAGGAACTCTGCAACAGTAGAACAGTAATTTAAGGACAGCAACATCTGTATTTGACAAAGTGTAGACCTTGCTGCTCCCTACTGGGGGAAAGTGCTGTTCTTTCAGCTAACTGTTAAGGTAATGCCATAGCTAACCAAAGTACGCAAACTACACTTATTTCATAAACCTTGCGCTGCTGCAAACCTTTAACCCCTTAAGGACGCAGCCATTTTGCAGGTTAAGGCTCAGCCCGATTTTTTGGATTCTGACCTGCGTCGCTTTATATGGTTATAACTTTTGAACACTGTTACTTATCAAAACGATTCTGAGATTGTTTTTTCCCCACATGTTGTACTTCATTTTAGTGGCAAATTTTGGCTGATAAGTTTTGCGTTTATTTACAAAAAAAAAGAAAATATGATAAATTTTTTGAAAAATTTGCCATTTTCGAAATTCAAAATCATTGCGTTTCCAGGCAGATAGATTTACCACCTAAATAAGTTGCTGAATAACATTTCCCATTTGTCTACTTTACATTTTCATAATTTTTGATATGTCTGGATAATTTATTTTGATGTCACGCGGCTTACAAAAAGAATATCGCTTTTCCGGATTTTCAGAATTGACTATTTTGGGGATAAATACAGTTTTGAATGAAATTTTACATATTTAGCATCAAAACCCCTATATAACCAACCCATTTTCAAATCTGCACCCCTCAAGCTATCAGAAACCGCTTTTACGAAGATTGTTAACCCCTTGAGATCTTCATAGTAATTGAATCAAAATGGAGGTGAAATTTAGAATGGTCAAATTGTTCCCTTATACGTTCATTTAGCACTAAAATTTACACATTTCCAAAATATAAAAAGAGAAAACTCACCATACAATTTGTTCTGCAATTTCTCCTGAGTACAAAGACCCCCCACATGTGGCCGTTACTTGTTTTATGGGCGCACAGCGAGACGCAGAAGGGAAGGAGCACCCTGCAGCTGCCAGGATTTTAGTTTCCTCATTGGCCCCTTTTGAAGGCTATAAAATTTTCGCTTTTGCGTTATTGGGGCCATGTGATGCCATTTTTTTTGCGCAATGAGATGCTTTTTCCATTGTTACCATTTTGGGGTTGGTATCACCTATTGTTGAAAATTTAGGAACTTTTTTTGAGGGCAGGAGTAGAAAAGCATCAATTCTGTACTGGATTTTTTACTCTTTTTTTTTTTGGTGTTCACCGTATAGACTAATAATCATGTTATCTTTATTCTATGGGTCGATACGATTACGGGGATACCAGACTTGAATATATTTTCTTACGTTTTACTAAATTTGTCAAACAAAACCCTAATGTGGGGAAAAATCTATCATTTATGTATTGCCGTCTTCCAAGTGGCATAACATTGTTACTTTTTTGGCTACGGAGCTGGTTGATGGCTTATTTTTTGCGGGACATGTTGTGCTTTGCACCAGTATCATGTCGGAGTACACATGGTTTTTTGATCGCATTTTATAGCATTTTTTGTGGGATTGAATAGCTAAAAATCATAATTTTTGGAAGGTTTATAGCAGTTTTTTTTTACGGCGTTTATCGTGGGGGTTCAATAATGATTTACTTTTATTCTACGGGTTGTTACGGACGCGGTGATACTATATATGTGGGGTTTGTGTTATGATTTAGACTTTTTTTTTAGTTATATGTCTCTTTATATGTTTTGGGGGTTTTGGGCATTTTTAGTGATTTATTACTTTATTTTTTTATTGAATAACATTTTTTTTTTTACTTTTTCACTTTTATACCATGGGACATGAACAAGCAATATTCTGATTGCTTCTTCATGATAATATTCTGCAATACTGATGTATTGCAGAGTATTATCAGTGTCAGCCTATACACTTGCATAGGCTGGCACTGTGCCAGTAAGATGACGTCACAGACGCCATCTTACCGGCAATTCTTGCAGGTAACTCTGGGGTCCAGATCGGACCCCAGAGTTGCTATAGCAACGATCGGCGCCCCCCGAAAACGGTTCGGGGGGGCCGATCGTGGGGGAAAGACCCCCCAGAGGCATGTTAGATGCCGCGGTCGCGCTGACCGCGGCATTTAACGGGTTAAGCACCCGCGATCGGAGTCAACTCTGATCGCGGGTGTTACACTGGGGTGCCGGCTATCAGTCACAGCCGGCACCCCGTGTTTCCCGATGCCGTTTCGGCTCAGATCTTGAGCTGAACCGGCATGGGCTCAGCGTCCGATATATTGGACGCTGAGCGCTAAGTCATTGAGCTCAGCGTCCGATATATCGGACGCTGAGCGTTAACGGGTTAATAGTAATAAAAAATAATTTTGTGATAATATATCAAAGTTAAAGGGGTATTCTCATTTCAGCCAATTATTTTTATTATGATGAAAAATTATACATTTTTCCAATGTACTTTCTGTATCAATTCCTTGCGGTTTCCTAGATGTCTAGATTGCTGTGATTCTATAGAAAGCTTCTATGTTTACTTCCAGTGGACAGAAATCTGACCGTGGTCACACAGGTGCACGGCTCGTTAGTATTATAGAGAGTAATCAGAGCTGTGTGTTATAACGAGCCGTGCACCTGTGTGACCATGGTCAGATTTCTGTCCACTAAAAATAAAGAACAAAGCTTCCTATAGAATGACAGCAAGCAGAGATCTAGAAAACCGTGAGGAATTGATAGAGAAAGTATATTGGAAAATTGTATAACTTTGCATTATACAAACAATAACATTTATTTGCTGAAGCAGGAATACCCCTTTAAGGTAGTTTAGGTCTACAGGCAGGAATGTGAATGCAACAACAATAGAGTAATAAATATAAATTTATTGACATTTATAAAGTGGAGGTAAAAACGTTGCTGGAGGTTCAAAAAGAAGTCTTGTGCGTGCCTTTTATTATTACACATTTTATTTAACACATGTAAGTGAGACAACCAGTGAAAATTACAATCTACAGCCGAGAAGAAAAAAATCTGGATTGTTATTTTTGGTTGCTTGTAGGAGTATTTCTGTATGACTTAACAGATTGCAACATTGCTAATTATCCATGGCTGCTGTAAACAAGTGTGGTAATGCAGAATGTTTTTGCGCTGTACCATGTAGATGGATTTTACATCACTGAATATAAAAAGACTGGGAAGTAAGGAGGACGTGGGCTACTACTCATTTAAGGATCTACTTCAGACACTTACATTAAAGGGGTTGGCCACTTTACATCATGTTTTTTGTAATGTGTGTAACTGTGGGGGGCAGGATATTAGGTAGTTTACCCATATACATCTATTAATTGTTCTGCTCTGCTTTCTTGATATGTAAAGAGAAGCCTCCTGTCTTTTACCTCATCAGCCAGACATTACTGTCCATAAAATGGCTGCAGATGGAGGGTCATTTGATCACTGTCTATGAACAATCACCCTGTGAGAGACTGTCTATAAACAATCACCCTGCCATTAATACTATCATCAGTTAGGATCACATGACCCTTCATCTGCAGCCATTTAATGGACAGGACTGATGAGGTAAAAGACAGGTGCAATGTCCACCCACTGGGGAGCAGCTAGATTTCCGGTTACCTGAATGGCTGACTTGTAGTTTGGCCTAGCTCCAGGTCACTGGTGGGTTGATCCAGGAGAACAGGCCTCATCCACAGCCATCAGAGCCAGCAGGGGGATGCAAGAAGAAGGGAGGTCACAGTCTAGTGAAGTGTTCCCCTTGGAGTATGGTGTATGCGTGCTAGTAGATCTTCTGACCTATGGTGAACGGGAGGCCCATGGTGTTAGCAGCAGCAAGCCAGGGATTACACAAAGACACAGGGATCTTGAACAAAAACGCAGTCTTTAATGGCACACAGTCCAACGAAGCAGCAGGTAACAGGCTGTAAAGGTTCCTCTGCTGTAGTGTACCCAAGGCCGGGGATTGGTTGGTTGTGTATCATGAGTTTGGAGTGTACTTCAGCCATGGTCCAGTGGTTAGGGGCTGGCTAGTAGTAGCCAAGAAGGACTTTGCAGCTCGGGAAACAATCTGGATGCAGTCTCTACAGTAGCGTTACACAGAGCTGCTGGTGTCCCTCAGAAGGAAGTCCGGAACAAGTTGTGTGACTGCCTCAGAAGACTGGCTAATACTCCACACCGAGCCGAGCCTTGCAATGAGCTTCCTTTTATAAACTCCAGCATGAGCTCACCGCAATGTAGTCTGGGTTTACATTTAGTATCAACATAAAACACCTAGAATTAGCATACAGAGCTGACCACACTCTGTCAACTAGCAAGGAGGCGCACGGGAACCAGCTTTTCATAAAGACCCCTCCAGTGGGCTATTACACAGGAGACTTCACTTTACATATCAAGACAGTGGTGCAGCACTTTTTATAGGTGAATATTGATACGTGACCTAAAATCCTGCACCCCACAGTCACTTATAAAACACATGAAGTAAAGTTACAAACCTCTTTAAGTGGTATTGTCTATTGTAGTGGCTGAACTTCATACCTGTGTGCAGCTGTCATTCCAGTTCTTTAATGTATTTACTCCAGGAGGCTTAATACATATGCATGCCTCATGATAATGGCGCAATCCAACCAGAATCGCTTGGCCTGTGTAAACAATATAAAACATGCCAGGGCAGGCTGGAAGGATAGCTGGCAGGATAGTTGGTGCTCCAGGGCAGGCTGGCAGCAGGGCCGATTTTAGACAAAGTGGGGCCCTGGGCAAAACTAAAAGTGGGGCCCCAAAATAAAACTTTTATGAACAGTCACATTAGTACAGTATATCAGGAGGGGCCCTGGACAGGACAGGGGGCCCTGGGCAAATGCCCAGTTTGCCGCCCCTTAGCGCCGGCCCTGGCTGGCAGGACAGCTGGCGTTGCAGGGCAGGCTGGCAGAATGTTAAGTTCCAGCATCACTGGAAGGAAGGCAGGCTTACGGGTTCCAAGTTCGCTGGCAAAATACTCAGAATTCCAGTCCAGTACAGTCCTGTCCAGTCCAGCAACAGGTACAAGCCCAAAACAAGAATAGTCAATAATTATCAGCCCCAGGTCACGTCCAAAGCATCTGAAATCTCATCAAATCAGCAGCAACCAAGCCAGTAGATGGAAAGCTGGGTGTTCACAATCCTGCCACCAGGAGAGTGGTTCTATCCACTCAGCAGCAAATAAATGTATGGCACCTTACATGATGGAGCTACAGTATAAGATGCACAATCTACTTCTATTTTGTGCTGTTATAAAATTCTATGTGCACTTTTGTCTTTTATGCTTGTTCTGAGATTGTACATTATGTAATTTGTCAATTTAGAAGAACATGACTCAAAAGCTGAGATTTCATGTCTATTTTGGCACAGTGGATATATTTGAAAATTGGAACTGAAAGCAAACACATCGCCTTCTATACAAATGGGCAGCATAAATGTGCCAAGAAATAGGCTGGGAGTAAGATGTTCTCAGTTCATGTTTAATGGTCAATTAAATGGTCAAAAATGTTTCATAATTAATCATTAACAATTAAGTGTTTAGGAGTGCTTGAGATCTGTCCTCAACACTTCTGTCATCAACACTTATAGAGGACCTGTCACCTTTCCTTACATGTCTATTTTGTTAATTACTTGTAATCCCCAGGAATTCTAAATCATCATTTCTAAGAACTGCTTGTTGTGTTGGCTAAATTCACAACTAGGTTTTTTTCTCAATGTCTGCACACCCACAAACAAAAAACAGAGTTTTCCCACAGACAAAAGTTAGGCCCTATCCACGGGATAGGGCCTAACTGGCTGATCAGTGGGGGTCTCAGTGCTGAGACCCCTACATATCACAAAAACAAGAGGTCCATCGGACCCCTCATCGCTCTGCAGACTAATGGAGAAGACAGCTGTGTATGACCGTTCTGCTCCATTAATCACTATGGAGCTGATGGAGATAGGTGAGCGCTGCTTTTGGCAATTTCCGTCAGCTCCATAGAGATTAATGGAGCAAAGCGGTCATGCGTGGCCTTCTAAGCCATTTGTCTGTCGGGGCATGGGTACGTGGGACCCCATGGGACCCCTCGTTTTTGTGATCTGTGGGGGTCTCAGCACTGAGACCCCCACTGATCAGCCAGTTAGGCCCTATCCCGTGGGACTAGCTTTTGTTCATAGGAAAAGCCCTTTAAATATATGTTATTGATGATTCATGAGAGTAACACAAAGAAATTTTAAGAAAAAACGTTTGCATGTAAAAAAAACGGTAAAGTACCGTGTGCATATGGGTCACTGCTGGGAATACCTTTAGATGGCAGCTGTAAGCCTACCCTCACATGGCCGTTGTTTTTTTACTGCCCATAATTTCATAAATCTCTTTTATATGGGCCATTTTTTTGTGTGTGTCATCTTTTTTTGTGGATCTGCAGAAAAAAATAGGCTACTAAATAATTGTGTTACCTAGCAACTTATCCACAAATACGGATGGCACACAATGACACCAATGTTGCATTAGCATTTTTACAGCCCTATATACTTCTATAGAAGGGCAGAGCTGCAAATACGCCTTAGAATAGGACCTGCTTTTTTTTTTTTCTCAAGGGCACTAGACACGGACATGGGTGTTTGAAAAATACTCAATTGTGTGTGTGAGCCCATAAAAAGCCATGAGGACGTGAGCAAGGCGCAAAAACTACAGCTACAACACATATGTTAAATATATTTGTGACTCCAGTCCTTTAAAGTATGGACTCTAGGGGTATAAAGAGGACCTGTTAAGTCGATTTGAAGTCTTAAACCAACTACAGGTCCACATAGACCTGTGGTTTAGGGTCCCAAATCGACCTGTATATATATCAACTTTGCATTGCCTTAATTAAAAAAAAAAATTATACTTACCTGGATGTGAGTCCGATGAGGTGCATTGGATTGGTTGTGGGAAGTAAAGCTAGGACAATATCCAGTCTGCCATGACAGCCAGGAGTTTGTGGTAAACTCCCAGGTCTGTCATTAGGCAGCATCTGCAATGGTCTGTGAGTAAAATGACACCTTACACAGCTCTGTTCGCTAAGGTAAGAAAAAGTTATTAGGGTCAGAATACAGGAAAAAAATCAAGATTTTATTTTCTATAAAAGGTTTTAATTTTTTTTAAATCTATTAAAACATAATAAAACCTATATAAATGTGGTATCTCTGTGATCATACTGGTAAAAAAAAAATCAATATGAGGTGTTTTTTGGAGCGCACAGTGAAAGTCGGACAAACAGAGCCCACAAGACAATGATACAAGTGTGTTTTTTCACCAATTTCACCACATTTGGAATTTTTTTCCAGCTTCCCAGTACAAGAGGTATTAAATACTGTCACTAAGAAGGACAATTTGCTGAAAAAAAGAAAGCCTTCATACCGCTTTGTACACAGAAAAAATTAAAAAAGTAATGGATTTTTGAGGATGGGGAGCAAAAAATGGAAACAGAAAAATGATAAAGGGCAGTGGTGCTATGGGATTAAACTAATCACCTTCATCCACAAATCTCTGCACAGTGCAGGACATCCCCAATTCTCTTTCCACATCTCCGTCAACCTGTGCTCTTCGATCTGCCAATGATATTAGATTTTCTTCATCAATCCATATCTCCCATGTACAACCCCAAGTCTTCTCCCAAGCTGCACAATTCTCAGGAATACCCTGACCCGTACTATCAAACTAAGGCTCATGCTCCCCACATTTATGGTGGTTGTGACAAGGACGCAAAATTTGTGGCCAGATCACGTCCCCCATAGAGGTCTATGGTACCTGACCACGGTGTGGTAAGCTTACTGTGTCTCACCATACTGTGATCTGGCTGCTTGGCTTTCAGTGGAGAGGGGAGGGTTGAGGAGCGCTCAGCACCGAGACCCCAACTGATCAGCACTGACCACGGGATAGGGCCTAACTTTATTTTGTTAGAAAACCCCATTAAATTAAAATAGCGCCCAAATGTCCAAAACGCTACTTTTACAACATTTTACATCACATAAAAAATGTAATAAAAAGTGATCAAAAGGTGGCACTTGGGTGTAATGAAAACAACAGCTCAGCTGGCAAATAATGACACCTGACACAGCTCTGTACACGAAGTATGAAAAACGTATTAGCGTCAGAAGATGGCAAAACAATTTTATTTTCGTACACATTGGGGCTTATTTAATAAGGGTCCGCGGATTGCATTCCCGATGGACTTCCTGACATTTTCGGGATTTGCACTGCTGTGATAGCTATTTAGCAGGTGATTTTTCTTTTTTTAAAGATATTTATTGGGTAGAAGAAATGCTATACAGTCAAAATTGGAAATACAACGTTCAGTAAGCACATATTTTACATATCGAGCAGATATATTGTGGTGAGATATTACTTCTTTCTACCCGGTATAATCCTGTGACTTCTATATTACATATCAATAGACAACAGAGACACAATGTGCGTCTCTTAGGAACTTTCAAATGGCCTCTAGCAGGTGATTGTGTCGCACGCGATCGGATCTTGGCGCAGCGGCGCCAGCTTTCATGCGACAGAAATCGGGGGTGGGACATCAGATGATCCGACTGTTTCGGACTGAGCGCAGGATGTAACATTCAATTTGTGTCACAAGACAATGCACTTAAATACACCAGGAAGAAGAAGGTGAACTCCGGCTGACATCATGGTGCCTGCGAGGGACACTGCGGGGACATGGAGCCGAAGCCGGAGCATTGCTGTATAGAAGAGGACCTGCCAGGGTGGCGTTGGAAGGGGAGTACACTGTATGTTTTTTCCTATAGGCATTATATTGGGGCAGGGGCTGCAGGCTAGATACCACAGGGGGCTGGCAGGCTAGATACCACAGGGGGCTGGCAGGCTAGATACCACAGGGGGCTGGCAGGCTAGATACTACTGGGGGTTTGCTGGCTATATACTGGGAGGCTGTGACCAATGTGTTTCCCACCCTCGGCTCATACAGTCAACAGATTTTACCAGTTTTTTGTTAGGGGTCTAAGCTTATACTCAGGTCGGCTTATATATGGTAATTATTCTGATTTCTTATAAATTGAATGTCTGGCCCAGTGTTAAAGCACTTATAGCTCTTGTCTTACTCCTTCTTTCTCGTAGATTGTAAGCTCTTGTGAATAGCACCCTTACTCCTATTGTCTCATATGACCATGTTATTACTCTGTAATGTCTTATTTTTTTTGTATACTGAATGTACCCCATGATCTGTAAAGCGCTGCAGAATAAGATGGTGCTATATAAATAGAGCTTTATCACTATTATTATTATAATTACTATTCCTCTAAGCTTAGGTTTGTGAACATACACCGTTGGAATAGGGTAGAGATTAAGGGAATATCTCGGTAAGGCAAACATCAAAGTGCATTACTATCACTCGCAAAGAGAAATGATCTGATAGCTTTTTGTTTAACCTAATTCAGATAAAAGTATAGATTAGTCAGAATATACACTGCTCTATGAAACGATGAGCAAAGCTGTAGAATTTATAGTACGGCTCATGGATGCAGGATTAGGATGTAAGAGGCGATCACTCCTGTAATTTCAGGTGTGAATCCATGCCACTCTTTACAGGCCACACCCATTTTGTTCTACTAAAGTCGTTAAAGTATCTGAAAACTGTCTAAAACCCTTGATAGATGCGGTGCACAAAGATTTGGTGCAAATTATGACAGATTAAAAATGTGCCCCGTTATTTCAGAATCAATGTACTTTCTGACCCCATGACTGTTTCTCCATTGTACATTTGTAATAAATTTTGTAGAAATATGGCTCTTTGTACTCTTTCTTGTCTTAGGCCATTTCCATTGACCATACTTGCCACTTTCACTATTCAGGTAATGGTGCATGAATCATGTTAAGGAATTGTATGGGGCCACTATGCCCATTGTGTTTAAACAATGACCCATTGTGCCCCACTCCACAAGCTGGTGACACCACTCTTTTGGCTACATGACAGGCACAAATATCCTTGCAGAAAGCATCAGCAAATTCAGAGGAAGTTTGCTATAATTTTAATACTGTATGTTTGTTAGTATTGTAATTACACATGTTAACCACAAAATTAAGTTAGACCTCCAGAGTAATATATCATCACTTTACTTGGCATCTAACAGTAGAAAGGAAATTCTATGTAATGCCTGTTTAGCCAAGAACTGGCCACAGTGGTGCCCTACCGCACACAATCACACGTAAATATATACCAGCAATAAATGTACTGCACACCTGGGCTGCCATAAGATGGGCACATACATCACTTCCTGTTGCAGCTGTTTCCTTGTTCTTCTGTGCTGGCCTCGTCTGTCCTAGTCTTCGTCTACTCTTTATTGGCAGTCCTTCTCCATCAGGTGTAGAACGTCATGACAGCTTCTCCTCCCATGCCTTTGTTCACTGCAGAATTTGTTGCCTGCTGACTTTGGCCTCTGGAGAATATCTCCACACTGCATCCCTAAAAAATTTCAGTCAACATAATATTTTTGAAAAAGACCACCATCTATGTTATTTAATCTATGATTTAGTGCAGCCAGGTCCTTCTCACCAAAAGATTCCCCCCTAGGACAAATGTTGCAAGTGGATTATTAGACCCCAGGTGCATGACCTTACATTTGGATGCCCAAACACTCAGTGTGGGTCATTTATCTTTAGTCAGAAGAAAAATGAAGAAATCAGGCGATACCTTTTTGAGGCTGAGTACCATATATTTGATGGTGAGCTTTCAAGAATACTAGTTCTCTACGTCAGACATGATGTTATGTATGAAACATAAAATTCACAGTATTCAATACACTCTATGCAGTGATCATCAAAGGATATAAAAAAAAAACCCTGATTGATAAATAAATCTTATTATGACAAGATGGCAATAAAAAAAACTTAAAAAATTGTGATAAATCACAAGAGAGCCCTGGCTCTTATCTGCTTGTGGCCTCCAGGTTAGAGATAGCGGGTCATGAAGCTGGCATGAAAGTTAAGACCCCTTTCTAACTTATGCTTGGCGGTGAGGCAATGGGAATATATTATACCTTAATGGTTTCCCATGTAGTATAATGCTCCCTTCTTGTGGCCAACCCCCCTATGGACACATATAACACCCCTCTTCATTTTATCCCCTATTTATTTGGCCTCACACACTTTTAGTGCCCTAACTTCTGGACTCCTAGCCCCCCCCCCTTTACATTGTCCTCCATCCCCCTCATATTGTGGATCCTGTACTCAATCTCCCTCATATTGATGCTGCAGTCCTCCATAACCCTCATATTGTGGCCCCCTGGCCCCCATCCTCCTCATATCATTGCCTTCTTCCTGCATCCAACTAATATTGTGGCTCCCGACATCCATCCCTCTCATATTGCGGCCCTCTGTCCTCCATCCTCCTCTTATTGTAGCCCCTGTCATCCTACTGTAACTGTATTAAAATGGGACTTTCCCACCAAATCCAGAACAGTTGAGAGCCATGTCATGGCATGCATGTTCAAGCACTGCTTTGGTTTGAGAAACATTAAGGGGTATTCCTACGGAGACAAGATTCTTAAATATACTCAGGACAACAAAATAATATACTTCCCTGATAATATTATACTTTCACAGATAAAATTCCAGCCTGTCTTTCAGTCCTGGAGTATACACTTTTGGTTGATCTGGTATCCGTAAATCTTTTAGATATGGTCGGGCAGGGCAGATTGTTCTCATGAATGGCTTCTCTTGTCTTCACACTGCAGTGCTCTTTGCCTCCTGCTCTTCCCCCTTGCATTACAAGGCAAGCTCAGGCACAGACACTTCCTGCTGGAAACCAGTTTGCAAAGGCTGACTCTACAAGCTACAGGTAAGATAAGATCTTTATAACTGAAGCAGCGGTTTGGTAGAGCTGATAATGGGTGTTACAGCTGAGATATAGCAGGCTGAAGTGTGTCATGTTGTATATCTATCTAATGGATCTCATCCATCATCTCTCGTCTTTTATTTGTCTCATCTCTCTTTTTCTGTGTGCCAGATACTAGCAAATATTCAAAAGCTAAATGAAAGTGTAGATTAACCTGTACCCTAATAATCTAAGCACATTGTCAGCACACAGCATCTCACAGCACAGAGGGATCATAAGTCCCCGCCCACATTCTGAAATATTGTACTGACCATCACTGAGTGATAGGAGCTAAAACAGCAATAAAACTGAGTAAAATTTTTAAGTAAGGGGTTAAAAATGATCTTTATTGTGTAAACATCACTAGGGCATTAAAATTTGAGAACTTTCTTTCATGGACAACCCCCTTTAACCTCCTGTCCTGTGGATCTGTGTGTCCCAGCGCTAAGACTATGAACAATCAGCCATTTTGCACATATCCTTTGAAAGAAAACGACTACTATTTTCCTACCAGTGCTCTTTGTACTTCTGACTTGAGTTTGATTTGTCAGCAGTCTTGTCGCATATTCCCTGCTGCTCAGTTACCATTTTTTCGGATCTTTTTCTCAAACTGTGTGACTGTTTCCATTTGTAGATCACTATATCTCCCTGTGTCCTAGGTAGTAAAATCATACAGCAGGCTCTTGTGGCTGGTGTGCATTATGCGTGTGGTATTCAGTTATGTGCAGCCAAGCATGCACTGACATCTACAAATAAAGATGAACAAGACTGAATTATGTATTATTTATAGCTTTGAATTTCATGTATTTCCAGCCCTTCAGTTCTTACTTGTATAGAAAAATCTGCTTATATTCTCTCCAGTGTTTACATATTCAAAGCACTTGGCTTGTGAAATGAAATAAGCCAAGCGTTAGGGAGCAGTGGGAAGAACCCTGATGCCGGTGTACACGAGCAGCAAATCAGGAGCAGAAAATACCCTGTGTATTCATGAAGGTGTCACCAAGTGAATCAGATGAAATCATCAGCTCTGATGTAACATACATGAAGGTCATCTGTCAACAATATACAAGCAAAATAGAAGACAAAATAAAGTCATACACATTAGATTGATGTAGGCAGCACCCAGGGGCGTAACTAGGAGACACGGGGCCCCAAAGCAGACTTTTGAATGGGTGCAAAGACATGGAAACAGTGCTTTCTACATTTGGGAATCTGTTTCTAATGGAATAGATATACTGGTTTTGCTTTTATCATGCATCATGACTAGAGATGGGTGAATTAGTGAAAATTCGATTCAACCCGGTTCAAATCGGATCGAAACGAATCACGGCATGTGACTTAATGGTACGTCACATGCCGTGTGCAGATGCATGGAGAGTGCTCACGGGCTGATCCCTCTCCATAGCCGGTAAGTCTTTTGTAGCACCAATCGCCAAAAAGATGGTGGCGCATTGGCAATCCGTCACCATTACAGCCTCGGGTCTTCCAAAGACAGTTTAACCCCTTCATTACAATGTGTGATGAGCATATTGTAACGAATGAGGGAAATCCCCATATACTGCCATATTGTAGTATGGCAGTATATGATATAATAATAATAATAATAATAATAATAATAATAATAATAATAATAATAATAATAATTCTTTTATTTATATAGCGCACACATATTACACAGCGCTGCACAAAGCATGTCAAATTGGTCCCTGTCCCCATAGGGCTCACAATCTAAACAGCCTACCAGTATGTTTTGGAGTCGATCAGACAACCTAAGGTTAAAGTACCCTAGGGAGTCTGATAAATAGTAAAAATAAAAAAGTTTAAATTTAAAAAAAAAAAAACCCTAAAAATTTAAATCCCTAGAACTGATATAAAAATAAATAAACAGTAAAAATCATAAACATATTAGCTATTGCCACGTCCTAAAATGCCCGATCTATAAAAATATAATAACGGTTTTTCACTGTGTTTAACTCCCTAGGTCGAAAATGGCACTTTTTTGTCATTTCGAAAAATATACAAAATTCAATAAAAAGTGATCAAAAGGCCGAACAGTCTTTAAAATGATAGCAATGAAAACGTCATCAAAAGTCACAAAAAATGACACCTCCCACAGCTCTGTAGACCAAAGTATAAAATAGTTATTAGCACCAGAAGATGGCAAAAAAAAAAATTTGTACAGGTTTTAATTTTTGTAAATGTATGAAAACATTATAAAACCTATACAAATTTGGTATCCACCATACAGTGAGGATCACTACCGCCATACAGTGAGACATACTACCGTCATATAGTGAGGGACACTACTGCCATACAGTGCGGAACACTACACCCATACAGTGAGGAACACTACCCCCATACAGTGAGGAACACTACCGTCATACAGTGAGAAACACTACCCCCATACAGTGAGGAACACTACCCCCATACAGTGAGGAACACTACCCCCATACAGTGAGGAACACTACCGTCATACAGTGAGAAACACTACCCCCATACAGTGAGGAACAATACCGCCATAGAGTGAGGGACACTACCGCCACACAGTGAGGAACACTACCACCATACAGTGAGGAACACTACTGCCATACAGTGAGGAACACTACCGCCATACAGTGAGCAACATTACCCCCATACAGTGAGGACTACAGCCATGCAGTGAGGAACACTACCCCCACACAGTGAGGGACACTACCCCCATACAGTGAGGAATATTACCACCATACAGTGAGGGACGCTACCACCATACAGTGAGGGACACTACCCCCATACAGAGAGGGACACTACCCCCATACAGAGAGGGACACTACCCTCATACAGTGAGGGACACTACCGCCACACAGTGAGGAACACTACCCCATACAGTAAGGAACACTACCACCATACAGTGAGGAACACTACCCCCATACAGTGAGGATCACTACCGCCATACAGTGAGACATACTACCGTCATATAGTGAGGGACACTACTGCCATACAGTGCGGAACACTACCGCCATACAGTGAGGAACACTACCGTCATACAGTGAGGAACACTACCCTGATACAGTGAGGAACGCTACCCCCATACAGTGAGGAACACTACCCCCAGACAGTGAGGAACACTACCCCCATACAGTGAGGTATACAGCCATACAGTGAGGGACGCTACTGCCATACAGGGAGGAATGCTACTCCCATACAGTGAGGAACACTACCGCCATACAGTGAGGGACACTACCCCCATACAGTGAGGACTACAGCCATGCAGTGAGGAACACTACCCCCACACAGTGAGGGACACTACCCCCATACAGTGAGGAATATTACCACCATACAGTGAGGAACACTACCCCCATACAGAGAGGGACACTACCCCCATACAGTGAGGGACACTACCCCCATACAGTGAGGGACACTACCCCCATACAGTGAGGGACACTACCCCCATACAGAGAGGGACACTACCCCCATACAGAGAGGGACACTACCCCCATACAGAGAGGGACACTACCCTCATACAGTGAGGGACACTACCGCCACACAGTGAGGAACACTACCCCCATACAGTGAGGAACATTACCCCCATACAGTGAGGAATACAGCCATACAGTGAGGGACGCTACCGCCATACAGTGTGGGACACTACTGCCATACAGTGAGGAACGCTACCCCCATACAGTGAGGAACACTACCCCCATACAGTGAGGAACACTACCCCCATACAGTGAGGAACACTACCTCCATACAGTGAGGACTACAGCCATGCAGTGAGGAACACTACCCCCCACACAGTGAGGAATACTACCCCCCATACAGTGAGGAATATTACCACCATACAGAGAGGGACCCTACCCTGATACAGTGAGGGACACTACCGCCACACAGTGAGGAACACTACCGCCACACAGTGAGGAATACAGCCATACAGTGAGGAACACTACCGCCATACTGTGTGGGACACTACTGCCATACAGTGAGGAACGCTACCCCCATACAATGAGCAACACTACCCCCATACAGTGAGGAACACTACCCCCATACAGTGAGGAACACTACCCCCATACAGTGAGGAACACTACCCCCATACAGTGAGGAACACTACCCCCATACAGTGAGGAACACTACCGCCATACAGTGAGGAACACCACCCCCATACAGTGAGGACTACAGCCATGCAGTGAGGAACACTACCCCCATACAGTGAGGAACACTACCCCCATACAGTGAGGAATATTAACCCCATACAGTGAGGAATATTAACCCCATACAGTTAGGGACGCTACCGCCATACAGTGAGGAACATTACCCCCATACAGTGAGGAACACTACTGCCACGCAGTGAAGAACACTAACGCCATACAGTGAGGAATATTACCCCCATACAGTGAGAAACACTCTCACTGTATGGAGGTAGTGTTTCTCACTGTATGGCGGTAGTGTTTCTCACTGGATGGGGGTAGTGTTCCTCACTGTATGGGGGTAGTATTCCTCACTGAATGGCGGTAGTGTTCCTCACTGCGTGGCAGTAGTGTTCCTCATTGTATAGGGGTAGTGTTCCTCACTGTGTGGAGGTAGTGTTCCTCATTGTATGGGGGTAGTGTTCCTCACTGTGTGGAGGTAGTGTTTCTCACTGTATGGCGGTAAACACTACAGTGAGGAACAGTACCACCATGTTCCTTTCTTCTTCCCAGAGTTCCCTGCCCCATATAACAAATTGTGCTCGTGGCCATTTTGCTAATATATGGAGTAAAAAAAATATATATATATTTTTTTAAAATTCAAAATTCGTTCCCTCGAATCACTGTAAACTTCGGATTCGTGACGAATCAAAGTTTTCCTGAAATTCTAAACGAATTTAGAATTCGCCCATCTCTAATCATGACGTTAGACTTCATGAATATCATACTTGATGTTGAGGGGGCTGCCTTATAACGTAACTAAGAGGCAATGGTTTCCTTATGCTGGAAAACATATTTGCATGTACGAATAAAAACTTTCTGCGTAAATATATAGATAGGTGGTATAGAAAATGTATTGCGGATAACCACTGTGGTTTGTTTTCCTCCTGCTTCAAGTCCCAGTTCTACATTTCAGATCCTTCTAGTATAAATCATAAGCAGTTTCTTGATTAATGCGAGTGTAATTAGTACAACGATACATGATGATGTCGAATTGAGATTCTCTATCCCCAAAATGTTGATTGAAGCATGCAAAGCGTGCTGAGCTGTGCGAGCCCAGGGGATCCAGGCATAAAAGGGAAAAGTCCAAATTCAATTTCTTCATTTAAATAATAGTGTCTCTGTTTGTTCCCATTCTCCTGGATGAGTATTTATTATAGATGCTATGTAAAATGTTCCAAATTCATAATGCATGATTTGTATTATAAGAGGATCAAAGCTTTGAAGCATCTATTTGTTCTGTCACAATAAGTGCATCTTGAAGAAACGCGTTTCCCACAACACAACATTTTATATGACAGCTTTCATAACTGTGTTGTAAATATCATGCAAAGCAAAGATGCTGCTGGCATTACCCAGGGCCCTGGGATATTAGAACAAAGTCACACAGGATTTCATCTAAATACAAACAGTAAAGCAAATAATGCGCCAAATATTTCATCATGGCAAATAAACATTTACACTGTCATTTTTTAGGATTATATTTGTACATTTCTTTGAGGATTGTTTGAAACAAGAAATCATTAGATAATGGGAAAGTGAACTGTCCTTGTTTTTCATGAGTGCTTTTAAACATATATTTAAAGGGAACCTGTAGTCTGATCTGAGGACAGCATGTTATAGAGCAGGAATAGATGAACATATTGTACACAGTGTCCTATCTGCAGGCAGCATGTTATAGACCAGGAGGAGATGAACATATTGTACGTAGTGTCCTATCTGCAGACAGTATGTTATAGAGCAGGAGGAGCAGAGCAGATTGTCCACAGTGTCCTATGTGCAGGCATTATGTTACAGTGCAGGAGGAGATGTGCAGATTGTACGTATTGGGGCACATTTATTTACCCATCCCGTCGTGATCCCCAAGTTGCGTTGTCCGGCGAAGATTCGGAGCTGCGGTAATTCACTAAGATCGTGCGTCAAATTTCCTGCATGTGTCGATTCCCCCGCTTAGGTCCGCCGGAGTTCATCTTCTTCTTCTTGGTGCATGTAAGTGCTTTGCTTGCAACACAATTTTGAATGTTCAATCCCAAACGGAAGAGCCTGATACAGAGACGGAGTAACAGAGCACACTGTACATAGTGTAGCATATTACAGAGCAGGATTAGCTGAGCAGATCAGCATAATGCATGTTATAGAGAAAGAGGAGCAAAGCAGATGAACATGTTCCTGGCAGATAGAAAACAGATATGCACATAGAGGAAGCACTGAGCAGATTGCAGATAATGGGGCTTATTTACTAAGGGTCGGTGAATCGCATTTCCATCAGACTTCCCAACATTTTCGGGGATTGCACGGCTGTGACAGCTATTTAGCAGGGGATTTTGTCACACACAATCAGATTTGGTTGGTTGCCATGGGCAACTAGAAATATTCTGACTTTCAGACAGCTTGATGAATCTGGCCCGATGTGTCCATATGGCTTGAACAAAGCCTTAGAAAGACCCTAAGTCGTGCCCTCATAATATCCCTTCAGGATGCAGGTTTACCCCCCTTATACACAAAGATATTTAGACATTCTAGTCCCTTTAGTACTTATGCTATAGGCATAAACGCTTCCCATTCAACTTATAGTATATTCATTCTACAACTAATTTTTGCAAGTCACAAATCAAATTTATATATCGTCCCAATTTATCATTGAGACTTTATTCATCTTATAACCATCAATTTACCCACATCCCTATTGTTGGATTATACTACCTTCAATCTGCTATGTTTGATTACTTACTTCAATATTCACTAATTTTTACCTTACCCCTTTTAAGCCAAATAACTTTCTATACTTCCCTTTACAGTCCCTGGCAATGTACCTAGGTTTAGTCAAACTTCCCATTCCCATACCTCTCCTCGCTCCAGTGCGAACCCCCGATACCACACGCCGATGTGCACATGACCGCATCTATTGTCTTTCTGATACCATTTAAAACCCTGGTGACCGGGTAAGATGATATATACAGCGCTTCTATCATCACCCGTGGGATTACTTAAATGGTAAATGTCACCACCCCATAGAATTAATAGGAACAAGTATTTATATACCCACCTCCATTAAAGAACCTGTTAAACCTTCGGGCTGCTTAAACCCGGGGGTTGCAGGACTGGCCGTGCTCTATTGCTTGAGCATGGCCCCCTCTCGATCCCTCCCACCCGGCAGCTCTGCTGGCCACATGGGGGTGCAGGTCCAGGATATTTATTCCCTGGTGTGGAGCATCCCGTCCTCTTTCAGGACAGCTCCGCACCTGGAAAGATATCCCGGACCTGCAAGTATGGCAGACCCCGCTCTCATGGCCTTGTTGGAGGAGAAGCTGCGGAGGGAGGGCTCCGGCTGGCTGGCTCCTCCGCTGCTGGCCAGCCCCGTGCCCGCTCCCCCCCTCCGGCATCGGACCCCCCCACTGCCTGTCCTGCACGGCGCGGTAGAGCGCCGTGCAGACTTAGCCCATCCCCTATTAAAACAAGGAGCCGTGCTCGGGCTCCCCCGACAGCAGGGCGCGCCTCGCGCACTGCTCCTGCTTCCCGCCGCACCTCTTCTGCAGCACGCGGGAGGTTAGCGGCGGGATCAGTTCCGGCCACGCGCGGGGAGGAAGGGGGGAGCCTGATCGCTCCCTCACTTCCTCCCGCGGACAACCTGGCTGCGCGATCGGATGCAGCGCAGGTTGCGAAGGCCAGCCCAATAATGCCCCTTCCAAAACAGCCGGGCCGGCTGGCCAGGTGGTTCGGGCTGGGAGCTTGCGCTAGTGCTGCGCCAGCCCCAGTGTCACTTCTCCCCCACCTCCTTCAACCCAAGTGTCAATGGCTGCTCAGCAGCCTGTAGTTGCACCCAACAGCACACATTCTACACTTCAGCCCCTGCTTCCCCAGGCGGGGATAGGGATTCCTCCGATAGTGATGAGCCCGCGAATTGGCGGCACGCTGATTCAGTGGCCGTCGATTTGCGGGACCGCAGTTACCGGGGTCACAGCAGGTCCAGTGTGGCCTGCAGCTGCGTGGATATTCCGCGCTACAGGCACCACTCGAGCGCCCGGTCTGCGAGGTCTAGTCCCCCAGAGGAAGGCTTGACGGCTGTCAAGCGCGTGGTTCTGTCCATAGGTAAGGAAATGTATACCAACTAAAAAATTTATATCATATCCCAGGTACATGTGGGTATTGATTCCAGCACCCACAAAAATGTGTAACTTGATGGACATCTGTCCGGATCCTTTCATGTATATATAGTATTTTATGAATGTTTGTTCACTTGACAGACATATAGTAATTATTTGTATCTTAACCCACGCCGCTTCTAGCCAGGAATACTGTCCCCTAGCAGATGTCTAATTGTAATATGGTATATATTTTATGATGTATTTACAATAAAATTGATTCTTTTTAACCTCTATATGACTAATGTGTAGTGGAATCTCTGTCTTTTGGTGTAATCCAGTGGGGAGGTGTAGACACCGATCCCGTTCTGCCCGATCCCCTTCCCGTTCCACATATTGCGGACGTAGGCGGTCACGGTCTCCCGGTCGGGACAGTAGGGGTTCTGTTAGATCCAGCTGGGGCCGGACATATTCCCGGCGCTCTTCATCATCATCCAGTGGTGGACACGGCCACCGCAGTGAGAGTCGGTCGAGAAGACGGCATTGAGCTTCTTCGCAATGTGGTGTTAACGAAGCAAGGGTGCCCCCGACAGATCCTCCTGCGGTAACCCCCAGTGCACCTCAAGCCCCTGCAACGCCAGCAGTGACGCTTCCAGCGGCGACATCTGTTGGTGAGTTATCTTGTGAAAATGGAAAAAAAATGCTGTACAAGGTGATGATGTAGTTGGTGCCTTGAGGGCGGTGTTAGCGAAGATGGAGGCTGTTGCCTCGGTGGTAGCTCCAGGGGCGTCAGCATTGCTGCCTGTGCAGGTTTCAGGTTCAGCAGGGATGTTATTCAGAGATACACATTTTTGTGGCGTTGCCCCTTTGGGTATGCGTTTAGCAGCTGACCTGAAGGAAAAGATAATAAGGTTTGAATTTGTTGATATTTGGGCGTTGTTGCCACTGGACCAATTAACAGTGGATAAAGAAAAGCGCTTTGAAAAAGGGGAAGAGAAGAAGCCGAAGGTGGCAAAGACCTTTGGTAACTGGTTGCAGGCGTTTGCCATTTTGTCAAGCGTTATTGTGCAGCAGAAGCCAGATTGTGCTCAGGATTTGTTTGTTTATTTAGACACTATCTATACCGCGCATAAGTTACACGGTGGTTCGGCATGGTGGCGGTATGATGAGGAGTTCAGGCGCCGCCTAGCGGTGACTCCTAAGGTTGGTTGGGCGTTTAAGGCGACAGATGTTTGGATACAGTTCATGATGTCACAGAAACCGCAGGCTCCCTTTCTTTCAGGAGCCGCCTCGGGTTCAGCTAACGGGGCGGCCTCCAAGAGACCTGGGTCCTGTTGGCTGTTCAATGAAGGCCACTGCCGTTTTTTTGCCTCCTGTAGATTCAAGCATGAATGCTCCATCTGCGGCGGGGCCCATTCTGCCCTCCGCTGCTTTAAGAGGCAAAAACCCATGTCCAGATCTGCTGCTAGTGGCAGGGGAGAGGACGCCGGTGCAGGTACAAAAGATGTGCCGGTGGCTTGGCAGCTACCATCTGACACAGGAGGCAAAAATGCTGCTTGATGGTTTTACTTCAGGTTTTTGTATCCCATTTGTCCCACAGTCTGGTTTGGTTTTATCTGAAAACTTAAAGTCAGTGAGGGATAATCCTGAGATCGTAGCTGAGAAGCTGTTGAAGGAAGTTGAGCTGGGCACGATGACGGGCCCCTTTTGTTGAACCATCCTTCGAAAATTTACGAGTGTCTCCGTTGGGTTTAGTGCCAAAGAAGGAATCGGGCAAGTTTAGGTTGATTCATCATCTGTCTTTCCCACCAGGGGACTCAGTTAATGATGGCATCCCTCGGGAGCAAGTGGCTGTCTCCTACACGTCCTTTGACAAGGCGATACTGCTGGTGAACAGGGCCGGTCCTGGTGCTCTTATGGCAAAATCGGACATTGAGTCGGCCTTCCGCTTGCTCCCGGTGCATCCATCTTGTTTTCACCTGTTGGGTTGTAAACTTGGTGATTCTTCCTTTGTCGATATGTGCATGCCGATGGGTTGTTCAATTTCGTGTAGATATTTCGAGATGTTTTTGGAATGGGTCGTCAGCTTGGAGTCTGGTTCCAACTGGGTGATCCATTACCTGGACGATTTTTTGTTTGTTGGTAAAAGGGAGTCAGGAGAATGTGAGAGGTTGTTAAATGTTTTTCGCTATTTTGCTAGTTATTTTGGGATTCCTTTGTCTGCTGGGCCCGGCCCAGCGCCTGTCGTTCCTGGGTATTTTCATTGACTCAGCCAGTATGACCTTCAGCCTTCCAGCGGACAAATTGTCTCGCCTAATCGACGATAATGACCTTTGCCTGTTGTCGGAAAAAGTGACTTTACAGCGCTTACAGTCGTTTTTGGGTCAGCTGACCTTTGCATGCCGAATATTCCCCATGGGTAGGGTGTTTTCTAGGAGGTTATCCCTTGCTACGGCTGGCACATCTAAGCCGTATCATCATATTCGTCTGACAGCAGTGCTGAAGGAGGATTTGAAGGTGCGGAGGTCCTTCTTGACAGATTACAGTGGGGTTACGGCTTTCCTGGAGACTGAAATTGATAATTCTGACTTGCAGTTGTACACCGACGCGGCTGGGTCGGTGGGTTATGGTGCCATATTTGGCAAACAGTGGTCAGCGGAACACTGGCCATCGGGTTGGATGTTAGACGGGCTGAATAAAAACTTGACTTTGCTGGAGTTATTCCCCATTGTGGTTGTCGTTGAGCTGTGGGGTCCTTCCATGCAGAATAAGAGGATACGTATTTGGTCAGACAATGAGAGCACGGTTCATGCCCTGAATAGCCTTACATCCAGTTCTTTACAGGTATTGGCGTTGCTTGCAGCTCAACATAGTTTTCAGGGCCAGGCACGTGCCGGGTGAACTTAACTCTGTGGCTGATGTGTTGTCTCGTTTTCAGCTCCAGTGTTTAAGGGATTTCCACCCCCTGGTGGACCCGGAGGGGTGCCCTTGCCCCCCCCTTCCTGTGGGACCTGGTGACATGCAGCTAGCACCATTGATGCAGTTTTCATTGGCCGCAACCACGTGGAGCAGTCATGGTAAGGCGTGGTGCGAGTGGTATAGCTTGCTGGTGCCGGATCGTGGGGACAAAATAATGACGGCGAAAGATACCACGCTACGGTACCTTGCTCTATTGCGCGCGCAGGGCATTTCGTTAGCTGCAGCAAAAAAGCAGCTGTCGGTGGTGGCCTTCGTTTTGAAGTTATAGGGGTTTCAGGATGTGACAAAAGATTTTCATATTTGGTTATTGTTAAGGGGTTGGGGCAAAGAGCGAATGGTCAGAGACACCCGGCTGCCAGTGTCTTTTTCGTTATTGCAGCGTCTGTGCATGGCGTCGGTCGACGTTTGCTCTTCTCCTTTCGAGGCACTTCTGCTTCAGTGTAGCTTCGCGCTGGCTTTCTTTTGCGCTTGCGTACAAGCCCCCTCCTTTTTGTGCCAAATCGATGGGTCGCCTTTTACGAGGTTTCAGTTAGTTTCATTGTATAAACGGGCTTTGGCCTCGGTGGAGGTTCCACCATCGGATTTTGGTACCCATTCTTTCTGTATCGGTGCAGCCACAGCAGCGGATGCCGCGGGACTCTCGGACTCCGACATCATTGTTTACTTTTGTTAATGTTGTTGGTTTTGTAAGTGTTTGTTAATATGTTTTGTTTTCTTTCATTGTTTATTATGTATTGGAAGTCACAGCTTGGCCTCTGGTGGAATCCTTGACCCTCTTGGGAATGAGATCAATCACCTGACGAATCAATGAGGACATGCCCACACGGAGGCGGGGCCTGGCATGCGAGGTGGTAAGAGGAGGGTCTCGGGTTCCCCATTTTGACCAACAGTTAATTTGTTTAAAGATTAAAGCTGTGGCCGACCCACCCATTTTTTATCCCAATTACGAGTCTGTGTTTTTGTCCGCTTGCCGGGTGGAAAGTTGGGGTACAGTGACGTTAGTACGGCCAGTCTTGATTCCCTCCATAACCCATTTTTTTCCCTTGCAGCTTGTTGATACAAACTTCCTTCCAAGCTTTTTGAGATTAGGACCCACGGTGAATGTCTATTTTATGTAACTTTTTTAAAATATGTCTAGGAAGTACCCACTTTGTTTTATACACATTCATTGTTTGATAGGATATGCTTTATAGAATGTTCCCTATGAGCTTTTGACTGATAGATAAAATGATGGATTAGATTAGAATTGGTTCATATACCTATATGTATTTATTTATGCTATATGTATATACCAAAAAGTATTGTTTATTTATTATTACCTACAGTGTACCCACTTTTTAATCTACACTTGGACCTGATGACAGGAGCAGTGGGCTCCCAAAATCCGTAGTCCACAGCCCACAAAATAAAGAATTTGACACCAAGTCACCTGTGACTGTATCTATTAGAGGCAGCGCATCAACACACCTGGTTTTTACCCTCCACTTCCACAATCAGTATTTTAAGACACTTAGAGAATTTCTTTGTCATCACCATTTATTTTATGAAATAGCTGGTTGTCTCTTCTTTTGTATTCCAAAAATAATAGGTTTAAACCCCATAGTAGTATGAATGTAGACAATGTTGTATAAGTACTATGCAAATTATTTACTTGTTTTAGGTATATGTCTATTTTGTATTTTCTATAAAAAAAAAAAATGATATAGTTCTATATTAAATAATAGACATATTATGCATGATAACTTTTAAATATTAATTGTATTAAATGTATTTATTATTTTTTAATATATATGAATCATTGAGTGTATAAGAATATATGTATGAAAGACCATTAGAAAATACTTTATAATAATTTGCTTAGTTTTGGATCACCGCCAAGGTCACCTTGGCACCCTTTAAAACTAGAAGACGTGCGCCTGTTTCTAACTACGATAAGAATTTTCTTGTAGGTATAATTATGACTCTTAGGAATGTACTCCCACTGGAGTTGATATTGGCAGAGTCTGTGGATAAATGTAGGAAAAAGTTGGGTATTTTCCAATGCAAACATAATATAAACCATAATATGCAGAGCTACCAGTAATAAGAGAATATTACAGGAGATTCAGAGATATTTTCAAAATGTTCTACTGTTTTTCTGACTCTAGACAAAGTTATTTTAACAGAAAATATACAATATAGTATATAGGGAGATCTCCCTTTAAATATATGTCAGAACTGTCTTTGTGACCCACAGCAACCAATTACAGGGCAGGTTTAATTTTTAATAGTGCATTTGTAAAATAAAAGCCTATTTGTTTTTGGTTGCTATGAGCAATAATTTGACTTTGTAGTAATTATGTAATAGACTTGTGTTGTACAAGCAGCCAATCTGAGCAGCAGGGCCGGAGTAGCAGCTTCAACCAATGATGAGGCAGGAGAAGTCCGGGAACTCAAAACCCAAACAGTTCCGACTACGGTTAACTACGATGGGCTGCCATTTTTTTTAGGATCGTTGCACATGCCATTGGCATTTAAATTACTTCGCCAGCAGCATTCAAAGGGTTAACATCGATGATCAGTGCCAGCATCAATCATGGGCGTTACTGGTTGGGGTTGAGACCGAACGCCAAACTTCTTGCTGAAGTCCAAAATATAATCACTTATGGAAAGTTGGTTACAGAGGTGTCATGGAGCAACATATGTGAGCATCTCAAAAAGGTGCAAGAAGAAATTTGTATCTCAAAGCAGTGGGGGGGGGGGAGCGGTTTAAAGGAAGGAATCATAGTTCTCATTTTGAATTGATATCTGCTAAGATCTTTTACAAAGTCTCCTGTATTCAGTACTAATCTCTCAACTATTAATTAGACAGAGCATTGTCTCTACTATTATTGGGGAAATGTTCTCTTTAACCCCTTAATGACCACCGTAAAAAGTTGTTATGGTGGTTATTAAGGGGTAAAGTTCCTCCATTAATAGAGAAAGTGCTCCCAGAAGTGATAAATTAGTACCCCAGTGATAGTGCACCCCTATAATAGTCAAATAAGGGCTACTCAGTTAATATTATAAGTTGTGGAGCCCCACATTCATATTAAAAACATAGCCCCAATATTTTGTGTTCCCCGTTGTGGCCGGGAATAATAAAATTAAATAAAATCACTTGCACTGGCGTTTCCACGGCCACCTCATCCTTCCTTTGGTGCAAACTCCAATAAGGCTACACGACTGCGTTTCAGCCACATGGCACAAAGACTTTAGGTCCCTTCGCTCCTCTCTGCTACACAGGCCTCAGCGCAATGACGTCATCATTATGTGGAGAGTAATACCCGGACACAAAAGCAGCTGTGCTTCGCTGTGTCTGTTTATTGATTAATTTTACTGGTAGAATTGATTATTGGTGAGACAGGCGGCCCCCAGATCAGGCGTCCCATCAGGAACCTTCTTGGTCGGTTACATGGTTAGTTCTCCCCTGGTTGTGGAAGAGAATGAACAAAAGAGAAAAAACTGCAAAGCTGTTACATCGTATTGGTTCAAACTATATATGGCATCTCCTTCAACGGGAAGCTAAAAGAGCATGGGTGGGGATCAGGGTGGGCTGCAGGCAGGCAGCGGCGTGAATGCTGGTCCCGCCACATTTGCTATAATCTCTGTTAGAAAACAGGCTGAGACTATAAATGAAATCTTGCCCGGTCTTGCCATTGGAGATTGTGTCCAGGTCTACTAAGAGACCGGAGCCTCTTAATAGGTTTGGTTGGTGGCGCACTGGAGAAATTTTAAGACTGGTATTCAAAATGGCAGTCTTATTAAACCCCCCTCAATTTACCTTATATAATTAGTTTTAAATTAAAGAGGGAATGATAAAGGAATTGTTATAAATACAATTTCTTGGTTTTAGTTTAATCCATACCAATGTTTTTAATAAGCATGTAAGTCATTACATTTTCAGTAGATAAAGATCATCTCAACTAAAGAAATTGTATTTTAATGTCAGACATTGCAAAATTTCATCGATAAATGAGCGCCTCAAACTACACATGGAGACGACCATTAGTTTCAGGAATCTCATCATTATCTGGTATGTACCTGAATATGATACATTCTTGTAAATTATACGTGAAAGACATGTCATTGTGTCACAGGTGTTCTGGAGATAATAAGGATTATCCTACAAGAGTGCAATTTGCAAACACGGTAAGTATGTGATCATATCTTATGTGGATTGTCCTCATCGTAGTTCAAGAAGTGGAAGTTACAACATTCATTGTGAAGGATCATTTACCTTTTAGAAGATATCTGGTTATTAAAAGACATAGAGGATCATCAGATCAAAACATAACCTTTAATAAATAAATCTAATGGAAAGCACAAACTCCATTAGATGTAATCTGTGACTACCTACCGGATGTATTATCATTTATTTTCCTAGTTCGTCCACTGCTTAGATATGACTATTTACATATTATGTCAAATATAATGGAAACAAAGTATCATTATAATTTAATAATTCCCTTGCAAAATAGATAGACATAGGAGAGATGAACAGAAAGAGAGAATGATAACTTGTTCAATTATATTCTGGCTGCCAACCCTGCTTATTCAACACTTTCGAGTTAACATTCTTCATATATTGACTCATTAAGGACATACAACTTACAATTTATACATTAGAAATTTCTGAAAAGGAGTACTGTGTACCTTTTTCATTCATGACCACAATAGGTTGGGCCAATGAAAATAATGGTCTTCAAGCATAACAATATCCTTTATTGTCTGCACTTCCCAATATAGAAAATATTTAAGGTTATGTTTTATCTGTGAAAAATACGCTTGTTGAACGTACTTAATAGTTGAGATATGAGGATGCAGTGGACAAAAGCTGGCCACTGTGTGTCAAAAGGTTCAAAGTCTTTGAAAAGTCTATGAAACTGTAGCACTCAAACACAATACTGATCTGCTGCTCCCGGAGAGATCACTGTTATGCCCCCACAGTAGCCAGTATAATAACCATACCCCAACAGTAGCCAATACAGTAACAGTTCCCACCTACTGCAACCAATATATTTACAGTACTCCCACAGTAGCCAATATAGTTACAGTGCCCCCACAGTATCCAAAATAGTCACATAGCCTCCACAGTACACATTTTATTCAAAAGGACCTCACAATATCCTATACAATAACAGTGCTTCACAGTGGCCATTAAAGTTACATGGCCACTCTAGGACTCCTGTCCAGTTGGGAGCTATCAGTTAGGGGGCTTTCCAACGTTTACCCCCCATGTTACAAGACAACATGTATCCAATAATTTCTACAAATAATGGCTACTCTTTACTCATCAGAACTTCTATTTAGCTTATGTGATGTATTGAAAAATGTATATATTCATTAAAGGGATTGTCTCATTTCAGGAAATTATTGTTATTGTTTGCAAGATAAAGAATGATACATTTTGTCAATATACTTTCTGTATCAATTCCTCATAGTTTTCTAGATCTCTGCTTGCTGTCCTGCTGTAGAAAACTTCTGTGCTTACTTCCAGTGGACAGAAATCTGACCATGGTCACACAGGTGCATGGCTCGTTAGTATCATAGAGAGTAATCAGAGCTGTGGGCTATAACGAGCCGTGCACCTGTGTGACCGTGGTCAGATTTCTATCCACTGGAAATAAACAATGAAACTTTCTATAGAATGACAGCAAGCAGAGATCAAGAAAACCATGAGGTATTGATTCACAGGGTGTATTGCAAAAATGTATAACTTTTTATTGTACAAACAATAACATTTATTTGCTAAAATGGGAATATCACTTTAAGAATGCTCAGGTGTACCTACAATAAAACACTACTTTCCATAAATGAATATTGCAGGTAGATATAAGAAATTTTGTAGCAGAACTAAAATAAAAGATATTTTCTTTGTTATATCACACTATACACTTATGCAAAGTATAAAGTTATGCAAATTTGTCACTAATACATCAGCAGGATAATCAGACACAGGTTATAAATTATTGCTGGCTGGAAGTAGCCTTCTCGCCTTCCCCCTCCCCATTATAAAGACTTCCTTGTCTGATGCTGGATACAGGCACAAATGCTTGTAGAGATAAGAAGTTGTGTGAAAGGAGAGAGGAGAGAAGTCTGAGAAGTGGACGAAGCATAGTTCTTCAATAAAAAATTATGACAAGGTTTTCTACATTGATTTAAAGAGAATCACAAGAGGACACTAAAGAGAATCACAAGAGGACACTACGAGATGCAACACAACGAAGAACTGCAATGGGAATCAGTCATGGATTGTCGGTGGTGGTTGTAGAAGCTCAAGCATAAGTGCAAGTTTAGCAAGATTTTTGCTAAGAAAAAATGTAAATTATGCTATTGCCTAGTTTGCACCAAATAAAGATCCAACAAAGTTGCTTTAGACTTGTGGGTGTCTAAACTGGCCCCCATGTTAGCCTGGACGTATAGCATTATCCACAGCTTTCACTGTTCAATAATTAAGATAAAATATATATTTTTTAATGATATTCACAGTTTTCTATGAATTTGTGCATTCATGTATTTTATGTAGTTAAATGCTGACATAGTTGAAAATGAGCTCTGGACTACAAAAGGGCATGCTTTAACTACAAACTGATGTTACTTATCTCTCTCTATTTTCGGATTCATTTCCTAGATACAAAACAGATATTCGGAGTCTGCTTTTCTTAGCTGTACATAAAGCTTGGACTTCTGCCACATTTTTTTGCTTAAATCTTAAACTCAAACAGCTGTAATCTATGGATTACCGAAAATACACAGAAGTATTCTAAATCCTCCCCACAGACCGATTGTGGTTGGTAAAAAATTATATTTCTCAACCTGGACTTGACTATCATTTACAGCCAATTGTAAACAATTTCCCGGCTTACGGTTTATGCAACATCAAATTCTCTCGTATGCTGCAAGAGTCAGGAAGAGCTGGATAGATTATTTAGTATATTAACATTGAACTTAACCCATGCAATGATTACTGCTGGTTATTTGTTTTTCTATTTACTTTTTGTATTACTATATTATATTATTATGTAAAAATATTTCCAATGTCACACCCATTACAGTTCTATCAATGTAGGGGTATACACTCAGGTCCTGTGGATAAAATGTTATCATGCATTTAGTAAAACAAGAAATTAGTTAGTTAACAAGAAATGGATTTGGCACCCACTTATATAAATAAAGTCCATGTCTTGTGGGTGTTAAAGATGTCTAGTTTAAAATAACCACAAACATCACAGTGCTAACGAAAGAAGAGGTACAGGATGTCTCATCCCCTTACATTTCCCCCCTGCTAGTCTGGTTTGTCTTGGTGTCAGGGGACTGATGCAATAACCTTTTGGAACGGGACTTATCTCATAAGAGAATTGTCTGCCCACTCCCCAGTGCTTGTTATAAGTCTCCTTTAGAGATTGCTGGCATTTTCTGAACTTCTCTAGTCTTTGATCTCTTGAACCTTGTACGTCTTCTGACTATCCATTTGTCACTTGATTCTGTACAGACAGTCCCCGGGTTACGTTCTGTAAGTTTGTTCTTAAGTTCAATTTGTATGCATGTCGGAACTGTAGCTTTAAGCTTCACTGCAGACACCTTTGATAACTGTTACAGTTGATCATTGTAGCCTAGGGCTAAAGTACAGTAAATTACCAACATCCATAGGTCTGTTTGCAACTAGGGGTCGTATGTAAGGGGGTGTTCATGAAATTCAGCCAAATTTTAAATTTTAGCTAACATCAGTTAGTAGATGGTGTAAAAACAAGAAGTTCAGATTTTGAAAGAGTTAGGTCCCTTGCACCACACTCGCAGCATGTGCTGGCTGGAACCTCTGGCCCCAACACTGTAGACCAGAACTGAACTCCAACATGTCAGTTCAGTTCTTGAGTCTTTGGGATGGAGGTTCTATCAATCACATGCTGCAAGTGTGATGCGAGTTCGACGTATTACACTGATAAGTAACGGGCCTACGTTTTAGTGACCAAGCTATCAGTTTTAAAGGCAGTCCCAGACTGTACAATTACAGACGGTCCCCGACTTAAGGACACCGGACTTACGGACGACTCCTAGTTACTCCTAGAGTGAAGCTCTCTGGATGTTACTATAGTCCCAGGCTGCAATGATCAGCTGTAAGGTGTCTGTAATGAAGCTTTATTGATAATACTTGTTCCCATTACAGAACTAAATTTTGAAAATCTAATTGTCACAGGGACACAAAAAAAACCTTGTCTGGAGTTGCAATTATAAAATTTACGTGTTTTGACTTACATACAAATTCAACTTAAGTAAAAACCTAAAGAACTTACCATGTATATAACCCGGGGACTTCCTGTATTGGAAACATTACAACAGTTAAGTCACTGTAATAAATATGGTGGAATGTTTTTATTATTAAACAGAATTAAATCTGATCCAGTATAAACTGGTATATAGATACTTTTCTTTTAAACAACTGGCTATTATCTGCCCCACTCTCATGATTGAATGTCATAGAAAGCGCAATCTCTGCATGAAACTCAATAGAACAAACCTGAAACATTTCATATACTGTATATCCAAAATATAATATTTGTGTACACCTCATAGTATACTATTGTTTTTTTTCAGTTATTCTCTAGATGGCTATTTTGTCTAGTTTTTTACGTTGTGAAGAAACACTAATAGCTGTAACATTGAACCATGGATGTAATAATTTAGTATGTGATGCTGTGATATGAAAACATTACTTCCAAATACCCCATGGAATTATATTTGTCAGGTTTGTGATAATGTGCTATACTGATATTTGACATGAAAATATCGCAGCCAATGCATAGTTATAAAGGTAAAACAAAGATGTGAATGACAAATAAAAGGTGTAATTGTCATTAATATAATGTGTAACACGGTGAGGTAAATGGAGCGTATAAGTGAGAGGTTAGTTGTGGTTAATAGACTGAAAAAGCCATGTTGGTGACCTCTTCTTAAACGAAATCTACCAATCTTTTTTATGAAAAGAAAAAAGATTTTTCTCAGCTCACCCTTTAGCCACGAGTTGTAGGCGCCGGTGCACGGATATACTGAGCCGGATCAGGAATGGATGCAGCAAGGAGGGAACAATTGAATCCAGCAACCAGGCAGGCAAAAGTTTAGGCATAAGTAGAATAAAACTTCACGTTTATTTCATCTTGATAAAAATTTAAAAAAGGTACCAGAATAGGAAAAACTGACGCGTTTCGAGCTATAACATGCTCTTAATCATAGTCTAAATTTCAAAATGACAATGGAAAGCATATAAAGAAAATGGAAGCGGGAGGTTTACACGTCATAGATTACATCCGATCGTAATTGGTCAAAGGGAGGAAAGCACAAACACGATAAGGACTGAGTATATCAAATAAATAATGTTAATACAAGTACATTAAATCATTTTTCAGATTCAAACCATGGGGACTTCTGGTTTTCATTGTAAGTATCCAGTAAGCCTCCCTGTTGCGGAGGGCTTTAACCCAATCACTGCCTCTTTTGGGGCGGATAACTCTCTCCACAGGTGTAACTATTAAGCACGAAGTGTCACCGTTGTGAATATCCTTACAATGTCTTGAGACGGAGGATATATTACGTGTATAAAACATGTTTTGCGAGGATACAGGTGTTTTGTGTGCTCCTGATATGTGTTCCGCAATCCTGTGTTTAAGAGCACGTTTGGTGCTACCTATGTATTGTAATGAGCAACTAGTGCATACGATAGAATATACCACATAGGTAGTATTGCAGTTAATGAATGACTTTATTTTATAATCAGTGTGGGTGGATACAGAAGAAACTGTATTTGTTTTTGTATATATTTGCATATAGTGCACCATGCAGAAGCACATTTGTAACTGCCCTTACTAGTAAGCCAGGTATGAGGTGTCTGCGCTGAGGTGAACAAGTTTGGGGAGAGCATGTCACCTAAAGTAGCTGAGTTTCTAGCAGAGAAACGACAGCCAGTTCTCAATATGTCAAACAGGATTGGATCCTGAAATAAAATAGGAAGATGTTTTTTTATAATTTGTGTTACTTGATTATATTGGCATGTAAAGTCTGTGGTGAAGGTGACTTGGCTAGTGGTTTTGTCAATTTGATTATTTTTAGTAATGGTGGTGGAGGAGCGATCTTTATATAATAAATGGGCTCTGGTTTTTTGTTGTATTTGATTACTGGTACGCTTTATGTGAGTTTTGTTATAACCTCTGTCAGCCAGGCGTTGCGATATTGAAGCAGATGTGAGTTTGTATTGGTCATCTTGTGTACAGATGCATTTGGCTCGAATGAATTCCCCTTTAGGTAAGTTCCTAAGTACATGAGGGGGGTGACAACTTGTGGCATATAAAAGGGTATTCCCTGAGGTTGGTTTACGGTATAAATCGCAACTGACTTTGTGTTTCTGCATGTCAGCTGTTAAATATAAATCCAGAAAAGAAATGGTGGTGGAGGAGACAGTATGAGTGAAATGTATGTTATATTGGTTTGTGTTCAGATATTCCATAAAGGAAGATATGTTGTTTCTTTCACCTGACCAATTTATAAGGCAGTCGTCTATAAAACGGCCATAATATTCAATTGAATGGGCAAATGGATTATTGTCTGTAAACACAAAAATTTCTTCAAACCATGACATAAATAAATTGGCTAAAGATGGAGAAAACCTTGAGCCCATAGGGCAGCCTTGTTTCTGTAAGATAAATTGTTGATTAAAGGAAAAATAATTATTTGTTAACAGAAATGACAATACATCTAGAATATAACCAATTTGGGATGCTGGAAACAAACTATATTTAACCAGGTGGTACTGTATGGCTTGGATGGCTAAATGATGGGGTATACAGGTATATAGTGAAACTACATCGCAGGTTAGCCAATAATAATTTTTGTTCCAGGTAATGGAGTCCATTATTTTAAGGACTTCAAAGGAGTCCTTAACAAAAGCTGGTGTCCTGGTCACAAAAGGTTGAAGTATAGTGTCCAGCCATGTGGAAGTCGATTCTAGAAGAGAGCCTAGAAGTGAGCCGTGCTTCTGCACGGTGCACCATATGCAAATATATACAAAAAACAAATACAGTTTCTTCTGTATCCACCCACACTGATTATAAAATAAAGTCATTCATTAACTGCAATACTACCTATGTGGTATATTCTATCGTATGCACTAGTTGCTCATTACAATACATAGGTAGCACCAAACGTGCTCTTAAACACAGGATTGCGGAACACATATCAGGAGCGCGCAAAACACCTGTATCCCCTCAAAACATGTTTTATACACGTAATATATCCTCCGTCTCAAGACATTGTAAGGATATTCACAACGGTGACACTTCGTGCTTAATAGTTACACCTGTGGAGAGAGTTACCCTCCCCAAAAGAGGCGGTGATTGGGTTAAAGCCCTCCGCAACAGGGAGGCTTACTGGATACTTACAATGAAAACCAGAAGTCCCCATGGTTTGAATCTGAAAAATGATTTAATGTACTTGTATTAACATTATTTATGTGATATACTCAGTCCTTATCGTGTTTGTGCTTTTCCTCCCTTTGACCAATTACGATCGGATGTAATCTATGACGTGTAAACCTCCCACTTCCGTTTTCTTTATATGCTTTCCATTGTCATTTTGAAATTTAGACTATGATTAAGAGCATGTTATAGCTCGAAACGCGTCAGTTTTTCCTATTCTGGTACCTTTTTTAAATTTTTATCAAGATGAAATAAACGTGAAGTTTTATTCTACTTATGCCTAAACTTTTGCCTGGCTGGTTGCTGGATTCAATTGTTCCCTCCTTGCTGCAATCTTTTTTATGCTTTATAAAACAAACATACCTTGAGAATGATGTTGCAACACTGATGCAGAAACATATCTTGTTTAACCCCTTAGAGACCAAACCCCAAGATTACCAAGTCCGATTTTTCAAAACCAGCATACTTATGTCACTTTATCTGGTTATAACTTTAGAAGGCTTTCATTTACCCAATTCTTTTTGAGTTTGTTTTTCTGTGACATTTTGTACTTCAAGTTAGTGGGAAATTTTGGTTCATATATTTTGAATTTATTTATGAAAAAAGTGACATGCATAACCATGTATTGCAGTGCATTAGAAGTGTCAGCCTATACATCTGCATAGGCTAACAGGCAGCTACACTGGATGGAGTAGGCACAAGCCGATGATAGCATACCCGGCATACAGAGCTGCGTGGCTGAGAAGAAGGCACTCCACAATCGCATTTCAGGTTGCCAGGAGGAGAGGGAGCCCCTTCCCTCTGAAGGTACGTAGATCCTGTGATCGATGTTGTGGCTGTTAATCCAACAGGTTAATAGTTCCGATCCAGACTGTTAGAGCATAAGACAGCCGTGGCACTGCTCTTCCCTGCAGCCCTAAAGTTAGACCGACAGAGAAACCCATCGGCTGAGCCTAAGGCCCCTTAGTGACCAACGGAGAAATCCGTATGTTCGGTCAATAAGGGTTTAACACATGAACTGAGTGGTTTTGCTGAAAAAACATAGAATGCTATTTTCAGGCGTTGTCCCTGACAGGCAGAAGTAATCAGTTGTTGCACCATCCCCCACCTGCTGTGTATGAGTCATCCAGCTCTGGTTGATTAGTCTTGTCTGGACAGTTTAGGAAGCTCTGTGTAATGTGTTTATGTAGGCCGCCTGCATGCAAACCAGCTTTCCCAAGGTCCTGAATTTTATAATTGGTTTTTGAGAAAAACCACTCGGATCAGGGATTAAACAAGATATGTTTCTGCATCGGTGTAGCTACAGCATTCTCAAGGTATGTTTGATTCACAATGCATAAAAACTAATGGCAGATTTCCTTTAAAAGGGATCAACTCTGATTATAATTCATGTGTGCCTAGAGGTTAAACCCTTATTTGTGGTTGAAATCAAGATCAGATGAAATCGATATAGTGGATCACTAGATTAAAGAATCACTACAGTACTTATTTGATTTTCATGGATTGCTGCTATAAAGGGGTTTTCCCACGAAAGAAAATTCTCAAATCTCAATCCCCTAGTGATGTTTACACAATAAAGATAATTTTAACCCCTTACTTTACAATTTTACTTACTTTTTCGCTGTTTTAGCTCCTATCACTCTCTAAGCAGACACATTATGGTCCATATAGTTCTGTGGGATCACGATGTGGCTAGATTATCAGGGTACAGTGGTATACACACTTTTATCTGGCTTCAGACATTGTACTAACACACTGACACATAGAAGGAGAGAGATGAGACAGATCAGAGATGCATGAGATTCCTATTACACAGAGGTTGACAGACTTTTATACTGTTAGTTCTGCTACATCTCTGTTCTCACAGATATGTGCCTGCTTCCCCCTTCACCAGGATCACTTACTTCCTTGTAGTTTGCAGCTTCTCTCTGCTCACGATGTGGTGGCAGGAAGAAGTGTTGTGTTGTTTGCGCAAGAGCCGGATCTTGTTCATGAATGACGTAAGCTGGCTCCCCTCAGTGAGCTGATGACTCACTCAACCCCGACCCTAACTGGCTCACCACGCTCCTTTAACCAGATACAATCGGATTACAAGAGGTGGGGAATGGAGTGAATGACTGGCCTGAGGCTCCCTATTATATATTTAATAGGGAGCCGTTCAGAAGCCAGAAGAGCCAGCTCTTCTTAGTGAGAGGAACCTAATGAGCCAGCTCACTTAGTAGAGCCTTAATTCCCATCACTACCAGGAAGTGAGTGTCTATGAACTCCGTGCTAGGACTGCAGGGGGTGGAGCTACAGGCACAGAGCAGAAAGAGATGGCCGCTCATCCCAATTTATAAGTAAGTTTTCGAACTATTTCAAGCCCATTATTCTACAGTGAGAAAGATTATTAACTAGCAGAAATGTGAGACCGTAAAGAAAGTATACAGCAATGGACAACCCAGAAAACTGACAGACCTTGAAATGCTCAGAAAAACTGCAGATAAAAATTAAGAAGCTAAAGAGCCTCAAGAAACTTTATATTCAATGCAGGGTTATACAAGACTGTTTTAGGAACTTGCTGAAGACCAAAGTGAGACTTTCATTGTAATAAAGACCCTCTGGATAAAATGGTCCCATATGGATCATTCTAACACAAAGTCCTATGTAGTAGGGAAGCTAATATCCAGATTTAGAATATGAGAATATATTTTTCTTTCTACCCCTAATGTTGATATATTACTAAATCTTTATTACTAAATCTATTTTAAAGGAGCTACTATATAAGAATGAGCTCTGACTTTTAATCATATACTTTATTCAGTTAAGAGAAGTTTTATATTTTAACAGATTGTATTTGATATCTCACTTCAAGTGTTCCGCATCTATAACTTTTATCTGCATTTTTACATGCTGTTTATTTCTGTACTTGCCCGCCTCAAGACATACTGAATCAGTTTGCACTGAATTTTATTGCAGCATATGACTCAGATGGCAAAGCAGTCAGCTTAAAATGACACATTAGTTCTGTAGGATTTACAGATAAAGTTATTCTAATCTTCTGCAGATTAACTAAACGTCTGAAAAATAACATCCCAATCTGTAGTTGTAATTAGTACAATCTTACAATAAATGTGTGGAAATGTGTGAAACGCTGAGATAATTTGCTGTTTGACGCCCACAGTATAAGACCACAACATATCATATCAGAAATTGCTAATTTTATCACATTCTGTTTAAGCATTTTAAAGGTCTTGTTAATGCCAAATAGTCAGTAGCTCCAGTTTAGACAATCCCTCTCTATGAGAAAGCTGTATTGACCTTTTGTTTATCAAAAAATGTCCCGACACAGGGACCCCTAGCCATCATCTGTAATTTGTAGGGAGTACAGCCAGCATGGCGTAAATTTTCTTGCAGGGTATGTGGAACATTACTCTTTGTCTATTTCAGTAGTGGAGGAACAGTGGTTCTGGTATCCGAAGTGGCACTTCGAGTCTTCTCAGTGGGCATGTGGACCACCACTGCAGCAGAGAGTTCACCAGTCAGTACTCAAGGGATCCACCTGGACATCTCAGGACATATAGCTCAGTCCTATTATAAAGCAGTTCATTTTGAGCTTCCTGAGACAGCAAGAAGAGTGAGAAGGTGCAGAGAGGATTGGATTATCATTGGAGCTTCTAATAGGGGCCCCAGGATTCTTTAGTTCAGGGGGTTACGGAGAGAAGTTAAAATGAGAAGGTGAATGTCTCCACCTTATTTCAATGTGACTTGTGACTTGAGGATAAAGATATCATTGAAAGCCACGGTCGGTGGTTTTCCTCCACTGGTCTTTGTAATACAGGACATTACACCAGTTAGGACCTGGTGAAGAAATGGCACCTGTCATGGGCAGCTAGAACAGTCCTGCTTTTTAAGACTCTTCTGATAAATCCCCCCCCCCCAATGTTTAAATATAGAGATATACTAATTAGAGATGAGCGAGCACTAAAATGCTCGGGTACTCGTTATTCGAGACGAACTTTTCCCGATGCTCGAGTGCTCGTTTCGAGTAACGAGCCCCATTGAAGTCAATGGGAGACTCGAGCATTTTTCAAGGGGACCAAGGCTCTGCACAGGGAAGCTTGGCCAAACACCTGGGAACCTCAGAAAAGGATGGAAACACCACGGAAATGGACAGGAAACAGCAGGGGCAGCATGCATGGATGCCTCTGAGGCTGCTTAATCGCACCATTATGCCAAAATTATGGGCAACAGCATGGCCATGACAGAGTGACCGAATGAGGCTAGATAGCATCTAAAACATCCAATAATTGACCCTGACACTATAGGGGATGGCATGCAGAGGCAGCGGCAGCAGCGGCAGGCTAGAGAGTGTCATGGCAACATACCCTAAATGGACTCAGGCTTCAAACCAATGGGTGGCAGAGAGGAACCAAAGGAGGTGAGCAAGAAGCGCTCAAATAATATCGGTACATGATAAAAGTTTGCCAGTATATTTTGTGGATTACACAGCAGGGTGGCGACAAAGTTAACATGGAAGCCATGAAAACAACCCAAAATTCTGCCTGACACAGCTCGTTTGATAAGGGGACCGTGTATGGAGGCAGTGAACTAGTAGTAGATTAAAGGTGCTGCAGTTAAAACTATGTTAGTTGGACCTTGGCATGGAGCTGGCGCTCCGCTGCCAGGCAAGCTTTCGCCAATCCAAGCCCCTGTCTCTAGGCTACTCCCCAAACAGCACTTCTAAGAACCTTTTGTATAAGATCAAGTGTAGTAGCGTTCTTATAAGTTTGGGATATGGCGGGTGAGGGGAATGTAAACAGATGCGCAAGAAGCGCTGAAATAATATCGGTAAATGATAAAAGTTTGCCAGTATATTTTGTGGATTACACAGCAGGGTGGCGACAAAGTTTGATGTGGAATGCCCTGTAATAGCTCTTGGGCGGTGTGCCTTTTATCGCCTAGGCTCAGCAGTTTGAGCACCGCCTGCTGTCGCTTAGCGACGGCACTGCTGCTGTGCCTAGAGCTACCGACTGATGGCGCCATGCCCACGGATGGTAATTCGGAGGAGGAGGAGGAGGTGGAGGAGGGGTGGGAGGAGGAAGAGGTATAGTAGGCCTTTTTTAGACCTGGACCGAGGTAGGCCCCGCAATCCTCTGCGTCGGCAGTATATGACCAGCCCCAGGGTCAGACTCGGTCCCAGCCTGCACCAAGTTAAGTGTAGTAGCGTTCTTATAAGTTTGGGATATGGCGGGTGAAGGGAATGTAAACAGATGCGCAAGAAGCGCATGATGCGCATGGAGCTGGCGCTCCGCTGCCAGGCGAGCTTTCGCCAATCCAAGCCCCTGTCTCTAGGCTACTCCCCAAACAGCACTTCTAAGAACCTTTTGTATAAGATCAAGTGTAGTAGCGTTCTTATAAGTTTGGGATATGGCGGGTGAGGGGAATGTAAACAGATGCGCAAGAAGCGCATGATGCGCATGGAGCTGGCGCTCCGCTGCCAGGCGAGCTTTCGCCAATCCAAGCCCCTGTCTCTAGGCCACTCCCCAAACAGCACTTCTAAGAACCTTTTGTATAAGATCAAGTGTAGTAGCGTTCTTATAAGTTTGGGATATGGCGGGTGAGGGGAATGTAAACAGATGCGCAAGAAGCGCATGATGCGCATGGAGCTGGCGCTCCGCTGCCAGGCGAGCTTTCGCCAATCCAAGCCCCTGTCTCTAGGCTACTCCCCAAACAGCACTTCTAAGAACCTTTTGTATAAGATCAAGTGTAGTAGCGTTCTTATAAGTTTAGGATATGGCGGGTGAGGGGAATGTAAACAGATGCGCAAGAAGCGCATGATGCGCATGGAGCTGGCGCTCCGCTGCCAGGCGAGCTTTCGCCAATCCAAGCCCCTGTCTCTAGGCTACTCCCCAAACAGCACTTCTAAGAACCTTTTGTATAAGATCAAGTGTAGTAGCGTTCTTATAAGTTTAGGATATGGCGGGTGAGGGGAATGTAAACAGATGCGCAAGAAGCGCTGAAATAATATCCGTAAATGGTAAAAGTTTGCCAGTGTATTTTGTGGATAACACAGCAGGGTGGCGACAAGGTTAACAACTTTGATGTGGAATCCATGAAAACAACCCAAATTTCGGCCTGACACACCTCGTTTGATAAAGGGACGATGTATGGAGGCAGCTATATAAACGACTTTTGGAGGTAGCAATGGAGACAACGTGTGGAGGCTGCTATGGAGACAATTCAATTTGGATAGTGCCTGTATGTGGCAGTCCAAAAAAGTTTTCAAACCAGAGGAGCAGGTAGGTGGCCCTCCAGAAAAATGGAATAGATTGAGTGCCTGTATGTGGCAGTCCAAAAAAGTTTTCAAACCAGAGGAGCAGGTAGGTGGCCCTCCAGAAAAATGGAATAGATTGAGTGCCTGTATGTGGCAGTCCAAAAAAGTTTTCAAACCAGAGGAGCAGGTAGGTGGCCCTCCAGAAAAATGGAATAGATTGAGTGCCTGTATGTGGCAGTCCAAAAAAGTTTTCAAACCAGAGGAGCAGGTAGGTGGCCCTCCAGAAAAATGGAATAGATTGAGTGCCTGTATGTGGCAGTCCAAAAAATTGTTTAAAACAGAGGACCGGGTCGGTGGCCCTCCAGAAAAATTAAATGCATAAAGTACTATAGGTAGAGCCAGTGGGCCCTGTCAAAAAATAGCCAGTTTCCTCTGCTTTACTGTACAAAGAGCAGGAGAAGGAGGAAAATGAGGAGGAGGAGGAGGAGTGGATAAATTATTCAGGTTGAGCTTCCTTCACCTGCTGGAGATTGGAAATTAGGAGAAATCCATGCTTTATTCATCTTGATAAGCGTCAGCCTGTCAGCGCTGTCAGTCGACAGGCGTGTACGCTTATCGGTGATGATGCCACCAGCTGCACTGAAAACCCGCTCGGACAAGACGCTAGCGGCAGGGCAGGCAAGAACCTCCAAGGCGTACAGCGCCAGTTCGTGCCACATGTCCAGCTTTGAAACCCAGTAGTTGTAGGGAGCTGTGTGATCATTTAGGACGATGGTATGGTCAGCTACGTACTCCCTCACCATCTTTCTGTAAAGATCAGCCCTACTCTGCCGAGACTGGGGACAGGTGACAGTGTCTTGCTGGGGTGACATAAAGCTGGCAAAAGCCTTGTAAAGCGTACCCTTGCCAGTGCTGGACAAGCTGCCTGCTCGCCTACTCTCCCTCGCTACTTGTCCCGCAGCACTACGCACTCTGCCGCTAGCGCTGTCAGAAGGGAAATACTGTTTCCGCTTGTGCACCAGGGCCTGCTGGTATTCATGCATTCTCACACTCCTTTCCTCTCCAGGGATGAGAGTGGAAAGATTTTGCTTGTACCGTGGGTCCAGGAGAGTGAACACCCAGTAATCGGTGCTGGAATAAATTCTTTGAACGCGAGGGTCACGGGATAGGCAGCCTAACATGAAATCTGCCATATGCGCCAGAGTACCAACGCGTAAGAATTCGCTCCCCTCACTGGCCTGACTGTCCATTTCCTCCAACTCCTCCAATTCCTCTTCTTCTGCCCATACACGCTCAACAGTGAAGGACTCAACAATGGTCCCCTCTTGTGTCTCGCCAACATTCTCCTCCTCTTCCTCCTCCACCTCCACCTCCTCCGATATGCGCTGAGAAACAGACCTAAGGGTGCTTTGGCTATCAACAAGGGAATCTTCTTCCCCCGTCTCTTGTGAGGAGCGCAAAGCTTCCGACTTCATGCTGACCAGAGAGTTTTTCAACAGGCCAAGCAGCGGGATGGTGAGGCTGATGATGGCGGCATCGCCACTGACCATCTGTGTTGACTCCTCAAAGTTACTCAGCACCTGACAGATATCAGACATCCACATCCACTCCTCATTGTAGACTTGAGAAAGCTGACTGACCTGACTACCAGTGGTGGAAGTTGACATCTGGCAGTCTACAATCGCTCGGCGCTGCTGGTAAACTCTGGATAACATGGTCAGTGTTGAATTCCACCTCGTGGGCACGTCGCACAACAGTCGGTGAGCGGGCAGTTGGAGGCGGCGCTGCGCTGCCCTGAGAGTGGCAGCATCTGTGCTGGACTTCCTGAAATGCGCACAGATGCGGCGCACCTTCGTGAGCAAATCAGACAGATTGGGGTATGTCTTGAGGAAACGCTGAACTATCAGATTTAACACATGGGCCAGGCATGGCACATGTGTCAGTCTGCCGAGTTGCAGAGCCGCCACCAGGTTACGGCCGTTGTCACACACAACCATGCCTGGCTTCAGGTTCAGCGGTGCCAGCCACAGATCAGTCTGCGCCGTGATGCCCTGTAATAGTTCTTGGGCGGTGTGCCTTTTATCGCCTAGGCTCAGCAGTTTGAGCACCGCCTGCTGTCGCTTAGCGACGGCACTGCTGCTGTGCCTAGAGCTACCGACTGATGGCGCCAATCCCACGGATGGTCGTTCGGAGGAGGAAGTGGAGGAGGGGTGGGAGGAGGAGGAGGCATAGTAGGCCTCAAACACCTGGACCGAGGTAGGCCCCGCAATCCTCGGCGTCGGCAGTATATGACCAGCCGCAGGGTCACACTCGGTCCCAGCCTCCACCAAGTTAACCCAATGTGCCGTCAGAGATATATAGTGGCCCTGCCCGGCAGCACTCGTCCACGTGTCCGTGGTCAGGTGGACCTTGTCAGAAACGGCGTTGGTCAGGGCACGGATTATGTTGTCTGACACGTGCTGGTGCAGGGCTGGGACGGCACATCGGGAAAAGTAGTGGCGGCTGGGGACCGAATACCGAGGGGCGGCCGCCGCCATGAGGCTGCGAAAGGCCTCGGTCTCTACTAGCCTATAGGGCAGCATCTCCAGGCTTAGCAATCTGGAGATGTGCACATTAAGGGCTTGGGCGTGCGGGTGGGTTGCACTATATTTGCGTTTCCGCTCCAGCGTCTGGGGTATGGAGAGCTGAACGCTGGTGGATGCTGTGGATGATCGTGGAGGCGACGATGGGGTTTTTGTGGCAGGGTCCTGGGCAGGGGGCTGACTATCAGCTGACACAGGGGAAGGAGCAGTGGTGTGCACGGCCGGAGGTGAACGCGCTTGTTGCCACTGAGTGGGGTGTTTAGCATTCATATGCCTGCGCATACTGGTGGTAGTTAAGCTAGTAGTGGTGGAACCCCTGCTGATCCTGGTTTGGCAAATGTGGCACACCACAGTCCGTCGGTCATCCGGTGTTTCCTTAAAGAACCTCCAGACTTCTGAAAATCTAGCCCTCGCCGCAGGAGCCCTTGCCACGGGAGCTTCACTAGTTGACACATTTGGCGCTGATGCACCAGCTCTGGCCCTGCCTCTCAGTCTGGCCCCACCACTGCCTATTCCAACCTGTTCTGGTCGAGGACTCTCCTCCGTCTCAGAAGCACTGTGTTCACCCGGCCTCTCAACCCAGCTCGGGTCTGTCACCTCATCATCCTCCGATCCCTCAGTCTGCTCCCCCCTCGGACTTCCTGCCCTGACAACAACTTCCCCACTGTCTGACAACCGTGTCTCCTCATCGTCGGACACCTCTTTACACACTTCTTCCAGTATGTCAACAAGGTCATCATCACCCACAGACTGCGACTGGTGGAAAACCTGGGCATCGGAAAATTGCTCAGCAGCAACCGGACAAGTGGTTTGTGACTGTGGGAATGGTCCAGAAAACAGTTCCTCAGAGTATGCCGGTTCAAATGGCAAATTTTGCTGGGAGGGGGCAGACTGGGGGGGAGGAGGCTGAGGTGCAGGAGCTGGAGGAGTGCCGATTTCGGTGACATGGGTGGACTGCGTGGAAGACTGACTGGTGGACAAATTGCTCGAAGCATTGTCGGCAATCCACGACATCACCTGTTCGCACTGTTCTGGCCTCAACAGTGCTCTACCACGATTCCCAGTAACTTCAGACATGAACCTAGGGAGTGTAGCTCTGCGGCGTTCCCCTGCTCCCTCATAAGCAGGTGGTGTCTCACCCCGCCCAGGACCACGGCCTCTGACCCCTGCAGTAGTTGGACGCCCACGTCCCCGCCCTCGTCCTCTACCCCTAGTCCTCGGGTTAAACATTTTGAAAATGAGAGTTATAACTTGAATTTTTTTTTTTACTTTTTTTTTTTGTTTGTTTTTTTTTGTGTTTTTTAGTTTTTAAAACCAAACGATGCTATCCTATTGCTATGGCTATTTTATAGCCAAGTATGAAAGCACACTGCTATGCCAGATGAGATGACGCTGAGTTATGAAAAAAATAAACGTAAAATAAAAAAGGAAATGGCAGACTGTGCCTAATTGAAATACAACCCCGGGCCCTAATAAATTTTCCCACTTCGGTCTTTGCGATGGATATGTGCGTCACTAAAACACAGTGGTCGCAAGTCTGACTCCAAATTGCTCACAATTTACTAGTAGATGCACTGCAACAACTACAGCCACCAGCAGATCAACCAGAAATCAAATATATATAACGCTACTGTAGGCGTAATTAAGCCGTTTGTATTCTCCTATGGCTATTTTCTAGCCAAGTATTACAGCACACTACTATGCCAGATGAGATGACGCTGAGTTATGAAAAAAATAAACGTAAAATAAAAAAGGAAATGGCAGACTGTGCCTAATTGAAATACAACCCCGGGCCCTAATAAATTTTCCCACTTCGGTCTTTGCGATGGATATGTGCGTCACTAAAACACAGTGGTCGCAAGTCTGACTCCAAATTGCTCACAATTTACTAGTAGATGCACTGCAACAACTACAGCCACCAGCAGATCAACCAGAAATCAAATATATATAACGCTACTGTAGGCGTAATTAAGCCGTTTGTATTCTCCTATGGCTATTTTCTAGCCAAGTATTACAGCACACTACTATGCCAGATGAGATGACGCTGAGTTATGAAAAAAATAAACGTAAAATAAAAAAGGAAATGGCAGACTGTGCCTAATTGAAATACAACCCCGGGCCCTAATAAATTTTCCCACTTCGGTCTTTGCGATGGATATGTGCGTCACTAAAACACAGTGGTCGCAAGTCTGACTCCAAATTGCTCACAATTTACTAGTAGATGCACTGCAACAACTACAGCCACCAGCAGATCAACCAGAAATCAAATATATATAACGCTACTGTAGGCGTAATTAAGCCGTTTGTATTCTCCTATGGCTATTTTCTAGCCAAGTATTACAGCACACTACTATGCCAGATGAGATGACGCTGAGTTATGAAAAAAATAAACGTAAAATAAAAAAGGAAATGGCAGACTGTGCCTAATTGAAATACAACCCCGGGCCCTAATAAATTTTCCCACTTCGGTCTTTGCGATGGATATGTGCGTCACTAAAACACAGTGGTCGCAAGTCTGACTCCAAATTGCTCACAATTTACTAGTAGATGCACTGCAACAACTACAGCCACCAGCAGATCAACCAGAAAACAAATATATATAACGCTACTGTAGGCGTAATTAAGCCGTTTGTATTTTCCTATGGCTATTTTCTAGCCAAGTATTACAGCACACTACTATGCCAGATGAGATGACACTGAGTTATTAAAACAATAAACGTAAAATAAAAAGAAACTGGCAGACTGTGCCTAATTCTACTCAAACCCCTAATAAATTTTCCCACTTTGGTGTTTGAGGTGGATATGTGTGTCACTAAGAGCTAAACACAACGGTAGCAAGTCCCCCTGCTAATTCCTCACAATATGGTACTAGCTGCAAATAAAAAAAAAAAAAAATTATAACGTTATTGTAGCCCTAAGAAGGGCTGTTGGGTTCTTTTAGAATCACTCCTGCCTAACAGTAAGCTAATAGAACACCCTAACGCTTTCCCTGACCAGCAGCAGCTCTCTCCCTAGCGGCATCCAGACAGAGAATGATCCGAGCAGCGCGGGCAGCGGCTAGTCTATCCCAGGGTCACCTGATCTGGCCAGCCAACCACTGCTATCTACGTGTAAGGGTACCACGTCATGCTGGGTGGAGTGCAGAGTCTCCTGGCTTATGATTGGCTCTGTTTCTGGCCGCCAAAAAGCAAAACGGCGGGAGCTGCCATTTTCTCGAGCGGGCGAAATACTCGTCCGAGCAACGAGCAGTTACGAGTACACTAATGCTCGATCGAGCATCAAGCTCGGACGAGTATGTTCGCTCATCTCTAATACTAATTCAACACCCATCACTAAATTTATAACAGATGAACAAAGAATTTATTATCCACCATCTCTAGTGTAAGGTTTGAGTTGTGAGTTTCAGACACAAAATATCGACGTAGTCTCTGTCCCTTAACTCCTTACCGACATGTCAGAAAAAAGCACTGATAAATTTACCTGGTCAGAAGCAATGTCTCCTCTGGTTCACTCGACTTACAAACGTAACTACCAGCATAGCCATAAACATAAAAACATTATATTATTTTTAGATATGCCTTAAAATAATAAATGTATAAAACCATCAATCCAAAATCTTGATGCTAACTCTATAACCAATACCATAACCAATAATGGCTGTGGCAACAACAGTGGGGATAAGCACGTATCCTCTGGCCACCCCAGCAACAAGCACCAGGCCCAATGCTGTACAGCTGCAAAAAGACAGAGTACTCTTACCACTTCTGTCATGCGATACTGGTTGACCAATGGTGCCCGTCTGTCAGCTGGGCTGCCTTGATGCCGGATACGTAAAAGGACGGAAGCACGTATGGTGACGGGAGAGATGTACCTGCATACGGTGATAAAGAATGTGAAGACTCACTAAAACCTAATGCTGACCCTATCACCCACGATGAATGTAGCTCCCGCCCTTACAAGGGCAGTACCAGATGTTTGCCCTATTTCAAGAAAACACCCTGCATCCCCTCCCTGATGCATTTTCTCCTCCTAAGGATTCTTCAGAGGAATCGCGGTGGAAATGCTCTAAAGTAAAAGATGGGACCTCCCAACCCTGGATGCCCTGTACAGACACTGATCCCTATCAGGTCAAGTAGGGATAATTGCCCCAGTCAGTTGCCGGATTAAATGCGCTTAATGATAATTTATATATTTTTTATTTTAAGGCATATCTAATAAAATATGATTTTTATGTTCACGGCTATGCTGGTAGTTACCTTACCAACATGTAATAGTAATAGTACGTCACATGCTGGATGCGGGTGGATGGAGAGGTCTCGCGGGCTGAGCCCTCTCCATAGGAAAATCCCCATATCCTGCCATACTGTAGTATAGCAGTATAAGATAGGATTGATCAGACAACCTAATGTTAAAGTTAAAAAAAAAAACAGTCAAAATAAAAAAAAGTTTAAAAAAATTATAATAAAAAAAAATTAAAAACTAAAATCACTCCCCTTTCCCTAGAACTGATATAAATATAAATAAACAATAAAAATCATAAACACATTAGGTATCGTCACCTCCAAAAATGCCTGATCTATTAAAATATAATAACAGTTTTTACTTGTATGTAACCCCGTAACAGAAAATAGCGCCCAAAGTTGCAAATGGCACTTTTTTGCCATTTTAAAAAATCTAAAAAATTCTATAAAAAGTGATCAGAAGGTCGTGCTGTCCTAAAAATGTTATCATTGAAAAAGTCATCAAAACTCACAAAAAATGACACCACCCACAGCTCCGTACAGCAAAGTATGAAAAAGTTATTAGCACCAGAACATGGCAAAATTTTTTTTAAAAATGTGTACAATTTTTGTAAATGTATGAAAACATTATAAAACTTATACAAATTTGGCATCCTCATAATCGTACTCACCCAAAAAATGAAGTAAACATGTCACTTGGGGTGTACAGTGAAATCCAGAAAATCCAATCCCACAAGAAAACGTCGCAAATGCGTTTCTTCACCAATTTCACTGCATTTGGAATTTTTTTTCCAGCTTCCCAGTACACGTCATGGAATATTAAATACCACAATTTAGGAGTGCAGTTTGTTACGCAGAAAACAAGCCATCTTACAGCTATTTACATGGAAAAATAAAAAAGTTAGGGAGTGAAAAATTAAAATGAAAAAGGGTTGCACCGGAAAGAGGTTAAAACCATCCTTGTAGTACAGCTATGAGCCTGTAAATATGAGTTCCTGTCAGAGCCTCATGTGTGGATTTGTCATGACGTCATCCATTAAAAAGAGCCCGGCTACACCCATTGACGGAAAACAATTTGTGGTTGTCTGAATTTCTTGATTAGAGCAGTAATCGCTTGACATCTCCGAAGGCCACCATATGCTAAGCATAGGATGCAAATGTGAATGTTGATATCCAGGTTGTACAGTTAAGAAAAGTTTTGTCTCACTCCAACTGTTGTTAGTATATGTGGAAGCCTCCCCTGGTAGCTAGCCCCACCAAATATAAATTTAGGGAAGTGGCAGCTATAAGCTTGTATATCCTTGGAACTTAGATACATGGACAACATGTGTAGAAGGTACAGAAATACCCAAGAAGAAGAGGGTAAAACTAATTAATGCTGTCCGACATTGAATTATACAATAATTTCCTGCGGGGGGGTACAAGGGCATCCTGGAGGCACAAGAAAAAAAAGCTGTATATCATCTGCAAGGGCTGTTTTTTTTTTTACTAAGCTCAAGATAATGCAAGAAGTGTCATAAGGACATATTGAGAAGTGGCCAGGAAGGTAGAAGAACATGAGGATGGAAAAGCCTGAACAATGTACTTGAGCCATCGCTACTATTATGGTGCGCACTGCCTTGGTAGAGTAACAGCCTATAAGTAACACCAGCTGCCTTCCTGCAAATAAAATTAGGACAAAACGTCATCATGTGTCAAGACCCATCTGATTTTTATAGGGGAGGCATGCCGGGTTTATAAAAATATTTCTGGGCCAAGTTCTTATTGTAATATACAGGCAGTCCCCGGGTTAAGTACAAGATAGGTTTCATAAGTTTGTTCTTAAGTTGAATTTGTATGTAATGTCGACACTGTATATTTTATAACTAACTACAGACAAATTTTTTTTTCCCAGTGACAATTGTAGTTTCAAAATTTTTTGCTGTAATGAGACATTATTGATAAAGCTTCATTACAGACACGTTACAGCTGATTATTACAGTCTGGGACTAAAGTAAAGCATCCAGAGACCCTAACCAGAGGTCCCAGTGGGCAGAGGGGTCAGTCTGTAACTTTGGGTTGTCTGTAAGTTGGTTGTCCTTAAGTAGGGGACTGCCTGTAGTTCTTTGATTAGCATAAGAGATGGAGATGATAAGTCTCTTCTCTAAATGAGTAATGACAACCACTGGGACGTACCATGAGAGAGCTGGTCCGCAGGACCCTTTCTTCGAGTATAACTTGTAGACAAGCCTCAGGAGGGCAGCAGCACCAAGTAAATTTGATTTCAAAACTCATCGTCGAGAATACTATGAAAAAGAACAAAATCATCATTAAAACAAACTAGACTTCATTAAGTCTGCAAATGTGGATTTTTCAACACCATATGGTATAAAGGACACCCAAAAAAAAATCATTATTTTAATATATGCAAATATAATGATGTTCAGTCTCAGCTCGAGTTATCTAATCTTTCGGAGTTCTTTTCCTGCTTATATTATTCACAAAATATAACTTGTGTTTTAAGTTACATGAAAAGCAAACGTTCAAAGGAAAAGGTACACGGCTACTTAGGGGGTCCTAATCTGTATTCATTAGAAGGCACATTCATTTAGAGTACATACAAGCAGTACCTGTCAGGCAGTCGGATTTATCAGACTAAAATACTGTCATATATTGAAAAGATCACTTTTTTATGGCTTTGCTTTATGGTTAGATTGAAGCACATTGCATATGATTTTAATAAAAGATTCCCAGCTGATTTTAATCTACTTATGACAATAACTTTAAGCTGTTCTTGATAATCATCCAAAGTAATAATAATGGTGGAACTGCTGCTTGCTCCGGAACGCCTGCCAAAGTCAGCAACAACATCAGCAGCAACAAAATAACAGGGACCTTTTCCAAGGTATAATCATTACATCAGCATAGCTCTCCGTCTGATGAATAACAAGTTGTTGCTTTATCTTTATCTTTTTGTAAAAGGAGACTGAGATTCTCTGAATGTAAAGTAATTTAGATGTATACAACAGATTATAAGGATTTACTAATTGTTACTTTGTATCTACAGTAAATACCCACTATCTACATTCACACAGGGCGCAGACCCAGCACAGACGCTTTGGCGTAGCTTGAATATCAAAATATCTGATGATAAATCTGGCAGAGAACAATATTGTCTAGTCTAATTTTGCACCTCCTCGCAGTCTTATTTTAGTCTGTATTCTGGAGAAAGAGAAGAAATGTCCTATCTTTCTAACGACTATGGGATGGTATGGTGCCGCACGTGTGCGGCACTGTACCGCTCTCATACTGCACCATGTACCCATTGCCGTCTATTGGGGGACGTATATATGGCGTATTTCCATTGGCTGTGTATACGTTCCCCATACGGTCCTGTGAATATTGCCATCTAGATCCATCTAGCTCTGTGAGCTGACAATGTGGTTAGATTATCAGGGTACAGGTTTTTATACACTTTCATTTACCTTCTGAACATTGTACTAGTATCTGACACATAGAAATATGAGACAGATCAGAGATGAGAGATGATGAGATCCATATTACACAAAATGGCACTCTCCAGCTCTGCTGCACCTTAGCTACACACACACTATTAGATCTGATGTGCCTGTCTTCCCCTTTCAGTATCTGTGAGACCTCCATCCTGGAATACATGAGGAAGCTGCCGCTGCAGAGAAAGCAGAGGGAGGTAGAGACAAGCTCTGTGAAGATTCAGGAAAGATGGCTGTCGACCCTAAAGTCAGAAGATCCAGGGGCAACTGAAATTGTGTACACCAGGACTGATAGAGACGGGTTGGGGTTATATCTGTGAAATGCTGCATTTTTGTTAATAACAGTGAATTAGAGAATGTGTTATTTTGTTATCCTGAGTACATTTAAGAAACTTGTCTTCATGGGAATATCCCTTAACTCTGACAAACGCGAAAGCAATATATTTTTCGGTGATCAATTTCTATAGGAAACATAGACCAGCTTCATCTTTAAAAAAATGCATTAATAACTCATTAAAAAAACCTGCATTAAACTGCAGGAAAGGCAGTGTAAATAGACAGGCTACAGACAAGTGGGGCAAGAGACAGGAGGTTTTATAATGCCCCATTTTCATTTTCAATGCATTTATAATGCCCTCCTTATAAGGATGGGCCACAAAAAAAGGGGCATTATAAGGCGGCAGCTGTAGGAAAAACAGCTCCACCCATTGTAAGAGGGCAGAGCTGCAAAAAAGGGGGAATTCACAAAAGGAGTGAATGCAAAAGAGATATAAAATATAAAGGAAAGATGTTATGCCTCTTTATTCTGAACACAATCTAGCATTAAATTGATTGAAATCTGATGGAAAATAGTCAGTTTTTCACTGATCAAACTCTAAAAAAGCTTTTGTCAAACAATATAGTGAACAATATCATGACGTCACTAAAATTATTAACAGATACTTACCTAGATTGAGTTGTGACAATACGCTCAATCTTACAAATATTACAACATGGCATTTCTTTTGTGTCTACTCATTCTTTCCCTTTGGCCCATTGTTTAGTGAATACATTGGAAGACAATGTAACATCCCACCCAGTGAACCTTAGGTAGTAGGGCCCACTAATCCGGTAATCTGTATAGGTTCCATAGGACAACACCTTTAAGAAAGAGTATTTCTTCTCTTAAAGGACATCTACCAATAGAATCAAGAATTGGAAACCAAGCACACAAACATACTGATTTGTGTAGGCAGCAGGGAACAAAAGGCTTTACAAATTATGCAAATTATGCAAATGAGCCTGATGGGCTCCAGTCTCCATTAATACCTATGTAACCTGGAGCCCCTCAGGCCTATAATTTTAAAAACCTTTAAAAAAAAAACAGGGCATAAGACGTAAGTGTTCTTCATTTTCAATCCTTCATCCTGGTGGTAGACTTCCTATAATGTGGTATGTCCTTCACTTAGCAACACCTCCATCTAATGACCCTATTTGGTACTGCAGCTGCTCAATATCTGCAGGTGAAGGAATGTTACTGAAGATGACCAATCAGATGCAATGTTATGATTGTAATGCAAGGAGAGAGCTGGTTGGACAACAAGCTTGCCACCTCACAAAGTGAGTTGATAAAACCCCTTGTGGCTGGAAAGTTCCAGACTTGGAAAGTCCTTCCAGAGGGAGAGAGTTCTAGAGGCAGAGTTTCAAGAAAGCACAGATGCTGCCCTGATACATTTGGCCTGTGTGGAGGCCAGGCCCAAGCAGGCTCCATCCTTAGGAGTCAGTCTTACACTACTGCTGAAGCAGTCATCAATTGTCTCCAGTATGAAGCTACCTGTACAAGGCAGAGAGCATCCAGCCAACTCTATCCAGTTGAACTTTCTTCTGTTGTGGCCGTTGCCAAGTTCCAGTAAAAGGACTACGATTCCACCTATCAGAGACCTGCCAGGCTGTGGACGAGGCCTTTGTTTCCTGTTACCAAGTACCATGACCACCAACGAGCGCTAAGCCACACTCAGCCAGCCACTCAGGTACCTAGGGCTTTGGCTCCTCCCAAGCCACCAAAAAGGCTAGGCCCCTGTGGGGAATGTTGCATCAATACTCCATCAGCAAAGTAGTTTCTGCTCTAGAGGGTCCCTGTGTAACATATGCCACTATGTGTATAAGAATACTAGCTTTGGATTCCAAGTTACTAAACAGAGTTTTAGCATCAAGACGCATATGAATTGTAAGTCCTACTTGGTATTTAATACAATGCAAGCTGCAATACATGGGCTATACTACCCGTAGGCTAAAAACAAGAATTGCAGAACATATTACTAGGGTAAGTTCCCATTCCCTATACAGTGGTAATACACCTCTGATGTCTCTAAACATTTTAGAGATAACCATTTGGGATCAGTACAATTTATGTCACAGCTATTGAATAGAGACGCAAGGCTTTGCTTACTTGCAAAGCTGACTGGATCTTAATTCTTGAAACTAGATTTTCAAAGGGACTAAATTACAAATATGATTTAATGTACTTTTATTAATTATTTACCTTTGTCAAAATTGGTGTTTATATATCACTTCTATGCGTGTTCTCCCTGGATTTTTACACTTTGTCTCATGCCATTCGATCCCTGTAGATAATTTCTTCAGGGATGGAGTGCAATGTTTTTTTGTGGTGACGTATCATGGGGTTTCCCCATGAGGCATGACGTGTTGCAGTTTCTAGTTTACACCCACTGAGGCATCTACATGATATATTTTTTTTGTAACCGTCATTGTCTTTTAAGTATGACCATTAGTGGATTATAATATAGGTGGTTCGGGTGGTAGCCCGGGGCTCATGCCTTCTAGGGGTCTCTAGTCACCCAAACCACCCACCAAATGGGTCCTTGAAAGCAGGCAGAAGCAGGAATGCATTCAAGAAGCTTGATTCAAGTGAGAAGTGAATTCCAGACTTGTAGGGGCTATAATATTCATACAGCTGAGGGCACATGGCAGTCTTAATCCTCCTCTGGGTATGACTAAGGACTTACTGACATACTCAGAAATGCCTCCCATTTTTCCCCTTTGTTTCTTGGGAAGTATTTCACAAGCATCAGAAACTACAAGCCACATTCACCTTATTTCTGATACATATGCTGGTGACTCTGTTGCGACCGGGGCACAGTGCACCGTCTTATCAATCTGTTCAGAGAAAAGAAAAAAATAATGTAGCAAAGTTTTCCTGTGGCTGTACCCCCAAGCTAGTTTCACAGGCATTGTTTACCTGTTTTTTTGGAGTATTTTTTGCAGCCTTCATGAAAGTGGAGCTGGATGTTACATAAAAGGTCAATTTTTCCAGACTTCTCATGTACTTTGCGTCAGAAAATGCTTTCTGCCAAATTTATCAAGGCTTTAAGACCTCTTTTCAACATCTTTCTGTATTGTCAGATTAACCCGTTAACGCTCAGCGTCCGAAATATCGGACGCTGAGCTCAATGACTTAGCGCTCAGCGTCCGATATATCGGACGCTGAGCCCATGCCGATTCAGCTCAAGATCTGAGCCGAACCGGCATCGGGAAACACGGGGTGCCGGCTGTGACTGATAGCCGGCACCCCAGTGTAACACCCGCGACCGCGGCATCTAACATGCATATGGGGTGTCTTTCCCCCACGATCGGCCCCCCAGAACCGTTTTCGGGGGGCGCCGATCGTTGCTATGGCAACTCTGGGGTCCGATCTGGACCCCAGAGTTACCTGCAAGAATTGCCGGTAACTCTGGGGTCCGATCTGGACCCCAGAGTTACCTGCAAGAATTGCCGGTAAGATGGCGTCTGTGACGTCATCTTACTGGCACAGTGCCAGCCTATGCAAGTCCATAGGCTGACACTGATAATACTCTGCAATACATGAGTATTGCAGAATATTATCATGAAGAAGCAATCAGAAGATTGCTTCTTCATGTCCCATGGTATAAAAGTGAAAAAGTAAAAAAAAAAATGTTATTCAATAAAAAAATAAAGTAATAAATCACTAAAAATGCCCAAAACTCCGAAAACATATAAAGAGACATATAACTAAAAAAAAAGTCTAAATCATAACACAAACCCCACATATATAGTATCACCGCGTCCGTAACAACCCGTAGAATAAAAGTAAATCATTATTGAACCCCCACGATAAACGCTGTAAAAAAAAACTGCTATAAACCTTCCAAAAATTATGATTTTTAGCTATTCAATCCCACAAAAAATGCTATAAAATGCGATCAAAAAACCATGTGTACTCCGACATGATAGTGGTGCAAAGCACAACATGTCCCGCAAAAAACAAGCCATCAACCAGCTCCGTAGCCAAAAAAGTAACAATGTTATGCCACTTGGAAGACGGCAATACATAAATGATAGATTTTTCCCCACATTAGGGTTTTGTTTGACAAATTTAGTAAAACGTAAGAAAATATATTCAAGTCTGGTATCCCCGTAATCGTATCGACCCATAGAATAAAGATAACAGGATTATTAGGCTATACGGTGAACACCAAAAAAAAAAAAGAGTAAAAAATCCAGTACAGAATTGATGCTTTTCTACTCCTGCCCTCAAAAAAAGTTCCTAAATTTTCAACAATAGGTGATACCAACCCCAAAATGGTAACAATGGAAAAAGCATCTCATCGCGCAAAAAAAATGGCATCACATGGCCCCAATAACGCAAAAGCGAAAATTTTATAGCCTTCAAAAGGGGCCAATGAGGAAACTAAAATCCTGGCAGCTGCAGCGCCCTCCTTCCCTTCTGCGCCTCGCTGTGCCCCCATAAAACAAGTAACGGCCACATGTGGGGGGTCTCTGTACTCAGGAGAAATTGCAGAACAAATTGTATGGTGGGTTTTCTCTTTTTATATTTTGGAAATGTGTAAATTTTAGGGCTAAATGAACGTATAAGGGAACAATTTGACCATTCTAAATTTCACCTCCATTTTGATTCAATTACTATGAAGATCTCAAGGGGTTAACAATCTTCGTAAAAGCGGTTTCTGATAGCTTGAGGGGTGCAGATTTGAAAATGGGTTGGTTATATAGGGGTTTTGATGCTAAATATGTAAAATTTCATTCAAAACTGTATTTATCCCCAAAATAGTCAATTCTGAAAATCCGGAAAAGCGATATTCTTTTTGTAAGCCGCGTGACATCAAAATAAATTATCCAGACATATCAAAAATTATGAAAATGTAAAGTAGACAAATGGGAAATGTTATTCAGCAACTTATTTAGGTGGTAAATCTATCTGCCTGGAAACGCAATGATTTTGAATTTCGAAAATGGCAAATTTTTCAAAAAATTTATCATATTTTCTTTTTTTTTGTAAATAAACGCAAAACTTATCAGCCAAAATTTACCACTAAAATGAAGTACAACATGTGGGGAAAAAACTATCTCAGAATCGTTTTGATAAGTAACAGTGTTCAAAAGTTAGAACCATATAAAGCGACGCAGGTCAGAATCCAAAAAATTGGGCTGAGCCTTAACCTGCAAAATGGCTGCGTCCTTAAGGGGTTAAAGGCGCATGGTCTATGAAAAGGTGGTGGGTTCTCTGGAAAAGGGGCATTACTGGGTGGAACATAAACTGTGTGCCAAATAAATTTAGACTTTGTGCCATTCAGACTTTGTGACAATGCCATTGTTTGAGGGTTGTGTGTATCTCTTTTATTGATGAAAGTGTTACAAGCTTTTGAATATATGTGTAATTAGGAATTAATAAAATTGTCAATTTCTATGTGTCCACTGTGTCTGTTATTGTATGTAAGGCCCCTTAATGCTAATGTGTCTAAATATGGTATTTTGGGAAATTATAAGGCATACAGTTAATAATGGAGATGAAAAAACCATATCTGCACAGCGATCTTCGCTTTCATCAAGCCTACGTTACAATCATTTATAATTGTCCTTTCAGTGCGTGGTAAGTTCTGTGAAGTCTTTTTGTAAAAAGAAAAATTTGCAGTTCTCGTTAAAATTCACGGGAAAGGAAACTTTCTCTTTTTGTAAGTCACCAAAGTGTTACTTTTGTCTTGAGGATTTATAAATCCAAATACGAAAGGAGGATAAGCTTAACGAGATTAATCTTATGATGATAAAAAGAAGATTCTGAAAAAAAGAGCTCCAGGAGAATAGGCCACGTAAAGAACTGCAGGCGGCATGTCTTACATTCTTATAGGGAAACAAAGGCTACACGGAGATGATAGGGTAACTGGTGATAAGGTGATGACAGTGACTGAACAGTAATTACATATATTCACAGTGTTTCTGTAGCAAAGGGAGAGAGAAAGCGGAAAAGCTGCCATCCCATCAATTCTCCTGCAGTACATCCCGACAGCCACAATCAGTGAGATTATCTCCTCCGACATTAGGGCTGGAAAATGAAACGGAAGACGAATGTATCTAAGATGACAAGAATAAAGTGCCTGATTATATAAAGGTGGCAACAAGCAAAATGCAGTAATTGAGTTGGTACAATAATGGTTACATGTTCCGAAATAACAGACAACGTAAAGGTGTCAATAAACATTCCCGACAAATGATACCCAGAAAAATGATACTTTCATGTTGTAGCATAGCGAGAAAATAATATAGATAGCTGAAATGTTACAGTTGTTTGTTTTCCAGGTCAAAAAGGCTTATACTACATCCACACCAAATGAGCCGGCTGAAATATTAGATCTCAAGAAACCCGGAGTGCATAGGTCTGTCCGGGGTAATTTATGTATGTGTTACAAAACACAGTTCTTGAGAAAGTAATTCCAGCTACACAGAACATCTCTGTAATGTATCAGCTGTTTTGTGCAGTAAATGGCTAAATGAGGACAGCCTCAGCCTGGATTCACTGCCGTTCTGGAGCAAGAACACAAATATATGGGAATGAATAAAATAACAGATGGTTCCTGAAGGGATCGTAGCAAAAATAACTGGATCATAACGTGAATAATTTTTTGTCACTTGTTCAAAATAGACGGAGGGATAATGATATCATTCCGGGCACATTTAAGGCTCGATGTATGCGCTTGGTGATATTCAGAGAGATTCTTTATATCATGCATTAAATATGGGAAGGAAAATTTATGTTACTGGGATTGTGGCCTGAAAGAAATTGTTGACACATTTACAGTAGCAATTATACACTAGAGGTTGGGAAGTGATATATATGAGAAGTACATTTTAGTGTAGAATGTAGTTGACAGAGTGTGCACGGCAAATATTTATGGAGCTGTTCAAATTCATGTTATCAGATTTTTAATGGATAATGTGGAATATATGAGTGGAGCGCTGTGGAAATAAAATGAACTGAAAAAGGGAAGAGGAAATAGAAATGAAAATTTAATTTTGGCTTTTTATTCATGGGCTCTGTCTATTAGACAAATTAAAGGGAACCTGCCATTTAAACTAACCTACCCAAAAGAAATATTTAATTAAAAAAAAACTATGAATAAAAGCATTGCTCTGATCCCTAAATGGTTCCTTTCAATTGCTGCAATGTTAGCAAATCAGTTTGTAAACTCATATGCAACTCGCTTGACGTGAGTCAAATGATATTAATGGAGTCCTGCATATTAAATTCTACTTGCATTGCCCTGCCTCCTTGTTCCAGATTGACATGTCTCACTACTAGGACTTGCTGCTGTATGGAACTAATACTGAGGGACTGTCTGCCAATATTCAACTCCAGACATAAATCTATATTTACTTATTAGGGGTAGAAAAAGTTGTTTCAAATGTTGTACATGGTGCCTTGCTTGAGAGAGAGCTCTGTTACCTCATGTCATGTGACCAGGGTAATATAATCTATGGTCCTTTACCCAGCAACATTTGCTTTACCCAGTAATATTAACATTTACCTCAAGTATGTATCTGATCACATGAAATCACAGCATGTCTTTATAGAGGTATGGGGAGGAGTAGCATGCCATGGAGGCATACTGTGATTTCATGTATGGGCGGCATGGTGGATGAGTGGGTAGCACTTCTGCCTTGCAGCACTGGTGTCCTGGGTTCAAATCCCACCCAGTTCAACATCTGCAAAGAGTTTGTATGTTCTCTCCGTGTCTGCATGGGTTTCCTCCAGGTCCTCGGGTTTCCTCCCACACTCTCAAACATACTGTTAGGTTGTTAGATTATGAGCCCAATTGGTGTAATTTGTAGGCGCTATATAAATAAAGAATGCATGAAGAAGCCAGGAATGGCTGACCATGTCTCATTCATTACAGGGAACCTGTCACCAGAGACATCATTTTCACTAGACAGTCGCAAAAGCCCATTACAACTGCATTGCAAATATACCTTTTGCTCTCTCTAAGCTTTTTTATAACTTACCTTGCACCCTGACAGAATCCTCTGTGTAGTCACAGGGGTTGGGCTTTGGTTTGGATGCATTTCAAAAAACAACACATGACTTGTCTGTGCTGCTCAGCTCTTGTTTGTGCTCCTGAACAGCTCCTCCTTCTCCCACTGATGTCAGTTGTGGCTGTATTATGCTATGAGAGGTATTTTCAAACATAAAGCTAAAAGTGAATAGGTTAATCCTCTCTTCGTAGAGCTTTTGAACCAAACATAGGGAGATTAGACGTGAGGTAATACAGCCTCCATAGACATACATTGTACTTTACAGGCTGAAATACAGATTTCTAAGGGAGGGAGAATCTTTTTCATTTTATTTTTTACTAACTAAGAATTTGTTTATGAAGAATATTCAAAAAATGTTCAAACAATATAAAAATTGATCTTAAACTGACAAGTTACTTATTTGCTGCAAATGAAAAATCTGCATTGTCAACAATCCCATATACTGTACTTTATTGCACGACAAATCCACAATTTATACATTGGTTTCCAGATACCTTTAAGCAGTGGCCTTCTTACTATAGTCCCATACTGCGTTGTTTTTGTGAAAGCTTAGGCAAAATAGGAGCCCAGTTCAAAATGGAACAATATATTGCAGTCACTACAAGTAGCGGACAGTTGAAATCAAAGTTTTAGAACAGATGATATAGTTGAAATACAAGTCTGCGCAGTGTAAATGCTCCTCAGAAGGATGGGGAACATCCACAGCTCCTGGCTTAGAGTCCTTTCTGCATTTTGTGTATTAACTTTTGGAAGGCCCAAGGTTCCAAACATTCAAAGGAGGTGAATTCTAATGAAGCTGTGGCAACGTTTTGCTGTCAATCACCTTTCTCAAGCTATATATGTGAAAGGTTATAAAGATCATGGTTGCATTGGGTGTTGGACCAACCATGATTGAGCCCAAAACAGTATTGTAAGGTTTTATCCAGTGCACATCTGACAGAACAAGATCACCTTGCATCCCTCTTGCATTCAGAAGTAGGCAGTGCTGTTGTGTACAGCGAGTTTGGGATAAGGGCGATGCTTCATTTCTTCATAAAAATGGTGAACGGTTGGGGAAAAGAAGTCCTCCAATCCAAACTTCAGCACCATGCATAGAGGCATCTGTATGGGCAGCTGTATGGGTCTTCTGGCTGTTTCAGTGAGAACTACATCATATGAGTTGGGTGCTGGCTAACTGAATTTTGCAGGAATGGAGCACAAATAAGTGGGGCTTTGTTAGAAAGCATGCCTTCTCTAGGTCTCCTGAATGTATGCTGCCGGAATGGGAGAGGTGAAAGTTCAAAGTTTGCTCTGGGACCCAACAAACACGAGGTGCACCACGGTGAAGATATTCTTTGATGTTTTTATCTAGGGGGTGGATGCAACTCCTTGAAAAAAAGCCATATTTTCAGGTTTATAGAGACTTTTAGGCAATTGCTACATGGAGATTTCTAAGGATATTTTTGCAGGTTATTACATATTAATTCAGATTTAGGGTTAATACACGAATGGAAGCTTTCGCAGGTTTTAGCCCTGGTGAGCACAACCCTTCCATCCCCAACCCTTCCCTCTCCATAGAAAGACTAGCAGCTGGTGCCATAATACGCCAAAATATTGGACATGTTCTATATTTTTTGTGCTTGTCATGTTTTGCGAGAGAGCGTATGCGCACTGCACCATGTCCAGATGTCATAGACGTCTATGGGAGCTGTGACCCAGCTGCACAATTTGCGCCCCCCCCCCCCCTAACATGTGCATGAGGCCTTAGTGCAATATTCCTGAATCAGCCAACCAATATTTATGGAGAGTGGATTTTAACATTTACCTAATTCTATTACTGCTTTATAACTTTGTAAATAATTAGTGAATGTGTCTGGGCTTACGCTAGGATGTATCAATCTTACTTTTCTATGTGGTCCTATGATTTCTGAGCTTTTATTCAGGCTTCAGTTGATCTCCAATTTTAGTAGATGCTGGCAGTGAGAATATTCCAATTATTCCTGTGTGATCTATGACCTACAACTAGGAATTTGTCCAGTTTTTTCCTGATAGACGAGTGTTTAATTATGAATTCAGAATGATCTTGTAATCTGTCTGCACTATCCTAAAGCATTTAGCAAAATGTTTCATCCTCTTTTCTTTCAAGCACTTATGAAATATTTTTTTCTTTTTTTTTCTACAATTAGCAGTTGAATATTGGATAAGGAAAGCCGGCAGACGATCCATCTTATTCGAAAAAATGATACCAGTGATATTATAACTTCCACTATTTTATTTTGCACATTAACATTTATTGCAAATCTTGAATTTTCAACATTCTTGTATGCACCACAGTTCTATCTCCAGTACAACAGCGTCGCCTTTTGATTGTACCATTATGCTCCTCACTATTTATGTTCATGGTTAAAATCCGAACCATAAAACAAATGGATTCGAAAAACATTGTGTGGTAATTGCAAATTTTTTTTTTACCCTGAGGAAAAGATAAAAAGCAATTTAGAACAATGACTGAGCATTATACCAAACAAAATTACATGCTTAAATCTCGCTCTTCTTACTTCCTGCACTGGGCTTGAGCCTGAAGTATATCTGTGTTAAGCCGTTCTTGATATATTGTTGTGTTCTAAACCATGAATGAAAGGGCAGGCTATGTGCCTACATTGATAAATGAATTGTATTCTATTATTCCTTATGGTCCTGCCTGAGAAAATAGCAGTGGGAAAACCTGAGATTTATCTGGTTCATAAAAGCAATTTAACTAAAAACTGGATTATTAATAACAAAACTAATAAAAAAAGATATTGTGAATAGTTAATATTGACCTTTTCTATAACCTATTACTGTGGTCAGCCAGGGGCAAAGAGGGCGGGGTGGCTGCAGAAGGATCATCTGCCGAATACCCTTAAAGGGGTTTTCTCACAAATTCAACTTGCTGATCGGTGGGGGTCTCAGTGATGAGACCTCCATAGGTCACAAAAATAAGGGTTCCGATGGGGTCCCATGTACTTCAATCGGACCCCTCCCCTCGTCACTCCATGAAAGTAATGGAGCAGATGGCGCTTGGCAGCAGTTTCCGTCGGCTCAATTGAGATATATGGAGCATAACGGTCATGCACGGACATCTTCATAGTTTTCATAGTTTCTACGGTTGAAAAAAGACACTTGTCCATCAAGTTCAACCAAGGAAGGGAAGGGATTGGATGAGGAAGGGATTTAGGGGAAACAATTCTATATAACATAACCATCAATGTTATTTAGGTGTAAAAAGGCATCTAGACCCTTCTTGAAGCTCTCTGCTGTCCCTGCTGTGACCAGCGCCTTAGGCAGGCTATTCCACAGAGTGACAGTTCTCACAGTAAAAAAGCCCTGTCGCCTCCGGTGATTAAACCTTGATTTCTCCAAACGGAGACAGTGCCCCCTCGTCTTTTGATTTGATCTAATCTGAAACAACTTACCACCATATTTTTTGTATGGACCATTCATATATTTAAATAAATTAATCATGTCCCCTCGTAGTCGTCTCTTTTCCAGACTAAATAAATCTAGTTGTTTTAATCTTTCCTCATAACTGAGACCCTCCATACCCCTTATCATTTTTGTGGCTCTACGTTGAACCCTCTCCAGCTCCAGGGCATCCTTTTTATGGACCGGTGCCCAGAACTGGACAGCATATTCCAGGTGTGGCCGAACCAGTGCCTTGTATAGTGGTAATATTACATCCCTATCACGAGAGTCCATACCACTTTTGATACATGACAAGATCCTACTGGCTTTAGAGGCAGCTGATTGACATTGCATGCTGTTATTCAATTTATGATCTACTAGTACCCCCAGGTCCTTCTCAACAAGGGACTCTCCCAGATTTACTCCCCCAAGGACATATTTTGCCTTTGGATTATTGGCCCCCAGGTGCATAACCTTACATTTATCCACATTAAACCTCATTTGCCAAGTGGATGACCAAACATTCAGTTTGTCCAAGTCACCCTGCAGCCTATGAACATCCTCCATAGACTGTATTACACTACACAGTTTGGTGTCATCTGCAAAAATAGACACAGTGCTATTAATTCCTACCTCTATATCATTAATAAATATATTAAATAGTAGTGGGCCAAGCACAGAACCCTGAGGTACACCACTCATAACTGGTGACCATTCAGAGTATGAATCATTGACCACAACTCTCTGGATACGATCCTTCAGCCAGTTTTCAATCCAATTGCAAATGATTTCTGCCAAACCAATAGCCCTAATTTTACCCATCAGGCGTCTATGAGGGACAGTGTCAAATGCCTTTGCAAAGTCCAAGAACACAATATCCACAGCTGCTCCTCCATCCAGGCATCTGCTCACCTCTTCATAAAAGCAGATAAGGTTAGTTTGACAACTTCTATTCTTAGTAAACCCATGCTGGCTGTCACTTATTATACTATTTGATGTCACATACTCCAGTATGTAGTCTTTTACAAACCCTTCCAATACTTTCCCCACAATGGAAGTTAAGCTTACAGGCCTGTAATTGCCAGGCGAAGTTCTAGAGCCCTTTTTATATATTGGCACCACATTTGCCTTGCGCCAGTCACTTGGCACCACACCAGACATTACGGAATCCCTAAAGATTTTAGACAGCGGTACAGCAATAACAGAACTGAGTTCTTTAAGAACTCTGGGGTGTAACCCATCTGGTCCAGGAGCTTTGTACACATTGGTTTTATTGAGCTTAGATTGGATAATGTCTACATTTAGCCAGTCTAGTATATTACAGGGTGCATGACCCGCACTGGCACCACCCAAGTCAGAAGTTCTCTCTTCTATTGTATAAACGGAGCTAAAAAACCTATTAAGTAACTCCGCCTTCTCTTGGTCTCCAGTCACCGATGCCCCATTTTCAGAATAAAGGGGTCCAACCTGTTCTGACCCATTTTTTTTGCATTGATATACCTAAAAAATTTCTTGGGATTTGTTTTGCTAATTTGATTTCTTTTTTACAGATTTTGGTAAGTTTTTTGTAAGTATTGAAAGCCTCAGGTGACCCGTCAGATTTATATTTTTTAAATGCCCTCTTTTTCTCATTAATTGCCCTTTTAACTGTAGCTGTAAGCCACGCGGGGTGTAATCTAGCCCGTCTATACTTGTTACCTATTGGAATAAATTTAGAAGTATAAAAACCCAGGATAGATTTGAATTTCTCCCATTTAACATTAGTATCACCATGTGACAGTATCTGATCCCAGTCTATATCCTGTATTGCAGCCCTGAATTTTTGGAAATTAGCCCTCTTAAAATTCAAAGTTTTCGATTTTCCCACCTGTTTCTGCTTTTTAAAGTTTAAGAGGAAAATAATTATATTATGATCGCTGTTCCCAAGGGGTTCCCTGATACTGACATTTTGGACAATCTCCTCATTGTTAGAAATCACAAGGTCCAACAATGCGTCACCTCTTGTGGGATCTTCTACAATCTGCACCATAAAATTATCTGCTTCATTAGTTTCCGGGAGAGAAAAGGGGTCTGACTGTGGTACCTGGGACCCCACTTTCCATTCCCCATTGAGGGAGGGGGAGGAGAGTTGTGAGAGCAGAGAGGAGATAATGATCATGATACAGGGTCTCAGAAACCCCAAACCCTTGACAGTTTGCTGGTTGGCAGGTATATTTTTATCTACTTTTAAAAGGGAGTAGAACCATTAAAGTAATTATAAAAGCAGATTGGGAATCAGAATTAAAAAGGCTATAAGAACCTGTCATCAGTTGAAAATGGGAAATCCCGATGACAGGCTCCCTTTAATTGTCAATGTTCAAACACTAATCTTCATAGTTGCTATAGAGATACTGCCTGTTATTCCATACACAGTACAAAAGGTATGGAAAGGGAGGTGCTGCTTTTTTTATTTCTGTAGCACACCCTTATGATCAGCAGGAGGATATTACACAGCATTCCTGAGAAGTTTAGCTGTGAATCCAGCATCGGGATGCGACACCAGAACCCTTCCTGAAACTATCAACCAATCACTCTCAGGTAGCATGTGGTTGCTCTTCCGCTGCAGATAGCACCTGCTTCTCTCTCTGGTGATATAGCTAGTTCTAACCAATCAGTACTGAGCAATTTGGACATGTGACAAAAACACACTGCTGGTATTAATGGCTCTAAATGATATAGTAGAAAAGCGCCTCCACCATTCCTTGGGTGGAAATTGTAATGAGTTATTAAGCGAATCTTTGGCTTATTGATGTGGCTCACGATCCTTAATACTATTCTGATCAACCTGACCTACTGTATACGCTAATATGTCTAGGCCTTAGGCTCTCCACCAACAGTGCATTAAATATATGGGGCACACGCCGCATTGGTGAGAAATCTCTCTGATGTATATTATAGAACACAGTGTTTGATGACAGTGTTTGATGCGCCAGCACTGGGCATACTTGGGCAAGTAGGGGCTGCTGGGGGGGCCCACATAAGGCTGTACATAAGGAAACCATGGACTGATTGGGGCTGTATCTAATAAATCAATGGGGTTGTGGAGAGTTTTATTTAAAATAACACTAAGGGGGCTGTTTGATATGCTAAACTATATTTTAGGGAACATGTGACAATTTTAGTTTCTGAATTTTTAATGCTGCCATGTGAGTTCACTGCAAAGGGGCCCACTGAGGCTCTGTCACCCAGGGGCCTGCTGAAACCTGGAGCCGAACCTGGACTTTGGGATACTCTGATATAAGAAGGTAGTCATAGAGGAATTCCTATAAGTAGATATTAATAATATATAACCTTCTGTATCATATCGTGGTGGGGCCAAGATATAATATTTCATTTGCATCCAATGAAACATGAAAATGGAAAAGAAAGAAGGGGGATACATATAGGTGAAGTCAACAAAATAAATCTTTTATTGTAAGATATATACATAGACACAATTAAAAACCATTAAAAAAAGCCCTAAGACGGACATGTTCAATAGATCAATCAGACAATGGTAAAGGTTTTATATATAAGGGTGTAAAAATACACATGTGCACACAATATAATATGTAGCTATATATGTAAGGAGGCCAAAGGCAATATTTGTAATAAGGTCCCTATAGGGGTAGCAGGTAATCAATATGAATATAAATCTATTACATTGGTCTCCATAAGGTTTATAAGACAAACCATAGAAATGCTAGTTAGTGAGCATATTAGACATAATTTGTGCACATAGTAAGTACATAAAAGAGTTTCCCAAACCCAACCTGTGTCTGAGAAGGAGGACCTGACGCGTGTCGCCTATCAGGTAGGCTTCATCAGGAGTCACATCACTCCTGATGAAGCCTACCTGATAGGCGACACGCGTCGGGTCCTCCGCCTCAGACACAGGTTGGGTTTGGGAAACTCTTTTATGTACTTACTATGTGCACAAATTATGTCTAATATGCTCACTAACTAGCATTTCTATGGTTTGTCTTATAAACCTTATGGAGACCAATGTAATAGATTTATATTCATATTGATTACCTGCTACCCCTATTGGGACCTTATTACAAACATTGCCTTTGGCCTCCTTACATATATAGCTACATATTATATTGTGTGCACATGTGTATTTTTACACCCTTATATATAAACCCTTTACCATTGTCTGATTGATCTATTGAACATGTCCGTCTTAGGACTTTTTTTTATGGTTTTTAATTGTGTCTATGTATATGTCTTACAATAAAAGATTTATTTTGTTGACTTCACCTATATGCATCCCCCTTCTTTCTTTTCCATTTTCAATATATAACCTTCTGCAATTCCTAAATGTAGCAAAAGGCAAAAATGTACTGGTGCTTCCTCTTTCTTAGCTTAAACCCCTGCAGATCCACAGGTGTTTCTGCAATTCCTAAACACTTTAAAAACAAGGGGAACTGAACAATGTATATTGATTAAAAGAAATTGTATCTACTTGTTGGTTTAAAGGGTTTGGCCACATTATCTCATGTTTTTTGTAATGTGTAAAAGTGTGTGTGTGGGGTGGGGGCAAGATATTAGGTAATTTACCAATATACACCTATTAATATATTACCTAATATACTTTGCTTTACACTTACACATGCATTACAAAAACATGAGGAAAAGAAACCAACCCCTTTAAAAATTTGCTGATTTCCTTTTGGCTGGACTTTTGACATTATATTGGCATATGTCTCCTGTATGCTCTTTCTAGTTCACCACAGCTGACACCTCAGATTCATATGATGGATTGCCTAGTTCTACAAGAACAGAAATGTTTGCTAAATCTTGGCTTTAGGAAAATTAGTTTTTTACCTATAAATTACGGAGTAATACATTTACTGTTGCAGCAGGTGACAAACTATTCATTTGAGATTTCTTGCTTGGATGTTCCTAGCATTCAGCTTTTATCTGCGGTTTATGTGTAAATGTGGATATATGTTCTGAGAATAATCTATATTCAAACATTACAGAAAGAATGAAAAGCTTGAATAAGTTGAGATTACTCAAAGGTTGCAGTTGATCTCTGGTGACTAGAGATGAGCGAGCACTAAAATGCTCGGGTACTCGTTATTCGAGACGAACTTTTCCCGATGCTCGAGTGCTCGTCTCGAATAACGAGCCCCATTGAAGTCAATGGGAGACTCGAGCATTTTTCAAGGGGACCAAGGCTCTGCACAGGGAAGCTTGGCCAAACACCTGGGAACCTCAGAAAAGGATGGAAACACCACGGAAATGGACAGGAAACAGCAGGGGCAGCATGCATGGATGCCTCTGAGGCTGCTTAATCGCACCATTATGCCAAAATTATGGGCAACAGCATGGCCATGACAGAGTGACAGAATGAAGCTAGATAGCATGTAAAACATCCAATAATTGACCCTGACACTAACGGGGACGGCATGCAGAGGCAGCAGCAGCAGCGGCAGGCTAGAGAGTGGCATGGCGACATACCCTAAATGGACTCAGGCTTCAAACCAATGGGTGGCAGAGAGGAACCAAAGGAGGTGAGCAAGAAGCGCTCAAATAATATCGGTACATGATAAAAGTTTGCCAGTATATTTTGTGGATTACACAGCAGGGTGGCGACAAAGTTAACATGGAAGCCATGAAAACAACCTAAAATTCTGCCTGACACAGCTCGTTTGATAAGGGGACCATGTATGGAGGCAGTGAACTAGTAGTAGATTAAAGGTGCTGCAGTTAAAACTATGTTAGTTGGATCTTGGCATGGAGCTGACGCTCCGCTGCCAGGCGAGCTTTCGCCAATCCAAGCCCCTGTCTCTAGGCTACTCCCCAAACAGCACTTCTAAGAACCTTTTGTATAAGATCAAGTGTAGTAGCGTTCTTATAAGTTTAGGATATGGCGGGTGAGGGGAATGTAAACAGATGCACAAGAAGCGCTGAAATAATATTGGTAAATGATAAAAGTTTGCCAGTATATTTTGTGGATAACACAGCAGGGTGGCGACAAAGTTAACAACTTTGATGTGGAATCCATGAAAACAACCCAAATTTCTGCCTGACACACCTCGTTTGATAAGGGGACGATGTATGGAGGCAGCTATATGGACGACTTTTGGAGGTAGCAGTGGAGACAACGTGTGGAGGCTGCTATGGAGACAATTTAATTTGGATAGTGCCTGTATGTGGCAGTCCAAAAAAGTTTTCAAACCAGAGGAGCAGGTAGGTGGCCCTCCAGAAAAATGAAATAGATTGAGTGCCTGTATGTGGCAGTCCAAAAAAGTTTTCAAACCAGAGGAGCAGGTAGGTGGCCCTCCAGAAAAATGAAATAGATTGAGTGCCTGTATGTGGCAGTCCAAAAAAGTTTTCAAACCAGAGGAGCAGGTAGGTGGCCCTCCAGAAAAATGAAATAGATTGAGTGCCTGTATGTGGCAGTCCAAAAAAGTTTTCAAACCAGAGGAGCAGGTAGGTGGCCCTCCAGAAAAATTGAATAGATTGAGTGCCTGTATGTGGCACTCCCAAAATTTGTTTAAAACAGAGGACCGGGTAGGTGGCCCTCCAGAAAAATTAAATGCATAAAGTACTATAGCTAGAGCCAGTGGGCCCTGTCAAAAAATAGCCAGTTTCCTCTGCTTTAGTGTACAAAGAGGAGGAGAAGGAGGAAAATGAGGAGGAGGAGGAGTGCATAAATTATTCAGGTTGAGCTTCCTTCACCTGGTGGAGATTGGAAATTATGAGAAATCCAGGCTTTATTCATCTTAATAAGCGTCAGCCTGTCAGCGCTGTCAGTCGACAGGCGTGTACGCTTATCGGTGATGATGCCACCAGCTGCACTGAAAACCTGCTCGGACAACACGCTAGCGGCAGGGCAGGCAAGAACCTCCAAGGCGTACAGCGCCAGTTCGTGCCACATGTCCAGCTTTGAAACCCAGTAGTTGTAGGGAGCTGTGTGATCATTTAGTACGATGGTATGGTCAGCTACGTACTCCCTCACCATCTTTCTGTAAAGATCAGCCCTACTCTGCCGAGACTGGGGACAGGTGACAGTGTCTTGCTGGGGTGACATAAAGCTGGCAAAAGCCTTGTAAAGCGTACCCTTGCCAGTGCTGGACAAGCTGCCTGCTCGCCTACTCTCCCTCGCTACTTGTCCCGCAGAACTACGCACTCTGCCGCTAGCGCTGTCAGAAGGGAAATAGTGTTTCAGCTTGTGCACCAGGGCCTGCTGGTATTCATGCATTCTCACACTCCTTTCCTCTCCAGGGATGAGAGCGGAAAGATTTTGCTTGTACCGTGGGTCCAGGAGAGTGAATACCCAGTAATCGGTGCTGGAATAAATTCTTTGAACGCGAGGGTCACGGGATAGGCAGCCTAGCATGAAATCTGCCATATGCGCCAGAGTACCAACGCGTAAGAATTCACTCCCCTCACTGGCCTGACTGTCCATTTCCTCCTCCTCCAACTCCTCTTCTTCTGCCCATACACGCTGAACAGTGAAGGACTCAAAAATGGTCCCCTCTTGTGTCTCGCCAACATTCTCCTCCTCTTCCTCCTCACCCTCCTCCACCTCCACCTCCTCCGATATGCGCTGAGAAACAGACCTAAGGGTGCTTTTGCTATCAACAAGGGAATCTTCTTCCCCCATCTCTTGTGACGAGCGCAAAGCTTCCGACTTCATGCTGATCAGAGAGTTTTTCAACAGGCCAAGCAGCGGGATGGTGAGGCTGATGATGGCGGCATCGCCACTGACCATCTGTGTTGACTCCTCAAAGTTACTCAGCACCTGACAGATATCAGACATCCACGTCCACGTCCACTCCTCATTGTAGACTTGAGGAAGCTGACTGACCTGACTACCAGTTCTGGTGGAAGTTGACATCTGGCAGTCTACAATCGCTCTGCGCTGCTGGTAAACTCTGGATAACATGGTTAATGTTGAATTCCACCTCGTGGGCACGTCGCACAACAGTCGGTGAGCGGGCAGTTGGAGGCGGCGCTGCGCTGCCCTGAGAGTGGCAGCATCTGTGCTGGACTTCCTGAAATGCGCACAGATGCGGCGCACCTTCGTGAGCAAATCAGACAGATTGGGGTATGTCTTGAGGAAACGCTGAACTATCAGATTTAACACATGGGCCAGGCATGGCACATGTGTCAGTCTGCCGAGTTGCAGAGCCGCCACCAGGTTACGGCCATTGTCACACACAACCATGCCTGGCTTCAGGTTCAGCGGTGCCAGCCACAGATCAGTCTGCGCCGTGATGCCCTGTAATAGTTCTTGGGCGGTGTGCCTTTTATCGCCTAGGCTCAGCAGTTTGAGCACCGCCTGCTGTCGCTTAGCGACGGCACTGCTGCTGTGCCTAGAGCTAGCGACTGATGGCGCCATGCCCACGGATGGTAGTTCGGAGGAGGAGGTGGAGGAGGGGTGGGAGGAGGAGGCATAGTAGGCCTGAAAGACCTGGACCGAGGTAGGCCCCGCAATCCTCGGCGTAGGCAGTATATGACCAGCCGCAGGGTCAGACTCGGTCCCAGCCTCCACCAAGTTAACCCAATGTGCCGTCAGCGATATATAGTGGCCCTGCCCGGCAGCACTCGTCCCCGTGTCCGTGGTCAGGTGGACCTTGTCAGAAACGGCGTTGGTCAGGGCACGGATGATGTTGTCTGACACGTGCTGGTGCAGGGCTGGGACGGCACATCGGGAAAAGTAGTGGCGGCTGGGGACCGAATACCGAGGGGCGGCCGCCGCCATGAGGTTGCGAAAGGCCTTGGTCTCTACTAGCCTATAGGGCAGCATCTCCAGGCTAAGCAATCTGGAGATGTGGACATTAAGGGCTTGGGCGTGCGGGTGGGTTGCACTATATTTCCGTTTCCGCTCCAGCGTCTGGGGTATGGAGAGCTGAACGCTGGTGGATGCTGTGGAGGATCGTGGAGGCGACGATGGGATTTTTGTGCCAGGGTCCTGGGCAGGGGGCTGACTATCAGCTGACACAGGGGAAGGAGCAGTGGTGTGCACGGCTGGAGGTGAACGGGCTTGGTGCCACTGAGTGGGGTGTTTAGCATTCATATGCCTGCGCATACTGGTGGTAGTTAAGCTAGTAGTGGTGGAACCCCTGCTGATCCTGGTTTGGCAAAGGTTGCACACCACAGTCCGTCGGTCATCCGGTGTTTCCTTAAAGAACCTCCAGACTTCTGAAAATCTAGCCCTCGCCGCGGGAGCCCTCGCCACGGGAGCTTCACTACGTGACACATTTGGCGCTGATGCACCTGCTCTGGCCCTGCCTCTCTGTCTGGCCCCACCACTGCCTCTTCCAACCTGTTCTGGTCGAGGACTCTCCTCCGTCTCAGAAGCACTGTGTTCACCCGGCCTCTCAACCCAGCTTGGGTCTGTCACCTCATCATCCTCCGATCCTTCAGTCTGCTCCCCCCTCGGACTTCCTGCCCTGACAACAACTTCACCACTGTCTGACAACCGTGTCTCCTCATCGTCGGACACCTCTTTACACACTTCTTCCACTACGTCAAGAAGGTCATCATCACCCACAGACTGCGACTGGTGGAAAACCTGGGCATCGGAAAATTGCTCAGCAGCAACCGGACAAGTGGTTTGTGACTGTGGGAAGGGTCCAGAAAACAGTTCCTCAGAGTATGCCGGTTCAAATGCCAAATTTTCATGGGAGGGGGCAGACTGGGGGGGAGGAGGCTGAGGTGCAGGAGCTGGAGGAGTGCCGATTTCGGTGACATGGGTGGACTGCGTGGAAGACTGACTGGTGGACAAATTGCTCGAAGCATTGTGGGCAATCCACGACATCGCCTGTTCGCACTGTTCTGGCCTCAACAGTGCTCTACCACGAGTCCCAGTAACTTCAGACATGAACCTAGGGAGTGTAGCTCTGCGGCGTTCCCCTGCTCCCTCATCAGCAGGTGGTGTCTCACCCCGCCCAGGACCACGGCCTCTGACCCCTGCAGTAGTTGGACGCCCACGTCCCCGCCCTCGTCCTCTACCCCTAGCCCTCGGGTTAAACATTTTGAAAATGAGAGTTATAACTTTAATTTTTTTTTTACTTTTTTTTGTGTTTTTTTGTGTTTTTTTGTTTTTTTTTTGTGTTTTTTAGTTTTTAAAACCAAACGATGCTATCCTATTGCTATGGCTATTTTCTAGCCAAGTATGAAAGCACACTGCTATGCCAGATGAGATGACGCTGAGTTATGAAAAAATAAACGTAAAATAAAAAGGAAATGGCAGACTGTGCCTAATTGAAATCCAACCCCTAATAAATTTTCCCACTTCGGTCTTTGCGATGGATATGTGCGTCACTAAGCGCTAAACACAGCGGTCGCAAGTCTCACTCCAAATTCCTCACAATTGGCTAGTAGATGCACTGCAGCAAGGACAGCCACCAGCAGATCAACCAGAAATAAAATATATATAACGCTATTGTAGGCGTAAGTAAGCCGTTTGGATTCTCCTATGGCTATTTTCTAGCCAAGTATGAAAGCACACTGCTATGCCAGATGAGATGACGCTAAGTTATGAAAAAATAAACGTAAAATAAAAAGTTAATGGCAGACTGTGCCTAATTGAAATCAAACCCCTAATAAATTTTCCCACTTTGGTGTTTGAGGTGGATATGTGTGTCACTAAGAGCTAAACACAACGGTAGCAAGTCCCCCTGCAAATTCCTCACAATATGGTACTAGCTGCACTACTAGTGCCAGCAAGCCCAGCCACAAGCAAACAAAAAAAAAAAAAGTATAGCGTTATTGTAGCCCTAAGAAGGGCTGTTGGGTTCTTGTTGAATCACTCCTGCCTAACACTATTCTAATAGAACACCCTAACGCTTTCCCTAACCAGCAGCAGCTCTCTCCCTAGCGGCATCCAGACACAGAATGATCCGAGCAGCGCGGGCAGCGGCTAGTCTATCCCAGGGTCACCTGATCTGGCCAGCCAACCACTGCTATCGACGTGTAAGGGTACCACGTCATGCTGGGTAGAGTGCAGAGTCTCCTGGCTTGTGATTGGCTCTGTTTCTGGCCGCCAAAAAGCAAAACGGCGGGAGCTGCCATTTTCTCGAGCGGGCGAAGTATTCGTCCGAGCAACGAGCAGTTTCGAGTACGCTAATGCTCGAACGAGCATCAAGCTCGGACGAGTATGTTCGCTCATCTCTACTGGTGACCTAACAGTGTCAGAAGATCTTTTGGATACAGAGTTTGCCCAAAGCAGGCACCATTATTATTGTAAACATATACAAAACATACATTTTGTAGGGAGTTTTGAGATTTTATTTCTTCATGTAACTATCTATATTTGGTCATTTTCACTCTGACTTCAAAGCCTATAAAAGCCCCCATAAACATGGACAGAAAATGTCATGAAATAATCACAAAACCATCACAAAATGCCTTTCTGTTTCAATGCTTCACATCCACTAAGATCCACTGAAAATCAATATCTTAAGCTCAATTTAAGAAAATTTACCACCAAAATCCACCAAGATAAACAAAGAACACTTCCTCATAGATCCAGGCACAGTGACTGTGGTAATATTCACATATTTGTTCTCCATGGCCTCATTCCTTCCAGAATCACCTTTTATAATTATGCTAATGAGCCTAACAGCTATTGGGGGCATTTCCAGAGACCCTCTGTGCTGCAGCTCCACAGGCGATTATAGTGTCTGACCCTCCCCTTCTGCTCCCTCAGCACTCCCCCATCTCTCTGCCTGATGTAATCTAATACAGAAGAGAAAGTTTCAGCACAAAGTGGTAGGGGTTAATTATTCCTGCACACTGGAACAGCATGTGAATCTGAAGCATGGAAAGGCTGTGGTAACACCCCAGGAGCCCTTCAGTTTCTTTACCATAATTTTATAAGTTGATTTTAAAAGGAAGGAGACCATGAAGAAGAAGTTTACCACAGTCACAGTGCCTGGGTCTATGAATAAATGTCCCTGGTTTGTCATGATGGATTTTGATGGATTTTCTTTATGTTCGGATGAACCTAATAAGACCTAATCACAATATCATTCGACCATATGATAATGATGTTCATTTTCCTCCAATAATATTATCACACATAATATACTGCATATATACTTGCCTGGGGAATTACCACAGGACCTGCATAATCAAGTGCTATTACTTCTCATACAGCCTATACCCACATTGCCATTCCGATTCACAAAGCCTGCCCCATGTCCAGCTCAGACCAGCTACCGGCTATATGCTTGTCTCAAAGATTAAGCCAATTATGTCCAATTATAAACTACATGTTACGGCAAATGTGTATGGCTTATTAAGTCAGTTATGGTCTTTCCACCTTCTTGCACATCCTACACCCACATGTCCCCTTATTCATGTTCCTCTACTTTTCACATCGCCAGCACCCCAATGGTCTTTGCTTTTAACACAGCCTGCAGTCAGCATCTCCAATATCTGCTCCTGTTCATACATCTCATCCTCAACCACCATCCCACATCCATATTTTTTACCCTCTTCCTTTACAGTCTGCATCCCCTTGCTTCTCTCATTTTCAGGAAGACTCCATTGTTTCCTCCTTCTCATACAGCTTTACCTCATGTCTCCTATTTCTTACACAGCATCCATCCTCATGTCCTCTACCTTCTTATAATATAGTCCACATCCCAATGTCTGTCTCCTTTGTACATAGCATGCTTAGGTGCACCCCACCTTTTTCACACAGCTTGTATCCCTATCCCCGCCCCCTTTACATAGTTTGTGGCTCCATTTTTCCTCTCTCACATAGCCTGCACCCTTTCCCTCCCTGCTCAATTGGCCTGCATCTCCTTTCTCTTCCAGCAGCTTTCACCCCTCCATCCCCATTCTTCCCATACATCTTACATTCTTCTTTCCTCTAATGGTTTATGAAGCCTGCATCTCCCCTGTTTCCTTGGGAAACAATCAGCAGTTCCAGATTCTGGATCCTTCTAACAAAGCTTGTCCTCCCATTTATCCTTCCTCACAAATTCTGTACCCGTCAGCTTCTTTATCACACAGCTACCATCCCCATAGCTACACCTTTAACTCATAAAACCTGCACCCTTGAAGCGGTTTTTATCACAAAGCAAGTTAAGCCCTATCTAGCCCTCATTGCACCCCAAGACGACCAGAGCAATCTTTCTCTATACAAAAAGACTTGGATCCGGGACAACAGAAAAGATCATCCACGAGTGTTCTTTGTCAAAAACGAACTTCCGGTATTTCATGAAAGACATCTTAAAACATGAGGAGACAGTCTGGTTTACGCCTTTCAACGCAATAGCGTCTTAATCATAACCTCTATAGAGCTGACAGAGTTTGACAAGTACGACATTCTACAATCTCCATCAGCTCCATAGAGATAGTCATCTCAGGGCGTGACAAGAAGTGTGACAGGGGTACATCGGACATCACTGAGACTCTGTGTATTTATAGTCTTATATTTTTTTATAATTTGGAAATACTAATGACCATACTATAGAAAAATTTGCACTGCCAAACTTTCCCCAGAGGATTAAGTAATCAGACTTTGATTTCTCTCAGCGATTTCCGAGATAATTTGAGCATTTCCTGTGCTCTTCTACTGTACGAAATGGCATAGTACAATTTCACACATTATTAAATCGCATAAGAATCCTTATTCTTTCATTTATTTTCCAGATTTGTGGTTTTTTTTAATTGTTTTAACTGCTTTTTATAGTGTGGTAAATTAAAGGAAAACCGAAGCAAAAACAAAAGGTACATTAAAGCTGAATCTTGTGCATTTTTGTAAAAGTACGGTATATACTCGTGCATAAGCTGAGTTTTTCAGCACAAAAAAATGTGCAGAAAAATCCCACCTCGGCTTATACACGAGTCAATAAAAACAGTAAACTTACATACTCACCTTCCGGTGCCCCCGATGTTCGCCTTGCGTCCTCTTCTGTCTTCTTTCAGCTGAAACAGCCGGCGTAGCCATGCGATCTCCCAGCCGGCGCATTTTATGATGTGGCCGCTGGTGACGTCATAGTATGCGCTGGTTGGCATATCGCATGTACGCATCTCTGTCGTCTGTTAAAGCAGAAAGAAGACAGAAGAGGACATGTGACAAGTATCCGGGACACAGAAGGTGAGTATGTAAGTTTATTTTTTTATGCGGGCTGGCTATATAGTGAAGGGGGCTGGCTGGCTGTAGAGTAAAGGGGGCTGGCTGGCTATACACTTAAGGGGGCTCACTGGCTATATACTACTAGGGGCTGGCTGGCTATATACTACAGGGTCTGGCAGGCTATATACTACTGGGGGCTGGAAGGCTATATACTACAGGGGACTTGCTGGCTATATACTGGGAAGCTTGACCAATGCATTTCCAAACCCTCGGCTTATACTCGAGTCAATAGAGGGGGTGGAAGAGAGTGGCCCACAATATGTGGGGTAGATGAGAGGGGGTCCGCAAGATGAGGGGAAGATGAGAGGGGAGGACACTAGTTTAAAGAGAGATGGGGGACATGAATCAAGGGGGAGAATAGGGGGAGCCACAAAATGAAAGGGGAGCAGAAGGGTGTCACAAAAAAGTGATTGCTTCTTATCGAATGCTAGTGCTTAGGTCAGGGTCTAAAAACTCCAGATGCACTTGATATGTGTTTCAAAATGTAATTCAGTTGTATCTTGCCCTCATACAATATAAAGACATATTGGGAAAACGCAACTCAAAACACATATGCGTTTTTAACATAATCAAAATTGAGGCATTTTGGAATGTGTTCACATTTCATTTCAAAATATAATGCAAACAAATTGTGTAAACATGGACTAAAAATGTAGCTGCAAAATGATATAGCAGTAGGTGGGCCCTCAGAATAAATTTCATTGTTGGGCTCAAGGCCCCCTATTTTAAAACTGCTGGATTTCATAGAAAAAGCGTAGTGCAGAGAACAGGACTTGTGCATTGTAGTGAGATATAATGCAAGGAGTCTGTTTGTTACTCATAATAGCAGAGCAGAAGTGTTTAGTATGATTATAATTCAGCGGTACAGTTCTTCAGGAATGTAGGGACTCCTTGCATCATATTTCATTATGATGCATTATGTGTCCTGTAACTAAATATGAGTACCGTTCACCTTTCTCCTACAACAATTTCACCCTTTGTTCTCATATCTTGTTTTATCCCCACAACACATACACAAAAGCTCAATCTTTTCTATGAAAACAGCTTGAATTTACTGTATTTAGGGAAATAATTCATTTGTAGACAATGCACATGAATGTCAAACATGTTGGAGGCATAAACGCAATTACACCAATAAAGAGGTGAGGCATTTTGCTGTCAAATCTTCTAAAGTTGCAGTCCCTGGACGCAAACTGGTGGGGACCCCCTCACGATTTTTTGTAAATGTTGCTAGTAATGTATGCAACCCCGTAATGAATGTATACAGCTCTCCAGTATACAGCGCCACCCCCAGTAACACATATACCAGTATACACAGCACCACACCCCTTAATACACAGACACATTATATTTCGCCAAGTAAAATACATACAGCATGCCAACATAGAGTATATAATACATACAGTGTGCTGCCATAGAGTATATAATATATGCAGCGCGCTGTCATAGAGTATATAATATATACAGCGTGCTGTTATAGAGTATATAATACATACAGCGTATGTATATAATACATACCGGGGCACATTTACTAAGAATGGTACAAACTGCACTCAGTGTGGCTGCTTGTGTATAATGCAGATGGCGCTAAATTAATGATGTCTGGCACACGTTTTTCATGAATCTGGCGCTCCCTGAAATGGCCTGACAGACTGCACCAACTCTCTTTCTGGTCCATCTTTAATATAGGGCTTCGAACTTGCATGTTTAATCCGGCAAACATTCCAACTGAGCACCAGAACGCCCCCTAATTTGTGTCGCAAACATATTTGTGGTTGACACTTCTTAAATACCTGTGCAAGCAGTTTACACTAGAAAGAACATGCAAGTCTACCAAGAAACTGGTGCAAAGCCCTTAGTAAATGTGCCCCACAGCGCAAACGCCATATAGCTTATAATACATACAGCGTGGCGCCATATGGTATATAATACATAGAGCATGCCACAATATAGTATATAATACAGCGTGACGCCATATAGTATATAATACAGCGTAATGCCATATAGTATATAATGCATACAGCGTAATGCCATATAGTATATAATGCATACAGCGTGCTGCCATATAGTATATAATGCATACAGCATGTCGCCATATAGTATATAATACATACAGCGTGCCGCCATATAGTATATAATACATACAGCATGCCGCCATATAGTTTATAACACATACAGCGTGCCGCCATATACTATATAACACATACAGAGTGCCGCCATATAGTAAATAACACATACAGCGTGCCGCTATATAGCATATAACACACACAGCGTGCCGCTATATAGTATATAATACATACAGCGTGCTGCCATATAGTATATAATACATACAGCGTGCCGCGATATAGTTTATGGCGTAAGCAAGCCGTATAAAAATATAGAGCATGATGTGGAATTAAGCCAAACCTTGATATCTATTCCAGTAGGAACAGACTTTCAACTTTAGACAGTGCTGGTTGGGTCTACTTAGCACAGTGTAGGGAAACGTGTGAATGCATCTTAAGGCTACATTCACATGGTGTATGGCGGCCAAACATCGGCGTTGAGGAGAGGAGCAGGGGATGAGCGCTGCTTACTCCCGCCCCTCTCCATAGAGTAACATAGGGCCCGGCGCCTTGTTCCGTCAAAAGATAGGACATGTCCTATCTTTCTACGGGCTACGGTGCGGTATGGTGCCACACGTGTGCTGCACCGTATGGCTCCCGTACAGTGTGTGAGGCCATTGAAGTGTATGGGGGACATATATACGCCATATATACGCCGTATATATACGTCCCCCATACGTTCGTATGAATGTAGCCTAAGGCTACACGATGTTTTTCATCCGTATGCAGCACGTATTTAACTCCTATTTATACGTCCCCATAGACTTCTAAGGGCATACGGAACGGAAATATGGGAGAAAATAGGACATGATCTATATTTTTAAATGTACAAATATTACATTTAGCGGGCGATACACCAGGGGCACCTCTCAAGTCAGCATTAGGAACATTTTTGTCATTACATCTGTATTTTTCTATGTATTGCTATATTTTTATATGGCTAATATACCGTATGGTATAGTACAGTGTTAATAGCAGCAATATAAATGGTTGGATCTATTGCAACCCGTAAAAAAATTCATACGGTTGTATGAAAGCAGCAATAGATTAACTAAACATGGCTCGCAAGAAATACCTCAAAATGGCAGATAATGATGGAACGTGAGATTGTCAAATTCTGGAGTACAAGAATTTTATCCTGTAATTTTGCATTAAATGAATTTGAAGGGAACCGGTCACTGCATTTCCATATATGCAGCCAGTGACAGTTTCCTATAGAGCTTCCTAACTGACTGACCCCCTTCTTTACGCTAAAAATTGTTTCGCTAACATCCACATAAATCACTTTTTATCATATGCTACCTGGAATCAAAGGGGGCGTGTCCTGCTCATCCGGCCTCTCCATCTAATACTCCGCATCCCTTATGCCTCTTTACTGGTCACAGTTCATGTCATGGGACCAGTGTGACATCATCTCAGATCCCTTAGCCTCTTAATAATAGCAAACTGTACCACATACATGTAGCTGTCCACATAAAGTCACTGCAGCGTCCATGGATTTTTACTCCTCTCCATCTTCCATGGAGGCTGCTGTGATTTCATGTAATCACATACAAGGTGTACAGTTTGCTATTATTAGAAGGCTAAAGGACCTGCAATGATATCACCATGCTCACATGTCATGAATGTAACACAAGGCACTGTGTAAAACAATGTACAAAATATTTCCCATCTGTACATAGAGCTTTATATGTCTGTAGTTGAATATTAGCAGACAGTCCCAAAGTACAAGGAGGCAGGGCAGTAATTTGAAGAGACACAGAGCTGTTAGTCACAATAATGGGGCATTGTTCACTCCCAACCTGAAAGAGAGAAGAGTTACAGATACCAGGCATGAGTTACTAAAGTTAATTTCATATCAGACGTCTGTAGTTAAGGTACAGTGCCCCACTGGCAGCTAATTCTAGATGATATGGGGAGAACTTGTAACCCTTTATCAGCAAGCATTGTTAGTCAGGGTAATTAAAATCTGGTGAAAGTTGCTCTTTTAATTGTCAAATTCCACAGTACCTAAATTCAAACTTGAATTAGGCAAATAATGCAGTAGCTGTATTTTAACCACAGTGAGAGGAAGGGTTTGTGGTTTTCCCATTGATTCTTTAATGCTCTATGTAAATACCTCGGTCTCAACACCCAGAGTGCCTTTAACTACTATGACATTACCAGTATTTTATTATTAATGTGTTTAGTATTATTTCTTTGTGTTGTAATTTATTTATATTATGTTATTATTTTAAGTACTTGCCCTAGCCTTGTACAGGACTATAACTACTATAATACTGCCCCCTATGTACAAGAATATAACTACTATAATACTGCCCCCTATGTACAAGAATATAACTACTATAATACTGCTCCTATGTACAAAAATATAACTACTATAATACTGCTCCCTATGTACAAGAATATAATTACTATAATACTGCCCCTTATGTACAAGAATATAACTATCTATAATACTGCCCTTATGTACAAAAATATAACTACTATAATACAGCCTCTTATGTACAAGAATATAACTACTATAATACTGCCCTTATGTACAAAAAGATAACTACTACAATACTGCTCCCTATGTATAAGAATATAATTACTGTAATACTGCCCCCTATGTACAAGAGTATAACTACTATAATACTACCCCCTATTACAAGAATATAACTACTTTAATACTGACCCCTATGTACAAGAATGTAATTACTATAATACTGCCCCCAATATACAAGAATACAACCACTATAATACTGCTCCCTATGTACAGGAATATAACTACTATAATACTGCCCCTATGTACAAAAATATAACTATTATAATGCTGCTCTCTATGTACAAGAATATAACTACTATAATACTGCTCCCTATGTACAAGAATATAACTACTATAATGTCCTGCAACGGGCAGGCAATTTTTTAGAAGATGGATCAATAAAGAAGTTTTTTTTACCTTTTACCAATCATATCTGAGTTTGGGAGGAAATTCATGCATCAGTACTACATGTTCTGCATTATTTTATATGGAAAATATGCAGGGCTAGTTCCTGATCAGTAGTAACTCCTTTCTAGTGCTTTTAAATTGAATTGCGTTTTAATATGCAAACTGCCCAATAATACCAAAATAAATAATTAGAAAATATGCAGCAGTCCTATGTTAGTAATAAATAAAAAAAATAGATAAATACATACATAGGGAGCACTGGGATTGCTGCCTGTTCCATAAGTATATATTGAGGCTCTGAATTTTCCATTTCTCTACATACATAAGGAGCCACTGGGTTTAACAGTCCAATGTTAAGTTTACACAGAACTGCTAGGAAACCATACCGTATATATTACACAGGACTGCTGCAGTCTGCCTGCTTTCTTTCTTTTCATAGGACTGCTACTTTTTTCAACATGTCAAGCAGTCTTATGTAACGAAAGAAAGCGGTCTAGCAACAGAAGTCCTGTGTAACTTATGGAGCAATAAGATGCAGCAGTCATACTCCAGTATTTTACACAGGACTGCTACAGCCTATTGTTCCATAGTTTACTTAGGACTGCTGAATTTCCCTCAATGTGACACAAACAGTACAGTGTAAAATGTTTTTAGATTTTTTACAAGACTGCCTGAGGGAGGGTGAGGCAGCAGTCCTATGTATGTAACTTACAAAGGACTGCTGCATTTCCCTCCATGTCAAGGAGACAGTCCCGTGTAAGTACAATAGTGCAGTTCTATACACAGGAGTGTCTGATAGAGATTGGGATCCTGCAGTCCTATGTACAGTGAGTGAATAAGTATCAGGGCTGTTTGTGGGATCAGGTGACACAGGAAGCTAAATGTAAGTGGAATGAGCAGAACTGAGAGCTCACCCAGCTGCCATCACCCATTACCCAGCATCCATCATCCAGCCAGGACTCCTGTGCTGCATCTTTATCTCCTCTTCAGTTCTTTCTGATGACAGATGGGAAGAAAGCAGGGGGATAGACAGGAGAAGCAGTGTGAGTGTCCAGCATCAGTGACTCCGCCCACATGCAACCTTTGACCTCTGGCCGGCTCTGTGGTGCTGCCTGCTGAAGCATGTGTAAGCTGTGAGCAAACAGCAGCACTGGCACACAGGAAACTCCATAGATACCTGACACCTTCACAGCTGGAACATCGACTCAGCAGGGTCAGTTTCAGTAAGCCTGAGGCAGTGGTTCAGGCATTGTGCGCGCACCCACAGAGAGGGCTCTGCCTGTCCTCTCTGGCACGTGTGCCATAGGTCGCCACCACTGCCCTAGGGGCATGATCACAGTTTTGGATCTGCTAAATATTGGGAAAGCAGGAACTCATATACATTACATCAATATAATACACAGAGTTCTGTTGCCAGCAATGTGGTCAGCCCGAAACACAGAACTTCCCATGATCCATAATCACAGTTTAAGGACTAAAATCCACTGGCTGTGATCATTCTCATCATCTTAGACTGCTGGTTTGTCAAAACCTCAGTGGACATGCGATTTTCGCCAATTTCCCCACATTTGGAATTTTTTTCCTAGTATACGGCATGGAATAATACATTTGTGAAAATATGCAGAAAATATGCTTTAAATTCAGTAAAAAAAAAAAACTATTAAAATTAAGTAAAAGATAGAAAAAATGAAAATATTAGATGAGAAACTAATGAATACTCTTAAACCTTTTGCTTTCACACCATAATTTAATCAAGAATAAAGTACTATCATTCTACATGTCCATATAGACCAATCAAGCAATGTCTTTGGTTCTAAACAAAGGAGGAGCTACACACAATCTGCATTTGACCAGTAAAGAAAGGGAGGGGGTGTGTCATCTACCATATAAGAGCCCACCATACACTTGTCTTCTTACTACTCTCATCTTACATCTTATCATATCTTACATGGAAATGGTGATGGCATAGACTTCAGAAATATTTTCTTGTGCCCTGCCTGTTGGAGTAAAATCAGTACTATATTGACCAGATGGAGATCCTGCAGCGATCAATTTCAGTGCTACTTTGTTCCGAAGAAAAATGGTTTGGGGGGGGGGGGGGCAAACAAAATATGTCTCCCTCCAGCAACTCATGTTTTTGAAAGATATTATGGAGCCTGTCACTTATGCAAAGTTTTTTCCTTGAAACACTCTTTTATAACTTTGTTAATGGTAATGCTTGCCACATTTTGAATTTTGATTTCCCTTTACAGCACTACAGATAACTTAACGGACTTGTTGGTCCATCTTCCGATGCTGTGCTAAGTCCTGTTCAAGAAGACACTCACTCCTCTTGAACAAACTTCCCAACTTCAAGAGACCGCACTAGAGTTTCTGCAGCTGCAAAATACCACCAGGGTCTAGTCTTTTTGGGCTTGGAGGCCCCTGGATTCCCTTTGGAACCTGAGTGGCTGTCTGAGTGCAGTATGGTGCTTGTCGGGGTCATGGTAACTGGGTAGATTTGCAAATAAAGATAATGATGTTGTGGATGGACAATAGTTCTCCCAGGGAAAAAGTGTAAGGATCCCTAGGTGATGGTAAATGGGTTGTCCTTGATGTCAACCGCAACTTACAGTTCCTTTATTCCAGAACAATGCAACAGCCACAACTGCAGATAACAGTTCAACTGGCTCAAGGTAGCTTGTTGAATGATGTCCGGCAAAGGTTGCTCACATTCTGGGTTAGGTAGCTTTAGGCTGGAGATAAGTGACTGTTTTTGCAGCAGGGTTTTAGGCAGGCTCTTAAAGGCAGAGACCTACAGGCCTGGTATTTCTGCAGGTCATGTTTCTGGGCAGCAGGCCTTAGACACATTTTCTTCATCTGAAACTCAGGAGAACTTTCAGGCCACATGGGGTTTTAAAAACTCACCTTGTGAGGTGACAAGCTCATCCAACCAGAACCTTTCTAACAGAGTTGATTAACAATACACTTAATTTGTCAGAATAAATAACAGGCAGATATTAACTAGCTGCATTACTGTTTATAGACACTAGATGGCTCGCTGAGGAAATCAGTTTCAATGATTCCCATTATATCTATTAGGAGTTGTATTTCACAACTTACTGCATTGACAGGGGTGTTGCATACCTCCTTGGTAATTGAATGAGCTTCCCACAGCTCAGCTATGGACCTGTTGGGAGTTAAAGTGGGGCTGGAAAACAGAGGCACAGCCTCAACGAGGTCAAGGAATGCAACAAACCTGGAAGGGTAAAATAAAGTGCACTTTTGTAAAGTGACTAGGCAATAAACTTGGTATAGTATACCCAAGTGTGAAAGACAAATCGCCAACGGTCCAGGTTATTTGCACCAGGGAAGTATCGGACTAGGTACAGTACATATAGCACAAGTACAGTTGGAAGCTACTTTCCATTAAACCAACAGTTTTTTCGGGTAAGGTGTGGTGTAATTTCCTGAAATCCACTCCGTGCACCAAAGCCTGAAAATTAGTTTTAAGACACTTCACCTAGGTGACAATCATATACACATGAAATACACATCTGTCACCTGTCATCGTGTGGTGTTACCCTAGCATGCAACATTTAAGTGTCACTGCTTAGACACCCTAGTCCCCTACATGAATGCTGAGCTCAGGATTGCTATATATTTTCCATACATTAGAGACAGAGACAGTCCAATACAGTCCATTCCACAAAGCTGAAAAGCCTGGTAAAAAGGTGAGTGCAATATGTAGTAAAGTAAACTTTACTATATGTGCAAAACACCTATTAGCATTAAATGGCACAATGAGTACATGGCTTTTGTAAGACATTGTTTAATGTTACATAGCAATATTACTTTTGACAGTAATGATAATTAGAGTCATTTTTCTGGAAAAGAAAGGCAAATACTCATAATGGCAATAATTATACCAATATTTTGAGTCATTTTTCCATAGAGAAGTAATGACTATAATTCTTTTAGAGTGCTCTGATACATTAGAGTCCATTCACTGGTAGTTAGTTACGCTCTGCTTTCAGCCAAGAGGGGTGCTTTAAAGCACAACGCGGGAGGAGTCCAGCAATGTCTCTGGCTTTCAGTACAAAATATAAGAGTCTCAGGACAGTTTCGGGCTTTGGATACAATTAGGGAATTATGGGCTCAACCCAACCTGGAAGAAAGCAATGTCATAGTTACACAGTAATAAAGTACATGATAAGGCCTCATCAGCATCTGGTGCTTGAAATGGAAGCTGCAGGCATAGGAGCAGGAACTGCAGCATGGACATCATCAGCCCGGGTGCAGACAGCAGTGGCTGGATCTGTCCTCTGTTCACCCGGTCACAGCTAGTGGTATAAACTCAAACAGCAGCAATAGGTGCAAGAGCAGCCAGGATGTCATCTGACATAGCTGTGGCTGTAGCAGGACCTCAGATGGTGGGAACATATACTATAGGGGTATGATGCTGGAACACATACTGATACAGCTGGAGGGTAAACCTGTGAAACAAGCTCTCACTGCCTGAAGTGTCATTTGCTGGAATCATCTCAGCAGGAACATCAAAAACACTGGTGGGCTTTGGAACTGCTGACAAGGGACTTCCAAAAGCTGGAGTTGGAAGAGCGGTAAGGTTATCTGCGACAGTAGGCAGCTCAGCGAAAAAGGGAGGCAGGCTCTTTTGTGACCGAACTTCGGTAGCTGGGGGCACTGTAGAGCACATGATAGTAGCTTTAGATTCTTCTCCATTGCTGACAGAAGGAGGAGGGTTATTCCCGGACTAACCTGCAGCTGTTGGGTGCGCTGTGGAGTTTGCAGTGGTGACCTGTTTAGCTAGCAGGCCATTCACACCCATCAGCACCGGCTTCTTGGCAGGTGTTCCTGGGTACTTTTCAGACTGGTCAGGGTCTGCCAAGGGAGTTTTGAGCTTTTTTATTGCAGCTCCACTGGTGGATAGATCCAGGGAGTAGAAGGGTCCTCCGGCTCCTGAGTCCCTGAAGCAGAAACAGAAGAACTCCAGGGCAAATGGAGGGAGGAGCCCCATTGAAGAAGAGGCTCTGTAAGGAGGGGGAATAGCAGTCTCAATTGAAGCAGATGGCTGTTGCTGGAAATTCGTCATTTTAGGTTTAATGCAGGAAATGGTGGCAAGAGGTGCACCAGACAGAGGGGCCTGATGCTACTGGGCAGGCCATGTGACACATGGTCCCTGACTCTGGCCGATGTTCGTCTAACTGGTAGTGCAGGAGACAGCATGTGGAGGAATCCAAGATGGACAATACACCCTTTTCCTTGCCGGATAGCTACAGCGCTTATCTTCTCCTCTGAGGCACTTCATGCCAGTAGGGCGGGGCCGGTGTATTTCCCGGCAGGAGCTTTGGAGGGCTGAATTTTCTTTTCTCTCCCACCAGTAACTTTTGGCAGGATAAGCATGTACAGACTGGTTTTCCTGCCAGTAACTTTTGTAGGACTACAACTTGTTGCATTGCTTTGCAAGGATTTACACGTTCAGTGCCGGAGCAGCATTTAACGGAACAACAGAGTTACACAGACTGATAGCAAAGTTCAAATCACAATAGTGGCCTTAACCCATTGTATTAGCAGGTAGATTTGAAAGAAAAGAGGGAGATGCTGCAGATGGCTGATAGTTCTCCCTGGGGCATTCTCAAAGACAGGGGTAAGGATCCCTGGGTGATGGTAAATTTGGTGCCCCTGATATTATCAGCTTGCAGCAGGGATATCACAGAGATAGGAGATGTCAATAATAAACTTATAGTTCCTTATTCCAGAAAACGGCAACGGCCACAACAGCAGATAACCAATTGGTTCAAGATAGCTGATTGGATGGTGTCTGGCAACTGGTGTCCGTTTACTCACAGCCTGGAGATGAGTGACTACTTCCAAGAGCCTGCCTTAAATCCTGCTGCTGAAGCAAACCTACAAGTAGAGATGGGTGAATTTTTCAAAAATTTGATTCGCCGAGTTTGATTAATTTTCTGACAGAATTCGATTTGACGTGAATTAAATAATGGCAAATCACATTAAAAAACAGGTATTTCCTGGTTGCAGAGAGCCTGTAGGGTGTTGTAGAATGTTGTACCATGCTCAAATATGCATAGGGAGCATGGTTTGGTCTTCACAAAATGCTGTGTTTTAGTATGACACGCACATGACAGCTGCCGCTCTTAGAATCGCTTCACTCTTCAATTTCATGGGCACTTACAGGGGCCTACTTGACCAAATAAGTGAAGTGGGAACACAGCCTGACAAGGTAACGTCTGTGCCAGCTCGACAGGAATGAGTTGAGGGCCAAGATCCCACTATAACATCAAAGAGTGCACTCTTTTTACACGGAAATCAGATGATTCCATAGATAACAAGAGAACCTGTTCTGTTAAATGCTGATACATGTAGAAACCCCCCTAAAGAGTGGAGAGGGTGTCGGCAGTAATTTTTCATTGACGTCACTGATCATTTTGCCCTTCTTTTCATCCGTCAGTGTCCGCTTTCAATCGGTCAATAATCCATCAGCATTGCTAAAAGCCAAAAACAAACAGGAGTTGATCCAAAACAGAGATGACCAGTAAATGGGATATTTGCATGTCATCTGTGTTCTATATCCACTCCTACTTTTTGCTATCAATCCTAAAGCTTTTCATTCCTTCTGACAGATGAAATGCAGGGGAAAACCAAACACAGTTGCAACGTCATAGAGTTGTGGAGGCTGGAAACAGCATTATGGAAATCACAGGGTGTTCCAGGGAGACAGCGGTCAGTTGGCAGCAGCATGAGTAGGCCGCAGAGTGGCACAGTGACAAATTATAGAGGTGGCAGCAACATCGTAGGCCACAGAGTGGCAGAATGACAGTGTGGAAGTGGCGGCAGCAGCAGAAAGAATTGAAATTTGGGGAATACAGAACCCCAAAATCTGACACCCTGGACTTTGAGAAAAAAATCACTCCACCAACTATGTGGATTTGACACTGATTTATTGATATCTACTTTAGCAACAAAAACAAATTGAAATTTGGGGAATACAGAACCCCAAAAACTGACACTCTGGACTTTGAGCAAATATCACTCTATCAGCTACTGAGTACAAGCAGCTAGATGCTTGAGACAGCACATGCAGTGTGAAATTGGGATTGCAATTGGCCGTCTGTTTTTATAGGGCTGTGACATCACAGAAGCCTGCCGGTCGCTGATTGGCTTACATGTCTGCACAGGTGATCGAGGGTGTTCCTTTCTCCTTCCCAGAGTTATCTGCCCCATGTAACACGTTGCTCTCACTGCCATTTTGCTAATTAAAACACCTTGCCGACCGAGGACGAACTATATCGTCCTCGCGCGGCAAGGGGTGTATGGAGAGAGCTCACGAGCTGAGCTCTCTTCATACCCAGCGGGTAACGGCTGTATAATACAGCCAACACCCTCCTGTCACTGCCACGGTTGGTGCTGGCACCGATCCCGGCAGTTAACCTGTTAAGTGCCACGGTCGAACCCGACCGCGGCACCTAACTTACAGTTAAATGGCTGCCGCCATTTGGATTCCCGATCGCCGCCCCCTGGAACGTCATCGGAGGGCGGCGATCGGTTGCTATGGCAGCCTAGAGTCTCATTGAGACTTGTAGGCTTGCCAGGTGCAATGATTTCTAATAGCCACCAGAGGGCAGGCTATTAAAAATCATTGCAAAATAGCTATATACTGCAATACAGTAGTATTGCAGTATATAGTATTAGCAATCGGACCCTGCAGGGTTAAATTACCCTGGAGGATCTAAAATAATGGTAAAAATTTTTTAAAAAATTGTAAAAAAAAATATGAAAAAATAGCAAAAAAAGGAAAAGTTTAAATCACCCCCTTTTCCCTAGAACTGATATAAATATAAATAAACAGTAAAAATAATAAACACATTAGGTATCATTGCGTCCCAAAATGTCCGATCCATCAAAATATATTAGCGATTTTTCCCAGCGTTTAACCCCGTAACAGAAATTGGCGCCCAAAGTCAAAAATGCCACTTTTTTCAATTTTGAAAAATATTAAAAATTTGATAAAAAGTCCTAAAAACCTAAAAATGAAAGCGTTAAAAACATCATCAAAAGTAGCCAAAAATGACACCACCCACAGCTCCGTACACTGAAGTCTGAAAAAGTTATTAGTGCCAGAACATGGCAAAATGAAGAATTTTTTTTTTTGTACAGAAGGCTTTAATTTTTTTAAATGTATGAAAACATTATAAAACCTGTACAAATTTGGTATCCTTGTGATCATACCAAACCAAAGAATAAAATAGACATGTGATTTGGGGTGCTCAGTGAAAGCTATAAAATCCAAGCCTACAAGAAAACTGCGCAAATGCGTTTCTTCATCATTTTCACTGCATTCTGAATTTTTTTCCCGCTTCCCAGTATACGGCATGGAATAATAAATACCATCACTATGAAGTTCAATTTGTTACGCAGAAAATAAGCCCAAACAGAGCTCTTTACATGGAAACATAAAAAAGTTACAGATTTTTGAAGGTGAGGAGTGAAAAATTAAAATGCAAAAACAAAAAAGGGCCATGTCCCTAAGGGGTTAAGGGGGGGGGATTTGTCCCCACGAATCACCAGTAACTTTGGATTTGTGCCAAAATGAAGTTTTCCTGAAATTCTAAATGAATTCCACTTCGTTAGAATCGACACATGTGCTTCAGACACATGTGTTTCATTTAAAGCTCAGGAAAGAACTGAGAAGAAAAGCCACAAATGGCCAAATGTTCTACATGGAAACCAAGTCAGCAAAACTCAACCTATTTACAATCAATTAGAATGCACTCCCAAAACAGTAACTGAACAACCATTTGCTCTCTCCTGGAATCATAGTGGCTATAGACATGTTCTCTTTACACTCTAAGCACTTATTTACCATATTATTTAGCACTTATAAATCTAATTGTCTAGTACTTTAATTATATTCAATGGGTAAATTTTCCAGTAGACCAAGTGGAGTAACTACACATTGTAAAGCCTGAGCCATAATTAGTAGATTAGTCAAATATTCTATCTGAATTTCCATACAAGCTCTGGCTACTTGTGACTCTTAAACAAAATATGGTTTATCGGCGCAAAAGACCTTAAAAAATAGAGTGTGAGTACCTTCGCCAGTTTCTCTAGAGGAGTAACCCACTTAATTCCCCCCAAAACTGTATAAAACACATGTATAAAGAAGATCAAAACCAGCGGTGGAAAAGGGCAAATAAAAGCAGTAAATAGCTTTCTCAAAATAAAGGTTGTGAATAATAATCTACCTGTACGATGTAGCCGAGATGGAGTTTGAAGGTGAAATGAAGGTGTACAGGAGTCTTTAATTGTGGAGTTCTCCAGTACTTCTGTATCACTTAGTTTCTCTAGTTTCTCACTGATTTTTTAAGATGTCCAAGGTCTCAGAATACCAGATAATAAACAAAAAACAATAGGAAGATAATCCAAATTTAAAATCCACATGAACTTCCACAAAGAACTTGCTCTGAAAGTGTCACGCACGAGGGATTGCCCCGGCCAGTGGCTAATCATTGCTTACAGTTCTGGAAGAGTGATGTCACTCGTTTTAAATTTTCAAAGAAAGCAAAAAATAATATTGATAATGACTTAATACTATTAAGCCATGACCTTATTAAAACACTTGAAAAATATTTAAACATTGAAATGAAAATCTTATGGGAAATTTCATCTCTGTAAAAGTACCTAGAATATGATATTATTCCAAAAGGTCTTGTGCACATGATATGGGGGAGTAAATGGTCATTTGAGAATGGGACTATTTGTGCCATAATTTCTCCAAACAAACAGTGCTATTTACTATTGATAATGGTTTTATAAACAGCTATTTAAAGTGAATGAACAAATTCTACACTTGTTTGAAATAATAATACCATATAAAGAACATCCTGAAATTGTACATCTGGCAAAAAAAAAATTATTGAGGCAAAAAAAAAGTTCTAAATTCCAACGAGACTTAGTCCCACATGAACGTTCCAATATTTTGAGCCATAATGAATTAATGTCCAATTGTTCCAATACTTTTAGCACTACATGTACCTCTAAATCCCCAAATTTCAATTGTCACAAACCACTAGAAAGATATCTCTATACTAATAGAAAATAGGTGTGATGCATTGGTAAAACAAAAGTTATAAAAAGTACCGATATTGAGAATCATGACAAAGAAGACGGGGACAGTGTTCATGAAATCCGAAGAGAGTCAAATGAAGATAATAATACGATTAGGAGTAATCCCAACACGAATAAGAATGAGCAACAAAAATTAAAAAAAAATCTGAATGCTACTAAAATTAATAACAATAGAACAAACAAAAAAGGCAATCAAGAATACAAATACAAGAAAATTAAGAATTTTTTCCTGCAACCGAAAGAAGGGGAAACGGGGATGTAGAGGAGAGAAACTAACCCAAAAGAAGAAGAAACACTAGTTAAATAAAAACCATGAATAAAATGTATCAACAGAACAGAAAATTTATGATCCGAGTCGTTATTTTTTAACCGCAGAAGAAGAATGCTTCTTACAAAAAGGCTTGAAATTTGCCCCTACAAATACTTTCAATAAATTCAATGCATCTATTTGTTTAAAACAATTCATGGGAAAATGAACCATTAAAAAATATTAAAAAAAAACAAAACAAATCAAGTAACAAACAAATACACAACCATCAGCCAATACCGTTAAGCATACATCGTTGAGTCGGAAGTCATCCCCTTAACAAATATTCAGAAGCTATTAACACATTCCAATTTCTTAAACAGTAGGAAAGTTACCAGTCCAAACAGACCTAAGGAGAAAATCTCACTAGGAAAGAAAAGAATGCTATTTATCTTTAGAGAAAAATAAAGTAATTATTATCCATTCAGCAGCGAAGGGTGGAGTATTGCAGTCCTAAATTATAAAAATAGAAAATTGAAAAAGGATTCCACCATGATATTTAAAAAAGATCTAGATTTGTTGGTAAAAAGGGAAAATAATTGGAATATTAAATAAGGAAGAATCTCTTTATATTAATTGTCAATCACTGAGAATTTCAGTTACATATTATAAGATTAATAATTCTTGTACATAACCCCGGGTAGTGATTATTTTGGGGATTGGATACCAAACCTTTCTGAATACCGTATATTCCGGCGTATAAGACGACCTGGTGTATAAGACGACCCCCCTACTTTCCTCTTTAAAATATAGAGTTTAAAGGGCACCTACCACCACAAATCTACCTATAAAGTAGATCGGGTGGTAGGTGAATCAATGGGACGTGAGGATAGCCCTTTTAAGGGCATGCGCAGACGGCAGGATCGGCGGACGAGGGCGCGCAGCTACGAGCAGCTGCGCGCCGAACATGGTGAGTAGGAGGGGTAATGTGGCTACCGGGGCGTGGAGTAGCTGCCTCGTGTAACCTCAGATGCGGCTACTCCACGCCCCGGTAGCCGCATAAGTAAATTAACATATATAAGTAATAAAAGTTTATAAAACAGTGCGGGGACGTGAGGATTAGCCCTTAAAAGGGCTATCCTCACGTCCCATTGATTCACCTACCACCCGATCTACCTTTATAGGTAGATTTGTGGTGGTAGGTTTCCTTTAAGATATATTCGCCGTATAAGACTACCCCTTTTCCAACGCATACAAAACACCGGTAAAAATAAAAAAAAAAACAGATTTGAATTTAACATGGTCCTTTTTTTAATGTAAATTCTTATGACATGCAGGTATATAGCAGGAAAACTGTCGCTCATAAACATAAGGCATACAACAACAACATTACCATTACAGCACAGCCCCCAGTAGTATACAGCACAGCCCCCAGTAGTATACAGCACAGCCCCCAGTAGTATACAGCACTGCCCCCAGTAGTATACAGCACTGCCCCCAGTAGTATACAGCACAGCCCCCACTGGTATACAGCACAGCCCCCACTAGTATACAGCACAGCCCCCACTAGTATACAGCCAGCCCAGCATTAATAGAAAATAATAAACTTATATACTCACCCTCCGGTGGCCCCGACCTGCAGCGCTGCTCCCCCAATGTCCGCGTGTGTCCTCTTCTGGCTTCGTGCCGGGCGCCGCCATTGTTCTCCCCTGGACAGCGCCTAGTATGACGCGCCGCTGCTGACGTCATACTAGGCGCCGCCCCGGGGTAAGGAATGGCGGCGCCCAGCAGAAGAAAGAAGACTGCGCGGAAGACGATCCGCGCAGACATCGGGGCCAACGGAGGGTGAGTATGCTAGCACCGATCGCGGGTGTTACCGGTAAGCCTTTGCTGCAATATGCAGCAAAGACTTACCGGCTATGGAGAGGGCTCAGCCCGTGAGCCCTCTTCATGTACCGGGACCCGCCGTATAAGACGATTACCGGCGTATAAGACGACCTCAGAGAAGACAGAAGATTTTTCTGTCTTCAAAAGTCGTCTTATACGCCGGTATATACGGTATTTAGATCATCAATTGCAGAAGTATGTGCAAATTCTCCCTGCTTACTTATGTGATGCTAAACACATTCTACAGATTCTTAACGAGTTGAAATGGAAAAGACATTGTATGATAGGACATTAGACACAACTTCACTTTATGTTGTTATAGAGCATAATAAAGGTTGTCAATAAGTTCAATATTTTTTTTAGAAAAGAGTTGTGACTTCCATGATATGCAGGTATATTATGTTTTTTGGAATGTATACAGTTCACACTTGAACAATTATTTTTTTTACGCAGAAAATCAGCCGTCACACAGCTCTGTACACGGAAAAATCAAAAAGAGCAAAAAAACCTTGCGTCCTTAAAAGGGGTTAAAAGGATAGTTCAGAAACACTGGAACATATTGACACAGGATAAATGGATATGATAATTAATACCAAAACATCATAGATTTATATTTAGAAATGCAGGAAATTTGGGAAGTAGTTGCCCCCACTACACAAAAAAGACAAATAAAAAGAGAACCTATGGAAAACAACAATAATATTTTTTGCATAAACAAGGGTTCTATCCTTGTAAGCATTGTTTAATGTAAGATTAATATAAGTTCAAAAACCACAATATTGCCATACAAGAGGTATTATTTATTGCATTCAATGCCCTTGCTGGAAGTTATATATAGGGAGGACTAAATGCTCTTTAGAGAGAGGATGGCCAGCAAAACTATTTTTAATGTTCTGCATATGTTTCTTTACTCTTGTTGTTAAACATTTCAAGAATAAACACATTGTATTTGGCATATAAAAAATACGACAAAATTGGAGGTTAGGGGACTAAATCCAACAGAGGTCCAGGATGTAAAGTCAATGGATATTTGATTAAGATACATTAGCCCCTAATGGTCTCAATCAGGAAATTGAACTATTTGATTTTCAATAATAATATTTTTATAGCTTTTTATAACTTAAAATATTTATTTTAAGCGGTTAAGGACCGGGCCCTTTCCTGTTTTTTCATTTCCATTTTTCACTCCCCACATTCAAAAATCTATAACTTTTTTATTTTTACACGTAAAGAGCTGTTTGATGGCTTGTAAGAAATTGCACTTCATAGTGATGGTATTGAATATTCCATGGCGTGTACTGGGAAGCGGGAAAAAAATTCCAAATGCAGTAAAAATGGTGAAAAAACACCATTTGCGCCATTTTCTTGTGGGCTTGGATATTAAAGCTTTCACTGAGCACCCCAAATGAAATGTCTACTTTATTCTTTGGGTTGGTATGATTACGTGGATACCAAATTTGTATAGGTTTTATAATGTTTTCATGCATTTACAAAAATTAAAACCTCCTGTACAATTTTTTTTTTATTTTGCCATCTTCTGGGGCTGGCGGTGGTGTCATTTTCTGTGACATTTGAAAATATTTTCAATTATATCATTTTTAGGACTGTACGACCTTTTGATCACTTTTTACAGATTTTTTTTATATTTTTCAAAATGGCAAAAAAAATGCCATTTTCGACATTGGGCGCTATGCGCCGCTATCTTTTTGAGGCTGCTGGCAGCCATTGCTGTGATAACACCCACGATCGGTGCTAGCAATATGCAGCAAAGACTTACCGGCTATGGAGAGGGCTCAGCCCGGCGGGCGGTCGCGAACCAGTTAACAAGGAGTTATGATTTTTCCTCTTTTATGAATACATATACACTCACCGGCCACTTTATTAGGTACACCATGCTAGTAACGGGTTGGACCCCCTTTTGCCTTCAGAACTGCCTCAATTCTTCGTGGCATAGATTCAACAAGGTGCTGGAAGCATTCCTCAGAGATTTTGGTCCATATTGACATGATGGCATCACACAGTTGCTGCAGATTTGTCGGCTGCACATCCATGATGCGAATCTCCCGTTCCACTACATCCCAAAGATGCTCTATTGGATCTGGTGACTGTGGAGGCCATTTGAGTACAGTGAACTCATTGTCATGTTCAAGAAACCAGTCTGAGATGATTCCAGCTTTATGACATGGCGCATTATCCTGCTGAAAGTAGCCATCAGATGTTGGGTACATTGTGGTCATAAAGGGATGGACATGGTCAGCAACAATACTCAGGTAGGCTGTGGCATTGCAACGATGCTCAATTGGTACCAAGGGGCCCAAAGAGTGCCAAGAAAGTATTCCCCACACCATGACACCACCACCACCAGCCTGAACCATTGATACAAGGCAGGATGGATCCATGCTTTCATGTTGTTGACGTCAAATTCTGACCCTACCATCCGAATGTCGCAGCAGAAATCGAGACTCATCAGACCAGGCAACGTTTTTCCAATCTTCTACTGTCCAATTTCGATGAGCTTGTGCAAATTGTAGCCTCAGTTTCCTGTTCTTAGCTGAAAGGAGTGGCACCCGGTGTGGTCTTCTGCTGCTGTAGCCCATCAGCCTCAAAGTTCGATGTACTGTGCATTCAGAGATGCTCTTCTGCCTACCTCGGTTGTAACGGGTGGCAATTTGAGTCACTGTTGCCTTTCTATCAGCTCGAACCAGTCTGCCCATTCTCCTCTGACCTCTGGCATCAACAAGGCATTTCCGCCCACAGAACTGCCGCTCACTGGATGTTTTTTCTTTTTCGGACCATTCTCTGTAAACCCTAGAGATGGTTGTGCGTGAAAATCCCAGTAGATCAGCAGTTTCTGAAATACTCAGACCAGCCCTTCTGGCACCAACAACCATGCCACGTTCAAAGGCACTCAAATCACCTTTCTTCCCATGCTGATGCTCGGTCACTGATCACTGCAGGAGATTGTCTTGACCATGTCTACATGCCTAAATGCACTGAGTTGCCGACATGTGATTGGCTGATTAGAAATTAAGTGTTAACGAGCAGTTGGACAGGTGTACCTAATAAAGTGGCCGGTGAGTGTATATTTGTATATTAAATAGAAAATAAAATTAAAATGTAGTTGTTTTTAAAATATAAAATATATCACTATGAATTTTTATGAAAACGAGAGCTAAATTCTAAACCCTGATACAAATTAAACTAATATTACATGGAGTTAAGTATAGATGATGTAAAACTAGTGAAATGATAGTAAGGCAAGTAGAACTATAGCTCACAGCAATGTTAGCAGTTGCAATGAACCTCTAAATAAGGAAGTACTTGTGATTCCATCAACCTTATATTTTCTGACAAAGAAAGAAGTGTTCTTTTGAAATGCGTTGAGATAAGAAGAATCTTCTTGGACGGCCCATAGTATGTGTGACATGACTCTTCTGGTGACTCGCCATTCGGAAGTCCTGCGTGTGGGAGAAATTCAGAGCAAGTTCCTTGTGGAAGTTAATGTGGATTTTAAACCTTTGGATTATCTACCTATGTTTTTTTTCTGGTATTCTGAGATCTTGGACATCTTGAAAAAATCAGTCAAATGGAAACGGAAGTACTGGAGAATTCCACAAATAGAGAGTCCTGTGCACCTTTATTTTCACCTTGAAGCTCCATATCAGCTTCATTATACAGATAGCTTTCTCCAAACAAAGGTTGTGAATAATAATCTACCTACTGCTTGTGACTTTTGCTCATTTTGAGTCAATTCCAATGTACGGTCTTAGAAATGTGATTCCAATACTATTACAGAATTTGAAATCATATTTCTAGAAGTTGATTAAGACTTTTTTTAACTTACCGTATTTTTCGGCCTATAAGGCGCACCTCTAATAAATGCCTGCTAAGCCATCTAGGTTCATATATAAGGAGCACTGGAGTATAAGGCGCAGGATTAAATGCAGTACCTAAAAATGACCAGCAGGTGGCAGACCTGTGCACAGTTCAAGCCAGCTACACTTTCCGGGAAACTTGTCTTCAGCGTGTCAGAGAGCTCCGATCTCAGAGGTATGGGCTGCTGGGGGTTAATGCAGGGTGATGCAGCAGGGGTTAAGCGGTCTCCCTCTGCCCCTCCTCAGCCAGGGTGTTATTCCTGTGGGGTTCCCTGTGGCTCCTTCTCTTTCCCCTGTTACAGGGCTGGCAGGTATGGGGGATTGTTTACTGATGATGATTGCCTCGTGGTCGGCACTATGGCGGCTCCGGTCTCTCCCTGCTAGGGGAGGCAGGATGGGGGCACTTCAGGAGCTAGGGACCCTGTATACTGTGTGGGAAGGTGCAGGAAATTTCTGGGGTTGGAGCTTTTAAACACTGGTAAATGTACAGTACATCTTGTCTGTAGTACATTTCTGTATAAGTTCATATATATATAAGGTGCACTGGCCTATGAGGTGCACCTTTGATTTCAGAGAAAATTAAAGGAAACCTACCACTTGAAGTGGCAGGTTTAAGATGGAAATACCGAGCACCAGCTCAGGGTGAGCTGGTGCCGGAGCTTATTTTTGTTAGTGTTTTAAACGACGGTATCGCGGTTTAAAACACTTTTTAAACTTTATAGCCGGCGCAGGGAGGTACGCGCTCGGCGCTTACCATGCGCGCGGCTACATAGGAACTGAAGGAGAGCCGCGCATAAGCGCCGAGCGCGTACCTTCCTGCATCGGCTATAAAGTTTAAAAAGTGTTTTAAACCGCGATACCGCGGTTTAAAACACTAACAAAAATAAGCTCTGGCACCAGCTCACCCTGAGCTGGTGCTCGGTATTTCCATCTGAAACCTGCCACTTCAAGTGGTAGGTTTCCTTTAAAGGATTTTTGGTGCGCCTTATAGGCCGAAAAATACGGTAATTGCCTTTTTACCAAGATAACCTATGGTGTTTAAATCTGATTGCAATGAATTAATGTTCATTGTTTTAATCAAAGATCCAAAAGTTTCTATTCCTCCTTAAATATCCTGTGTTATTCCTCTCTTAGTTCTTGATTTGGTTGCAATACTTTTCCTAAACCACCGTTCTAAACCTTCTTCCATGTTGACAAGATGTTTTCCACACTCAGGATACAAAGAGGATATTTTCCCATCCGAAATATTATATTTCCACATTATTGTGGGAAATTATCATCACTTAAAGGAGGCCAAGACTTATGGTGGTTAATCTGGAAAAGATTAGATGGTTTCAATTTAACCCTGTACAAGCCCTATTTGTAGATGACCACACAGTGACTTTAACAGATTCACATTGCATGTAATAGTTCATAATTAATATGCAACACTGATATATCCTTAAATCATGAGGAGATGGTTGATCTTAATAAAAAAAAAAATTATGAAGCCATTTAATATTCCCAACAAGACCTTTTTGGATCACATATTGGACTGTTAGAGAAACTACCCAAAATTATGTTTCCTTTAGTACAAGTTCAAATTGATTCAGAAGGTATTTACAACCTTGTGTTGCATTTTAAAAATAGTATATCAGTTTTTTTCCTGCATATTAACCACTCTAAGGACAATTAATATAGTCCATTATAAAATGTTCCCATGTACCTGTACTATTGTTATTTATAAATGTTCCCTGCAATTGTGTAAACACTATTTTGGGACCTGCTTGTGCATTTAATTCTACGCGTGTGTCATGTACAAAATGTATTTCAGTACAAAATTTTGTCCCATAGCCCATACAAAGACTTCCTGAAACGTCTCCAGACTGTATCCTCTTCTTTCTCTTGTAATAATTGAAGTGTTTTGATTGCAATCAACAATACTGTTCTTGAAAAGTTCCGTAGGGACAATAACCAAAACCATCAACAAAAGCAATGCTCCAATTCCAAAACAACTCATTTCCGAACCCATCTTATGTTGTTGCAGATCTTTGGTTCCTTGAAGAGTTTTATTTCCTTGCAAAAACAAGCAGTATCACTATTTTGGTACATACAATTTACATTGATCAACATCTACTCACAATTTCTGCTGCCTGGGAGCTCTTTGTACAAGAATTATTACATGTCCCAAAGTGTCAATAATTTCAAAGGGACCTTAACAATTGCTTTCCCAAAGTCCACTCTCCCTGAAGTTCTAATCATTAGTGAGTGATGTGGCACCATGCGTTGCATTTTGTATGTGGAAGAATTGTGTTTAAATTGTCCAACAATAACGGTAATCACTTGGACCTGGAATTGCATTCTTTTGAAGAGTTGACAAGAATAGTTCATTTGGAAAAATTAATGTCATATATCTCCCAGTCATTAATTGAAATAGGGTGTATTGGGTTGTTGAGGAAATAGATCCTCTTATACTCATCAAAACAAAGGGTACTCCATCAAACCAAGTATTCCCATACTTTCCACAATTCCGGGGGATTTATAGATGATAGAGTAAATGAAGCTGATGTTGTACCTCTAGAATAGAACAAACGATTTGAAAAATCTTCTTCTGTAAAATGATTTCCCCTGTCCGAAGTAATGTTTTTTGGGATCCCAACTAGAGATGAGCGAGCACTAAAATGTTCGGGTGCTCGGTACTCGAGCCGAACATTTCCCGATGCTCGAGTGCTCGTTTCGAGTAACGAGCCCCATTGAAATCAATGGGAGACCCGAGCATTTTTCAGTAAAATTACAAACTGAACGAGCACAGTGAAAGAACACAGTGCAGAACAGATTGCAGATGTTTGGGAACATCTGCGATCTGTTCCGAAGACACGCGTGCAGAACAGTGTTCTCCACAATAGTATTTGAAGAACAATATGTGTTAAGAACAACTTGCAGATGTTTGGAAACATCTGCAAGTTGTTCTTCACACATATTGTTCTTCAAATACTATTGCGGAGAACACCGTTCTGCACGCGTGTCTCCGGAACAGATCGCAGATGTTCCCGAACATCTGCAATCTATTCTGCACTGTGTTCTTTCACTGTTTTCTTCAATTAAATGATTAAATTAAATGTTTTAATTGTATTTTTTTACTGTTCTTCACTTCTTTTTTTTTAATTAAATGCTCGTTATCGAGCAGGGCAAATACTCGTCCGAGCAACGAGCCGGTCCGAGTATGGTAATACTCGACCGAGCATCAAGCTCGGACGAGTATACTCGCTCATCACTAATCCCAACACATCTTTCGTTAGAAGCAAAATCTACACCCATTTGGTGGTAGTAGATATATTTATCAATACATATGTTAATCCATGTCCATATTAGCACAATATCTTGGACAGTCTTTTCCATTTTCTACCAGTAAAATTTCTCTTTCAGAATGTCCAACAACTTTTGAACCCAAATTGCCTAAACTTTTATGATTGTATTTGGAGAAATCCCTTTGTTAGTAGTTTGTTACAACAGGAAGCAAATCCCCAATAGAGCAATGTCAAAATCCCCATTTTGACAAACAAAGGAAGGTTTTAACTCAACCTGAGAAGCAGCAAGGAATAAATTCTATACATGTTCTTCTGAAAAAGAAAGCTGTATCTGTTTTCCTCATTTGTAATGCCTGCAAAGATTCAGTGCCTTCTAGCAATTCACCTGTTGTAGCTACTTCTTTAGCTAGCTCATCTGCTTTGTTGTTTCCTATGGTTAACTAATGTGGGCCACATTTGTAAGAAGTCTGAGAGATCTCACAACACATGAGATGTCACTATAAATGGCCAAAGTGCTTTTGTTTTCTTTCTCATAAATTATCGGAACAGTCTAAACAGCTTCGAGCTCGGCCCTCTGAGCTTAGTAATGTCATGGTAATCTATGCTAAACTGCATATCCCTATTTATCCCTCTATACATATTTGAAAGGGCATCATAAACAACTAAGCTTAAATGAGGCGACAAATCATTGAAACGTAGGCCAAAACAAGTGACAAACCAACCATTTAATGTAACACATATACTGCTTCTAGCTCCATGCTATATAGTTGGAATCTATAAAGTGGTTTTTATTGTGCATGTGGTTGCATGTACGTCTTATTGTTTTTGCCTTCTGTTGTACTGTGTATTTTGCAGATGTGACACTAAGTTCCCTTTGGGATAATAAAGTTATTATTATTATTATTATAAGAACTTTTAACCCCTTGTAGGGGATCAACTCAAATGGCAACTTCAGTAACAGTCCAGGTAGCTGTTTTATTTCTTTCCAAAACAGTTTAACGAAACAGAATAGCTTGCTTCAGCATATAACAGAAAATACAGTCCATATAAACAGGCTTGACTCACAGTCCTTTGTAGGTTGTGTCTCCATCCAGCAGCATAACCAAACAATGTCACTATTGCTGATCCTTGGCTGTGTAACACCTCCAGCTCTGCATGCAGTATAGCACACATCCCCCCAGCTCACCTGAGCTTCCTGGCTTTATCTCTCAGCCAAAACCTGGCCTGGATATGTGGGAGTAGTCCCCCACCCTGCTCTTGACTACTCCAATGAAAGCCGGCCCGGATCAACTGCATTAAGCAGCTTTGCTACATTAATATTGTCAGAAACCTAAGGTTCCTGACCAAACATTAACCGGCTCACTTCACTGAGGCCAGGCACCTCGGTGACACATATCTGCCATCAATAATGGCCCCTTGTACCTTCTCACATACCCCCCTCCTCTGACAAAAGCCGGGGGTTTTGGCACCTTTAGCCACCAGACTATGCACCCTTGACAGGGCGTCTGCATTTCCTTGCATTTTTCCTGGCCTGTGCTCCACTGTGAAAGAAAAATCTTGTAGGGCCAGGAACCAGCGGGTGACCCGGGCATTTTTTCCCTTCTTCTCCCGCATCCATCTTAGTGGGGCATGGTCTGACACTAGTTTGAACCTCCTTCCCAATAAGTAGTACCTGAGGGAGTCTAGTGCCCACTTTATGGCCAGACATTCTTTCTCAATGATGGCATAATTTTTCTCCGCTGGGGACAGTTTCCTGCTAAGATAAATTACTGGGTGCTCTTCCCCATTGACTACTTGAGACATAACTGCACCCAGACCTACATCAGACGCATCTGTCTGGACCACAAACTCGCGGGAGAAGTCAGGAGCTATCAACACTGGTTGACTACACAAGGCTTCCTTTAACTCTTTAAAAGCCCCCTCTGCTTCTGGAGACCACTGCACCATTGCCGACTTTGTACCCTTTGTGAGGTCAGTCAAAGGAACTGCTATCTCTGCAAACCTGGGGACAAATCGCCTGTAGTATCCCACAATTCCTAGAAATGCCCGGACCTGTTTCTTGTTAAGTGGGCGGGGCCAATTCTGAATAGCTTCCACTTTATTCAGTTGGGGTTTAATTTCTCCTCTTCCCACTATGTAACCCAGGTACCTGGTTTCATCCATTCCTAGGGCACATTTATTTGGATTAATCGTAAATCCAGCCCTTCTTAGAGAATTCAGGACAGCCTGAAGCTTAATGAGGTGACTTTCCCAGTCATGACTGAAAATGACAATATCATCCAAGTACGCTGCTGCATACTTCCTGTGAGGACGTAGAACCTGGTCCATGGCTCTCTGGAAAGTGGCAGGGGCCCCCTGCAACCCAAATGGCATTCGAACGTACTGGAAACTCCCCTCAGGTGTGGAAAAAGCTGTTTTTTCCTTAGCCTCTTTAGACAATGGAATCTGCCAATTTCCCTTAGTAAGGTCTAGGGTGCTGATGTACCTGGCTGGCCCTAATTGCTCTATTAGCTCATCCACCCTGGGCATGGGGTAAGCATCCACTGTGGATACCTCATTGAGTCTGCGGTAGTCATTGCAGAATCTCCATTCACCATTTGGCTTTGGCACTAACACTATGGGGCTGGACCACCCACTTTTGGACCTCTCAATCACTCCCAGTTCTAACATCCTGTGGACTTCTTTGGAGATGACCTCCCTATGGGCCTCAGGGATCCTGTATGGCTTTAAATTTACCCTGACATGAGGCTCTGTGAGGATTTCATGTTCTATCACATTAGTACAACCAGGGCTTTCTGTGAAGAGATCCTTGTTCCTCTGCAGCATTTCCCTACAATGTTGTTTTTGGGAAGGGGATAAGGTCTCTGAAATTTTTATGGCTTCGATGGCTGACTCCGATTGAGTCACTAGGCAAGAAGCCTCAGGGGGGTCTCTCTCTTTCCAGGGTTTGATCAGATTGACATGATAGATCTGGAAGGGCTTCCGCTTCCCTGGCTGATGGACCCTATAGTTGACCTCCCCAACCTTTTCCACTATCTCATAGGGCCCTTGCCATTTTGCTAGGAACTTGCTCTCCACAGTAGGGACTAACACCAGTATGCGATCTCCTGGATGGAACTGTCTCACACGAGCAGATCTATCATAGACCCTGGCCTGTGACTCTTGGGCCTGGAGAAGATGCTCCTTTACAATTGGCATCACCCTGGACATCCTTTCCTGCATCTGAGCTACATGCTCAACCACACTTTTATATGGTGTAACCTCACTTTCCCAAGTTTGTTTTGCCACATCTAAGAGACCTCTGGGGTGCCTGCCATAAAGTAATTCAAAGGGTGAAAACCCAGTGGAGGATTGGGGCACTTCTCTAATTGAAAACAAAAGATATGGTAAAAGACAGTCCCAGTCTCGCCCATCCTTCTCTACCACCTTTTTCAGCATGGCTTTCAGGGTCTTATTAAATCGCTCCACGAGACCATCTGTCTGGGGGTGGTACACTGATGTGCGCAACTGGGTGACTTTTAACACCTTACAAAGTTCCCTCATCACCTTTGACATGAACGGGGTTCCCTGGTCCGTTAAGATCTCCTTGGGAATCCCTGTACGGGAAAAAACATAGAACAACTCCCTGGCAAAATTTCTGGAGGAGGGGTTCCTTAGGGGGACAGCCTCGGGGTAACGTGTTGCATAATCCACAATGACCAGGATGTACTGATGCCCCCGAGCTGACTTCACTAAGGGTCCTACCAGGTCCATTGCTATTCTTTCAAATGGGACCAGAGGGCTGCGGAAATGTGCCACTGGGGATGTGATCTGGCAGATAGGGCAGGATTGACAGTAATCTCTGATTTCCCGGTAACAACCTGGCCAATAGAATCGTTGTAGTACCCTCTCAAGTGTTTTGTCCACCCCTAGGTGACCTCCCAACACATGTGAATGGGCCATATCCATAACCATACGTCTATATGGCCCTGGGACTAGTAGCTGCTCCACTATCTCATCCCTTATTTTAGTCACCCGATATAAAAGGTCCTGATTCAGGGCAAAATGTGGGTACCGGTTGTCTGCCCCAGGTTCTTGAGCAGCCCCATTTAACACTGTAACATTCTCTAGCGCCCCTTTTAAGGTCATGTCCCGGAGTTGGGCTGTACCAAAATTTTCCTTGGATACATTTAAGTCAGTTACAGCTGCCTCCTCTGAAGTTGAATCTTCCTCATAGGACATTCAGAGGGAACCCTGGTGTTTCCTCAGGATTTCCATCAACAGAGTTGACTGGGTTCTCTGGGGAACTTTGCAAAGCTGCCTTGGCCCATAGGTCCCAGAACAGAGGGCAATCACGTCCAACAATTACCTCATACATCAGTTGTTTAACAACCCCCACATTGTGCAACACAGTACCCTGGTCTGTCCCAAGCATAACCTGAGCCACTGGGTAAACTTTGGTGTCCCCATGGATGCATGTGACACCCAGAGTTTTCCCAGGGGCCATAATGTGAGGGAGAGTGGCCGAGATGAGAGTGACCAAACTCCCTGAGTCCAACAGTCCTGAAACAAGAGTCCCATTAACCATCAGGGTACACATCTGTGGTCCCTCCCCCTTGGCTGGTATGGCACTACATGCAGGCTGGGCAAAAAGGGAACTGCGGCGACCCACATAGCAATCCATGGGCTCTGTGGTGAGGGGACACTGGGCCGCCATATGACCCGCAGCATGACATCTCCAACAAATTACCTCCCGGGGTATCCCTTTGGTCACTGGTTTGTACCTCCCTTTGTCCTTGGTGCGACCATAATGAGAGGTTTTAGGCCCCAGTCTCTGACGGTTCCAATTTATTTGGGGCTCCCAGTATACAGATTTCATATCCCCTGGCCCTCCCAGGGATTTCTCCATAGTGTGGAACCTCTCCACCAGTCCCACTAGATCATCTGCATTCTGGGGGTCACCCTGTGCAACCCAGCACTGTATGGCACGGGGAAGCGAGTGCATAAATCGGTCTACAACCACTCGTTCGACAATCTGGGCTGGAGAGCAGGTGTCTGGTTGCAACCACTTCTGGACTAGATGCAAAAGGTCAAACAGCTGTGATCTTGGCGGCTTGTCCAGGCTATAGGCCCAGTGGTGCACCCTCTGTGCTCGGACTGCTAAGGTGGCACCAAGCCGTGCCAGTATTTCCGCTTTTAATTTGGGATACTCCTTGGCATCCTGCAGGGCCAGGTCATATTATGCCTTTTGGGGCTCGCCAGTTAAATATGGAGCCAGTACTTCAGCCCACTGACCTGGCGGCAGCTTCTCCCGGTCAGCCACTCGCTCAAATACTGTGAGGAACGCCTCAACGTCATCCTCCGGGGTCATCTTCTGCAATGCTTCCCTTACAGTCTTTCTGACAAGGTGACCATCATCTTGGTTTGGCAGAGCTGGTCTCTCCTGCATGCGGACGGCGTCTGTCAGTACTGCCATCTGCTGGACAAGGAGCTTGTTGGTCTCCTGTTGGGCTTGCAAAGCTTCAGCATGTGCTCTCTGTTGCTGCAAGTTTGACTGCACAAGGTGCTTGATCACCTCCTCCATGGCAGCTGCTGTGTGCTGGCTCTGAGCTGAAACCTTTGCTCTAAACAAACAATATATCCAGGGGATTATGCCCACATCCAAAGCACCAATTGTAGGGGATCAACTCAAATGGCAACTTCAGTAACAGTCCAGGTAGCTGTTTTATTTCTTTCCAAAACAGTTTAACGAAACAGAATACCTTGCTTCAGCATATAACAGAAAATACAGTCCATATAAACAGGCTTGACTCACAGTCCTTTGTAGGTTGTGTCTCCATCCAGCAGCATAACCAAACAATGTCACTATTGCTGATCCTTGGCTGTGTAACACCTCCAGCTCTGCATGCAGTATAGCAGAGACTTCCAGACTGCAAACACACATCCCCCCAGCTCACCTGAGCTTCCTAGCTTTATCTCTCAGCCAAAACCTGGCCTGGATATGTGGGAGTAGTCCCCCACCCTACTCCAATGAAAGCCGGCCCGGATCAACTGCATTAAGCAGCTTTGCTACATTAATATTGTCAGAAACCTAAGGTTCCTGACCAAACATTAACCGGCTCACTTCACTGAGGCCAGGCACCTCGGTGACACATATCTGCCATCAATAATGGCCCCTTGTACCTTCTCACACCCTTCATGGAGGGTTGAAGGGTGTATGAAGAGGGCTCACAGGGTGTTGTTTGCCGCCGGCAAAGTCGGGCAAGGGCCCGGCATCTTACCTCCGATTGTTGCTCCCCCGAATGATATCGGGGGACAGCGATCGGTTGCCATGGTAGCCTCGGGTCTTCGTGAGACCCGAGGCTGAATGTCTTCTGAGGATTCATTACGATGAGCCAACAGCTCATTGTAATGAATCGTGTGCAAAGATGCCATATACTGCAATACAGTAGTATTGCAGTATATAGTAGGAACAATCGGACCATCTAGGGTTAATGTACCAAAGTTCAAATCACACACCTTTCCCTAGAACTGATATAAAACATAATAAACAGTAAAAATCACAGACACATTAGGTATCACTGCATCCCAAAATGCTAGATCTATCAAAATATAAAAACGGTTACGGGCGGCGGTGACCTCCAGAACGGCAAATGGCACCCAAATGTCCGAAACACGACATTTACACCATTTTACATGACATAAAAAATGTAATAAAAATGATTAAAATGTCACACTGTCCTCAAAATGGTAGCAATGAAAACATCAGCTCATTTAGCAAAAAATTACATATCAAACAGCTCTGTGTGCCAAAGTATGAAAAAGTTATTAGCGTCAGAATATGGCAAAAAAAAATTTTTCTTTTTTGTACACATTCGTTTAATTTTTGAAAATGTACCGTATATACTCGAGTATAAGCCGACCCGAGTATAAGCCGAGACCCCTAATTTTAGCACCAAAAACTGGGAAAACCTATTGACTCGAGTATAAGCCGAGGGTGGGAAATGGATTGGTCACAGACCCCCCCCCACCAGTATATAGCAAGCCAGCCCCCTATAGTATACAGCCTGCCCCCAGTAGTATACAGCCATCCCAGCCTGCCCCCAGTAGTATACAGCCACCCCAGCCAGCCCCCAGTAGTATACAGCACTGCCCAGCTTGCCCCCAGTAGTATACAGCACTGCCCAGCCTGCCCCCAGTAGTATAATTTTCTCAGGCGGCCTGCAGAATATTAGCACCTGCCGCTGGATGATGCAAACGATATACCACTGTCTCCTCTTGTCCTCTTATAAAAATTATTAAGAGGACGTGACATTGGATTACAGGAGGACTGTTCAAACTAAGGGGACCTACTCCTGTATTACTGTCCCAGGCTTACAGTATATAGCCACAGTGACATTGATTAAGTGTGGTTTGCATTACCACACTGGAACCTCATGGTGTATGTAGACGCACACGAGTCTTGGTTATTTTAATACAAGAACAAATAAAAGTTACATTTTAAAGTGATACACTCACAACTTTTCCCTCTTCTCCAAAAACCCCCCTTCATATATACTTGAAAATGTATTAAAACGCAATAAAAACTGTATAAATTTAGTATCACTGCGATCATACCGAACCAAAGAATAAAGTAGAGGTAAAAGTGAAAGTCGTAAAAAACTGAGTCCACAAGAACATGATGCACAAGCGTTTTTTTTTTCCACATATTTTCCAGCTTCCCACTACATGGCAGGGAATAATAAATAACATCAGGGGAAAGCAAAATTTATCATCACACACAAAATAAGCCCTCACACAGCTCTGTACATGGAAAAATGAAAAAGTTCTGGATTTTTGAAGATGGAGAGCGAGAAATGAGCGAAAATACACCGCGACCTTAAGGGGTTAAACAATTAGCTTTTAGACCCATGAGCCAATGTCAGATAGATTACTTGCGATCAGATGAACAATCCATTACAATTACAGATTTTTTTTTTAAAAAAACATACATAAAGAGGGTCATTTAGTAAGGGGCCGGTTCGCGTTTTTTGCGACGGGTTAACCAAATTTTTCCGTTTTGCGACGATTTTCCCTGTATTGCCCTAGGATTTCAGTGCACGTGATCGGATTGTTGCGCATCGACGCGATGGAAATTGGGGGGCGTGGCCGTAAAAAAAAAACGACGGATTCGGGAAACCCGCTGCATTTAAAAAAAAATAAAGTGGGTTCAGGACATGTGTTTACATAATGTTTACACATGTGTTAACATTATGTTTACACACTGTGGCTAGACGGCTTGCGGGGGACTATCGATTGGCTACACTGTTTTTTGTACACTTGACACTGTGTTATGATCATATGATGTAATAATATCATATGATATATACCTTTTATATATGTGTTTTGAGCATGATGTAACAACTCATTATCACACCACCTGTTTTTTGTAATCATGATGTCACATCCTGCAGGGGATTTAAACCCGCCCTGTATCACTGTTTCACTATGCTTGAGAATGGCTGCATAGAGTCACCCGAAACGTAGCACTTACCACTGGTGGAATAAACATTCACTACTTATCTTGGAGTGCTGCTTCCTTCCTTGGAGTTTGTATGCATATGGGATCTTGAGTCAGTTCCTTGAAGCCTGCACCCACATTGGATTTAATCCGGTTATCCACAGTGCTGCTCCTTCTACCTATCTATCAGACACAGTGGACTGCGGAGCCGTGCACGTGAGTGAAGATTTATATGTTTTACGGACTGAATCACCCCCACCCATGGTCTTTTCCTACACTGTTGATGATGTGAATTGTATACTTGGGGGACCTCTGGGAAATAGATCTTTTCTAAGTATGCCGTCTAAGGTTGATATTAAAAGAATGTATGAAGCCGGTTCCAGGAGATTAATCACATTGCAATTGCATCTCTCATTACTGGGCGAATACTATAGAAATAAGATGATCCCTCGTGGTCTGTGCCCACACCTGAGACCAAACCCTTTTCCCAATAATGGAGATTTTTGTTGTATTTTTGAAGGACTCTCCAACAAGTATGCACTTGATATCATTCAATTAAATATTGACGTTTTACAAAAAGAAGTTATCACTATCACCAATAAAGTAACCACACATGAGACACAGCTGCAACAGTTGATGGAACCAGCGGAATTTACATCATATAAAGAAAAATCATCACAGATTCTCCTGAAATTCAAACACGAGCAGGAGGAGACTAAAAGACATAAATGGCACAGGGATTCAGAGGACTACAAGACAGGCAAGATTTATAACTGGCAAATGGATGAGAAACTGGAATCAAGAACACAGAGCCAGAGAAACCGTGGAAAAGGAGGCAAGACACAAGCAGCCCAGCAAAGTCAACAAAAATGCGCTACCAGACAGGGTCCCTCTTCCACTTCCTCTTCTTTTTTAGAGACTGGCGAAGCTCGCCTGAAAGGAGGAGGAGAAATACCCGGCGTGGCGGTAAACGTCATAGAAAACAGCCCCATGACGAGGAGTGTAAAGGCATCGAAAACAGCGACATTGAAGAAATGAGCACAATGCACAGCGACTTAGTGGTAAATATCTCTTCTTACACACTATCTGATACACAAATGGAACTGTTAAATAAGGGACTGTCATTTTGCCCTACCAGTGATACTGATTAGCTGAGATTTGAGGCGGATTTAGCCCGTTTTTTCAGATCAATCAAGCTTAAAATTTGGTTTGCACAACAGGTTCCAACTGATATCAGGAGGCAGGCAAGCCCAGATTTATGTTTGAAGGACCTGGGTCTCTACAACAAAAGTGATTTTTCCATTACGTCCCCCATGACGGCCCACTTGGAGGATGACCCTTGACCTCTGTAGGGACAGGAAGCAGAGCGGTTAAAAGCCTCCCCCCCCCCTCATCCTCCCGCCAGTGTCTTCCTGTCCCTACAGGGGTCAGCTCAAGAGAGGGTCTCTCTCCTCCTAGTGGGGGGGGGGACGTTATCTAAAAAAAAAAAAAAAAAAATGATACATGTCTTACCTGGGGTTACGCTGACTGCGGTCTAAGTTCCCCTCCGGACGGTCCTCGGTTGGCTCGGCGGTGCGGGCCCTCCCTGGATTTGGCATCGGTCCGGTCTTCGTCCTCTCCGGTGGCCTGGCATGTCGGGGCCCTCGCGCGGACGCGAAGAACTACATTTCCCATAATCCCTCGTGGCCGATGACTACTTCCGGTCGCGACCGGAAGTCACCGCGCGTCGTTCCGGATACACTTGGACAGTGCGGATCATGGAGGAGGCCACCTGCAAGGGGGATGGGCTCCCCATAAAGGTATTTAAATCCTCTAAAGCGGGTAGTCAGTTGATCAGAGGTCTATGACATCGATTCGAGGTGTTGGCCGTCCCAGACATAAAATGGCTGATGAGGCAGACTTGGGCCTACTCCACCCCCCGGTTTACGTGAGTGGTGCTGTACGGCAGATTATATCTTTTTTATGTTTGATAAAGAACACCAAGTCATTTTTTCCTTTGCCTTCCTCCCCTAGGAGCAAGGGTCTAAGGGGAAAGGCAAAGAAGATAAATCGGTCAAATCCGAGAAATCTAGTAGAGAGAAGCCTGAGAAAAGTAAAATCCCTGTTAAAAAATGTAATATGTGCCTCCACACTCTATCTGAAGGTTATAAGAAACCTATTTGCAGAACCTGTATTGAGGACTTCATGCGGGAAGAAAAAACGTCCTTTATGGATGAACTAAAAACCTTTATAGAAGAGAAAGTGGGTTCTTCGGTTGCAGCTGCCACTCAGGGAGCCCCCCTGCAAAAAAGGGCAAGACCCGTATCAGTCTCCTCATCCGAGGAGGAAGAGGGTTGCATCTCAGATTCTCCATCCTGCTCTATGGTTGAAGATCAGGAACACCAGGATCACGAACAGGCAACAAGTTCCCGTTACTTATTTCAGAACGACGATCTGGACGATCTCTTAAAAGCCATGCGTGATACACTGAACCTTGAAGACGAGGTACCTCCCTTATCTCGTGAGGATGAACTATTCGGTGGGCTTAAAGCTAAGAAACATCGTGTCTTCCCACTTAACGATACGCTGAGAGGATTAATCAGTGAAGAATGGAAAGATCCTGAGAGAAAGATCGCAGTTTCCAAGAACTTCAGGAAACGTTTAGTCTTTGATCAAGAAGAGTCAAAAGATTGGGACTCATTTCCTAAAGTAGACGTGCAAGTATCCAAATTCTCAAAGAAAATGGATCTTCCCTTCGAAGATTCTGCACAACTCAGGGACCCAATGGATAGAAAATCAGAAGCCCTGCTGAAGAAGGCGAGGAAACCTCTATGTTAAGTCTAACAATTTAGCTGCCACCTCAGTGGCAAGAACACTCTTTTTTTGGCTGGGGAAATTGGAATCCCATATGCGGGAGGGCACTCCCAGAGACGCCTTACTAGAGAGTATACCACTATTAAGATCCGCTACAGCCTTTCTGGCAGATGCATCAGCAGAAGGGATACGCTTCGCTGCTAAAGAGGGAGCCCTGACCAATGCCACTAGAAGGGCCCTGTGGCTAAAGCAATGGAGTGGAGACATACGTTCAAAATCAAAGTTGTGCAGTATTCCTTTCTTAGGTGCCTTTGTCTTTGGGCCTGAACTGGACACCATATTAAAGAAAGCGTCGGACAGGAAAAGGGGATTTCCGGAGAGTAAAACAATCCCCAAAAAGACTCCTTTTCGTCCTTTTAGAGACACCAGAGAGGCTTACCGTGGGAAAGGTAAGCAGGGGCGATGGAGTTACCCTAAAGGAGGAAGGGGAAGGGGTTTCCTGTTCTCCAACCCCCCCGGATGGCTCAGGAAACAAGAAGCAATGACGCCAAGGTGGGGGGGCGTCTTATGGGGTTCTTATCCCAATGGGCAAAGATTACTACGAATCCTTGGGTGCTGACCATTATGGAATCTGGTTACAGGATAGAATTTATGTTACCCCCTCCTCAAGATTCATCCCTCCTTTACCCTCTGTTTCTCTCTCTACACATTCCTTCATTTGGCAGGAAGTATCTCACCTCGTCCACATGGGAGTTGTGGTACCAGTTCCTCGGGAGCAAGAAAGACGAGGATTCTACTCCCCGTTGTTCCTTGTAAAAAAGCCGAACAGGTCAAACCGCCTGATCATCAATCTAAAGGAGTTAAACCGCTTCATTGTTTACAGAAGATTTCGCATGGAGTCGGTAAGAACTGCTACCCAGCTTATTCACGGAAACTCCCACATGTGCACATTAGATCTACAAGATGCATACTACCATGTACCTATTCACCCTGCATCTCAGAAATTTCTCAGGTTCTCAGTCCTCTCTCCTGAGGGTTCTGTCTTACATTTTCAATTCCGTGCACTCCCATTCGGTATCTCATCTGCCCCGAGGGTTTTCACCAAGATTATGGTGGAGGTGGTAGCCTTCTTAAGGCTACAAAACATATCTATTATACCCTACCTAGACGACTTGCTAATAATAGGGAAAGACAAACAAAGCCTGTTAGCGGCAAGAGAGTCTTCCCTAAAAATTTTATCAGAGTTGGGATGGTTAATGAATCTGAAAAAATCGAGTTTAACACCTTCCACTCAAAAGACTTTTTTGGGAGTTATATTAAATTCAACTCACCAGATGTCTATTCTTCCCCAGGAAAAGATAATCAACATAAAGGACCAAATTCATTCTTTCAGAAGGAAGGACTCTCTATCAGTCAGACAGACGATGAAGACCCTGGGGCTCCTTACAGCATGTCTACCTGCAGTCGCATGGAGTCAGAGTCATACTCGGATCCTTCAGAACTGGATCTTAAGCTTCTGGAACAGGAGATGCTCGGGACTAGACAAAAAGATCCGGATCCCATCTTTTGTAAAGAGGGACCTACTGTGGTGGACAGAATCGACAAACCTGAAAAAAGGGGTTCATTGGCACCTCCTCCCAAACATTACCATTGTAACAGATGCAAGCAGCTCGGGTTGGGGAGCAGTCTTTCCTTCCCACTACGAGCAGGGGTCTTGGATCCCATCCCAGGCAAGAAAGAGCTTAAACTACAGGGAGCTAAGAGCAGTGTGGGAAGCCTTAAAGTCAAACACAGCCTGCCTGAGAAACCATCATATACACATACTCTCGGACAATGTCACGACAGCATACTACCTAAGGAGACAAGGGGGTACAAGATCCCCGGTACTATCAAGCCTGGCTCACACCATCTTCTTATGGGCGGAAGAAAACACCCTTTCCATCTCGGCCACTCATCTGAAAGGGACCCTAAACAGAGAGGCGGATTATCTCAGCAGGAGGGAAATCCGACCCAACGAATGGTGTCTCAACCAAGAAGTTTTTCAACATCTAACCAGCATCTGGGGTATTCCCCAAATCGACTTGTTCGCCACAAGGGGAAATACAAAGTGCCAGCAATTCTATTCTCTGGAGGTCAGCGAGTCCAGGGATTACATGGATGCGTTCAGCCATCGCTGGAACGGAAGTCTCGTGTATGCCTTTCCCCCTATTCCCTTAGTCGCAAAAGTCCTGAGGAAGATCTTGCTCGACAGGGCGAGGGTGATCTTGATCTGCCCAAATTGGCCAAAAAGAAGCTGGTACCCGTTGCTGAGATCTCTATCCATCCAACAACCTCTAATCCTACCGGTTCGGAAAGACCTCCTGAACCAAGGCCCGATACTTCATCCAGATCCGGGAAGACTCCAACTGGCAGCTTGGATCCTGAGTCTGAGTTCTTAAGATCCCAAGGTCTCTCCCGAGCTGTGATAGCCACATTGAAGGCAAGTAGGAAGAAGGTTACCTTCGCCATATACTATAAAATATGGAAAAAGTTTGTAACCTTTTGTGGGGCTAATCCCCGCGTTCTAGCTAACCCAAATATTTTGCAGGTCCTAGACTTCCTACAAAGGGGCCTAGAAATCGGTCTTTCTACAAGCACCTTGAAAGTCCAGATCTCGACTCTCAGCGCATTCTTCGACCATCCTTTGTCAGATCACAGGTGGGTCAAAAGAGGTTAGGTGAACTCCAAGCCATTTCCATTAGAGAGCCTTATATGTGCATTCTTCTCGACAGGATAGTTCGGGAATCCTTCTTCAAGCAAGGAAATGGCGTGGCACTCCTTGGATGTAAGACGCTCGGTTTTAGCTTACTTACAAGCCACAGAGTCCTGGCGCAAGGATTACAATCTCTTTGTTCAGTTTCAGGGGAAGAACAAAGGGGTAAAGGCATCTAAGACTACGATTGCCAGATGGTTAAAAATGGCCATAGCCAAGTGTTACACTGAGCAAGGTAAAGAGGTTCCTCCTAACCTGAAAGCCCACTCCACCAGAGCTATATCTGCCTCCTGGGCGGAAAGAAGGGGCGCCTCACTCGAGCAAATTTGCAAAGCTGCCACGTGGTCTTCTTCATCCACCTTCGTTAAACACTACCGGCTGGACTTGCCTAACTCACAGGATCTCTCCTTCGGTCGGAAGGTGCTCCAGGCAGTGGTCCCGCCCTGATTCTACTTATTTGGTAGATCTCCAAGTGGGCTGTCATGGGGGACGTTATGGAAATAGTGAATTAGGACTCACCGGTAATTCGGTTTCCATCTAGTCCTCCATGACGGCCTATATTTTTTCCCTCCCAAGGTTTTTTCTCTAATTTGTTGATATTCTTTGTATGTGCATACAAAACAAGCAGAATAAAATTATGTTGTATCTTCCACCGGTGTAGTTATTTGGTAGACACTGGCGGGAGGATGAGGGGGGGAGGCTTTTAACCTTTCTGCTTCCTGTCCCTACAGAGGTCAAGGGTCATCCTCCAAGTGGGCCGTCATGGAGGACTAGATGGAAACCGAATTACCGGTGAGTCCTAATTCACTATTTTTCACCGTTTGTGAATTCATGTGCTGTGAAAACATTTATCTCATTAGTGAAAAAAGATGTCTTGTTATTACGTCAACAATGGGGCCAGTCATTATTACCAAAAATATGCAACAACCTTTCCGGTTCTGCTAGAGTGGCGCTCTCCAATCTCATCCATGATGACAGGTTGACCATAAAACCGGCCGACAAAGGTGGTGTAATTGTTATCATGGATCGAGATAGTTACCTGAAGGAAGTAATGCGCCAATTGTCTGACACAGAGGTAATAGCCTTTGTAAATTATCTGAGAATCCTCTCCCATGGATCTCTAAAAGGCTCAGATTACTTATTGATAATGCATATGCAAACAATGTTATTGACAAAGCTACGCATTCATTCTTGATCCCTGTAAAACCAGTCACTCCGGTATTATATTGTCTACCTAAAATCCACAAACGGTTAGTGGATCCACCTGGCAGACCTATCGTATCCGGGAGAAACTCGGTATTATCCCCTGCAGCCATTTTTGTAGAGAAGATGTTACATGAGTATGCCACGACAGCTAAGTCATATATTCGGGATACCTCAGATTTTCTCATTAGAATACAGGATATAGAGGTTCCCCCACAGGCCATCTTAGCTTCTCTTGATGTTTGCAGTTTATATACCAGCATTAACCCCTCAAGGACGCAGCCATTTTACAGCTTAAATGACACCTGTCATCAGGTCTCTGTCACTAGTCCTGTCACCACTACCTGTTGGAGCAGCTCACAAGGATCCCATCACAGCCTTTATCTAGTTATTTCATACATTATTCATTGTAAAATCATCTATTCTTTATCATGTAAATGGTCATATGGTCAGAGGCAGTGATGTCACCCCTGTTACCCCTCCCCTCTCCTCCCCATGCTCATGTCTGTGTGTAATGTATAGTAAAGCATGGCTAGTGTGTGTGCTGCATCTGCTGACATGCTGCATCCTCCTAATATACAGGTGAGAGACACAGACATCAGCTACACATGAATCTGACATGTTCTGCTATAACATGGCTGCCTGGAGCTGCTGTATCTCTCCTATACACACACACACATGCACACACAGGCTACAGGGGTTGTGGCCACCAGCACCAGGAAGCACATCATTATACAGCCTCACTCCATTATACAGGCTGAAAGTCATGCACTGGGGGTGTGGCAGCTTGAATATGCTAATGCTTCATTGGACATTTCACAGGTCATTTGCATACAGCTTTAGTACCTCATTGCTTAGGTTTACAGGCATGTAGAGGGACAATGAAGGGATAGAAGCAATGCTCTCTAATGGCAGTTTATGAAAATATATTTAGATTAGGGGGGTTATTTTGCATGACGGGTTCTCTTTAAGGCTCAGTCCCAATTTTTGGATTCTGACCTGCGTCTCTTTATATGGTTATAACTTTTGAACACTGTTACTTATCAAAGCGATTCTAAGATTATTTTTTCCCCACATGTTGTACTTCATTTTAGTGGTAAATTTTGGCTGATAAGTTTTGCGTTTATTTACAAAAAAAAAGAAAAAAAATGATGAATTTTAAGAAAAAATCACCGCATTTTCAGGCAGATAGATTTACCACCTAAATAACTTGCCGAATAACATTTCCCATTTGTCTACTTTACATTTTCATAATTTTTGAAATGTTTGGATAATTTATTTTGACGTCACGCGGCCTACAAATCGAATAGCGATTTTCCGTATTTTCGGAATTGACTATTTTGGGGATAAATACTGTTTGAAATCAAATTTTATATATTTAGCAACAAAACCCCCTATATAACCAACCCATTTTCAAATCTGCACCCCTCAAACTATCAGAAACAGCATTTACAAAGATTGTTGACCCCTTGAGATCTTCATAGTAATTGAATCAAAATGGCGGTGAAATTTAGAATGGTCAAATTTTGTCGGTTATACGTTCATTTAGCCCTAAAATTTACACATTTCCAAAGATAAAAAGAGAAAACTCACCATAAAATTTGTTCTACAATTTCTCCTGAGTGCAGCGACCCCCCCCACATGTGGACATTACTTGTGTTATGGGGGCACAGCGAGGCGCAGAAGGGAAGGAGCACCCTGCAGCTGCCAGGATTTTAGTTTTCTCGTTGCCCCCTTTTGAAGGCTATAAAACTTTCGCTTTTCCGTTATTTGGGCCATGTGATGGCATTTTTTTTGCGTGATGAGATGCTTTTTCCAGTGTTACCATTTTGGGGATGGTATCACCTATTGTTGAAAATTTAGGAACTTTTTTTGAGGTCATGTGTAGAAAAGCATCAATTCTGTACTGGATTTTTTACTTTTTTTTTTTTTTTTCGTGTTCACCGTATATCCTAATAATCCTGTTATCTTTATTCTATGGGTCGATACGATTACGGGGATACCGGACATGAATATTTTTTCTTATGTTTTACTAAATTTGCCAAATAAAACCCTAATGTGGGAAAAATCTATCATTTTTGCATTGCCGCCTTCCAAGCGGCATAACCATTGTTACGTTTTTGGCTACAGAGCTGGTTGATGGCTTGTTTTTTGCAGGACATGTTGTTCTTTGCAACAGTATCATTCTGGAGTACATATGTTTTGTAGATCACTTTTTATTGCATTTTTAGTGGGATATAATAAGTAAAAATCATAATTTTTGGCGGGTTTTTAACGTTCATCATATGGGTTCAATAGTTATTTAGTTTTATTCTATGGATTGTTACGGACGCGGTGATACTATATATGTGGGGTTTGTGTTATGATTTAGACTTTTTTGAGCGTTATATGTCTCTTTATATGTTTTGGGGCTTATGGGCATTTTTAGTAATTTGTAAAGTAATTTTTTATTGAAAACATTTTTTTTTTACATTTTTTTTTTTTTTTTACTTGATCCACCATGGGATATGAACAAACAATCATCTGATTGCTTGTTCATGATAATACTCTGCAATACTGATGTATTGCAGGGTATTAGCAGTGCCAGCCTATGCAGATGCATAGGCTGACACTTTACCTTTAAGATGACGTCACAGATGCCATCTTAAAGGCACTGCCTACAGGCTTTTCTGGGGTCCCGATCGGACCCCAGAGGTGCCAAAACAGCGATCGCCCCCCTTCCCCGAAAACGGTGCGGGGGGGGGGGGCGATCGTGGGGTAAAGACCCCTGGAAGGCATGTTAAATTCCGCGGTCGCGTTGACCGCGGCATTTAATGGGTTAAACGCCTGCGATCGGAGCCCACTCCGACTGCGGCTGTTAGCCGGGGATGTCATTGGTAAATTACCGCTGAAATCCCGCGGCTAACGATGCCAGTTCGGCTGCTGTGCAGCGCTGAACCGGCATCGTCTCTGCGCAGTACAGCTACGGCGCAGAGTGGTAAGGGGTTAATCATGAACGGGGTATGTCTTGTGTGAGAAATTTTGTCCACTTCAACTCATTCAAAGGAATGTCAGGGTTTTGTTCCAGATCTTTTGGACATTATTTTATCATGCAACAATTTTTTTGTTTGGTGACAGTTACTTCTTGCAATTACGTGGGACGGCGATGGGGGCCAATATGGCCCCCACTTACGCCAATATTTTCATGGCGGACTTGGAGGAGGCGTCGATATACACGTCACCACTCTTTACACACGTTTTGGGGTGGTGGCGGTATATCGACGATGTCTTGGACATGATCTGGACAGGTGACGCTGAGACTTTTTTGACTTTGTGAATTCGGTGGATCCAGATATTAAATTCACCAAATCTGTTTCTTAATCACAAATTCAATTTTTGGACACCAATGTATACATTGAGGGGAAAAAGCTGAAGACTGATCTTTTTGTCAAAGAGACTGACCGAAATAATTTACTGAGATATAACAGCGCACATCCTAGATGCACAGTGAATTCTCTCCCACTCAGCCAGCTTATGAGGGTTCAGAGAATTGTGGATGACCCTAACCGGGTGGACACTAGACTTAATGAAATGTCAAAAAAATTTCTAGCTAGAGGCTACCCTACTCAGCTGATTAATAGACACAAGGAAAGGGTAAGGAGACTTGTTAAAACTGACCTGTTGACACCAAACACGAGGGACACTAAAGCACCAGATAGGATACCTTTCGTGTCCACTTTTGGCCCCCATAGCCAGCTTGCATCAAATATGATTCACAAACATTGGACAACCCTTTCCTGTTACCATAGTGACATTAAAGAATTCCAGGTACCTCCAATTTTCTCTTACAGAAGACCCAGAAATCTAAGGGACAATCTTGTGAAAGGTGACTTTGGCCCTATCGACAGAAAAGAGAACCTGGCCTCTAGTCTTAAGCCGGGATCCTATCCATGCATGTGCTGTGAGAACTGCAGTCACATGATTAAGGGAGATTCATTCACTGACCCACTTACTGGTAAAAAATATAGGATCCTCCAGCATTTGACATGCAGGTCAGATCATGTAATTTATGTCTTGGTTTGCCCCTGCCCCAAATTGTATGTTGGTGAGACCACCACTGAATGTAGATTGAGACTACATAACCACAGGTCATCTATCAACACATCTAAGCACGACTTACCTGTACCTCGACATTTTTTCAGATCATGGACATAGTGTTCAGCAGCTCAGATTTTGCATTGTAGACCACAAACCACCGCCTAGGAGAGGGGGTGATCGTCAGAAACTATTGCTAAAATGAGAGATCGAATGGATTCACAAGCTTAATTCTTTACAACCACGCGGTTTGAATGTTGATTTTAATGGACAAATTCTGGATTAGATTTACCGTTTATACCTCATTTAACGATCACACAATGAATGTTGTAAGGAAGTACAAAAAAATCCTTTTTTTACTGACATATGTTTTTTGCATTAAATAATACTACTTTTCTTCTGTTTTTGATCTAGATCACTATTCACATGATGCCTATTGATAATCAACCCAGAGCGCCAACCGTCAGCCACTATCTTTTATTTATATTTTTTTTCTCTTCTCCTCTCATGGGATCTCCCGTGTCCGCCTGACAGTACGCGGTTAAGGAGTCCCACATTGTGTATTCTATCAACATTAACATCATGCATCTGACCTGACAGCTTCCTCCAGGGTGCTGCCTGACCACATGATGTTGGGCTGAATTCGCCTAGAATCACAACTTTTTGTTCATGATACCCTTGGGAATACACCTAAAGTTATTACTTACCTGTCGTAGCGCAGTCATAGCATAGTTTGTGTGACGGCTCTATTGCTCATTAGCTAAGTGTGGGCTTGCCCACTTGAAAGAGGTCTGCCGTCCCATCTGGTAGTTCTCGCAATAGCGGGTCCGATCCCTGAGAGTTTGACAAAGCCATGTGACATGGTGGATCACAGCTGAGCAGGTCACAGCCCTGCGTAGCGATCACACCGCCTTGGCCTGTCACCTCAGGATCTCCTCCACCTTGGTAAGGGTGAGCCTCCGTTTGTTGTTGGCGCAGTAAGTCGTACTCCGGCACTGAGCACGCTTCTCTTTATTTACTTTTTTAAATTGTATTCGCTGTGCGTGTTGCTTAGTAACGGGTTCAGGACATGCGTTAACATGATGTTTACACACTGTGGCTAGACGGCGTGCGGGGGACTATCGATTGGCTACACTGTTTTTTGTACACTTGACACGGTGTTATGATCATATGATGTAATAATATTGCACATTGATATGCTGTATATACCTTTTATATATGTGTTTTGAGCATGATGTAACAACTCATTATCACACCACCTGTTTATCCCCAGTTACATGTCCGGTAATATGTTTTTGTGAATAAATTAAAATTGCAGGTCTTACAGATAGTATTTCTACTGATAAGCCAACATGAATGTTATACAAAATATCCATTCCATATTGCACTTTGAAATACACCTCTTGTGAATGAAGCCATTAAGGGGGTTGTCTAGCTATTCCAATTTAAGTAAGGGATCTGAACTATACTTACAATTTTCTCATCCAAATGCTCTTTTCTTTTTCCAGATTGCATGCAGTGGGCCACAATACCCATTAATTTTGCCGACTGATCCAAACCATTTAACGGACCGTAATGTGACTGAGGAGGCGGCTGATGGGGAGCGGAGAAGTTCTGGACAACCTTCAGACCCACAAAGAGAAGGCAGGTGGATCTGTACAACTGACCTTCTTCGAGTGGGAGCAGGGAGGAGAAGGCCAAGACTTCTGCCACCTCATATCAGGATGTACGTATTTATTACCAAAGGTCTGGACATTCCGATGCACCCCAAAAAGAGATTCCTCCACCGTTATCTGAAGCAGACATGATTCTCTATAGATTTTTCAATGTAAATATATGTATTTTTATGTATTATTGTATAGTTTTTTTATGGTATTTTTTTGCATTAAAATGGATTGAAAAACATAGCTTTTCTTGTGTTACTGGTTTTAAGTTAATTTAAAGACTTTCTAACCTTGCCAACAGCATTGCATACATCAATATAATACAGTGTGTGTCATCTAGCTAAGGGAGGAGTCATGAGCTGTGGTGCTTGGTTTGGGTGATACTCTAGACAAATTTCAAAGAGTATCATAAAAAAGGAAGCTTAAGTGAGCCAACAAATCAAGGAATCGTTGGCCATGACAAGTGACAAACCAACCATTTAATGTAACACATATACTGCTTCTAGCTCCATGCTATATGGATTAAACCTATAAAGTAGGTAATAAAGCCCATAAAATGATAATGTTCACAATGCAAGTACTTCTAAACCGTTGGCTTTTAGACCCAAGAGCCGACGCCAGCTAGATTGCCCGCGATCAGGTGAAAGATCCAGTAAAAATACAGATTTTAAAAGAAGGAAAAGAAAGTAAACATGCATAATGTGTGGAAAATCCAAACATAAAGCTCATGAGGGGTGGGATTTATAAACAAATATACCATTTCATTTAAACTATACCGAATAAAATTGACCAATTTATCAAAAGTTATCTGAAAAAAATGAATTGCTGTTCCTGTCACCTAATTATTTTCATGGTCCTGATTCAAGTGTACCTTTAAGTTAATATAGGAAAAAAGGAACAAAAAACCCCAGATAAATGTTTCTATTATCTTTTCCCTTATACATAAATGGTTGCCATGTTTAAATTTACTTTAAATTATAAAAATCAAAATCACAGATAGTTTCATCCCTCAAAAGATTGCAGAATTACAGTTAGTTGACTGCAGTTTCTCTTCTCTTTAGTTATTGGGATGCTAATAGGCAAATTAACTAATCAATAAAAGTTGACACTGCTCCAGACATCCTATTTGTTTTTCTAGAAGATGAACAATACCGTGAAGTCCAGATTAAAATAGGTTTCTCTGCCAGTATGTTAACTTGGGGGTCTGTAAAGAAAAGTTCCCACCAGGTGGCCTTTTCCAGGCGACACCCTAAACAATACAATCAACATCTTTCCCAGGTGATTTGTAGTGAATTCCAAATGTGACCCAAGCACATTTCAAAGAATAAGCCAACTACCTATTTGACCGGAGTGTAGACAGTTTTTTTATGATTACAATCTTGTCTATTTGCTTATACAGAGGCAAAGATTTGCCAATCAGGTACAGATTGGTGCTCACAATGGGTCCCTCTGGGTGATGGATGAAACTACATGGTGTCTGCTAGAGGCATTTATTTCATATAAATAAATGTATTTTAGAAAATAGGTAAAACCCCATTGAAAACTTGCATTGTGTCTTATAGGGGGAACGGGGAATTCTTGGTAGCCCCAAAAAGATAGTCATATAGTTCCTCTAAATCAACTGGCAACAATGTTCCATATCCATTACACATTTAACATATTTATAATTCATGATATTTATTGTTGACCCTTTCGTAATAGTGGCCACTGTTTTTGAAGCACTTATTAAATGTAGCCATTCATTGCAATATTTTACTACTCTTGAAGCTTTTCTATCCCCTATCCACAGGAAAGCAGAAAGGGTCTGAGATTTGGTAGACCTCAGTTACCACGGTAACAATAAGAAAGTGAGGGGGTCCTGGGTTTAAATTGGGGTAGAGGAGGGGGGCACTGACCTTGATTACCTATACCATAAGTTGATATATGAAATCAAGTCCAGAGTCCCCAACCCCCCTCCCAGTTCTACATAAGTAAATGAATTGGCAGTGTATATGTAATATGTAAATGGAAAGATTGGCATAAACCACTGATCACAGTCATTTAATCCCTTAGCTTCAAATATGGATGAAATTATCATGAATATTGATTTAAGTTTTTCAACACTTTAGCTCTTCTTCAACACGATTTGTGCTATTATTAATACTGGTGAAAAAGTCATGCACATCATTTAAAAAATATATAAATATTTCTTTTTGTAAATGACTGAGATAACTTCAAAGAAAAATATTGTGTTTGCTCCTTACAATTTCTTGTATATAGATTACTTACAGCTCTCTCTTTTTAAAAGCTGCTTTCTATTTTACATCTATCTATTCCACAGGGAAAAAAAAAATCTAAAGCACTGTACATTTTCAAATATGTAAAACATTCAATAAGTTACTAGAATGTTTTCAAGACAGTTTGCACCAATCTAGACAAAAATCACTCTGATAAGTTATTTAAAATGTATGTTCAAAAAAACTCAAATTCTACAAATCTAGCAGAAGACACAAAATATTTTATTTAAAAAAAAACTTAGCAGACAGATAGAAAAAATGAAAAATGTTAGATGAGAAACTAATGGATACTCTTTAACCTTTTGCTTTCCTGGGTTTAAATTGTTGTAGGGGAGTCGGGGCACTGACCTAGATTACCTATATCATAAATTCATATATGAAATCATGGCCAGTGTCCCCTACCCCCCCCTCCAAGTTCTACATAAGTAAATGAATTGGCAGTGTATGTATGATCTAAATGGAAAGAAAGGCATAAGCCAGCAATCACATTTATTTAATCCATTAAATCACTAACCACCATAGTCTCAACAATATTTGAAATTTTGTTTTTCAACACTTCAGCGCCCCTTCAACATGATTTTAGCTATTATTAATGCTGGTGAAAAGTCATGCATGTAAAAAAAAATGTAAAAAATGTCTTTTTGTAAATGACTGGGATAACTAGAAAGAAAAATATTGTGTTTGCTCCTCACAATTTTTTCTACATAGACTACTAACCGTTTTCTCATTTTATAACCTGCTTCCTATTTTACATTTATCAATTCCACGTGGAAAAAATCTAAGCACTGTAAATTTTCAAATATGTAAAACATTCAATGAGTTAATAGAATATTTTCAAGACCGTTTGCACCAATCTAGACAAAAATCACTGTGATAAGTTATTTAAAAATCTGATGTTTAAAAAAAAACTCAAATTCTACAAATCTAGCATGATAAACTTTAAATTTTGTAAAAACAAAACCTAGCAGAAAGATAGAAAAAATTAAAATGTTAGATGAGAAACTAATGGATACTGTTAAACTTTTTGCTTTCACACCATAATTTAATCAAGAATAAAGTACAATCACTCTACATGTCTATTCAGACCAATCAAGCAATGTCTTTGGTTCTAAACAAAGGAGGAGCTACACACAATCTGCATTTGACTGGTAAAGAAAGGGAGGGGTTGTGCCATCTGCAATATAAGAGCCCACCATACACTTGTCTTCTTACTACTCTGTCACATTTTGTTCTTACATGGCAATGGTGATGGCATCTACTTCACAAACAACCATGGATCAGGTAAGTGAAAACATTCACTTTATTGTTACTCATTACATGTTTTACTCTGCTTCTTTCCTCCCAAGCCTAGATAGATTTGGGTGGATTTCAAATAGTTTGAAGTTTTGCACTAATTTTAGCTGTTGTATTCTAATGTATACTACTATAGCCATTTCCATTCCTTACAGTCCCTTTTTTTTACTCCTTAGTATTGTTTTTTTTAAATTCTTCAAATTACAGCTAAATTGTGATTTTAAAAAATGAATATGTCTAGTTTTTCCCCAGTTACATGTCCAGTAATATGTTTTTGTGAATAAATTAAAATGGCCTAATCAGGTCTTACAGATAGTATTTCTACAGATAAGCCAACATGAATGTTATACAAAATATCCATTTCCATATTGCACTTTGAAATACACCTCTTGTGAATAAAGCCATTAAGGGGGTTGTCTAGCTATTCCAATTTAAGTAAGGGATCTGAACTATACGTACAATTTTCTCATCCAAATGCGCTTTTCTTTTTCCAGATTGCATGCAATGGGCCACAGTACCCATTAATTCTGCCAACTGATCCAAACCACTTAACGGACCGTAACATGACTGAGGAGGTGGCTGACGGGGAGAGGAGAAGTTCTAGGCAACCTTCAGACCCACAAAGAGAAGGGCGGTGGATCTGCACAACTGACCTTCTTCGAATGGGAGCAGGAAGGAGAAGGCCAAGACTTCTACCACCTAATATCAAGATGTACCTATTTATAACAGAAGATCTGGACATTCCAATGCACCCCAAAAAGCAATTCCTTCGCCGTTTCCTGAAGCAGACATAATTGTGTATTTTTTAAAATGTAAATATATGTATTTTAACGTGTTGGTATAAAGTTTATTATGATATATTTTTGTATTAAAATGGATTGTAAAACCTATCTTTTCTTGTGTTACTGGTTTTCAGTTAATTTAAAGTATTTCTAACCTTGCCAACAGCATTGCATACATCAATATAATAATATGGTGTGTGTCATCTAGCTATGGGAGGAGTGATGAGCTGTGGTGCTTTGTTTGGGTGATACTCTACGCAAATTTAAAATGGCATCATAAAAAAAAACTAAGCTTAAGTGAGCCGACAAATCAGAGAAACGTTGGCCGTGACAAACCACCCATTTAATATAACACATGCTCCATGCTACATAGATTTCAAGTAATAAAGCCCATAAAATGATAGTGTTCACAATTCAAGTATTTTTAAACAGTTGGCTTTTAGACCCAAGAGCCAATGCCTGCTATATTAGCAGTGCAAGATCCAAACATAAAGCTCACGAGGGGTATGATTTATAAACAAATATATCATTTTATTTAAAATATATATAATAATATTGACTAATTTATCAAAAGCTATCTTAAAAAAAATGAATTACAGTCCCTGTCACCTAATTATTTTCATGGTCCTGATTCAAGCGTACCTTTAAGTTAATATATGAAAAAAAGAACAAGAAAAAATACCAGGTGAATGTTTCTATTATCTTCTGCTTTATATAAAAAGGGTTGCCATGTTTAAATTTATTTAAATCATAAAAATCTAAATACAGATAGTTTCATCCCTCAAAAGATTGCAGAGTCAGAGTTAGTTGACTGCAGTTTCTCTTCTCCTTAGTCATTGAGATGCTAATAGGTGAATTAACGTATCAATAAAAGTTGACACTACTCCAGACATCCTGTTTGTTTTTCTAGAAGATGAACAATACAGTGAAGTCCAGATTAAAATTTGTTCCCCTGTCAGTATGTAAAGTTGGGGGTCTGTAAAGAAAATTTCTCCCCAGGTGGCCTTTCCCAGGCGACACCCTAAACAATACAATCAACATCTTTCCATGGTGCTTTGTAGTGAATTTCAAATAATAAGACAACTACCTATTCCATTGTCATGTAGACCGGTTTCTATGATTAACCCCTTAGCGCTCTGCGCCGTAGCTGTACTGCTCTGAGTCCCGCGATTAGCGCTCAGAGCAGTACAGCTACTGCGCAGAGCTGATGCCAGTTCAGCGCTGCATAGCAGCCGAACCGGCATCATTAGCCGCGGGATTTCAGCGTTAATTTACCGCTGACATCCCCGGCTAACACCCGCGGTCGGAGTGGGCTCCGATTGCGGGTGTTTAACATGCCTTCTGGGGGTCTTTACCCCACGATCGCCCCCCCCCCCCCGCACCGTTTTCGGGGGGGACGATCGCTGTTTTGGCTCCTCTGGGGTCCGATCGGGACCCCAGAGAAGCCTGGAGGGTTTACCTTTAAGATGGCGTCTGTGACGTCATCTTAAAGGCAAAGTGTCAGCCTATGCATCTGCATAGGCTGGCACTGATAATACCCTGCAATACATTATTATTGCAGAGTATTATCAAGAACAAGCAATCACATGATTGCTTGTTCATATCCCATGGTGGATCATATAAAAAAAATGTAAAAAAAAATGTTTTTTCAATAAAAAATTACTTTATAAATCACTAAAAATGCCCATAAGCCCCAAAACATATAAAGAGACATATAACGCTCAAAAAAGTCTAAATCATAACACAAACCCCACATATATAGTATCACCGCGTCCGTAACAATCCATAGAATAAAACTAAATAACTATTGAACCCATATGATGAACGCCGTAAAAAAAAACGTCAAAAACCCGCCAAAAATTATGATTTTTACCTATTATATCCCACTAAAAATGCAATAAAAAGTGATCAACAAAACATATGTACTCCAGAATGATATTGTTGCAAAGAAAAACATGTCCCGCAAAAAACAAGCCATCAAACAGCTCTGTAGCCAAAAACATAACAATGTTATGCCACTTGGAAGACAGCAATGCAAAAATGATAGATTTTTCCCCACATTAGGGTTTTATTTGGCAAATTTAGTAAAACATAAGAAAAAATATTCATGTCTGGTATCCTTTTAATCGTATCGACCCATAGAATAAAGATAACATGATTATTAGTCTATACGGTGAACATGAAAAAAAAAAAAAGGTAAAAAATCCAGTACAGAATTGATGCTTTTCTACTCATGACCTCAAAAAAAGTTCCAAAATTTTCAACAATAGGTGATACCAACCCCAAAATGGTAACACTGGAAAAAGCATCTCGTCCCGAAAAAAAAATGCCGTCACATGGCCCAAATAACGGAAAAGCGAAAATTTTATAGCCTTCAAAAGGGGGCAACCAGAAAACTAAAATCCTGGCAGCTGCAGGGTGCTCCTTCCCTTCTGCGCCTCGCTGTGCCCCCATAACACAAGTAATGTCCACATGTGGGGGGTCGCTGCACTCAGGAGAAATTGTAGAACAAATTTTATGGTGAGTTTTCTCTTTTTATCTTTTGGAAATGTGTAAATTTTAGGGCTAAATGAACGTATAACCGACAAAATTTGACCATTCTAAATTTCACCGCCATTTTGATTCAATTACTATGAAGATCTCAAGGGGTCAACAATCTTTGTAAATGCTGTTTCTGATAGTTTGAGGGGTGCAGATTTGAAAATGGGTTGGTTATATAGGGGGTTTTGTTGCTAAATATATAAAATTTGATTTCAAACAGTATTTATCCCCAAAATAGTCAATTCCGAAAATACGGAAAATCGCTATTCGATTTGTAGGCCGCGTGACGTCAAAATAAATTATCCAAACATTTCAAAAATTATGAAAATGTAAAGTAGACAAATGGGAAATGTTATTCTGCAAGTTATTTAGGTGGTAAATCTATCTGCCTGAAAACGCGGTGATTTTGAATTTCGAAAATGGCAATTTTTTCTTAAAATTCATCATTTTTTTCTTTTTTTTGTAAATAAACGCAAAACTTATCAGCCAAAATTTACCACTAAAATGAAGTACAACATGTTGGGAAAAAACAATCTCAGAATCGCTTTGATAAGTAACAGTGTTCAAAAGTTATTACCACAGGAAGAGACACTGGTCAAATTTCAAAAAAAAGTTGCGAGCCTTAACCTGCAAACAGGCTGCGTCCTTAAGGGGTTAAAATCATGTCTATTTGCTTATAAAGAGGCAAAGATTTGAAAATCAGGCACAGATTAGTGCTTACAATGGGTTCCTCTAGGTGATGGATGAAACTTCATGTTGTCTGCTAGAGGCATCTATTTCACATAAATATGTCATAAAAGAAAGTTTAAAACCCCACTGAAAACTTGTATTGTGTCTTATAGGGGGGGGGGGATTCTTGGTAGCCCCAAAAATATAGTCAAAGTTCCTCTGAATCAAGTGGCAACAACGTTCCATATCCATTACAAACATAACATATTCATAATTCATTATATTTATTATCAAACCTATCATAAAAGTGGCCACTGTTTTTACAACACCTATAAAATTTATTCATTCATTGCAATATTTTACTACTCTTGATGATTTTCTATCCCCTATCCACAGAATTGCAGAAAGGGTATGAGATTTGGCAGACCTCTGGTACCACAGTAATATCAAGAAAGGGTGGGGGTCCTGGGTTTAAATTGGTGTAGGGGAGGGGGGGCACTGACCTAGATTACCTATACCATAAATTCATATATGAAATCATGGCCAGTGTCCCCTACCCCCCCTCCAAGTTCTACATAAGTAAATGAATTGGCAGTGTGTGTTATGATCTAAATGGAAAGAAAGGCATAAGCCAGCAATCACATTTATTTAATCTATTAACCCCTTCCTGACATTTGATGTAATAGTACTGCATGGCGGGAGGTGAGTTCCCGCAAAATGCAGTACTATTACGTCATGGCTTGTAATGATCACTGTGTCTACAGACACAGTGATCAAGGGGAGATTGTTGCTGTCCCTGACAGCAGGGCATCTCCCCTCAAGGACTAGAGGGGTCACTCCCCCCCCCCCCCCCATGCCCACGATCGCTGCAATCAGCTGGTCAATTCAGACCAGCCGATTGCAGCAATGTAATAGTTAAAAGACGCTGTGTCAGCGTCTTCACAGCAAAGAAGGAGGGGATCGATGCTGTTTGTGGAAGCTCCGATCCCCTCCTTCTGTCAGGCGGCATAGGTGGCATCGTGCCATCCCCCAGAGCGATCCGATCTGTCTGTTTGTTAAGACCGACATGTCGGATCGCGATCGCTGCCGCCGAGGTGCAGTACTGGGAAGATGGCGACATCACACCATCTTCCCTGAGTCTTCCGGGGGTGGTGCCGAGTGGTGCCACCTCCAACTCCGCCCCCCCACCAGCCGCATGTCGGAAGGGACAGGCAGCATGGAGAGACAGGAAGTGTGGAGGGACAGGTAGCGAGGGACAGTATGTGGAATGGTGGTGATCGGTGCTGTGCTACACAGCACCCGATCACCACCTTGTGTCACAGAATAGAGGTGGCATCCTGCTGACAGCCATCTTACCTCGTGGGTACCCCCCCCCCCTTCTTCATCCTCCTCCCCCCACTTCTTCTTCCCCCCCCCCCCCACTTCTTCTTCCACCCCCCCCCCTCATCCCCCTCCCCTTCTTGATGACGAGGTGGCATGATGCCACCTTCCTGATTGATTTGATTGGTTAGTCTGTACTGACCAACCAATCAGATCTGTGGGGGGAGATTCAAAGTACTGCACACTGATCTGCACGTTGCATTCTAGTCCTGAACAGCGTACAGATCAGTGTGTGATACCCGTCTGTGCTTTGTCTTGCTAGATATTGCTCCAGTTGGCACATTTGGTGGCATCTGTCACATTTCCGAGTGTTGCGAGTAATTGCTGAGCTATTGTCGCTGCTGCTGTTTGTCTTTTTTTTGCATACAGCAGTCGCAGCGTCCTGATCCCTGTCCCTATCCCTGTTCCAGACCCTTCCCTCACCTCCCTTTGTGTGTGTGGTGACTTTGAGCCTCTGTGCTCTTTTTTTTGTCGCTTTTTTTCTTTTTTTGTCACTTTTGTAGCAGTTGCACCCCCTGTGTGCGTTCTGCAAACCGCCAGCCGCTGATCAGTGCCAAAGTTGACTGGTCAGTGCCTGTGCTCTTTTTTTTTTGGTGTGTGGATCCTGTGACCGCTGAGCAGTTGATTGTATCTCTGTTCATTTTTTGGTACAGGCGCAGTTTTTTTAAAAATTCTTTTGTCAGTTTTGTAGCAGTCGCATACCACTGTGTGCGTTCTGCAAACCATCAGCCGCTGATCAGTGCCAAAGTTAACTGGTCAGTGCCTGTGCTCTTTTTGTTGCGCAGTTTTTTTTTTGGTGTGTGGATCCTGTGACCGCTGAGCAGTTGATTGTATCTCTGTTCATTTTTTGGTACAGGCGCAGTTTTTTTTTTAATTCTTTTGTCAGTTTTGTAGCAGTCGCATACCCCTGTGTGTGTTCTGCATCAGTGCCGAATAGTCTGTGCTCTTTTTTTGTGCAGATTTTTTTTCTTTTGTGTGCTGTGACAACTGAGCGCTGATCAGTGACATTTTGCTGATCAGCTTTGTGCTCATTTTTTTGTCATAGTATCTTTTTGTCTTTTTGGCATTGGAGGATAAAAGTTACTTTTTACTGTAGTAACTTTTTCTACTACAGTTGTTTTGAAAATACACAGGTCGTCTTTCTTTTTTTTTCTTTTTTTTTATACTAGTGTTATTGGTTCCCATACACGTGTTGAATCACAACATACACACCCCCTTGAATAAAGTATTTACACGTGTTGAAGCACTACATTTACACACCCCCTCCCAATAAAAAATTTCCATTCATCCCAAAGAACTTTTTCAGCAGATGAGACATATGCCTTTCTTGCCTCCGATACTGATTCAGAAGGGGAGGATGTCACAATCCTCTATTTTTCATCCTCCTCTTCCTCCTCATCCGGTGATGAGGGGCCCTCCAGAAGCCGCCCCAGGGCATCGGTTGAAGTTGTTCCCCAGCCCCCAAGTGACCCTGAATGGATCCCACCCCCTGATAATTATGAGCCTCAAATTCGTGAATTTGTGGGAAGTTCAGGAATTAATTTTGAGACAGAAGGCTTCACAGAAATTGACTTTTTCAAAGTCTTTTTCTCTGAGGATCTTGTGGATTTGATGGTGGTACAAACAAATTTGTATGCCCAACAGTTTTTGGCACAAAACCCAACTTCATCATTTTCTAGGTGGACCCCTGTAGATGCAGTAGAAATGATGAAGTTTTGGGGTCTTGTGCTACATATGTGCATTGTCAAGAAACCAGAGATATGGCAGTATTGGAGTACTGATATTTTCTACAGTACTCCTATTTATCGCTCAGTAATGAATCGCACACGCTTTGAGGCAATTCTAAAATTTTTACATTACAATGACAATTCGCAGTGCCCACCTCAAAGCGACCCGTCATTTGACCGTCTATACAAAATTAGGCCAATCCTTGATCACTTTAACACCAAGTTTTTTGAGGCCTACACCCCTGAAAAATTCATTTGTGTAGACGAGTCACTTGTACATTTTAAAGGAAGACTACGGATACGCCAGTACCTGCCCAGCAAGAGGGCAAGGTATGGAATTAAAATGTACAAGCTGTGCGAGAGTACCACAGGGTACACCCACAGATTTAGGGTTTATGAGGGAAAAGATAAACAAATTATCCCCCCAGAATGCCCCCCTGTCCTAGGAGTTACTGGAAAGCTTGTCTGGGATCTGATACACCCGCTGCTGGATAAGGGTTACCACCTGTATGTGGATAACTTTTATACCAGCATTCCACTCTTCAAGTCCCTCATTTCCAGGGGTACTGTAGCATGCGGCACTGTACGAAGAAACCAGAGAGGCCTCCCTAGGACCCTGATAACTCAACCATTAAGAAAGGGAGACATCAAGGCCCTCTGTTGTGAGAACTTGCTGTTGGTCAAATATAAGGACAAGAGGGATGTCCTTATTTTGACCACAATTCACAAAGACACCAGCACCCCCACTCATGTACGAGGTACCACTACCACTGCCCCCAAGCCAGACTGCATCCTGGCTTATAATAAGTACATGGGTGGGGTAGATCTTTCAGATCAGGTGCTGAAGCCGTACAGTGCTCTACGGAAAACAAAGATCTGGTACAAAAAGCTGGCCGTGCACATTGTACAGATGGCACTGTATAATTCCTATGTGCTATACGAATGTGCAGGTCATGTTGGATCATTTATTTGCTTTCAAGAGGCAGTGATCAAGGCCCTCTTATTTGGTCATCAAGAAGGACCCAGTACTTCTGATGTCCCCCGTATTGTACCAGGGCAACATTTCCCTGGCGAGGTACCCAAAACTGGAGGACGAGGAAGGACACAAAAAAGATGCAAAGTATGTTAAAAAATGGGGAAAAGAAAGGACACAATTTATCAATGTGACACCTGTCCTGAAAAACCTGGCCTCTGCATGAAAGAATGCTTTAGAATCTACCATTCACCTGCATTTCAGTTATAATTTCTTTACCCTGGTTAACACCTTCTTATACCCATCTGCCCTGGTACCTTCCACCACCAAAAACCCATCCTCACACTGTTTGTTCCCTTCCACGTCCTGCTGCGAGTCCCTACAGAAGTTTATATCCACATGTGGGGCATTTCCTTGTTCAAGAAAAATTTTTAAACAATTTCTGAGGAGCAATTTCTCTTTCTGCCCCTTGTGGATGTCAAAATTTTAAGGAAAAAGTGAAATTTTAATGGAAAAATATTCATTTTTTCATGTTTCAGCCCAAATTTTTGAACTCCTGTGGGGTCCAAATACTCATTATACACCTTGATAAAATCTCTGAAGGGTGTAGTTTCCAAATAGGGGTCTTTTAAGAGGGGTTTTTCACTGTAATAGTACTTCAAGAGTCACTGAAAACTATTTTGGTCCAAATTGCCTTCTAACAGTCAAACGGCGCTTCTTCCCTTCCACGTCCTGCTGTGTGTCCCTACAGAAGTTTATATCCACATATGGGGTATTTCCGTGTTCAGGAGAGATTGTTGAACAATTTCTGTGAAGCAATTTCTCATTTTGCCCCTTGTGGATGCCAAAAAACTGGGATAAAAATGAATTTTTGATGGAAAAATATTCATTTTTTCATATTTCAGCCCAAATTTTTGAGCTCCTGTGGGGTCCAAATACTCATTACACACCTTGATAAAATCTCTGAAGGGTGTAGTTTCCAAATAGGGGTCTTTTAGGAGGGGTTTTTCACTGTAATAGTACTTCAGGAGTCACTGAAAAGTATTTTGGACCAAATTGCCTTCAAAAAGCCACAGGGTGCTTCTTCCCTTCCACGTCCTGCAGTGTGTCCCTACAGAAGTTTATATCCACATGTGGGGTATTTCTGTGTTCAGGAGAAATTGTTGAACAATTTATATGGAGCAATTTTTCCTTTTGCCCCTTGTGGATGCCAAAAAATTGGGGAAAAAAGTGAAATTTTGATGGAAAAATATTCATTTTTTCATGTTTCAGCCCAAATTTTTAAACTCCTGTGGGGTCCAAATACTCATTATACACCTTAATAAAATCTCTGAAGGGTGTAGTTTTCAAAATGGGGTTCTTTGGGGTGATTTTCACTGTTATGGTACTTCAGGGGCTCTCTAAATGCATCATTGCCACTGAAAACTATTTTGGTCCAAACTGCCTTCAAAAAGCCACAGGGTGCTTCTTCCCTTCCACGTCCTGCTGTGTGTCCCTACAGAAGTTTATATTCACATGTGGGGTATTTCTGTGTTCAGGAGAAATTGTTGAACAATTTATGTGGAGCAATATCTCCTTTTGCCCCTTGTGGATGCCAAAAAATTGGGGAAAAAGTGAAATTTTGATGGAAAAATATTCATTTTTTTATGTTTCAGCCCAAATGTTTGAACTCCTGTGGGGTCCAAATACTCATTATACACCTTAATAAAATCTCTGAAGGGTGTAGTTTCCAAAATGGGGTAATTTTGGGGGGATTTTCACTGTAATGGTACTTCAGGGGCTCTCCAAATGTATCATGGTAACATAAAAGTATTCCAGCTAAATCTACTATGCAAAAAACCTGGTCGTGCTCCTTCCTTTCTATGCCCTGCTGTGTGCCAGTACAACAGTATACCACCACATATTGGGTGTAGGCATATTCAGAAGAAATTGGGTATTAATTTCTGTGGAGCATTTTGGTATTTTAACCACTGAGGATGTGTAGATTTTTTGAAAAATACATTCATTTAGCTATAAAAAAATAAAATTTGAAAATTGTACCTGATTTTGTTTTAACTCCTGTGAAACCATTAAAGGGTTAACAACTTTCATAAAAGTTGTTTTACATTCTTTGAGGGGTACAGTTTCTAAAATGGGGTCATTAAAGGGGGTTTTCTCTCATTTAGGCCTCTCATCGTCACATCAAACTTATCTAGTCCTGTAAAACATAGATTTTGTCGATTTTCACAAAAATCTGAAAAATCACTTGTATAGTTATAAGCCTCCTATCTTCCAAAAAAAAGTATAATATGCTTAAAAAATCGAGCTAACGTAAAGAAGACTTTAGGTTAATGCTAGTTAGTAAGTTATTTGGGGGATATGACAATCTGCTTGAAAAGTAAAAATTTCCAAAGTTTGAAAATAGCATTTTTTTCAAAATTTTCACCAAATTTCCCTTTTTTTCATAACCAAACGCAAAAGTTAGCACCCAAATTTTTCAACTAACATAAAGTACAATGTGTCACGAAAAAACAGTCTCAAAATCAGCGGGTTATGTTAAAGCGTTCCGAAGTTATAGCCATTTATAATGACACAGGGCAGATTTGAAAAAAATGGGCCATGTCAGGAAGGTGAAAAGTGGCTTCAGCGTTAAGGGGTTAAACCACTAACCACCATAGTCGCAACAATATTTGAAATTTTGTTTTTCAACACTTCAGCGCCCCTTCAACATGATTTTAGCTATTATTAATGCTGGTGAAAAGTCATGCATGTAAAAAAAAAATGTACAAAAAATGTCTTTTTGTAAATGACTGGGATAACTAGAAAGAAAAATATTGTGTTTGCTCCTCACAATTTTTTCTACATAGACTACTAACAGTTTTCTCATTTTAAAACCTGCTTCCTATTTTATATTTATCAATTCCACGTGGAAAAAATCTAAGCACTGTACATTTTCAAATATGTAAAACATTCAATGAGTTAATAGAATATTTTCAAGACAGTTTGCACAAATCTAGACAAAAATCACTGTGATAAGTTATTTAAAAATCTGATGTTTAAAAAAAACCTCAAATTCTACAAATCTAGCATGATAAACTTAAAATTTTGTAAAAACAAAACCTAGCAGAAAGATAGAAAAAAATAAAATGTTAGATGAGAAACTAATGGATACTGTTAAACTTTTTGTTTCACACCATAATTTAATCAAGAATAAAGTACAATCACTCTACATGTCTATTCAGACCAATCAAGCAATGTGTTTGGTTCTAAACAAAGGAGGAGCTACACACAATCTGCATTTGACCAGTAAAGAAAGGGAGGGGTTGTGCCATCTGCAATATAAGAGCCCACCATACACTTGTCTTCTTACTACTCTGTCACATTTTGTTCTTACATGGCAATGGTGATGGCATCTACTTCACAAACAACCATGGATCAGGTAAGTGAAAACATTCACTTTATTGTTACTCATTACATGTTTTACTCTGCTTCTTTCCTCCCAAGCCTAGATACATTTGGGTGGATTTCAAATAGTTTGCAGTTTTGCACTAATTTTAGCTGTTGTATTCTAATGTATACTACTATAGCCATTTCCATTTCTTACAGTCCCTTTTTTTAACTCCATAGTATTGTTTTTTTTTCAATTCTTCAAATTACAGCTAAATTGTGATTTTAAAAAATGAATACGTCTAGTTTTTCCCCAGTTACATGTCCAGTAATATGTTTTTGTGAATAAATTTAAATGGCCTAATCAGGTCTTACAGATAGTATTTCTACTGATAAGCCAACATGAATGTTATACAAAATATCCATTCCATATTGCACTTTGAAATACACCTCTTGTGAATGAAGCCATTAAGGGTGTTGTTTGGCTATTCCAATTTAAGTAAGGGATCTGAACTATACTTACAATTTTCTCATCCAAATGCTCTTTTCTTTTTCCAGATTGCATGCAATGGGCCACAGTACCCATTAATTCTGCCAACTGATCCAAACCACTTAACGGACCGTAACATGACTGAGGAGGTGGCTGACGGGGAGAGGAGAAGTTCTAGGCAACCTTCAGACCCACAAAGAGAAGGGCGGTGGATCTGCACAACTGACCTTCTTCGAATGGGAGCAGGAAGGAGAAGGCCAAGACTTCTACCACCTAATATCAAGATGTACCTATTTATAACAGAAGATCTGGACATTCCAATGCACCCCAAAAAGCAATTCCTTCGCCGTTTCCTGAAGCAGACATAATTGTGTATTTTTTAAAATGTAAATATATGTATTTTACCGTGTTTATATAAAGTTTATTATGATATATTTTTGTATTAAAATGGATTGTAAAACCTATCTTTTCTTGTGTTACTGGTTTTCAGTTAATTTAAAGTCTTTCTAACCTTGCCAATAGCATTGCATACATCAATATAATAATATGGTGTGTGTCATCTAGCTATGGGAGGAGTGATGAGCTGTGGTGCTTTGTTTGGGTGATACTCTACGCAAATTTAAAATGGCATCATAAAAAAAAATGAAGCTTAAGTGAGCCGACAAATCAGAGAAACGTTGGCCGTGACAAACCACCCATTTAATATGACACATGCTCCATGCTACATAGATTTTAAGTAATAAAGCCTATAAAATGATAGTGTTCACAATTCAAGTATTTTTAAACAGTTGGCTTTTAGACTCAAGAGCCATTGCCTGCTATATTAGCAGTGCAAGATCCAAACATAAAGCTCACGAGGGGTATGATTTATAAACAAATATATCATTTTATTTAAAATATATACAATAATATTGACTAATTTATCAAAAGCTATCTTAAAAAAAATAAATTACAGTCCCTGTCACCTAATTATTTTCATGGTCCTGATTCAAGCGTACCTTTAAGTTAATATATGAAAAAAAGAACAAGAAGAAATTCCAGGTGAATGTTTCTATTATCTTCTGCTTTATATAAAAAGGGCTATCATGTTTAAATTTATTTAACTCATAAAAATCTAAATACAGATAGTTTCATCCCTCAAAAGATTGCAGAGTCAGAGTTAGTTGACTGCAGTTTCTCTTCTCCTTAGTCATTGAGATGCTTATAGGTGAATTAACGTATCAATAAAAGTTGACACTACTCCAGACATCCTGTTTGTTTTTCTAGAAGATGAACAATACAGTGAAGTCCAGATTAAAATGTGTTCCCCTGTCAGTACGTAAAGTTGGGGGTCTGTAAAGAAAATTTCTCCCCAGGTGGCCTTTCCCAGGCGACACCCTAAACAATACAATCAACATCTTTCCATGGTGCTTTGTAGTGAATTTCAAATAATAAGACAACTACCTATTCCATTGTCATGTAGACCGGTTTCTATGATTAAAATCATGTCTATTTGCGTATAAAGAGGCAAAGATTTGAAAATCAGGCACAGATTAGTGCTTACAATGGGTTCCTCTGGGTGATGGATGAAACTTCATGTTGTCTGCTAGAGGCATCAATTTCACATAAATATATCATAAAAGAAAGTTTAAAACCCCACTGAAAACTTGTATTGTGTCTTATAGGGGGGGGGGGGATTCTTAGTAGCCCCAAAAATATAGTCAAAGTTCCTCTGAATCAAGTGGCAACAACGTTCCATATCCATTACAAACATAACATATTCATAATTCATTATATTTATTATCAAACCTATCATAAAAGTGGCCACTGTTTTTACAACACCTATAAAATTTATTCATTCATTGCAATATTTTACTACTCTTGATGATTTTCTATTCCCTATCCACAGAATTGCAGAAAGGGTATGAGATTTGGCAGACCTCTGATACCACAGTAATATCAAGAAAGGGTGGGGGTCCTGGGTTTAAATTGGTGCAGGGGAGGGGGGGGGCACTGACCTAGATTACCTATACCATAAATTCATATATGAAATCATGGCCAGTGTCCCCTACCCCCCCTCCAAGTTCTACATAAGTAAATGAATTGGCAGTGTGTGTTATGATCTAAATGGAAAGAAAGGCATAAGCCAGCAATCACATTTATTTAATCTATTAAATCACTAAGCACCATAGTCGCAACAATATTTGAAATTTTGTTTTTCAACACTTCAGTGCCCCTTCAACATGATTTTAGCTATTATTAATGCTGGTGAAAAGTCATGCATGTAAAAAAAAAATGTAAAAAATGTCTTTTTGTAAACGACTGGGATAACTAGAAAGAAAAAAATTGTGTTTGCTCCTCACAATTTTTTCTACATAGACTACTAACAGTTTTCTCATTTTAAAACCTGCTTCCTATTTTTCATTTATCAATTCCACGTGGAAAAAATCTAAGCACTGTAAATTTTCAAATATGTAAAACATTCAATGAGTTAATAGAATATTTTCAAGACCGTTTGCACCAATCTAGACAAAAATCACTGTGATAAATTATTTAAAAATCTGATGTTTAAAAAAACCCTCAAATTCTACAAATCTAGCATGATAAACTTTAAATTTTGTAAAAACAAAACCTAGCAGAAAGATAGAAAAAATTAAAATGTTAGATGAGAAACTAATGGATACTGTTAAACTTTTTGCTTTCACACCATAATTTAATCAAGAATAAAGTACAATCACTCTACATGTCTATTCAGACCAATCAAGCAATGTCTTTGGTTCTAAACAAAGGAGGAGCTACACACAATCTGCATTTGACTGGTAAAGAAAGGGAGGGGTTGTGCCATCTGCAATATAAGAGCCCACCATACACTTGTCTTCCTACTACTCTGTCACATTTTGTTCTTACATGACAATGGTGATGGCATCTACTTCACAAACAACCATGGATCAGGTAAGTGAAAACATTCACTTTATTGTTACTCATTACATGTTTTACTCTGCTTCTTTCCTCCCAAGCCTAGATACATTTGTGTGGATTTCAAATAGTTTGAAGTTTTGCACTAATTTTAGCTGTTGTATTCTAATGTATACTACTATAGCCATTTCCATTCCTTACAGTCCCTTTTTTTTTTACTCCTTAGTATTGTTTTTTTTCAATTCTTCAAATTACAGCTAAATTGTGATTTTAAAAAATGAATACGTCTAGTTTTTCCCCAGTTACATGTCCAGTAATATGTTTTTGTGAATAAATTAAAATGGCCTAATCAGGTCTTACAGATAGTATTTCTACTGATAAGCCAACATGAATGTTATACAAAATATCCATTCCATATTGCACTTTGAAATACACCTCTTGTGAATGAAGCCATTAAGGGGGTTGTCTAGCTATTCCAATTTAAGTAAGGGATCTGAACTATACTTACAATTTTCTCATCCAAATGCTCTTTTCTTTTTCCAGATTGCATGCAATGGGCCACAGTACCCATTAATTCTGCCAACTGATCCAAACCACTTAACGGACCGTAACATGACTGAGGAGGTGGCTGACGGGGGGAGGAGAAGTTCTAGGCAACCTTCAGACCCACAAAGAGAAGGGCGGTGGATCTGCACAACTGACCTTCTTCGAATGGGAGCAGGAAGGAGAAGGCCAAGACTTCTACCACCTAATATCAAGATGTACCTATTTATAACAGAAGATCTGGACATTCCAATGCACCCCAAAAAGCAATTCCTTCGCCGTTTCCTGAAGCAGACATAATTGTGTATTTTTTAAAATGTAAAATATGTATTTTAACGTGTTGGTATAAAGTTTATTATGATATATTTTTGTATTAAAATGGATTGTAAAACCTATCTTTTCTTGTGTTACTGGTTTTCAGTTAATTTAAAGTCTTTCTAACCTTGCCAACAGCATTGCATACATCAATATAATAATATGGTATGTGTCATCTAGCTATGGGAGGAGTGATGAGCTGTGGTGCTTTGTTTGGGTGATACTCTACGCAAATTTAAAATGGCATCATTAAAAAAAACTAAGCTTAAGTGAGCCGACAAATCAGAGAAACGTTGGCCGTGACAAACCACCCATTTAATATAACACATGCTCCATGCTACATAGATTTCAAGTAATAAAGCCCATAAAATGATAGTGTTCACAATTCAAGTATTTTTAAACAGTTGGCTTTTAGACCCAAGAGCCAATGCCTGCTATATTAGCAGTGCAAGATCCAAACATAAAGCTCACGAGGGGTATGATTTATAAACAAATATATCATTTTATTTAAAATATATATAATAATATTGACTAATTTATCAAAAGCTATCTTAAAAAAAATGAATTACAGTCCCTGTCACCTAATTATTTTCATGGTCCTGATTCAAGCGTACCTTTAAGTTAATATATGAAAAAAAGAACAAGAAAAAATACCAGGTGAATGTTTCTATTATCTTCTGCTTTATATAAAAAGGGCTGTCATATTTAAATTTATTTAAATCATAAAAATCTAAATACAGATAGTTTCATCCCTCAAAAGATTGCAGAGTCAAAGTTAGTTGACTGCAGTTTCTCTTCTCCTTAGTCATTGAGAAGCTAATAGGTGAATTAACGTATCAATAAAAGTTGACACTGCTCCAGACATCCTGTTTGTTTTTCTAGAAGATGAACAATACAGTGAAGTCCAGATTAAAATGTGTTCCCCTGTCAGTACGTAAAGTTGGGGGTCTGTAAAGAAAATTTCTCCCCAGGTGGCCTTTCCCAGGCGACACTCTAAACAATACAATCAACATCTTTCCATGGTGCTTTGTAGTGAATTTCAAATAAAAAGACAACTACCTATTCCATTGTCATGTAGACCGGTTTCTATGATTAAAATCATGTCTCTTTGCTTATAAAGAGGCAAAGATTTGAAAATCAGGCACAGATTAGTGCTTACAAAGGGTTCCTCTTGGTGATGGATGAAACTTCATGTTGTCTGCTAGAGGCATCTATTTCACATAAATATATCATAAAAGAAAGTTTTAAACCCCACTGAAAACTTGTATTGTGTCTTATAGGGGGGGAAATTCTTGGTAGCCCCAAAAATATAGTCAAAGTTCCTCTGAATCAAGTGGCAACAACATTCCATATCCATTACAAACATAACATATTCATAATTCATTATATTTATCATCAAACCTATCATAAAAGTGGCCACTGTTTTTACAACACCTATAAAATGTATTCATTCATTGGAATATTTTACTACTCTTGATGATTTTCTATCCCCTATCCACAGAATTGCAGAAAGGGTATGAGATTTGGCAGACCTCTGGTACCACAGTAATATCAAGAAAGGGTGGGGGTCCTGGGTTTAAATTGGTGTAGGGGAGGGGGGGCACTGACCTAGATTACCTATACCATAAATTCATATATGAAATCATGGCCAGTGTCCCCTACCCCCCCCTCCAAGTTCTACATAAGTAAATGAATTGGCAGTGTGTGTTATGATCTAAATGGAAAGAAAGGCATAAGCCAGCAATCACATTTATTTAATCTATTAAATCACTAACCACCATAGTCGCAACAATATTTGAAATTTTTTTTTTTCAACACTTCAGAGCCCCTTCAACATGATTTTAGCTATTATTAATGCTGGTGAAAAGTCATGCATGTAAAAAAAAAAATGTAAAAAATGTCTTTTTGTAAATGACTGGGATAACTAGAAAGAAAAATATTGCGTTTGCTCCTCACAATTTTTTCTACACACAAAAAGCGAGAACCCACACCAATCTCACAGGACCGGAAAAAATAGCCCTTAAAGATCTAGACAAAAATGCCAATATCATCATCAGAGCGGCAGGGGGGATGGTAATCCAGAATTGGGCTGATTACCACAAAGAAGCACTAAACATCCTATCAGACCCAGATTATTATGAAATAATCACAACAGATCCCTTTCCCACTATCAACAAAGACTTTACTAATCTAATAAAAACCGCATACCAAAAGGGTTTTTTGAATAAGAAAGAAAAGAAATATGTTTCCATTGCACAACCAAATAGACCATACTTCTACCACCTTCCGAAAATACACAAGAACCCTACTGTACCCCCCGGTCGCCCCATAGTGTCCAATGTCCAAAGCCTCACAAGTAATCTATCACACTATATAGATTTATTTCTCCAACCTTCCGTAATCAACCTGCCCAGCTTTATTAAAGACTCAGGGGATCTTATTCAAAAACTACAGAAATTAACATGGCATAATAATTACTGGTTTGTCACCATGGATGTCACAGCCTTATATAGTAATATTGATCATTTTATTGGATTGACATGTGTAGAATTAACCCTGGAAAAGGACACATGCATAAAAGAAGAACAGAGAAGATTCCTATTAGAATGTCTACAGTTCATACTTCAAAATAATTATTTTGAATATGGTGACTCAGTCTACCATCAGACCAAAGGTACTGCTATGGCCCCCTCATATGCAAATATCTTTATGGGGATCTTCGAGGAACTCTACATCACCCCTGAAGAGCTCCACAAAGGACATTTGGTCACCTACTACAGATTCATAGACGATTTGTTTATGATCTGGAAAGGAGACAAAAGAACCCTAGAAAACTACTTCGATGAAATTAACAAAAATGAATGGGGTATAAAACTTACCCTCAATGTCCAAAAAGAGGAAATTGAATTTCTAGACTTGATCATTAAACATAACGAAAACAAACTCATCACTGAAACTTATTTTAAAACGGTAGACACTAATAGCTACCTTAATTTTAAAAGCAATCACCACAAGAAATGGTTAAATAATATACCTTATAGCCAATTTCTAAGAATAAGGAAAAATTGCTCTAAGGATACCACTTTTAAGAAACAGGCAGAAATTATAAAAATGAGATTCATCGAAAAAGGTTATCCGAAAGAACTAATAAAGGACGCCCTAAACCGAGCCAGTCAATATTCACAAGCAGAATGCCTAAAACCTCTTGGAAAAGACAAAAAGAATGAAAACAGTAAGAAGAAAAATAGTGACTCAGCGATCCGTTTTATCACAACATATACTAAAAATCACAAAGAGATAGAAGCAGTTTTTAAAAAACATTGGCATATTTTACACAATGATCCATATCTACAAAAGAGTATCTCGGAGAAACCAATATTTACATACAGGAGAGCCATAACATTAAAGCAAAAACTGGCTCCCAGTATACCAAAACAATTGAAAAAACAAACCTCTACGGACGATACAGTGAAAAAAGTCATGAAATGCAATAGTAAGAACTGCCAATGTTGTAAGGTCATTAATCACGGCACTTCCACGTTCGGCTCCAGCAATTCTGAAGAAAAATTCCACATCAAAACTAGTATGACTTGCCAATCCCGCTATGTAATTTACTTAATTGAGTGCCAGTGTGGATTACAGTATGTGGGAAGAACCATTCAACCCCTTCATTGCCATCTTAATCAACACAGGTTTAATATCCAACACAAAAATAATAAGCATAGCCTATCTAGACATATGGAAATCCAACATAAAGATGACATTAAATACAACATCACCCCAATTGATCACATCAATAAAGAAACTTCAAATAGATTTGAAGTTCTGAAACGCAAGGAAATCTACTGGATATTTAAACTAAAGACACTAAAGCCACTAGGCTTAAATGAGGTTTCCGAAACTATCTTGACATAAAAACACCCATACATCCACTAAAGCAAAGGTTATACTTACCTGCTAAATTAAGTAACTCATTCATAAGCTCCGAATAAAAATTCCACCTCCAAATCATGGGGCTGACATCAATACTCACTGATCCGCTGCACACAACAGTATTTTGGCCACTTTAGGCTTCCGTAGATGTAGTTCCAAGATCATTCAGCGTCCATTTTAGTAGTTTTTCAACATCAGCCATCGGAGTACAAACGAAACATTTTGACACATTTCCAAAAACCTCTACGCTAGCAGCATAATCTCTATAATATAGTAGAAGGTATTCAATTTTAATTATTTTACTTCATTATACTTGATTATTTTATTATTGTGTGTGTATACATATTCAGGATTAACTATCTTGTATTGCTCATTTTAATTGTCTCATTTGTTTACATATTGATTAGATCTGTCTGATCAATTTTCGAGTAGATCTGTCATCCACTAACTATCCTGCATGACGCTTCCCGGTCTCGTTACCGGGAACGCGCCAAAAAAGTTATGTATATATAGAACTCCCGACATGTACATATCCAATGCAACTGAAGAAGGGTCCAATCCGGACCCGAAACGCGTCTTGCTTTTTAATATAACTGAGATATTTTAAGTTTTATACTGGATAAAATAAAATCTCCTTTTATTGGAACGATCTTGCGCCGGGGTTTTTCCTCCAAGACTGACCAGGAGTCAAAAGGGCCTCGAACAAGAGAGACCATCCCGCACTATTTCTACGATCGGCATCCTGACCGAAGTGACTCCTGCATCCAGTTCCATATCTACATCCAAAACGTGACATATGAGTTGTGCCATTAGAGCAACACTAAAAGGTGAGTGCACATCTAGCATTTACACCTACTTACGAATAATCGAGAAATCCTACACATCGAGCGCCCCCGCTCTCTCTCTCTTTCTTTTGTGTCCTTAAAAAATATATAAATATTTCTTTTTGTAAATGACTGAGATAACTTCAAAGAAAAATATTGTGTTTGCTCCTTACAATTTCTTGTATATAGATTACTTACAGCTCTCTCTTTTTAAAAGCTGCTTTCTATTTTACATCTATCTATTCCACAGGAAAAAAAAAATCTAAAGCACTGTACATTTTCAAATATGTAAAACATTCAATAAGTTGCTAGAATGTTTTCAAGACAGTTTGCACCAATCTAGACAAAAATCACTTTGATAAGTTATTTAAAATGTATGTTCAAAAAAACTCAAATTCTACAAATCTAGCAGAAGACACAAAATATTTTATTAAAAAAACAAAACAAAACTTAGCAGAAAGATAGAAAAAATTAAAAATGTTAGATGAGAAACTAATGGATACTCTTAAACCTTTTGCTTTCACACCATAATTTAATCAAGAAAAAGTACTATCATTCTACATGTCCATATAGACCAATCAAGCAATGTCTTTGGTTCCAAACAAAGGAGGAGCTACCCACAATCTGCATTTCACCAGTAAAGAAAGGGAGGGGGTGTGTCATCTACCATATAAGAGCCCACAATATCTTTGTCTTCTTACTACTCTATCACATCTTACATCTTACATGGAAATGGTGATGGCATCTTCTTCAGAAACTACTATGGATCAGGTAAGTGAAAAGATTCACTTTATTGCTACTCATTACATGTTTTACTCTGCTTCTTTCCTCACAAGCCTGGATACATTTGGGTATATTTCAAATAGTTTGAAGTTTTGCATTTTGGCTGTTATATTCCAATGTATACCACTATAGCCATTTCCATTCCTTACAGTCCTTTTATCACTCCTTAGTATTGTTTTTTTTTCAATTCCTCAAATTACAGCTAAATTGTGATTAAAAAAAAAAAAATGAATGAGTCTAGTTTAACCCCAGTTACATGTCCAGTAATAGGTTTTTATTTGTGAATAAATTAAAATTGCCTAATAAGGTCTTACAGATACTATTTCTACTGATAAACCAATATGAATGTTATCCAAAATATCCATTCCATATTGCACTTTGAAATACACCTCTTGTGAATGAAGCCATCAACAGGGTTGTCTAACTATTAAAATGAAAGTAAGGGATCTGAACTATACGTACAATTTTCTCATCCAAATGTGCTTTTCTTTTTCCAGATTGCATGCAGTGGGCCACAATACCCATTAATTTTGCCGACTGATCCAAACCATTTAACGGACCGTAATGTGACTGAGGAGGCGGCTGATGGGGAGCGGAGAAGTTCTGGACAACCTTCAGACCCACAAAGAGAAGGCAGGTGGATCTGTACAACTGACCTTCTTCGAGTGGGAGCAGGGAGGAGAAGGCCAAGACTTCTGCCACCTCATATCAGGATGTACGTATTTATTACCAAAGATCTGGACATTCCGATGCACCCCAAAAAGAGATTCCTCCACCGTTATCTGAAGCAGACATGATTCTCTATAGATTTTTCAATGTAAATATATGTATTTTTATGTATTATTGTATAGTTTTTTTATGGTATTTTTTTGCATTAAAATGGATTGAAAAACATAGCTTTTCTTGTGTTACTGGTTTTAAGTTAATTTAAAGTCTTTCTAACCTTGCCAACAGCATTGCATACATCAATATAATACAGTGTGTGTCATCTAGCTAAGGGAGGAGTCATGAGCTGTGGTGCTTGGTTTGGGTGATACTCTAGACAAATTTCAAAGAGTATCATAAAAAAGGAAGCTTAAGTGAGCCAACAAATCAAGGAATCGTTGGCCATGACAAGTGACAAACCAACCATTTAATGTAACACATATACTGCTTTTAGCTCCATGCTATATGGATTAAACCTATAAAGTAAGTAATAAAGCCCATAAAATGATAATGTTCACAATGCAAGTACTTCTAAACCGTTGGCTTTTAGACCCAAGAGCCGACGCCAGCTAGATTGCCTGCGATCAGGTGAAAGATCCAGTAAAAATAGAGATTTTAAAAGAAGGAAAAGAAAGTAAACATACATAATGTGTGGAAAATGCAAACATAAAGCTCATGAGGGGTGGGATTTATAAACAAATATACCATTTCATTTAAACTATACCGAATAAAATTGACCAATTTATCAAAAGTTATCTGAAAAAAATGAATTGCTGTTCCTGTCACCTAATTATTTTCATGGTCCTGATTCAAGTGTACCTTTAAGTTAATATAGGAAAAAAGGAACAAAAAACCCCAGATAAATGTTTCTATTATCTTTTCCCTTATACATAAATGGTTGCCATTAGAGATGAGCGAACACTAAAATGCTCGGGTACTCGTTATTCGAGACGAACTTTTCCCGATGCTCGAGTGCTCGTCTCGAATAACGAACCCCATTGAAGTCAATGGGAGACTCGAGCATTTTTCAAGGGGACCAAGGCTCTGCACAGGGAAGCTTGGCCAAACACCTGGGAACCTCAGAAAAGGATGGAAACACCACGGAAATGGACAGGAAACAGCAGGGGCAGCATGCATGGATGCCTCTGAGGCTGCATAATCGCACCATTATGCCAAAATTATGGGCAACAGCATGGCCATGACAGAGTGACAGAATGAAGCTAGATAGCATCTAAAACATCCAATAATTGACCCTGACACTATAGGGGACGGCATGCAGAGGCAGCGGCAGCAGGCTAGAGAGTGTCATGGCGACATACCCTAAATGGACTCAGGCTTCAAACCAATGGGTGGCAGAGAGGAACCAAAGGAGGTGAGCAAGAAGCGCTCAAATAATATCGGTACATGATAAAAGTTTGCCAGTATATTTTGTGGATTACACAGCAGGGTGGCGACAAAGTTAACATGGAAGCCATGAAAACAACCCAAAATTCTGCCTGACACAGCTCGTTTGATAAGGGGACGATGTATGGAGGCAGTGAACTAGTAGTAGATTAAAGGTGCTGCAGTTAAAACTATGTTAGTTGGATCTTGGCATGGAGCTGGCGCTCCGCTGCCAGGCGAGCTTTCGCCAATCCAAGCCCCTGTCTCTAGGCTACTCCCCAAACAGCACTTCTAAGAACCTTTTGTATAAGATCAAGTGTAGTAGCGTTCTTATAAGTTTAGGATATGCCGGATGAGGGGAATGTAAACAGATGCGCAAGAAGCGCTGAAATAATATCCCTAAATGGTAAAAGTTTGCAAGTATATTTTGGGGATTACACAGCAGGGTGGCGACAAAGTTAACAACTTTGATGTGGAATGCCCTGTAATAGCTCTTGGGCGGTGTGCCTTTTATCGCCTAGGCTCAGCAGTTTCAGCACCGCCTGCTGTCGCTTAGCGACGGCACTGCTGCTGTGCCTAGAGCTACCGACTGATGGCGCCATGCCCACGGATGGTAATTCGGAGGAGGAGGAGGTGGAGGAGGGGTGGGAGGAGGTATAGTAGGCCTTTGAGACCTGGACCGAGGTAGGCCCCGCAATTCTCTGCGTCGGCAGTATATGACCAGCCCCAGGGTCAGACTCGGTCCCAGCCTGCACCAAGTTAAGTGTAGTAGCGTTCTTATAAGTTTGGGATATGGCGGGTGAGGGGAATGTAAACAGATGCGCAAGAAGCGCATGATGCGCATGGAGCTGGCGTTCCGCTGCCAGGCGAGCTTTCGCCAATCCAAGCCCCTGTCTCTAGGCTACTCCCCAAACAGCACTTCTAAGAACCTTTTGTATAAGATCAAGTGTAGTAGCGTTCTTATAAGTTTAGGATATGCCGGGTGAGGGGAATGTAAACAGATGCGCAAGAAGCGCTGAAATAATATCCCTAAATGGTAAAAGTTTGCAAGTATATTTTGGGGATTACACAGCAGGGTGGCGACAAAGTTAACAACTTTGATGTGGAATGCCCTGTAATAGCTCTTGGGCGGTGTGCCTTTTATCGCCTAGGCTCAGCAGTTTCAGCACCGCCTGCTGTCGCTTAGCGACGGCACTGCTGCTGTGCCTAGAGCTACCGACTGATGGCGCCATGCCCACGGATGGTAATTCGGAGGAGGAGGAGGTGGAGGAGGGGTGGGAGGAGGTATAGTAGGCCTTTGAGACCTGGACCGAGGTAGGCCCCGCAATTCTCTGCGTCGGCAGTATATGACCAGCCCCAGGGTCAGACTCGGTCCCAGCCTGCACCAAGTTAAGTGTAGTAGCGTTCTTATAAGTTTGGGATATGGCGGGTGAGGGGAATGTAAACAGATGCGCAAGAAGCGCATGATGCGCATGGAGCTGGCGTTCCGCTGCCAGGCGAGCTTTCGCCAATCCAAGCCCCTGTCTCTAGGCTACTCCCCAAACAGCACTTCTAAGAACCTTTTGTATAAGATCAAGTGTAGTAGCGTTCTTATAAGTTTAGGATATGCCGGGTGAGGGGAATGTAAACAGATGCGCAAGAAGCGCTGAAATAATATCCCTAAATGGTAAAAGTTTGCAAGTATATTTTGGGGATTACACAGCAGGGTGGCGACAAAGTTAACAACTTTGATGTGGAATGCCCTGTAATAGCTCTTGGGCGGTGTGCCTTTTATCGCCTAGGCTCAGCAGTTTCAGCACCGCCTGCTGTCGCTTAGCGACGGCACTGCTGCTGTGCCTAGAGCTACCGACTGATGGCGCCATGCCCACGGATGGTAATTCGGAGGAGGAGGAGGTGGAGGAGGGGTGGGAGGAGGTATAGTAGGCCTTTGAGACCTGGACCGAGGTAGGCCCCGCAATTCTCTGCTTCGGCAGTATATGACCAGCCCCAGGGTCAGACTCGGTCCCAGCCTGCACCAAGTTAAGTGTAGTAGCGTTCTCATAAGTTTGGGATATGGCGGGTGAGGGGAATGTAAACAGATGCGCAAGAAGCGCATGATGCGCATGGAGCTGGCGTTCCGCTGCCAGGCGAGCTTTCGCCAATCCAAGCCCCTGTCTCTAGGCTACTCCCCAAACAGCACTTCTAAGAACCTTTTGTATAAGATCAAGTGTAGTAGCGTTCTTATAAGTTTAGGATATGCCGGGTGAGGGGAATGTAAACAGATGCGCAAGAAGCGCTGAAATAATATCCCTAAATGGTAAAAGTTTGCCAGTATATTTTGTGGATAACACAGCAGGGTGGCGACAAAGTTAACAACTTTGATGTGGAATCCATGAAAACAACCCAAATTTCTGCCTGACACACCTCGTTTGATAAAGGGACGATGTATGGAGGCAGCTATATGGACGACTTTTGGAGGTAGCAATGGAGACAACGTGTGGAGGCTGCTATGGAGACAATTTAATTTGGATAGTGCCTGTATGTGGCAGTCCCAAACATTTTTCAAACCAGAGGAGCAGGTAGGTGGCCCTCCAGTAAAATGGGATAGATTGAGTGCCTGTATGTGGCAGTCCCAAAAATGTTTCAAACCAGAGGAGCAGGTAGGTGGCCCTCCAGTAAAATGGAATAGATTGAGTGCCTGTATGTGGCAGTCCCAAAAATTGTTCAAACCAGAGGAGCAGGTAGGTGGCCCTGCAGTAAAATGGAATAGATTGAGTGCCTGTATGTGGCAGTCCCAAAAATTGTTCAAACCAGAGGTGCAGGTAGGTGGCCCTCCAGTAAAATGGAATAGATTGAGTGCCTGTATGTGGCAGTCCCAAAAATTGTTCAAACCAGAGGAGCAGGTAGGTGGCCCTGCAGTAAAATGGAATAGATTGAGTGCCTGTATGTGGCAGTCCCAAAAATTTTTTAAAACAGAGGACCGGGTAGGTGGCCCTCCAGAAAAATGGAATAGATTGAGTGCCTGTATGTGGCACTCACAAAAATTGTTTCAAACAGAGGACCGGGTAGGTGGCCCTCCAGAAAAATTAAATGCATGAAGTACTATAGCAAGAGCCAGTGGGCCCTGTCAAAAAATAGCCAGTTTCCTCTGCTTTACTGTACAAAGAGGAGGAGAAGGAGGAAAATGAGGAGGAGGAGGAGGAGTGGATCAATTATTCAGGTTGAGCTTCCTTCACCTGGTGGAGATTGGAAATTCTGAGAAATCCAGCCTTTATTCATTTTAATAAGCGTCAGCCTGTCAGCGCTGTCAGTCGACAGGCGTGTACGCTTATCGGTGATGATGCCACCAGCTGCACTGAAAACCCGCTCGGACAAGACGCTAGCGGCAGGGCAGGCAAGAACCTCCAAGGCGTACAGCGCCAGTTCGTGCCACATGTCCAGCTTTGAAACCCAGTAGTTGTAGGGAGCTGTGTGATCATTTAGGACGATGGTATGGTCAGCTACGTACTCCCTCACCATCTTTCTGTAAAGATCAGCCCTACTCTGCCGAGACTGGGGACAGGTGACAGTGTCTTGCTGGGGTGACATAAAGCTGGCAAAAGCCTTGTAAAGCGTACCCTTGCCAGTGCTGGACAAGCTGCCTGCTCGCCTACTCTCCCTCGCTACTTGTCCCGCAGAACTACGCACTCTGCCGCTAGCGCTGTCAGAAGGGAAATACTGTTTCAGCTTGTGCACCAGGGCCTGCTGGTATTCATGCATTCTCACACTCCTTTCCTCTCCAGGGATGAGAGTGGGAAGATTTTGCTTGTACCGTGGGTCCAGGAGAGTGAACACCCAGTAATCGGTGCTGGAATAAATTCTTTGAACGCGAGGGTCACGGGATAGGCAGCCTAGCATGAAATCTGCCATATGCGCCAGAGTACCAACGCGTAAGAATTCACTCCCCTCACTGGCCTGACTGTCCATTTCCTCCTCCTCCAACTCCTCCAACTCCTCTTCTTCTGCCCATACACGCTGAACAGTGAAGGACTCAACAATGGTCCCCTCTTGTGTCTCGCCAACATTCTCCTCCTCTTCCTCCTCATCCTCCTCCACCTCCACCTCCTCCGATATGCGCTGAGAAACAGACCTCAGGGTGCTTTGGCTATCAACAAGGGAATATTCTTCCCCCGTCTCTTGTGACGAGCGCAAAGCTTCCGACTTCATGCTGACCAGAGAGTTTTTCAACAGGCCAAGCAGCGGGATGGTGAGGCTGATGATGGCGGCATCGCCACTGACCATCTGTGTTGACTCCTCAAAGTTACTCAGCACCTGACAGATATCAGACATCCACGTCCACTCCTCATTGTAGACTTGAGGAAGCTGACTGACCTGACTACCAGTTCTGGTGGAAGTTGACATCTGGCAGTCTACAATCGCTCTGCGCTGCTGGTAAACTCTGGATAACATGGTCAGTGTTGAATTCCACCTCGTGGGCACGTCGCACAACAGTCGGTGAGCGGGCAGTTGGAGGCGGCGCTGCGCTGCCCTGAGAGTGGCAGCATCTGGGCTGGACTTCCTGAAATGCGCACAGATGCGGCGCACCTTCGTGAGCAAATCAGACAGATTGGGGTATGTCTTGAGGAAACGCTGCACTATCAGATTTAACACATGGGCCAGGCATGGCACATGTGTCAGTCTGCCGAGTTGCAGAGCCGCCACCAGGTTACGGCCGTTGTCACACACAACCATTCCCGGCTTGAGGTTCAGCGGTGCCAGCCACAGATCAGTCTGCGCCGTGATGCCCTGTAATAGCTCTTGGGCGGTGTGCCTTTTGTCGCCTAGGCTCAGCAGTTTGAGCACCGCCTGCTGTCGCTTAGCGACGGCACTGCTGCTGTGCCTAGAGCTACCGACTGATGGCGCCGTGCCCACGGATGGTAGTTCGGAGGAGGAGGTGGAGGAGGGGTGGGAGGAGGAGGAGGCATAGTAGGCCTGAAACACCTGGACCGAGGTAGGCCCCGCAATCCTCGGCGTCGGCAGTATATGAGCAGCCCCAGGGTCAGACTCGGTCCCAGCCTCCACCAAGTTAACCCAATGTGCCGTCAGCGATATATAGTGGCCCTGCCCGGCAGCACTCGTCCACGTGTCCGTGGTCAGGTGGACCTTGTCAGAAACGGCGTTGGTCAGGGCACGGATGATGTTGTCTGACACGTGCTGGTGCAGGGCTGGGACGGCACATCGGGAAAAGTAGTGGCGGCTGGGGACCGAATACCGAGGGGCGGCCGCCGCCATGAGGTTGCGAAAGGCCTCGGTCTCTACTAGCCTATAGGGCAGCATCTCCAGGCTAAGCAATCTGGAGATGTGCACATTAAGGGCTTGGGCGTGCGGGTGGGTTGCACTATATTTGCGTTTCCGCTCCAGCGTCTGGGGTATGGAGAGCTGAACGCTGGTGGATGCTGTGGAGGATCGTGGAGGCGACGATGGGGTTTTTGTGGCAGGGTCCTGGGCAGGGGGCTGACTAGCAGCTGACACAGGGGAAGGAGCAGTGGTGTGCACGGCCGGAGGTGAACGGGCTTGTTGCCACTGAGTGGGGTGCTTAGCATTCATATGCCTGCGCATACTGGTGGTAGTTAAGCTAGTAGTGGTGGAACCCCTGCTGAGCCTGGTTTGGCAAATGTTGCACACCACAGTCCGTCGGTCATCCGGTGTTTCCTTAAAGAACCTCCACACTTCTGAAGATCTAGCCCTCGCCGCAAGAGCCCTCACCACGGGAGCTTCACTAGTTGACAGTGGCGCTGATGCACCAGCTCTGGCCCTGCCTCTCCGTCTGGCCCCACCACTGCCTCTTCCAACCTGTTCAGGTCGAGGACTCTCCTCCGTCTCAGAAGCACTGTGTTCACCCGGCCTCTCAACCCAGCTTGGGTCTGTCACCTCATCATCCTCCGATCCCTCAGTCTGCTCCCCCCTCGGACTTCCTGCCCTGACAACAACTTCCCCACTGTCTGACAACCGTGTCTCCTCATCGTCGGACACCTCTTTACACACTTCCACTACGTCAAGAAGGTCATCATCACCCACAGACTGTGACTGGTGGAAAACCTGGGCATCGGAAAATTGCTCAGCAGCAACCGGACAAGTGGTTTGTGACTGTGGGAAGGGTCCAGAAAACAGTTCCTCAGAGTATGCCGGTTCAAATGCCAAATTTTCCTGGGAGGGGGCAGACTGGGGGGGAGGAGGCTGAGGTGCAGGAGCTGGAGGAGTGGCGATTTCGGTGACATGGGTGGACTGCGTGGAAGACTGACTGGTGGTGGACAAATTGCTCGAAGCATTGTCAGCAATCCACGACATCACCTGTTCGCACTGTTCTGGCCTCAACAGTGCTCTACCACGAGTCCCAGTAACTTCAGACATGAACCTAGGGAGTGTAGCTCTGCGGCGTTCCCCTGCTCCCTCATCAGCAGGTGGTGTCTCACCCCGCCCAGGACCACGGCCTCTGACCCCTGCAGTAGTTGGACGCCCACGTCCCCGCCCTCGTCCTCTACCCCTAGCCCTCGGGTTATACATTTTTAAAATGAGAGTTATAACTTTATTTTTTTTTTTGTGTTTTTTTTTTTTTTTGTGTTTTTTTTTTTTTTTTGTGTTTTTTGTTTTTTTTTGAGTTTTTAAAACCAAACAATGCTATCCTATTGCTATGGCTATTTTCTAGCCAAGTATCAAAGGAAGCACAGTACTATGCCAGATGAGATGACACTGAGTTATTGCCTAATAGAAATCCAACCCCTACTGAATTTTGCCACTTCGGCCTTTGCTATGGATATGTGCGCCACTAAGCGCAGAACACAGCGGTCGCAAGTCCCACTACAAATTGCTCAGAATTGGCAAGTACATGCACTGCAGAAACTACAGCCACCAGCAGATCAACCAGAAATCAAATATATAGAACGCTACTGTAGGCTTCAAGATCAAGAAGCTGTTTGTATTCTCCTATGGCTATTTTCTAGCCAAGTATCAAAGGAAGCACAGTACTATGCCGGATGAGATGACACTGAGTTATTGCCTAATAGAAATCCAACCCCTACTGAATTTTGCCACTTCGGCCTTTGCTATGGATATGTGCGCCACTAAGCGCAGAACACAGCGGTCGCAAGTCCCACTACAAATTGCTCAGAATTGGCAAGTACATGCACTGCAGAAACTACAGCCACCAGCAGATCAACCAGAAATCAAATATATAGAACGCTACTGTAGGCTTCAAGATCAAGAAGCTGTTTGTATTCTCCTATGGCTATTTTCTAGCCAAGTATCAAAGGAAGCACAGTACTATGCCGGATGAGATGACACTGAGTTATTGCCTAATAGAAATCCAACCCCTACTGAATTTTGCCACTTCGGCCTTTGCTATGGATATGTGCGCCACTAAGCGCAGAACACAGCGGTCGCAAGTCCCACTACAAATTGCTCAGAATTGGCAAGTACATGCACTGCAGAAACTACAGCCACCAGCAGATCAACCAGAAATCAAATATATAGAACGCTACTGTAGGCTTCAAGATCAAGAAGCTGTTTGTATTCTCCTATGGCTATTTTCTAGCCAAGTATCAAAGGAAGCACAGTACTATGCCGGATGAGATGACACTGAGTTATTGCCTAATAGAAATCCAACCCCTACTGAATTTTGCCACTTCGGCCTTTGCTATGGATATGTGCGCCACTAAGCGCAGAACACAGCGGTCGCAAGTCTCACTACAAATTGCTCAGAATTGGCAAGTACATGCACTGCAGAAACTACAGCCACCAGCAGATCAACCAGAAATCAAATATATAGAACGCTACTGTAGGCTTCAAGATCAAGAAGCTGTTTGTATTCTCCTATGGCTATTTTCTAGCCAAGTATCAAAGGAAGCACAGTACTATGCCGGATGAGATGACACTGAGTTATTGCCTAATAGAAATCCAACCCCTACTGAATTTTGCCACTTCGGCCTTTGCTATGGATATGTGCGCCACTAAGCGCAGAACACAGCGGTCGCAAGTCCCACTACAAATTGCTCAGAATTGGCAAGTACATGCACTGCAGAAACTACAGCCACCAGCAGATCAACCAGAAATCAAATATATAGAACGCTACTGTAGGCTTCAAGATCAAGAAGCTGTTTGTATTCTCCTATGGCTATTTTCTAGCCAAGTATCAAAGGAAGCACAGTACTATGCCGGATGAGATGACACTGAGTTATTGCCTAATAGAAATCCAACCCCTACTGAATTTTGCCACTTCGGCCTTTGCTATGGATATGTGCGCCACTAAGCGCAGAACACAGCGGTCGCAAGTCTCACTACAAATTGCTCAGAATTGGCAAGTACATGCACTGCAGAAACTACAGCCACCAGCAGATCAACCAGAAATCAAATATATAGAACGCTACTGTAGGCTTCAAGATCAAGAAGCTGTTTGTATTCTCCTATGGCTATTTTCTAGCCAAGTATCAAAGGAAGCACAGTACTATGCCGGATGAGATGACACTGAGTTATTGCCTAATAGAAATCCAACCCCTACTGAATTTTGCCACTTCGGCCTTTGCTATGGATATGTGCGCCACTAAGCGCAGAACACAGCGGTCGCAAGTCCCACTACAAATTGCTCAGAATTGGCAATTACATGCACTGCAGAAACTACAGCCACCAGCAGATCAACCAGAAATCAAATATATAGAACGCTACTGTAGGCTTCAAGAAGCTGTTTGTATTCTCCTATGGCTATTTTCTAGCCAAGTATCAAAGGAAGCACAGTACTATGCCAGATGAGATGACACTGAGTTATTGCCTAATAGAAATCCAACCCCTACTGAATTTTGCCACTTCGGCCTTTGCTATGGATATGTGCGCCACTAAGCGCAGAACACAGCGGTCGCAAGTCTCACTACAAATTGCTCAGAATTGGCAAGTACATGCACTGCAGAAACTACAGCCACCAGCAGATCAACCAGAAATCAAATATATAGAACGCTACTGTAGGCTTCAAGAAGCTGTTTGTATTCTCCTATGGCTATTTTCTAGCCAAGTATCAAAGGAAGCACAGTACTATGCCAGATGAGATGACACTGAGTTATTGCCTAATAGAAATCCAACCCCTACTTAATTTTGCCACTTCAGCCTTTGCTATGGATATGTGCGCCACTAAGCGCAGAACACAGCGGTCGCAAGTCTCACTACAAATTGCTCAGAATTGGCAAGTACATGCACTGCAGAAACTACAGCCACCAGCAGATCAACCAGAAATCAAATATATAGAACGCTACTGTAGGCTTCAAGAAGCTGTTTGTATTCTCCTATGGCTATTTTCTAGCCAAGTATCAAAGGAAGCACAGTACTATGCCAGATGAGATGACACTGAGTTATTGCCTAATAGAAATCCAACCCCTACTGAATTTTGCCACTTCAGCCTTTGCTATGGATATGTGCGCCACTAAGCGCAGAACACAGCGGTCGCAAGTCTCACTACAAATTGCTCAGAATTGGCAAGTACATGCACTGCAGAAACTACAGCCACCAGCAGATCAACCAGAAATCAAATATATAGAACGCTACTGTAGGCTTCAAGAAGCTGTTTGTATTCTCCTATGGCTATTTTCTAGCCAAGTATCAAAGGAAGCACACTACTATGCCAGATGAGATGACACTGAGTTATTGCCTAATAGAAATCCAACCCCTACTGAATTTTCCCACTTCGGTCTTTGCTATGGATATGTGTGCCACTAAGAGCTAAACACAACGGTAGCAAGTCCCCCTGCTAATTCCTCACAAAATGGTAAAAGATGCAAATTAAAATAAAAAAAGTAGAACGTTATTGTAGCCCTAAGAAGGGCTGTTGGGTTCTTTGAGAATCACTCCTGCCTAACAGTAAGCTAATAGAACACCCTAACGCTTTCCCTGAGCAGCAGCAGCTCTCTCCCTAGCGGCATCCAGAGACAGAATGATCCGAGCAGCGCGGCCAGCGGCTAGTCTATCCCAGGGTCACCTGATCTGGCCAGCCAACCACTGCTATCGACGTGTAAGGGTACCACGTCATGCTGGGTGGAGTGCAGAGTCTCCTGGCTTGTGATTGGCTCTGTTTCTGGCCGCCAAAAAGCAAAACGGCGGGAGCTGCCATTTTCTCGAGCGGCCGAAGTATTCGTCCGAGTAACGAGCAGTTTCGAGTACCCTAATGCTCGACCGAGCATCAAGCTCGGACGAGCATGTTCGCTCATCTCTAGTTGCCATGTTTAAATTTACTTTAAATTATAAAAATCTAAATCACAGATAGTTTCATCCCTCAAAAGATTGCAGAATTACAGTTAGTTGACTGCAGTTTCTCTTCTCTTTAGTTATTGGGATGCTAATAGGCAAATTAACTAATCAATAAAAGTTGACACTGCTCCAGACATCCTGTTTGTTTTTCTAGAAGATGAACAATACCGTGAAGTCCAGATTAAAATAGGTTTCTCTGCCAGTATGTTAACTTGGGGGTCTGTAAAGAAAAGTTCCCACCAGGTGGCCTTTTCCAGGCGACACCCTAAACAATACAATCAACATCTTTCCCAGGTGATTTGTAGTGAATTCCAAATGTGACCCAAGCACATTTCAAAGAATAAGCCAACTACCTATTTGACCGGAGTGTAGACAGTTTTTATATGATTACAATCTTGTCTATTTGCTTATACAGAGGCAAAGATTTGCCAATCAGGTACAGATTGGTGCTCACAATGGGTCCCTCTGGGTGATGGATGAAACTACATGGTGTCTGCTAGAGGCATTTATTTCATATAAATAAATGTATTTTAGAAAATAGGTAAAACCCCATTGAAAACTTGCATTGTGTCTTATAGGGGGAACGGGGAATTCTTGGTAGCCCCAAAAAGATAGTCATATAGTTCCTCTAAATCAACTGGCAACAATGTTCCATATCCATTACACATTTAACATATTTATAATTCATGATATTTATTGTTGACCCTTTCATAATAGTGGCCACTGTTTTTAAAGCACTTATTAAATGTAGCCATTCATTGCAATATTTTACTACTCTTGAAGCTTTTCTATCCCCTATCCACAGGAAAGCAGAAAGGGTCTGAGATTTGGTAGACCTCAGTTACCACAGTAACAATAAGAAAGTGAGGGGGTCCTGGGTTTAAATTGGGGTAGAGGAGGGGGGCACTGACCTTGATTACCTATACCATAAGTTGATATATGAAATCAAGTCCAGAGTCCCCAACCCCCCTCCCAGTTCTACATAAGTAAATGAATTGGCAGTGTATATGTAATATGTAAGTGGAAAGATTGGCATAAACCACTGATCACAGTCATTTAACCCCTTAGCTTCAAATGTGGATGAAATTATCATGAATATTGATTTAAGTTTTTCAACACTTTAGCTCTTCTTCAACACGATTTGTGCTATTATTAATACTGGTGAAAAAGTCATGCACATCATTTAAAAAATATATAAATATTTCTTTTTGTAAATGACTGAGATAACTTCAAAGAAAAATATTGTGTTTGCTCCTTACAATTTCTTGTATATAGATTACTTACAGCTCTCTCTTTTTAAAAGCTGCTTTCTATTTTACATCTATCTATTCCACAGGAAAAAAAAATCTAAAGCACTGTACATTTTCAAATATGTAAAACATTCAATAAGTTGCTAGAATGTTTTCAAGACAGTTTGCACCAATCTAGACAAAAATCACTTTGATAAGTTATTTAAAATGTATGTTCAAAAAAACTCAAATTCTACAAATCTAGCAGAAGACACAAAATATTTTATTAAAAAAACAAAACTTAGCAGAAAGATAGAAAAAATTAAAAATGTTAGATGAGAAACTAATGGATACTCTTAAACCTTTTGCTTTCCTACCATAATTTAATCAAGAAAAAGTACTATCATTCTACATGTCCATATAGACCAATCAAGCAATGTCTTTGGTTCCAAACAAAGGAGGAGCTATACACAATCTGCATTTGACCAGTAAAGAAAGGGAGGGGGTATGTCATCTACCATATAAGAGCCCACAATATCTTTGTCTTCTTACTACTCTATCACATCTTACATGGAAATGCTGATGGCATCTTCTTCAGAAACTACTATGGATCAGGTAAGTGAAAAGATTCACTTTATTGCTACTCATTACATGTTTTACTCTGCTTCTTTCCTCACAAGTCTGGATACATTTGGGTATATTACAAATAGTTTGAAGTTTTGCATTTTGGCTGTTATATTCCAATGTATACCACTATAGCCATTTCCATTCCTTACAGTCCTTTTATCACTCCTTAGTATTGTTTTTTTTTTCAATTCCTCAAATTACAGCTAAATTGTGATAAAAAAAAAAAAAATGAATGAGTCTAGTTTAACCCCAGTTACATGTCCAGTATTAGGTTTTTATTTGTGAATAAATTAAAATTGCCTAATAAGGTCTTACAGATACTATTTCTACTGATAAACCAATATGAATGTTATCCAAAATATCCATTCCATATTGCACTTTGAAATACACCTCTTGTGAATGAAGCCATCAAGAGGGTTGTCTAACTATTAAAATGAAAGTAAGGGATCTGAACTATACGTACAATTTTCTCATCCAAATGCGCTTTTCTTTTTCCAGATTGCATGCAGTGGGCCACAATACCCATTAATTTTGCCGACTGATCCAAACCATTTAACGGACCGTAATGTGACTGAGGAGGCGGCTGATGGGGAGCGGAGAAGTTCTGGACAACCTTCAGACCCACAAAGAGAAGGCAGGTGGATCTGTACAACTGACCTTCTTCGAGTGGGAGCAGGGAGGAGAAGGCCAAGACTTCTGCCACCTCATATCAGGATGTACGTATTTATTACCAAAGATCTGGACATTCCGATGCACCCCAAAAAGAGATTCCTCCACCGTTATCTGAAGCAGACATGATTCTCTATAGATTTTTCAATGTAAATATATGTATTTTTATGTATTATTGTATAGTTTTTTTATGGTATTTTTTTGCATTAAAATGGATTGAAAAACATAGCTTTTCTTGTGTTACTGGTTTTAAGTTAATTTAAAGTCTTTCTAACCTTGCCAACAGCATTGCATACATCAATATAATACAGTGTGTGTCATCTAGCTAAGGGAGGAGTCATGAGCTGTGGTGCTTGGTTTGGGTGATACTCTAGACAAATTTCAAAGAGTATCATAAAAAAGGAAGCTTAAGTGAGCCAACAAATCAAGGAATCGTTGGCCATGACAAGTGACAAACCAACCATTTAATGTAACACATATACTGCTTCTAGCTCCATGCTATATGGATTAAACCTATAAAGTAAGTAATAAAGCCCATAAAATGATAATGTTCACAATGCAAGTACTTCTAAACCGTTGGCTTTTAGACCCAAGAGCCGACGCCAGCTAGATTGCCTGCGATCAGGTGAAAGATCCAGTAAAAATAGAGATTTTAAAAGAAGGAAAAGAAAGTAAACATACATAATGTGTGGAAAATGCAAACATAAAGCTCATGAGGGGTGGGATTTATAAACAAATATACCATTTCATTTAAACTATACCGAATAAAATTGACCAATTTATCAAAAGTTATCTTAAAAAAATGAATTGCTGTTCCTGTCACCTAATTATTTTCATGGTCCTGATTCAAGTGTACCTTTAAGTTAATATAGGAAAAAAGGAACAAAAAACCCCAGATAAATGTTTCTATTATCTTTTCCCTTATACATAAATGGTTGCCATGTTTAAATTTACTTTAAATTATAAAAATCAAAATCACAGATAGTTTCATCCCTCAAAAGATTGCAGAATTACAGTTAGTTGACTGCAGTTTCTCTTCTCTTTAGTTATTGGGATGCTAATAGGCAAATTAACTAATCAATAAAAGTTGACACTGCTCCAGACATCCTGTTTGTTTTTCTAGAAGATGAACAATACCGTGAAGTCCAGATTAAAATAGGTTTCTCTGCCAGTATGTTAACTTGGGGGTCTGTAAAGAAAAGTTCCCACCAGGTGGCCTTTTCCAGGCGACACCCTAAACAATACAATCAACATCTTTCCCAGGTGATTTGTAGTGAATTCCAAATGTGACCCAAGCACATTTCAAAGAATAAGCCAACTACCTATTTGACCGGAGTGTAGACAGTTTTTTTATGATTACAATCTTGTCTATTTGCTTATACAGAGGCAAAGATTTGCCAATCAGGTACAGATTGGTGCTCACAATGGGTCCCTCTGGGTGATGGATGAAACTACATGGTGTCTGCTAGAGGCATTTATTTCATATAAATAAATGTATTTTAGAAAATAGGTAAAACCCCATTGAAAACTTGCATTGTGTCTTATAGGGGGAACGGGGAATTCTTGGTAGCCCCAAAAAGATAGTCATATAGTTCCTCTAAATCAACTGGCAACAATGTTCCATATCCATTACACATTTAACATATTTATAATTCATTATATTTATTGTTGACCCTTTCATAATAGTGGCCACTGTTTTTAACCCCTTAACGCTGAAGCCACTTTTCACCTTCCTGACACGGACCATTTTTTAAAATCTGACATGTGTCTATTTAAGTGGTTATAACTTTGGAACGCTTTAACATATCCAGTTGATTTTGAGATAGTTTTTTCGTGACACATTGTACATCATGTTGGTCGAGAAATTTAATCAATATGTTTAGTATTTATTTATGAAATAAATGGAAATTTGCCAAAAATTTTGAAAAAAACAATGTTTTCAAAATTCAAAATTTTCTACTTTTTGGAAAGTTAGTCATATCACTAAAATAACTTGATAACTAACATTTTCCATATGTCTGCTTTAACTTGGCAACATTTTTCAAACATCTTTTCGTTTTTTTAGGATGCTAGGAGGCTTATAACTTTAGGTGCAATTTTTCAGATTTTCACGAAAATCATCAAAACCTGCTTTTGGAGGGTCAGTTTAGTTAGAAGTGACTTTATAAGGCCTACATGATAGAAAACCCCCACAAATGACACCATTTTAGAAACTACACCCCTCAAAATATTCAAAATAACCTTTGGGAATTTTGTTAACCCTTTGAGCGTTTCATGAGGGTGAAAGATAAATGAAAGTGAAATTACAGAAATGTAATTTTATCTTACAATAGATTCATTGAACACTAAAATTTGCAACTTCACAATGGGTTAAAAAGGAAAATGCATTTTACCATGTTTAGGGTAATTCCTCCTGAGCATGCCAATACCCATTTTGTCACTGTACCCTGCTGTACGGGCACAGGGGGGCACTTGGAATGGAAAGAGCGTTGTTTCGTTTTTGCAGGGCAAATATGGCTGAAAAAGTTTTCATGTGTCAGGATGCATTTGGAGAGCCATAATGGTACCAAAACAGATGAAAGCCCCAACAAGAGACACCATTTTAGAAAGTACACCCCTTGGAGAGTTTAGCAAGGTGTAATTTGTGTATTTGCCCAAACAGGTGTTTGATTCAATTAGGCCCCAAAAGGGAAAAAAGGTGAAAATATTCTCAAAAAAGTCACTTTTACCCCAAATTTTTGTAAGCCACAAGGGATAAAAGATGAAACAACCCCCATAAATGTGTAAAACTATTTCTCCTAAGCACAGAACTGCACCACTTTTGCATATAAAGTGTTGTATGGGTACACAGTAGGGCTCAGAAGGGAAGGAGGGGCTTTGGCCTTTTAGAAGCCAGATTTGACAATCATCCTTTACATGTGTCAGGATGCATTTGGAGAGCCCTAGTGGTACCAAAACAGAGGGGAACCCCAACAAATGTCACCATGATGGTAAGTGCACCCTTTGGAGAATTTAGCAAGGTGTAATATGTGTATTTTCCCCCACAGGTGTTTGCTTCAATTAGGTCCCTAAAAGGAAAAAGATGAACATTTTCGCAAAAAAGTCACTTTTACGGCTAATTTTTGTATCCCATAAGGCATTAAAGATGAAACAACCCCAAAAAATGTGTACTAGCATTTCTCCCGAGTATAAAATTGCCCCACACATGCAAATAAAATGTTGTATGAGTACGCAGTGAAGCTCAGAAGGGAAAGAGGGGCGTTGGCCTTTTAGAAGCCAAATTTGACAAACATCCTTTACATGTGTCAGGATGCATTTAGAGAGCCGTAGTGGTACCAAAACAGAGGGGAACCCCAACAAGTGTCACCATTTTGGAAAGCACACCCCTTAGAGAATTTAGTAAGGTGTAATATGAGTATTTGTCCATGTAGGTGTTTGATTTAATTAGGGCTTAAATAGGACAAAGGTGAACATTTTCTTATAAAGGTCATTTTACTCCTAATTTTTTATAGCCACAAGGGATAAAAAAAATGTAATAACCCCCCAAAATGTGTAAACCTATTTCTCTTGAGTGTAGAAGTACCCCACATGTGTATATAAAATGTTGTATGGGCGCACAGTAAAAGGAAAGGGGGATGTTTGCCTTTTAGAAGCCAAATTTGACAGAAATGTTTGACATGCATTTGGAGAACCCTAGTGGTATAAAACAGATAAGAATCCAAAAAGTGACCCTAATTTTTGAACGCACACCCCTTAGAGAATTTTGCAATGTGTAATATATGTATTTGCCCCTACAGGTGAATGATCCAATTAGGCCCTAAACATTAAAAAGGTGAAAATTTTCCTATAAATGTCACTTTACTCCTAATTTTTGTAAGCCACAAGGGATAATATATTAAATAACCCCGTAAAAGGTGTAAAACTATTTCTCCTGAGTGTAGAAGTACCCCACATGTGCATATAAAATTTTTTATGGGCGCACAGTAGAGGAAAAGAGGGATGTTTGTCTTTTAGAGGCCAAATTTGTAAGAAATCCTTCACATGTGTCAGGATACATTTGGAGAGCCGTAGTGGTACCAAAGCGCAGGAAAACCCGAAAAGTGACCCTAATTGTTGAATGTACACCCCTTGGGGAATATAGCAAGTGTATTATGTGGTGTAGTGTAATACACGTGGTGAAATGATCATTTTGAACATATAGGTGGTTTCCAAATACGATGTGCAACGGAGTCCAAGATGGAAATTGCAATTATTTCTGGAACGTTCAGTGCCCGTTATGTGGCGCCCCTTATGAAATAATGGAGGGGTATAGGTAGCAATGTGACCTACCAGTTGTTACAATTATTCATTTTACTGAATTCACAACAGGTTGGGTGTGAATTGTGAATGCGTTGCGTATAAGGAGGTAGAATAGACCAGGGAACCAACTAAACTTTTGTCACACTTGGAGTTGTCGCAGGTCTCTTAGTAGTATATAGGGTCCATCCTTAGTATATAGTGTCCATCCTAACTCCTCTTTTGGAACGGACTCTTTAGTGAGTCCTACCTTTAGAAGCAGCAGAATTTACCGGGAAAATGCTGCCCTGACAAAATACAGGAACATCTAAACCAGAGATACTGGGGCCCCGTCCTTCTTGTCCCAATATTAGTTTCCTAATATCTTCCTCTTGAAAACGGAGAAATGATACGGCAGGACCTGCACATTGGAACAGCCCGTAAGAGTTGTACAGCGTAATCTGTACAATGTGCACGGCCAGCACTTTTGTACCAAATCTTCGTTTTAGTAGGGAAATTATCGCCAAGTGTTGCTCTTATTCACCCTAGCGATGCCCATTGTGACGAATATTGCTGCTTTTGGCTGGACCAAATCGACCAGCCAATAGCGGCAAACATGGACAGAGGGGGGCAAAACAAAACCCCTCTGAACCACAAGGCACAATTGGTGGCTGTCAGGAACAGCCGCCACTCTGCCCCGATCACCGTGTCTACAGACATAGTGACCGGTATTACTGACGTCATAAGTAAATTCGCTGCTATTGGCTCGTCTGAATTGATGAGCCAATAGCAGCGATAATAAACTGGGGGTGTGTGTGGGGGGGATGTAACCCTTCTGGTCCATGGGGCAGGATGGATGGCTGTCAGAATCAGCTGCCATCATGCCCCGATCACTGTGTCTGAACAGTGTTGGCAAGTCACTACCCGCCGCACCGTTCTATTACAACGCGCGTTGGGAATAGGCTATACAATCTTTATTTTTTAAGCAATTTAGACAAATAAGGGCTTATTTTTTTTTGCGAGACGAGATGCACTGTAAAAAAACCTTTATTTTAGAGGGTGTTTAGCTTATTGAAGCAATTTTATTAACTTTTTTCGTGTGGAGGAAAATAAAATCATCAATTCTTGTTTTGGATTTTTAGCATTTTTTTGGGGGGGGTGTTCACTGTAGCATAACAATAATATATTATCTTTATTCTACGGATCACTACGATTACGGTGATACCTCATTTATATAGTTTTATTTATATTTGTCCAATTTTATTGAAGGAAAACTAGAATAGAAAAAATTGCATTTGTTTTAGTATTGCCATCTTTATAGCAGCATAACTATAGTATTTTTTGGTTGACGGAGCTGGTTGTGAGCTTATTTTTTGCGTGATAAGTTGTTCTTTTCAGTGGTATCATTTTGGCGCTTGTAACTTTTTCGGATCACTTTTTAGAACATTTTTTGCAAAGCAATTTGATAAAAAGTTTTAATTTTTGGCAAGTTTTTGGGTTTTTTTTTTTTACCACGTTCACCTAGAGGGTCCAATTATGATTCGGATTTATTGTACAGATTGTTACGGATGCGGCGATACCAAATAAGTGGGTTTTTTTTGTGATTTAGTGTATTTTATACTTTGTTACTTGTGTACAGGGAAATGTGGTGTTTGGGGGGACTTTCACTTTCTTTTATTATTTATTTTTATTTTAAAAAACCTTTATTTATTGTTTTAACTTTTTTTTACAGTTAATGAAATCTAAGCTTGAACAAGTGATCTTCTGATCACTTGTTCAAGCTATTTTACAGGTTACACAGTGCAATACAGATGTGTTGCACTGTGTAATGTAAGACACTGAGCATGCTGCGCATGCCCAGTGTCTTACAGCCGGGTCCTGCCAGAAGGCACGGACCCGGCTTCCGGATGAAGATCGCACAGCCCCGGGCACCGGCAGTCCCGGGGCTGCGATCGGAGCAGCGGACCCCCCCGGTAAGCGCCGCGGGGGGGTCCGATTCCCTTCAGGTTAGATTTAAATGCCTCTGACACGCCGCGGTCAGCGCGACCGCGGCGTGTTAGGGGTTAACACCCGCGATCGGAGAAATCTCCGATCGCGGGTGTTAGAGGCAGGTGTCGGCTATAATATATAGCTGACACCTGCAGCTTCTGGCGCCGGCTCCGTTCAGGAGCCGGCGCCAGAAGCTTGACGTAATAATACTGCATTTTGCGGGAACGCACCTCCCGCGATGCAGTACTATTACGTCAAATGTCGGGAAGGGGTTAAAGCACTTATTAAATGTAGCCATTCATTGCAATATGTTACTACTCTTGAAGCTTTTCTATCCCCTATCCACAGGAAAGCAGAAAGGGTCTGAGATTTGGTAGACCTCAGTTACCACGGTAACAATAAGAAAGTGAGGGGGTCCTGGGTTTAAATTGGGGTAAAGGAGGGGGGCACTGACCTTGATTACCTATACCATAAGTTGATATATGAAATCAAGTCCAGAGTCCCCAACCCCCCTCCCAGTTCTACATAAGTAAATGAATTGGCAGTGTATATGTAATATGTAAGTGGAAAGATTGGCATAAACCACTGATCACAGTCATTTAACCCCTTAGCTTCAAATATGGATGAAATTATCATGAATATTGATTTAAGTTTTTCAACACTTTAGCTCTTCTTCAACACGATTTGTGCTATTATTAATACTGGTGAAAAAGTCATGCACATCATTTAAAAAATATATAAATATTTCTTTTTGTAAATGACTGAGATAACTTCAAAGAAAAATATTGTGTTTGCTCCTTACAATTTCTTGTATATAGATTACTTACAGCTCTCTCTTTTTAAAAGCTGCTTTCTATTTTACATCTATCTATTCCACAGGAAAAAAAAAAATCTAAAGCACTGTACATTTTCAAATATGTAAAACATTCAATAAGTTGCTAGAATGTTTTCAAGACAGTTTGCACCAATCTAGACAGAAATCACTTTGATAAGTTATTTAAAATGTATGTTCAAAAAAACTCAAATTCTACAAATCTAGCAGAAGACACAAAATATTTTATTAAAAAAACAAAACAAAACTTAGCAGAAAGATAGAAAAAATTAAAAATGTTAGATGAGAAACTAATGGAAACTCTTAAACCTTTTGCTTTCACACCATAATTTAATCAAGAAAAAGTACTATCATTCTACATGTCCATATAGACCAATCAAGCAATGTCTTTGGTTCCAAACAAAGGAGGAGCTACACACAATCTGCATTTGACCAGTAAAGAAAGGGAGGGGGTGTGTCATCTACCATATAAGAGCCCACAATATCTTTGTCTTCTTACTACTCTATCACATCTTACATGGAAATGGTGATGGCATCTTCTTCAGAAACTACTATGGATCAGGTAAGTGAAAAGATTCACTTTATTGCTACTCATTACATGTTTTACTCTGCTTCTTTCCTCACAAGCCTGGATACATTTGGGTATATTTCAAATAGTTTGAAGTTTTGCATTTTGGCTGTTATATTCCAATGTATACCACTATAGCCATTTCCATTCCTTACAGTCCTTTTATCACTCCTTAGTATTGTTTTTTTTTCAATTCCTCAAATTACAGCTAAATTGTGATTAAAAAAAAAAAAAATGAATAAGTCTAGTTTAACCCCAGTTACATGTCCAGTAATAGGTTTTTATTTGTGAATAAATTAAAATTGCCTAATAAGGTCTTACAGATACTATTTCTACTGATAAACCAATATGAATGTTATCCAAAATATCCATTCCATATTGCACTTTGAAATACACCTCTTGTGAATGAAGCCATCAACAGGGTTGTCTAACTATTAAAATGAAAGTAAGGGATCTGAACTATACGTACAATTTTCTCATCCAAATGCGCTTTTCTTTTTCCAGATTGCATGCAGTGGGCCACAATACCCATTAATTTTGCCGACTGATCCAAACCATTTAACGGACCGTAATGTGACTGAGGAGGCGGCTGATGGGGAGCGGAGAAGTTCTGGACAACCTTCAGACCCACAAAGAGAAGGCAGGTGGATCTGTACAACTGACCTTCTTCGAGTGGGAGCAGGGAGGAGAAGGCCAAGACTTCTGCCACCTCATATCAGGATGTACGTATTTATTACCAAAGATCTGGACATTCCGATGCACCCCAAAAAGAGATTCCTCCACCGTTATCTGAAGCAGACATGATTCTCTATAGATTTTTCAATGTAAATATATGTATTTTTATGTATTATTGTATAGTTTTTTTATGGTATTTTTTTGCATTAAAATGGATTGAAAAACATAGCTTTTCTTGTGTTACTGGTTTTAAGTTAATTTAAAGTCTTTCTAACCTTGCCAACAGCATTGCATACATCAATATAATACAGTGTGTGTCATCTAGCTAAGGGAGGAGTCATGAGCTGTGGTGCTTGGTTTGGGTGATACTCTAGACAAATTTCAAAGAGTATCATAAAAAAGGAAGCTTAAGTGAGCCAACAAATCAAGGAATCGTTGGCCATGACAAGTGACAAACCAACCATTTAATGTAACACATATACTGCTTCTAGCTCCATGCTATATGGATTAAACCTATAAAGTAAGTAATAAAGCCCATAAAATGATAATGTTCACAATGCAAGTACTTCTAAACCGTTGGCTTTTAGACCCAAGAGCCGACGCCAGCTAGATTGCCTGCGATCAGGTGAAAGATCCAGTAAAAATAGAGATTTTAAAAGAAGGAAAAGAAAGTAAACATACATAATGTGTGGAAAATGCAAACATAAAGCTCATGAGGGGTGGGATTTATAAACAAATATACCATTTCATTTAAACTATACCGAATAAAATTGACCAATTTATCAAAAGTTATCTTAAAAAAATGAATTGCTGTTCCTGTCACCTAATTATTTTCATGGTCCTGATTCAAGTGTACCTTTAAGTTAATATAGGAAAAAAGGAACAAAAAACCTCAGATAAATGTTTCTATTATCTTTTCCCTTATACATAAATGGTTGCCATGTTTAAATTTACTTTAAATTATAAAAATCAAAATCACAGATAGTTTCATCCCTCAAAAGATTGCAGAATTACAGTTCGTTGACTGCAGTTTCTCTTCTCTTTAGTTATTGGGATGCTAATAGGCAAATTAACTAATCAATAAAAGTTGACACTGCTCCAGACATCCTGTTTGTTTTTCTAGAAGATGAACAATACCGTGAAGTCCAGATTAAAATAGGTTTCTCTGCCAGTATGTTAACTTGGGGGTCTGTAAAGAAAAGTTCCCACCAGGTGGCCTTTTCCAGGCGACACCCTAAACAATACAATCAACATCTTTCCCAGGTGATTTGTAGTGAATTCCAAATGTGACCCAAGCACATTTCAAAGAATAAGCCAACTACCTATTTGACCGGAGTGTAGACAGTTTTTTTATGATTACAATCTTGTCTATTTGCTTATACAGAGGCAAAGATTTGCCAATCAGGTACAGATTGGTGCTCACAATGGGTCCCTCTGGGTGATGGATGAAACTACATGGTGTCTGCTAGAGGCATTTATTTCATATAAATAAATGTATTTTAGAAAATAGGTAAAACCCCATTGAAAACTTGCATTGTGTCTTATAGGGGGAACGGGGAATTCTTGGTAGCCCCAAAAAGATAGTCATATAGTTCCTCTAAATCAACTGGCAACAATGTTCCATATCCATTACACATTTAACATATTTATAATTCATTATATTTATTGTTGACCCTTTCATAATAGTGGCCACTATTTTTAAAGCACTTATTAAATGTAGCCATTCATTGCAATATTTTACTACTCTTGAAGCTTTTCTATTCCCTATCCACAGGAAAGCAGAAAGGGTCTGAGATTTGGTAGACCTCAGTTACCACGGTAACAATAAGAAAGTGAGGGGGTCCTGGGTTTAAATTGGGGTAAAGGAGGGGGGCACTGACCTTGATTACCTATACCATAAGTTGATATATGAAATCAAGTCCAGAGTCCCCAACCCCCCTCCCAGTTCTACATAAGTAAATGAATTGGCAGTGTATATGTAATATGTAAGTGGAAAGATTGGCATAAACCACTGATCACAGTCATTTAACCCCTTAGCTTCAAATATGGATGAAATTATCATGAATATTGATTTAAGTTTTTCAACACTTTAGCTCTTCTTCAACACGATTTGTGCTATTATTAATACTGGTGAAAAAGTCATGCACATCATTTAAAAAATATATAAATATTTCTTTTTGTAAATGACTGAGATAACTTCAAAGAAAAATATTGTGTTTGCTCCTTACAATTTCTTGTATATAGATTACTTACAGCTCTCTCTTTTTAAAAGCTGCTTTCTACTTTACATCTATCTATTCCACAGGAAAAAAAAAATCTAAAGCACTGTACATTTTCAAATATGTAAAACATTCAATAAGTTGCTAGAATGTTTTCAAGACAGTTTGCACCAATCTAGACAAAAATCACTTTGATAAGTTATTTAAAATGTATGTTCAAAAAAACTCAAATTCTACAAATCTAGCAGAAGACACAAAATATTTTATTAAAAAAACAAAACAAAACTTAGCAGAAAGATAGAAAAAATTAAAAATGTTAGATGAGAAACTAATGGATACTCTTAAACCTTTTGCTTTCACACCATAATTTAATCAAGAAAAAGTACTATCATTCTACATGTCCATATAGACCAATCAAGCAATGTCTTTGGTTCCAAACAAAGGAGGAGCTACACACAATCTGCATTTGACCAGTAAAGAAAGGGAGGGGGTGTGTCATCTACCATATAAGAGCCCACAATATCTTTGTCTTCTTACTACTCTATCACATCTTACATGGAAATGGTGATGGCATCTTCTTCAGAAACTACTATGGATCAGGTAAGTGAAAAGATTCACTTTATTGCTACTCATTACATGTTTTACTCTGCTTCTTTCCTCACAAGCCTGGATACATTTGGGTATATTTCAAATAGTTTGAAGTTTTGCATTTTGGCTGTTATATTCCAATGTATACCACTATAGCCATTTCCATTCCTTACAGTCCTTTTATCACTCCTTAGTATTGTTTTTTTATCAATTCCTCAAATTACAGCTAAATTGTGATTAAAAAAAAAAAAAATGAATGAGTCTAGTTTAACCCCAGTTACATGTCCAGTAATAGGTTTTTATTTGTGAATAAATTAAAATTGCCTAATAAGGTCTTACAGATACTATTTCTACTGATAAACCAATATGAATGTTATCCAAAATATCCATTCCATATTGCACTTTGAAATACACCTCTTGTGAATGAAGCCATCAACAGGGTTGTCTAACTATTAAAATGAAAGTAAGGGATCTGAACTATACGTACAATTTTCTCATCCAAATGCGCTTTTCTTTTTCCAGATTGCATGCAGTGGGCCACAATACTCATTAATTTTGCCGACTGATCCAAACCATTTAACGGACCGTAATGTGACTGAGGAGGCGGCTGATGGGGAGCGGAGAAGTTCTGGACAACCTTCAGACCCACAAAGAGAAGGCAGGTGGATCTGTACAACTGACCTTCTTCGAGTGGGAGCAGGGAGGAGAAGGCCAAGACTTCTGCCACCTCATATCAGGATGTACGTATTTATTACCAAAGATCTGGACATTCCGATGCACCCCAAAAAGAGATTCCTCCACCATTATCTGAAGCAGACATGATTCTCTATAGATTTTTCAATGTAAATATATGTATTTTTATGTATTATTGTATAGTTTTTTTATGGTATTTTTTTGCATTAAAATGGATTGAAAAACATAGCTTTTCTTGTGTTACTGGTTTTAAGTTAATTTAAAGTCTTTCTAACCTTGCCAACAGCATTGCATACATCAATATAATACAGTGTGTGTCATCTAGCTAAGGGAGGAGTCATGAGCTGTGGTGCTTGGTTTGGGTGATACTCTAGACAAATTTCAAAGAGTATCATAAAAAAGGAAGCTTAAGTGAGCCAACAAATCAAGGAATCGTTGGCCATGACAAGTGACAAACCAACCATTTAATGTAACACATATACTGCTTCTAGCTCCATGCTATATGGATTAAACCTATAAAGTAAGTAATAAAGCCCATAAAATGATAATGTTCACAATGCAAGTACTTCTAAACCGTTGGCTTTTAGACCCAAGAGCCGACGCCAGCTAGATTGCCTGCGATCAGGTGAAAGATCCAGTAAAAATAGAGATTTTAAAAGAAGGAAAAGAAAGTAAACATACATAATGTGTGGAAAATGCAAACATAAAGCTCATGAGGGGTGGGATTTATAAACAAATATACCATTTCATTTAAACTATACCGAATAAAATTGACCAATTTATCAAAAGTTATCTTAAAAAAATGAATTGCTGTTCCTGTCACCTAATTATTTTCATGGTCCTGATTCAAGTGTACCTTTAAGTTAATATAGGAAAAAAGGAACAAAAAACCCCAGATAAATGTTTCTATTATCTTTTCCCTTATACATAAATGGTTGCCATGTTTAAATTTACTTTAAATTATAAAAATCTAAATCACAGATAGTTTCATCCCTCAAAAGATTGCAGAATTATAGTTAGTTGACTGCAGTTTCTCTTCTCTTTAGTTATTGGGATGCTAATAGGCAAATTAACTAATCAATAAAAGTTGACACTGCTCCAGACATCCTGTTTGTTTTTCTAGAAGATGAACAATACCGTGAAGTCCAGATTAAAATAGGTTTCTCTGCCAGTATGTTAACTTGGGGGTCTGTAAAGAAAAGTTCCCACCAGGTGGCCTTTTCCAGGCGACACCCTAAACAATACAATCAACATCTTTCCCAGGTGATTTGTAGTGAATTCCAAATGTGACCCAAGCACATTTCAAAGAATAAGCCAACTACCTATTTGACCGGAGTGTAGACAGTTTTTTTATGATTACAATCTTGTCTATTTGCTTATACAGAGGCAAAGATTTGCCAATCAGGTACAGATTGGTGCTCACAATGGGTCCCTCTGGGTGATGGATGAAACTACATGGTGTCTGCTAGAGGCATTTATTTCATATAAATAAATGTATTTTAGAAAATAGGTAAAACCCCATTGAAAACTTGCATTGTGTCTTATAGGGGGAACGGGGAATTCTTGGTAGCCCCAAAAAGATAGTCATATAGTTCCTCTAAATCAACTGGCAACAATGTTCCATATCCATTACACATTTAACATATTTATAATTCATGATATTTATTGTTGACCCTTTTGTAATAGTGGCCACTGTTTTTAAAGCACTTATTAAATGTAGCCATTCATTGCAATATTTTACTACTCTTGAAGCTTTTCTATCCCCTATCCACAGGAAAGCAGAAAGGGTCTGAGATTTGGTAGACCTCAGTTACCACGGTAACAATAAGAAAGTGAGGGGGTCCTGGGTTTAAATTGGGGTAGAGAAGGGGGGCACTGACCTTGATTACCTATACCATAAGTTGATATATGAAATCAAGTCCAGAGTCCCCAACCCCCCTCCCAGTTCTACATAAGTAAATGAATTGGCAGTGTATATGTAATATGTAAGTGGAAAGATTGGCATAAACCACTGATCACAGTCATTTAACCCCTTAGCTTCAAATATGGATGAAATTATCATGAATATTGATTTAAGTTTTTCAACACTTTAGCTCTTCTTCAACACGATTTGTGCTATTATTAATACTGGTGAAAAAGTCATGCACATCATTTAAAAAATATATAAATATTTCTTTTTGTAAATGACTGAGATAACTTCAAAGAAAAATATTGTGTTTGCTCCTTACAATTTCTTGTATATAGATTACTTACAGCTCTCTCTTTTTAAAAGCTGCTTTCTATTTTACATCTATCTATTCCACAGGAAAAAAAAAAATCTAAAGCACTGTACATTTTCAAATATGTAAAACATTCAATAAGTTGCTAGAATGTTTTCAAGACAGTTTGCACCAATCTAGACAGAAATCACTTTGATAAGTTATTTAAAATGTATGTTCAAAAAAACTCAAATTCTACAAATCTAGCAGAAGACACAAAATATTTTATTAAAAAAACAAAACAAAACTTAGCAGAAAGATAGAAAAAATTAAAAATGTTAGATGAGAAACTAATGGATACTCTTAAACCTTTTGCTTTCACACCATAATTTAATCAAGAAAAAGTACTATCATTCTACATGTCCATATAGACCAATCAAGCAATGTCTTTGGTTCCAAACAAAGGAGGAGCTACACACAATCTGCATTTGACCAGTAAAGAAAGGGAGGGGGTGTGTCATCTACCATATAAGAGCCCACAATATCTTTGTCTTCTTACTACTCTATCACATCTTACATCTTACATGGAAATGGTGATGGCATCTTCTTCAGAAACTACTATGGATCAGGTAAGTGAAAAGATTCACTTTATTGCTACTCATTACATGTTTTACTCTGCTTCTTTCCTCACAAGCCTGGATACATTTGGGTATATTTCAAATAGTTTGAAGTTTTGCATTTTGGCTGTTATATTCCAATGTATACCACTATAGCCATTTCCATTCCTTACAGTCCTTTTATCACTCCTTAGTATTGTTTTTTTTTCAATTCCTCAAATTACAGCTAAATTGTGATTAAAAAAAAAAAATGAATGAGTCTAGTTTAACCCCAGTTACATGTCCAGTAATAGGTTTTTATTTGTGAATAAATTAAAATTGCCTAATAAGGTCTTACAGATACTATTTCTACTGATAAACCAATATGAATGTTATCCAAAATATCCATTCCATATTGCACTTTGAAATACACCTCTTGTGAATGAAGCCATCAACAGGGTTGTCTAACTATTAAAATGAAAGTAAGGGATCTGAACTATACGTACAATTTTCTCATCCAAATGCGCTTTTCTTTTTCCAGATTGCATGCAGTGGGCCACAATACCCATTAATTTTGCCGACTGATCCAAACCATTTAACGGACCGTAATGTGACTGAGGAGGCGGCTGATGGGGAGCGGAGAAGTTCTGGACAACCTTCAGACCCACAAAGAGAAGGCAGGTGGATCTGTACAACTGACCTTCTTCGAGTGGGAGCAGGGAGGTGAAGGCCAAGACTTCTGCCACCTCATATCAGGATGTACGTATTTATTACCAAAGATCTGGACATTCCGATGCACCCCAAAAAGAGATTCCTCCACCGTTATCTGAAGCAGACATGATTCTCTATAGATTTTTCAATGTAAATATATGTATTTTTATGTATTATTGTATAGTTTTTTTATGGTATTTTTTTGGATTGAAAAACATAGCTTTTCTTGTGTTACTGGTTTTAAGTTAATTTAAAGTCTTTCTAACCTTGCCAACAGCATTGCATACATCAATATAATACAGTGTGTGTCATCTAGCTAAGGGAGGAGTCATGAGCTGTGGTGCTTGGTTTGGGTGATACTCTAGACAAATTTCAAAGAGTATCATAAAAAAGGAAGCTTAAGTGAGCCAACAAATCAAGGAATCGTTGGCCATGACAAGTGACAAACCAACTATTTAATGTAACACATATACTGCTTCTAGCTCCATGCTATATGGATTAAACCTATAAAGTAAGTAATAAAGCCCATAAAATGATAATGTTCACAATGCAAGTACTTCTAAACCGTTGGCTTTTAGACCCAAGAGCCGACGCCAGCTAGATTGCCTGCGATCAGGTGAAAGATCCAGTAAAAATAGAGATTTTAAAAGAAGGAAAAGAAAGTAAACATACATAATGTGTGGAAAATGCAAACATAAAGCTCATGAGGGGTGGGATTTATAAACAAATATACCATTTCATTTAAACTATACCGAATAAAATTGACCAATTTATCAAAAGTTATCTTAAAAAAATGAATTGCTGTTCCTGTCACCTAATTATTTCCATGGTCCTGATTCAAGTGTACCTTTAAGTTAATATAGGAAAAAAGGAACAAAAAACCCCAGATAAATGTTTCTATTATCTTTTCCCTTATACATATATGGTTGCCATGTTTAAATTTACTTTAAATTATAAAAATCAAAATCACAGATAGTTTCATCCCTCAAAAGATTGCAGAATTACAGTTAGTTGACTGCAGTTTCTCTTCTCTTTAGTTATTGGGATGCTAATAGGCAAATTAACTAATCAATAAAAGTTGACACTGCTCTAGACATCCTGTTTGTTTTTCTAGAAGATGAACAATACCGTGAAGTCCAGATTAAAATAGGTTTCTCTGCCAGTATGTTAACTTGGGGGTCTGTAAAGAAAAGTTCCCACCAGGTGGCCTTTTCCAGGCGACACCCTAAACAATACAATCAACATCTTTCCCAGGTGATTTGTAGTGAATTCCAAATGTGACCCAAGCACATTTCAAAGAATAAGCCAACTACCTATTTGACCGGAGTGTAGACAGTTTTTTTATGATTACAATCTTGTCTATTTGCTTATACAGAGGCAAAGATTTGCCAATCAGGTACAGATTGGTGCTCACAATGGGTTCCTCTGGGTGATGGATGAAACTACATGGTGTCTGCTAGAGGCATTTATTTCATATAAATAAATGTATTTTAGAAAATAGGTAAAACCCCATTGAAAACTTGCATTGTGTCTTATAGGGGGAACGGGGAATTCTTGGTAGCCCCAAAAAGATAGTCATATAGTTCCTCTAAATCAACTGGCAACAATGTTCCATATCCATTACACATTTAACATATTTATAATTCATTATATTTATTGTTGACCCTTTCATAATAGTGGCCACTGTTTTTAAAGAACTTATTAAATGTAGCCATTCATTGCAATATTTTACTACTCTTGAAGCTTTTCTATCCCCTATCCACAGGAAAGCAGAAAGGGTCTGAGATTTGGTAGACCTCAGTTACCACAGTAACAATAAGAAAGTGAGGGGGTCCTGGGTTTAAATTGGGGTAGAGGAGGGGGGCACTGACCTTGATTACCTATACCATAAGTTGATATATGAAATCAAGTCCAGAGTCCCCAACCCCCCTCCCAGTTCTACATAAGTAAATGAATTGGCAGTGTATATGTAATATGTAAGTGGAAAGATTGGCATAAACCACTGATCACAGTCATTTAACCCCTTAGCTTCAAATATGGATGAAATTATCATGAATATTGATTTAAGTTTTTCAACACTTTAGCTCTTCTTCAACACGATTTGTGCTATTATTAATACTGGTGAAAAAGTCATGCACATCATTTAAAAAATATATAAATATTTCTTTTTGTAAATGACTAAGATAACTTCAAAGAAAAATATTGTGTTTGCTCCTTACAATTTCTTGTATATAGATTACTTACAGCTCTCTCTTTTTAAAAGCTGCTTTCTATTTTACATCTATCTATTCCACAGGAAAAAAAAAATCTAAAGCACTGTACATTTTCAAATATGTAAAACATTCAATAAGTTGCTAGAATGTTTTCAAGACAGTTTACACCAATCTAGACAGAAATCACTTTGATAAGTTATTTAAAATGTATGTTCAAAAAAACTCAAATTCTACAAATCTAGCAGAAGACAAAATATTTTATTAAAAAAACAAAACAAAACTTAGCAGAAAGATAGAAAAAATTAAAAATGTTAGATGAGAAACTAATGGATACTCTTAAACCTTTTGCTTTCACACCATAATTTAATCAAGAAAAAGTACTATCATTCTACATGTCCATATAGACCAATCAAGCAATGTCTTTGGTTCCAAACAAAGGAGGAGCTACACACAATCTGCATTTGACCAGTAAAGAATGGGAGGGGGTGTGTCATCTACCATATAAGAGCCCACAATATCTTTGTCTTCTTACTACTCTATCACATCTTACATCTTACATGGAAATGGTGATGGCATCTTCTTCAGAAACTACTATGGATCAGGTAAGTGAAAAGATTCACTTTATTGCTACTCATTACATGTTTTACTCTGCTTCTTTCCTCACAAGCCTGGATACATTTGGGTATATTTCAAATAGTTTGAAGTTTTGCATTTTGGCTGTTATATTCCAATGTATACCACTATAGCCATTTCCATTCCTTACAGTCCTTTTATCACTCCTTAGTATTGTTTTTTTTCAATTCCTCAAATTACAGCTAAATTGTGATTAAAAAAAAAATGAATGAGTCTAGTTTAACCCCAGTTACATGTCCAGTAATAGGTTTTTATTTGTGAATAAATTAAAATTGCCTAATAAGGTCTTACAGATACTATTTCTACTGATAAACCAATATGAATGTTATCCAAAATATCCATTCCATATTGCACTTTGAAATACACCTCTTGTGAATGAAGCCATCAACAGGGTTGTCTAACTATTAAAATGAAAGTAAGGGATCTGAACTATACGTACAATTTTCTCATCCAAATGCGCTTTTCTTTTTCCAGATTGCATGCAGTGGGCCACAATACCCATTAATTTTGCCGACTGATCCAAACCATTTAACGGACCGTAATGTGACTGAGGAGGCGGCTGATGGGGAGCGGAGAAGTTCTGGACAACCTTCAGACCCACAAAGAGAAGGCAGGTGGATCTGTACAACTGACCTTCTTCGAGTGGGAGCAGGGAGGAGAAGGCCAAGACTTCTGCCACCTCATATCAGGATGTACGTATTTATTACCAAAGATCTGGACATTCCGATGCACCCCAAAAAGAGATTCCTCCACCGTTATCTGAAGCAGACATGATTCTCTATAGATTTTTCAATGTAAATATATGTATTTTTATGTATTATTGTATAGTTTTTTTATGGTATTTTTTTGCATTAAAATGGATTGAAAAACATAGCTTTTCTTGTGTTACTGGTTTTAAGTTAATTTAAAGTCTTTTTAACCTTGCCAACAGCATTGCATACATCAATATAATACAGTGTGTGTCATCTAGCTAAGGGAGGAGTCATGAGCTGTGGTGCTTGGTTTGGGTGATACTCTAGACAAATTTCAAAGAGTATCATAAAAAAGGAAGCTTAAGTGAGCCAACAAATCAAGGAATCGTTGGCCATGACAAGTGACAAACCAACCATTTAATGTAACACATATACTGCTTCTAGCTCCATGCTATATGGATTAAACCTATAAAGTAAGTAATAAAGCCCATAAAATGATAATGTTCACAATGCAAGTTCTTCTAAACCGTTGGCTTTTAGACCCAAGAGCCGACGCCAGCTAGATTGCCTGCGATCAGGTGAAAGATCCAGTAAAAATAGAGATTTTAAAAGAAGGAAAAGAAAGTAAACATACATAATGTGTGGAAAATGCAAACATAAAGCTCATGAGGGGTGGGATTTATAAACAAATATACCATTTCATTTAAACTATACCGAATAAAATTGACCAATTTATCAAAAGTTATCTTAAAAAAATGAATTGCTGTTCCTGTCACCTAATTATTTTCATGGTCCTGATTCAAGTGTACCTTTAAGTTAATATAGGAAAAAAGGAACAAAAAACCCCAGATAAATGTTTCTATTATCTTTTCCCTTATACATAAATGGTTGCCATGTTTAAATTTACTTTAAATTATAAAAATCAAAATCACAGATAGTTTCATCCCTCAAAAGATTGCAGAATTACAGTTAGTTGACTGCAGTTTCTCTTCTCTTTAGTTATTGGGATGCTAATAGGCAAATTAACTAATCAATAAAAGTTGACACTGCTCCAGACATCCTGTTTGTTTTTCTAGAAGATGAACAATACCGTGAAGTCCAGATTAAAATAGGTTTCTCTGCCAGTATGTTAACTTGGGGGTCTGTAAAGAAAAGTTCCCACCAGGTGGCCTTTTCCAGGCGACACCCTAAACAATACAATCAACATCTTTCCCAGGTGATTTGTAGTGAATTCCAAATGTGACCCAAGCACATTTCAAAGAATAAGCCAACTACCTATTTGACCGGAGTGTAGACAGTTTTTTTATGATTACAATCTTGTCTATTTGCTTATACAGAGGCAAAGATTTGCCAATCAGGTACAGATTGGTGCTCACAATGGGTCCCTCTGGGTGATGGATGAAACTACATGGTGTCTGCTAGAGGCATTTATTTCATATAAATAAATGTATTTTAGAAAATAGGTAAAACCCCATTGAAAACTTGCATTGTGTCTTATAGGGGGAACGGGGAATTCTTGGTAGCCCCAAAAAGATAGTCATATAGTTCCTCTAAATCAACTGGCAACAATGTTCCATATCCATTACACATTTAACATATTTATAATTCATTATATTTATTGTTGACCCTTTCATAATAGTGGCCACTGTTTTTAAAGCACTTATTAAATGTAGCCATTCATTGCAATATTTTACTACTCTTGAAGCTTTTCTATCCCCTATCCACAGGAAAGCAGAAAGGGTCTGAGATTTGGTAGACCTCAGTTACCACAGTAACAATAAGAAAGTGAGGGGGTCCTGGGTTTAAATTGGGGTAGAGGAGGGGGGCACTGACCTTGATTACCTATACCATAAGTTGATATATGAAATCAAGTCCAGAGTCCCCAACCCCCCTCCCAGTTCTACATAAGTAAATGAATTGGCAGTGTATATGTAATATGTAAGTGGAAAGATTGGCATAAACCACTGATCACAGTCATTTAACCCCTTAGCTTCAAATATGGATGAAATTATCATGAATATTGATTTAAGTTTTTCAACACTTTAGCTCTTCTTCAACACGATTTGTGCTATTATTAATACTGGTGAAAAAGTCATGCACATCATTTAAAAAATATATAAATATTTCTTTTTGTAAATGACTGAGATAACTTCAAAGAAAAATATTGTGTTTGCTCCTTACAATTTCTTGTATATAGATTACTTACAGCTCTCTCTTTTTAAAAGCTGCTTTCTATTTTACATCTATCTATTCCACAGGAAAAAAAAAAATCTAAAGCACTGTACATTTTCAAATATGTAAAACATTCAATAAGTTGCTAGAATGTTTTCAAGACAGTTTGCACCAATCTAGACAGAAATCACTTTGATAAGTTATTTAAAATGTATGTTCAAAAAAACTCAAATTCTACAAATCTAGCAGAAGACACAAAATATTTTATTAAAAAAACAAAACAAAACTTAGCAGAAAGATAGAAAAAATTAAAAATGTTAGATGAGAAACTAATGGATACTCTTAAACCTTTTGCTTTCACACCATAATTTAATCAAGAAAAAGTACTATCATTCTACATGTCCATATAGACCAATCAAGCAATGTCTTTGGTTCCAAACAAAGGAGGAGCTACACACAATCTGCATTTGACCAGTAAAGAAAGGGAGGGGGGGTGTCATCTACCATATAAGAGCCAACAATATCTTTGTCTTCTTACTACTCTATCACATCTTACATCTTACATGGAAATGGTGATGGCATCTTCTTCAGAAACTACTATGGATCAGGTAAGTGAAAAGATTCACTTTATTGCTACTCATTACATGTTTTACTCTGCTTCTTTCCTCACAAGCCTGGATACATTTGGGTATATTTCAAATAGTTTGAAGTTTTGCATTTTGGCTGTTATATTCCAATGTATACCACTATAGCCATTTCCATTCCTTACAGTCCTTTTATCACTCCTTAGTATTGTTTTTTTTCAATTCCTCAAATTACAGCTAAATTGTGATAAAAAAAAAATGAATGAGTCTAGTTTAACCCCAGTTACATGTCCAGTAATAGGTTTTTATTTGTGAATAAATTAAAATTGCCTAATAAGGTCTTACAGATACTATTTCTACTGATAAACCAATATGAATGTTATCCAAAATATCCATTCCATATTGCACTTTGAAATACACCTCTTGTGAATGAAGCCATCAACAGGGTTGTCTAACTATTAAAATGAAAGTAAGGGATCTGAACTATACGTACAATTTTCTCATCCAAATGCGCTTTTCTTTTTCCAGATTGCATGCAGTGGGCCACAATACCCATTAATTTTGCCGACTGATCCAAACCATTTAACGGACCGTAATGTGACTGAGGAGGCGGCTGATGGGGAGCGGAGAAGTTCTGGACAACCTTCAGACCCACAAAGAGAAGGCAGGTGGATCTGTACAACTGACCTTCTTCGAGTGGGAGCAGGGAGGAGAAGGCCAAGACTTCTGCCACCTCATATCAGGATGTACGTATTTAGTACCAAAGATCTGGACATTCCGATGCACCCCAAAAAGAGATTCCTCCACCGTTATCTGAAGCAGACATGATTCTCTATAGATTTTTCAATGTAAATATATGTATTTTTATGTATTATTGTATAGTTTTTTTATGGTATTTTTTTGCATTAAAATGGATTGAAAAACATAGCTTTTCTTGTGTTACTGGTTTTAAGTTAATTTAAAGTCTTTCTAACCTTGCCAACAGCATTGCATACATCAATATAATACAGTGTGTGTCATCTAGCTAAGGGAGGAGTCATGAGCTGTGGTGCTTGGTTTGGGTGATACTCTAGACAAATTTCAAAGAGTATCATAAAAAAGGAAGCTTAAGTGAGCCAACAAATCAAGGAATCGTTGGCCATGACAAGTGACAAACCAACCATTTAATGTAACACATATACTGCTTCTAGCTCCATGCTATATGGATTAAACCTATAAAGTAAGTAATAAAGCCCATAAAATGATAATGTTCACAATGCAAGTACTTCTAAACCGTTGGCTTTTAGACCCAAGAGCCGACGCCAGCTAGATTGCCTGCGATCAGGTGAAAGATCCAGTAAAAATAGAGATTTTAAAAGAAGGAAAAGAAAGTAAACATACATAATGTGTGGAAAATGCAAACATAAAGCTCATGAGGGGTGGGATTTATAAACAAATATACCATTTCATTTAAACTATACCGAATAAAATTGACCAATTTATCAAAAGTTATCTTAAAAAAATGAATTGCTGTTCCTGTCACCTAATTATTTTCATGGTCCTGATTCAAGTGTACCTTTAAGTTAATATAGGAAAAAAGGAACAAAAAACCCCAGATAAATGTTTCTATTATCTTTTCCCTTATACATAAATGGTTGCCATGTTTAAATTTACTTTAAATTATAAAAATCAAAATCACAGATAGTTTCATCCCTCAAAAGATTGCAGAATTACAGTTAGTTGACTGCAGTTTCTCTTCTCTTTAGTTATTGGGATGCTAATAGGCAAATTAACTAATCAATAAAAGTTGACACTGCTCCAGACATCCTGTTTGTTTTTCTAGAAGATGAACAATACCGTGAAGTCCAGATTAAAATAGGTTTCTCTGCCAGTATGTTAACTTGGGGGTCTGTAAAGAAAAGTTCCCACCAGGTGGCCTTTTCCAGGCGACACCCTAAACAATAAAATCAACATCTTTCCCAGGTGATTTGTAGTGAATTCCAAATGTGACCCAAGCACATTTCAAAGAATAAGCCAACTACCTATTTGACCGGAGTGTAGACAGTTTTTTTATGATTACAATCTTGTCTATTTGCTTATACAGAGGCAAAGATTTGCCAATCAGGTACAGATTGGTGCTCACAATGGGTCCCTCTGGGTGATGGATGAAACTGCATGGTGTCTGCTAGAGGCATTTATTTCATATAAATAAATGTATTTTAGAAAATAGGTAAAACCCCATTGAAAACTTGCATTGTGTCTTATAGGGGGAACGGGGAATTCTTGGTAGCCCCAAAAAGCCCCATATAGTTCCTCTAAATTAACTGGTAACAATGTTCCATATCCATTACACATTTAACATATTTATAATTCATTATATTTATTGTTGACCCTTTCATAATAGTGGCCACTGTTTTTAAAGCACTTATTAAATGTAGCCATTCATTGCAATATTTTACTACTCTTGAAGCTTTTCTATCCCCTATCCACAGGAAAGCAGAAAGGGTCTGAGATTTGGTAGACCTCAGTTACCACAGTAACAATAAGAAAGTGAGGGGGTCCTGGGTTTAAATTGGGGTAGAGGAGGGGGGCACTGACCTTGATTACCTATACCATAAGTTGATATATGAAATCAAGTCCAGAGTCCCCAACCCCCCTCCCAGTTCTACATAAGTAAATGAATTGGCAGTGTATATGTAATATGTAAGTGGAAAGATTGGCATAAACCACTGATCACAGTCATTTAACCCCTTAGCTTCAAATATGGATGAAATTATCATGAATATTGATTTAGGTTTTTCAACACTTTAGCTCTTCTTCAACACGATTTGTGCTATTATTAATACTGGTGAAAAAGTCATGCACATCATTTAAAAAATATATAAATATTTCTTTTTGTAAATGACTGAGATAACTTCAAAGAAAAATATTGTGTTTGCTCCTTACAATTTCTTGTATATAGATTACTTACAGCTCTCTCTTTTTAAAAGCTGCTTTCTATTTTACATCTATCTATTCCACAGGAAAAAAAAAATCTAAAGCACTGTACATTTTCAAATATGTAAAACATTCAATAAGTTGCTAGAATGTTTTCAAGACAGTTTGCACCAATCTAGACAGAAATCACTTTGATAAGTTATTTAAAATGTATGTTCAAAAAAACTCAAATTCTACAAATCTAGCAGAAGACACAAAATATTTTATTAAAAAAACAAAACAAAACTTAGCAGAAAGATAGAAAAAATTAAAAATGTTAGATGAGAAACTAATGGATACTCTTAAACCTTTTGCTTTCACACCATAATTTAATCAAGAAAAAGTACTATCATTCTACATGTCCATATAGACCAATCAAGCAATGTCTTTGGTTCCAAACAAAGGAGGAGCTACACACAATCTGCATTTGACCAGTAAAGAATGGGAGGGGGTGTGTCATCTACCATATAAGAGCCCACAATATCTTTGTCTTCTTACTACTCTATCACATCTTACATCTTACATGGAAATGGTGATGGCATCTTCTTCAGAAACTACTATGGATCAGGTAAGTGAAAAGATTCACTTTATTGCTACTCATTACATGTTTTACTCTGCTTCTTTCCTCACAAGCCTGGATACATTTGGGTATATTTCAAATAGTTTGAAGTTTTGCATTTTGGCTGTTATATTCCAATGTATACCACTATAGCCATTTCCATTCCTTACAGTCCTTTTATCACTCCTTAGTATGGTTTTTTTTCAATTCCTCAAATTACAGCTAAATTGTGATTAAAAAAAAAAATGAATGAGTCTAGTTTAACCCCAGTTACATGTCCAGTAATAGGTTTTTATTTGTGAATAAATTAAAATTGCCTAATTAGGTCTTACAGATACTATTTCTACTGATAAACCAATATGAATGTTATCCAAAATATCCATTCCATATTGCACTTTGAAATACACCTCTTGTGAATGAAGCCATCAACAGGGTTGTCTAACTATTAAAATGAAAGTAAGGGATCTGAACTATACGTACAATTTTCTCATCCAAATGCGCTTTTCTTTTTCCAGATTGCATGCAGTGGGCCACAATACCCATTAATTTTGCCGACTGATCCAAACCATTTAACGGACCGTAATGTGACTGAGGAGGCGGCTGATGGGGAGCGGAGAAGTTCTGGACAACCTTCAGACCCACAAAGAGAAGGCAGGTGGATCTGTACAACTGACCTTCTTCGAGTGGGAGCAGGGAGGAGAAGGCCAAGACTTCTGCCACCTCATATCAGGATGTACGTATTTATTACCAAAGATCTGGACATTCCGATGCACCCCAAAAAGAGATTCCTCCACCGTTATCTGAAGCAGACATGATTCTCTATAGATTTTTCAATGTAAATATATGTATTTTTATGTATTATTGTATAGTTTTTTTATGGTATTTTTTTGCATTAAAATGGATTGAAAAACATAGCTTTTCTTGTGTTACTGGTTTTAAGTTAATTTAAAGTCTTTCTAACCTTGCCAACAGCATTGCATACATCAATATAATACAGTGTGTGTCATCTAGCTAAGGGAGGAGTCATGAGCTGTGGTGCTTGGTTTGGGTGATACTCTAGACAAATTTCAAAGAGTATCATAAAAAAGGAAGCTTAAGTGAGCCAACAAATCAAGGAATCGTTGGCCATGACAAGTGACAAACCAACCATTTAATGTAACACATATACTGCTTCTAGCTCCATGCTATATGGATTAAACCTATAAAGTAAGTAATAAAGCCCATAAAATGATAATGTTCACAATGCAAGTACTTCTAAACCGTTGGCTTTTAGACCCAAGAGCCGACGCCAGCTAGATTGCCTGCGATCAGGTGAAAGATCCAGTAAAAATAGAGATTTTAAAAGAAGGAAAAGAAAGTAAACATACATAATGTGTGGAAAATGCAAACATAAAGCTCATGAGGGGTGGGATTTATAAACAAATATACCATTTCATTTAAACTATACCGAATAAAATTGACCAATTTATCAAAAGTTATCTTAAAAAAATGAATTGCTGTTCCTGTCACCTAATTATTTTCATGGTCCTGATTCAAGTGTACCTTTAAGTTAATATAGGAAAAAAGGAACAAAAAACCCCAGATAAATGTTTCTATTATCTTTTCCCTTATACATAAATGGTTGCCATGTTTAAATTTACTTTAAATTATAAAAATCAAAATCACAGATAGTTTCATCCCTCAAAAGATTGCAGAATTACAGTTAGTTGACTGCAGTTTCTCTTCTCTTTAGTTATTGGGATGCTAATAGGCAAATTAACTAATCAATAAAAGTTGACACTGCTCCAGACATCCTGTTTGTTTTTCTAGAAGATGAACAATACCGTGAAGTCCAGATTAAAATAGGTTTCTCTGCCAGTATGTTAACTTGGGGGTCTGTAAAGAAAAGTTCCCACCAGGTGGCCTTTTCCAGGCGACACCCTAAACAATACAATCAACATCTTTCCCAGGTGATTTGTAGTGAATTCCAAATGTGACCCAAGCACATTTCAAAGAATAAGCCAACTACCTATTTGACCGGAGTGTAGACAGTTTTTTTATGATTTCAATCTTGTCTATTTGCTTATACAGAGGCAAAGATTTGCCAATCAGGTACAGATTGGTGCTCACAATGGGTCCCTCTGGGTGATGGATGAAACTACAGGGTGTCTGCTACAGGCATTTATTTCATATAAATAAATGTATTTTAGAAAATAGGTAAAACCCCATTGAAAACTTGCATTGTGTCTTATAGGGGGAACGGGGAATTCTTGGTAGCCCCAAAAAGATAGTCATATAGTTCCTCTAAATCAACTGGCAACAATGTTCCATATCCATTACACATTTAACATATTTATAATTCATTATATTTATTGTTGACCCTTTCATAATAGTGGCCACTGTTTTTAAAGCATTTATTAAATGTAGCCATTCATTGCAATATTTTACTACTCTTGAAGCTTTTCTATCCCCTATCCACAGGAAAGCAGAAAGGGTCTGAGATTTGGTAGACCTCAGTTACCACGGTAACAATAAGAAAGTGAAAGGGTCCTGGGTTTAAATTGGGGTAGAGGAGGGGGGCACTGACCTTGATTACCTATACCATAAGTTGATATATGAAATCAAGTCCAGAGTCCCCAACCCCCCTCCCAGTTCTACATAAGTAAATGAATTGGCAGTGTATATGTAATATGTAAGTGGAAAGATTGGCATAAACCACTGATCATAGTCATTTAACCCCTTAGCTTCAAATATGGATGAAATTATCATGAATATTGATTTAGGTTTTTCAACACTTTAGCTCTTCTTCAACACGATTTGTGCTATTATTAATACTGGTGAAAAAGTCATGCACATCATTTAAAAAATATATAAATATTTCTTTTTGTAAATGACTGAGATAACTTCAAAGAAAAATATTGTGTTTGCTCCTTACAATTTCTTGTATATAGATTACTTACAGCTCTCTCTTTTTAAAAGCTGCTTTCTATTTTACATCTATCTATTCCACAGGGAAAAAAAAATCTAAAGCACTGTACATTTTCAAATATGTAAAACATTCAATAAGTTGCTAGAATGTTTTCAAGACAGTTTGCACCAATCTAGACAGAAATCACTTTGATAAGTTATTTAAAATGTATGTTCAAAAAAACTCAAATTCTACAAATCTAGCAGAAGACACAAAATATTTTATTAAAAAAACAAAACAAAACTTAGCAGAAAGATAGAAAAAATTAAAAATGTTAGATGAGAAACTAATGGATACTCTTAAACCTTTTGCTTTCACACCATAATTTAATCAAGAAACCGGTAATTACTCACCGGTAATTGTGTTTCCTTGAACCACGACAGCACCCAACCAGAGAGAGGGATCCGCCTCCAGGGACAGGAAACCCAGACTTCAAATTCTGCGGTACGCCCCACCTCCTTCAGTGGATTACAGAGACTGTATGGGACTTAATGTTCTCGATTAATTCTGACCACCGTGTCATTCAGTATCACTTTCAATGAGAGAATCTCACACCTCTGTGACACACACATAACACTGAACACCCAAGTGTGAAAAAGAATTTACAAGGGAGGGAATACCCAGGGTGCTGTCGTGGTTCAAGGAAACACAATTACCGGTGAGTAATTACCGGTTTCCCCCTCTCACCACGACAGCACCCAACCAGAGAGAATAACATAGATGAAATCCTTAGGGAGGGATAACCGAAGAAAGAACCCTTCGCCCAAAGGAAAGTTCCTGTGCACCTGCTACATTTAGCCTATAGTGCCTATAGAAAGTATGTGGAGAAGACCAGGTGGCAGCCTGACAAATCTGATTAACCGACACCTCTCTAAATTCTGCCCATGAGGAAGAAACTGCTCTAGTGGAATGGGCTTTTAGACCTTCTGGTATCGGCTGACCGGCTGCTACATAAGCGGAGCTAATGGCTTGCCTAATCCATCTAGCTATAACTACCGCTGAGGCCTTCTGCCCCCTATTCTTGCCACCAAACAGAACAAAAAGACTATCAGATTTTCTCCAATCTTTAGTCCTATCCAAATATAGCTCAATGGCCCTTTTAACATCTAATTTGTTAAACTCCCTTTCCCTATCCGTAGAAGGGTTGCTACAGAAGGATGGGAGCCTGATCTCCTGGGATCTATGGAATCTAGAGACTACCTTTGGTAAAAAGGCCGGGTCCCTCACCAGAACTACCCTGTCATCCAAGATCTTGAGAAAAGGCGCTCTACATGATAGAGAAGATATCTCTCCAACCCTACGGGCTGAAGTGATTGCTACCAAAAATACAACTTTAATGGTCAACCACTTTAGTGAACAAGACTCCAGGGGCTCAAAGGGATCTCTTATCAGATAATTTAATACCAGAGTGAGGTCCCAGGGGGGCACCGTACATCTCCTAAAGGGGGTCATACGAGATGCCGCCTTTATGAACCGAGATATCCAGGGATGAGAGGCTAAAGGGGACTCAAACAGGGAGCTAAGGGCAGAGATCTGAACTTTAAGGGTGGCAGGTTTTAGGCCCTTATCTAATCCTGCTTGCAGGAAATCTAATATCTTAGCTATATTTGGATGAGCTAAGTCTATCTTATCTGGAGAACAAAAATCTGAGAATACTCTCCAGACCCTAAAATAGATCCTAGAGGTAACTACCTTTCTGCTCTTCTGCAGGGTTGTAATTACCTTGTCCGAGAGGCCTTTTTCCCTCAAGATACGCCTCTCAAATTCCAGGCCGTCAGATGGAGGTTCGCAATCTGCGGGTGGAATACTGGGCCCTGGGAGAGGAGATCGTGACTCTCTGGGAGGATCCAAGGGTCTGATATCGATAGATCTCTCAGTACCGAGAACCATGCCCTCCTGGGCCAGAAGGGGGCTATAAGAATAACTCTGGCCTGGTCTTGTCGTATCTTCTTCAGAACCCTCGGGAGAATAGACAGGGGTGGAAATGCATAGGCTAGGCTGAAGTTCCACTTGATTGAGAAGGCATCCAAACTTAAGGATTGGTCTCTCGGGTCTAGGGAGCAGAAGAGCCTGACCTGTCTGTTCTTTCTTGTGGCGAATAAATCCACCTCTGGTTGACCCCAGAGTCTGGTTATCTTGGAGAACACCCTCCGATTCAGGGACCACTCTCCCTGACGTAAGAGATGACGGCTTAGGAAGTCTGCCTGCAGATTGTCCTTGCCCCTTATGTGTACCGCCGATATTGATCTTAGATTGGCTTCCGCCAGGTCCAGAATTTGATGCGAGAGGTTCATTAAGGACCCGCTTCGGGTACCCCCCTGGCGATTCACGAACGCCACTGCTGTGACATTGTCCGAGGCAACCTTCAGGTCTGACCCCCGAATCATCGGCAGAGCCCGTCTGATTGCCTGCAGGATGGCTTCTAGTTCTCTGTAATTTGAGGACTTTTTTCTGGATTCCTCGTTCCATGCGCCCTGTAACAAGAGTCCCTTGACCTGAGCTCCCCAACCCGTAGAGCTCGCATCCGTAATCATGGATAGGGGATTCTCCTCTCTCCAAGGCCTGCCTGCCTGGAGGTTCTCTTCTCTTAGCCACCACCTCAGGGAATCCAGGATCTGTTGGGGAAGTGTAATCCTCTGGTCCAAGGAGGACTGGTCCCCCCTCCAGTTTTCCAACATGAAGAGCTGCAAGGGCCTTGCGTGATACATCGCCCAGAGCACCGCTGGAATTGCCGCTGTAAAGAGACCTAGAGTCCTCATAATGTCCCTTATGGTAGGGGATGGCTGTCTGTACAGCTTTTCCACTGAGGCTACAATCTTCACCACCTTGTCCTGAGGAAGGAAAGATTTCTGCTGAGTGGAATCTAATGTGATGCCGAGAAATATCTTTGATCTGGCCGGAGTAAGGGAGGACTTCTTCAAATTTATCATCCAGCCCAGGCGATGTAGGATCCTCATCACCATCCTTATGAAGGTCTGCAACTTCTCTGCTGAACCTGCGATCAACAGGAAGTCGTCTAGATATGGCACAAAGGTGCCCTGATATCTTCGTATGTAGGCTCCCACTTCTGATATTAGTTTTGTGAAAACTCTCGGTGCTATCGCCACTCCAAAGGGTAGAGCCCTGAATTGGAGGTGCTCTATCTTGCCCTCCATCATCACCGCCACTCTCAGGAATCTCTGACTGTCCGGATGAATAGGGACGTGGTAATATGCATCCGCTAAGTCTATGGAAGCCATAAAACAATCCTGAAAGAGCAGGTTTACGGTTGACTTTATCGATTCCATCTTGAATTTTTCCACCTGTAGGTAGCAGTTTAGTGGTCTTAAATTTATAATGGTCCGGAATGTGCCATCCGGTTTCTTTATAAGGAACAGGGTTGAATAAAATCCTGTCCCTCGATCCTGCAGTGGCACCCGCCGTAGCACCTCCTTTCTCAGTAAGGATCTTACTTCGGTCTCCAGAGCCTGTCTTTCTGCTCTTCCGGCCACTGAGGTTATCTTGAAACGCTGTGGGGGAGGGGATAGAAAAGGTAATTTTAGGCCATCTTGTATGATCCCCAAAATCCACTTGCTCCCTGAAATCTTGCTCCACTCCTCCTTGAACAGGGAGAGCCTTCCCCCCACAGGACCCCTGGCGTCATTGCTGACCGGGACGTTTACTGGAATCCTGAGGCCGGGAAAACATGAATCCCTTAGACCTCCTAGAGGGTCGCCACCCCTCTTTCTTGTCCCCGGATCTCTGAGGAGATCTAAATCGCCTTGAGGGGCGAAAAAACTTCCTCTCTTGAGGCCTTGTACTAGGAAAACCTCTCTTCCTGTCAGCTGCCTTTTCCAAGATGTTGTCTAGTGCAGACCCGAACAAGAATTCCCCCTCACAGGGAATACTACACAGATGACTTTTAGATGGAAGGTCACCTGTCCAGTTTTTCAGCCATAAGGCCCTTCTGGCAGAATTAGATAAGGCTACCGATCTTGCTGATAACCTTAAGGCGTCCACCGAGGCATCGGCTAAGAAGGCAGAGGCTTTTTGTGCAGTGGTAACCTCCGAGATAAGATGTGACCTGGATGCACCAGCCTTAATCTTCTCCTCCAGCTGGGAAAGCCAAACAAAAAGAGACCTAGACACACATGTAGCCGCGACGTTGGGTTTGAATGCGCCTGCTGCTGCCTCCCAGGAACGCCTTAAGAAGCCATCCGCCTTTTTATCCATAGGGTCTTTAAGCACACCTGAATCCTCAACTGGAAGCGCACTCTTTCTAGACACTTTAGAAACGGCAACATCTACCTTCGGCGCCTTGTCCCAAATCTCTGTCTCCTTCTCAGGAAAGGGGTACTTCCGCTTCATAGCTCTGGGGATAAAAACCTTTTTGTCCGCCTTGCGCCATTCCGCCTGGATAAGGGAGGAAATATTCTCATGGATAGGAAAAACCTTTCTCTTCTTTTCTCCTAGACCCTGGAACATAACGTCTGTTACAGAGCGTTCTTCCTTTTCATCTTCTAACTCCATAGTTGATCTTACCAATTTCACCAGATGATCAATATCCTCTTTAGGAAACAGGGGTCTGCCTGACCTGTCCTCCTCTTCTGACTCAGATGATTCTCCCGAACTAGGGCCAGAATCTTCAAGCTGCCTGGAAGTGCCTGGGGAATTCTCTGACCTGAGGGATCTCCTTATTTCTTGCACAGAACTACGTACTTCCTGCTGGATTAGCATACGCATGGATTCAAACAAGGTCGACTGCTCTTGTGCTAACAGGCGCTGAACACACTGGTCACAGTTAGGTTTTAAATAAGAGTCAGGCAGATTATCTCCACAGATTCTACATGCATGATGCTTAGACTTTACAGTGGCTTTCCCCTTACGAGATTCTTCCCTCTAAAATAAGAATCACATAAGACATCATCAGAACCAGTTTAAAGGCATGGTAAGGCCACACTCACCAATCAGCGGACTATCCCCCTACTCAAACTTTACCGTAGCGGTGTCCACCGACTCTCTACCACCTTCATTAGAACTCATCTTATTCAGTGGTGAGGATACAGCTCCTGTTTCATCCACGACTGGAGCAACTCCTGTGGCTGGCTGTGGGTGCTAGAAACAACACACAGGACTCCTGTGTGGGATCTCCTTTTTAAAATTCCCGCCTCTGACGTCATCTCCCATGTGGCGCTGGGCGGCGCGTCACTTCCGGTCACCACCGGAAGTGGAGTCGGCGCCATTTTGGAGAAGACCACCGCGGGGAGGAAGTAGCAAGCGCTCAGCCGCCCTTCCACACACACGCCTCCACTCCGGATCGGAGGCGTGCCGGAGTCCGCCCGCACCCACAGACTGCGCTGCACCTCGCAGCATTCACCTCTCCACCACCGCCGAGTGACCACCCTCCGGTAAGCCTCGGCGGGGCACCTGTGCAGCCACCTGGGGGTACCTGGGACTCCCATTCCCCCCTTTCACCGCGACTCCTGAGCCTCACCGAGACTCACTGGATCCCCCGTCAGGGACAGGAAACCACTGAAGGAGGTGGGGCGTACCGCAGAATTTGAAGTCTGGGTTTCCTGTCCCTGGAGGCGGATCCCTCTCTCTGGTTGGGTGCTGTCGTGGTGAGAGGGGGAAAAAGTACTATCATTCTACATGTCCATATAGACCAATCAAGCAATGTCTTTGGTTCCAAACAAAGGAGGAGCTACACACAATCTGCATTTGACCAGTAAAGAAAGGGAGGGGGTGTGTCATCTACCATATAAGAGCCCACAATATCTTTGTCTTCTTACTACTCTATCACATCTTACATCTTACATGGAAATGGTGATGGCATCTTCTTCAGAAACTACTATGGATCAGGTAAGTGAAAAGATTCACTTTATTGCTACTCATTACATGTTTTACTCTGCTTCTTTCCTCACAAGCCTGGATACAATTTGGCTATATTTCAAATAGTTTGAAGTTTTGCATTTTGGCTGTTATATTCCAATGTATACCACTATAGCCATTTCCATTCCTTACAGTCCTTTTATCACTCCTTAGTATTGTTTTTTTTCAATTCCTCAAATTACAGCTAAATTGTGATTAAAAAAAAAAAAAATGAATGAGTCTAGTTTAACCCCAGTTACATGTCCAGTAATAGGTTTTTATTTGTGAATAAATTAAAATTGCCTAATAAGGTCTTACAGATACTATTTCTACTGATAAACCAATATGAATGTTATCCAAAATATCCATTCCATATTGCACTTTGAAATACACCTCTTGTGAATGAAGCCATCAACAGGATTGTCTAACTATTAAAATGAAAGTAAGGGATCTGAACTATACGTACAATTTTCTCATCCAAATGCGCTTTTCTTTTTCCAGATTGCATGCAGTGGGCCACAATACCCATTAATTTTGCCGACTGATCCAAACCATTTAACGGACCGTAATGTGACTGAGGAGGCGGCTGATGGGGAGCGGAGAAGTTCTGGACAACCTTCAGACCCACAAAGAGAAGGCAGGTGGATCTGTACAACTGACCTTCTTCGAGTGGGAGCAGGGAGGAGAAGGCCAAGACTTCTGCCACCTCATATCAGGATGTACGTATTTATTACCAAAGATCTGGACATTCCGATACACCCCAAAAAGAGATTCCTCCACCGTTATCTGAAGCAGACATGATTCTCTATAGATTTTTCAATGTAAATATATGTATTTTTATGTATTATTGTATAGTTTTTTTATGGTATTTTTTTGCATTAAAATGGATTGAAAAACATAGCTTTTCTTGTGTTACTGGTTTTAAGTTAATTTAAAGTCTTTCTAACCTTGCCAACAGCTTTGCATACATCAATATAATACAGTGTGTGTCATCTAGCTAAGGGAGGAGTCATGAGCTGTGGTGCTTGGTTTGGGTGATACTCTAGACAAATTTCAAAGAGTATCATAAAAAAGGAAGCTTAAGTGAGCCAACAAATCAAGGAATCGTTGGCCATGACAAGTGACAAACCAACCATTTAATGTAACACATATACTGCTTCTAGCTCCATGCTATATGGATTAAACCTATAAAGTAAGTAATAAAGCCCATAAAATGATAATGTTCACAATGCAAGTACTTCTAAACCGTTGGCTTTTAGACCCAAGAGCCGACGCCAGCTAGATTGCCTGCGATCAGGTGAAAGATCCAGTAAAAATAGAGATTTTAAAAGAAGGAAAAGAAAGTAAACATACATAATGTGTGGAAAATGCAAACATAAAGCTCATGAGGGGTGGGATTTATAAACAAATATACCATTTCATTTAAACTATACCGAATAAAATTGACCAATTTATCAAAAGTTATCTTAAAAAAATGAATTGCTGTTCCTGTCACCTAATTATTTTCATGGTCCTGATTCAAGTGTACCTTTAAGTTAATATAGGAAAAAAGGAACAAAAAACCCCAGATAAATGTTTCTATTATCTTTTCCCTTATATATAAATGGTTGCCATGTTTAAATTTACTTTAAATTATAAAAATCAAAATCACAGATAGTTTCATCCCTCAAAAGATTGCAGAATTACAGTTAGTTGACTGCAGTTTCTCTTCTCTTTAGTTATTGGGATGCTAATAGGCAAATTAACTAATCAATAAAAGTTGACACTGCTCCAGACATCCTGTTTGTTTTTCTAGAAGATGAACAATACCGTGAAGTCCAGATTAAAATAGGTTTCTCTGCCAGTATGTTAACTTGGGGGTCTGTAAAGAAAAGTTCCCACCAGGTGGCCTTTTCCAGGCGACACCCTAAACAATACAATCAACATCTTTCCAAGGTGATTTGTAGTGAATTCCAAATGTGACCCAAGCACATTTCAAAGAATAAGCCAACTACCTATTTGACCGGAGTGTAGACAGTTTTTTTATGATTTCAATCTTGTCTATTTGCTTATACAGAGGCAAAGATTTGCCAATCAGGTACAGATTGGTGCTCACAATGGGTCCCTCTGGGTGATGGATGAAACTACAGGGTGTCTGCTACAGGCATTTATTTCATATAAATAAATGTATTTTAGAAAATAGGTAAAACCCCATTGAAAACTTGCATTGTGTCTTATAGGGGGAACGGGGAATTCTTGGTAGCCCCAAAAAGATAGTCATATAGTTCCTCTAAATCAACTGGCAACAATGTTCCATATCCATTACACATTTAACATATTTATAATTCATTATATTTATTGTTGACCCTTTCATAATAGTGGCCACTGTTTTTAAAGCACTTATTAAATGTAGCCATTCATTGCAATATTTTACTACTCTTGAAGCTTTTCTATCCCCTATCCACAGGAAAGCAGAAAGGGTCTGAGATTTGGTAGACCTCAGTTACCACGGTAACAATAAGAAAGTGAAAGGGTCCTGGGTTTAAATTGGGGTAGAGGAGGGGGGCACTGACCTTGATTACCTATACCATAAGTTGATATATGAAATCAAGTCCAGAGTCCCCAACCCCCCTCCCAGTTCTACATAAGTAAATGAATTGGCAGTGTATATGTAATATGTAAGTGGAAAGATTGGCATAAACCACTGATCATAGTCATATAACCCCTTAGCTTCAAATATGGATGAAATTATCATGAATATTGATTTAGGTTTTTCAACACTTTAGCTCTTCTTCAACACGATTTGTGCTATTATTAATACTGGTGAAAAAGTCATGCACATCATTTAAAAAATATATAAATATTTCTTTTTGTAAATGACTGAGATAACTTCAAAGAAAAATATTGTGTTTGCTCCTTACAATTTCTTGTATATAGATTACTTACAGCTCTCTCTTTTTAAAAGCTGCTTTCTATTTTACATCTATCTATTCCACAGGGGAAAAAAATCTAAAGCACTGTACATTTTCAAATATGTAAAACATTCAATAAGTTGCTAGAATGTTTTCAAGACAGTTTGCACCAATCTAGACAGAAATCACTTTGATAAGTTATTTAAAATGTATGTTCAAAAAAACTCAAATTCTACAAATCTAGCAGAAGACACAAAATATTTTATTAAAAAAACAAAACAAAACTTAGCAGAAAGATAGAAAAAATTAAAAATGTTAGATGAGAAACTAATGGATACTCTTAAACCTTTTGCTTTCACACCATAATTTAATCAAGAAAAAGTACTATCATTCTACATGTCCATATAGACCAATCAAGCAATGTCTTTGGTTCCAAACAAAGGAGGAGCTACACACAATCTGCATTTGACCAGTAAAGAAAGGGAGGGGGTGTGTCATCTACCATATAAGAGCCCACAATATCTTTGTCTTCTTACTACTCTATCACATCTTACATCTTACATGGAAATGGTGATGGCATCTTCTTCAGAAACTACTATGGATCAGGTAAGTGAAAAGATTCACTTTATTGCTACTCATTACATGTTTTACTCTGCTTCTTTCCTCACAAGCCTGGATACAATTTGGGTATATTTCAAATAGTTTGAAGTTTTGCATTTTGGCTGTTATATTCCAATGTATACCACTATAGCCATTTCCATTCCTTACAGTCCTTTTATCACTCCTTAGTATTGTTTTTTTTCAATTCCTCAAATTACAGCTAAATTGTGATTAAAAAAAAAAAATGAATGAGTCTAGTTTAACCCCAGTTACATGTCCAGTAATAGGTTTTTATTTGTGAATAAATTAAAATTGCCTAATAAGGTCTTACAGATACTATTTCTACTGATAAACCAATATGAATGTTATCCAAAATATCCATTCCATATTGCACTTTGAAATACACCTCTTGTGAATGAAGCCATCAACAGGGTTGTCTAACTATTAAAATGAAAGTAAGGGATCTGAACTATACGTACAATTTTCTCATCCAAATGCGCTTTTCTTTTTCCAGATTGCATGCAGTGGGCCACAATACCCATTAATTTTGCCGACTGATCCAAACCATTTAACGGACCGTAATGTGACTGAGGAGGCGGCTGATGGGGAGCGGAGAAGTTCTGGACAACCTTCAGACCCACAAAGAGAAGGCAGGTGGATCTGTACAACTGACCTTCTTCGAGTGGGAGCAGGGAGGAGAAGGCCAAGACTTCTGCCACCTCATATCAGGATGTACGTATTTATTACCAAAGATCTGGACATTCCGATGCACCCCAAAAAGAGATTCCTCCACCGTTATCTGAAGCAGACATGATTCTCTATAGATTTTTCAATGTAAATATATGTATTTTTATGTATTATTGTATAGTTTTTTTATGGTATTTTTTTGCATTAAAATGGATTGAAAAACATAGCTTTTCTTGTGTTACTGGTTTTAAGTTAATTTAAAGTCTTTCTAACCTTGCCAACAGCATTGCATACATCAATATAATACAGTGTGTGTCATCTAGCTAAGGGAGGAGTCATGAGCTGTGGTGCTTGGTTTGGGTGATACTCTAGACAAATTTCAAAGAGTATCATAAAAAAGGAAGCTTAAGTGAGCCAACAAATCAAGGAATCGTTGGCCATGACAAGTGACAAACCAACCATTTAATGTAACACATATACTGCTTCTAGCTCCATGCTATATGGATTAAACCTATAAAGTAAGTAATAAAGCCCATAAAATGATAATGTTCACAATGCAAGTACTTCTAAACCGTTGGCTTTTAGACCCAAGAGCCGACGCCAGCTAGATTGCCTGCGATCAGGTGAAAGATCCAGTAAAAATAGAGATTTTAAAAGAAGGAAAAGAAAGTAAACATACATAATGTGTGGAAAATGCAAACATAAAGCTCATGAGGGGTGGGATTTATAAACAAATATGCCATTTCATTTAAACTATACCGAATAAAATTGACCAATTTATCAAAAGTTATCTTAAAAAAATGAATTGCTGTTCCTGTCACCTAATTATTTTCATGGTCCTGATTCAAGTGTACCTTTAAGTTAATATAGGAAAAAAGGAACAAAAAACCCCAGATAAATGTTTCTATTATCTTTTCCCTTATACATAAATGGTTGCCATGTTTAAATTTACTTTAAATTATAAAAATCAAAATCACAGATAGTTTCATCCCTCAAAAGATTGCAGAATTACAGTTAGTTGACTGCAGTTTCTCTTCTCTTTAGTTATTGGGATGCTAATAGGCAAATTAACTAATCAATAAAAGTTGACACTGCTCCAGACATCCTGTTTGTTTTTCTAGAAGATGAACAATACCGTGAAGTCCAGATTAAAATAGGTTTCTCTGCCAGTATGTTAACTTGGGGGTCTGTAAAGAAAAGTTCCCACCAGGTGGCCTTTTCCAGGCGACACCCTAAACAATACAATCAACATCTTTCCCAGGTGATTTGTAGTGAATTCCAAATGTGACCCAAGCACATTTCAAAGAATAAGCCAACTACCTATTTGACCGGAGTGTAGACAGTTTTTTTATGATTTCAATCTTGTCTATTTGCTTATACAGAGGCAAAGATTTGCCAATCAGGTACAGATTGGTGCTCACAATGGGTCCCTCTGGGTGATGGATGAAACTACAGGGTGTCTGCTACAGGCATTTATTTCATATAAATAAATGTATTTTAGAAAATAGGTAAAACCCCATTGAAAACTTGCATTGTGTCTTATAGGGGGAACGGGGAATTCTTGGTAGCCCCAAAAAGATAGTCATATAGTTCCTCTAAATCAACTGGCAACAATGTTCCATATCCATTACACATTTAACATATTTATAATTCATTATATTTATTGTTGACCCTTTCATAATAGTGGCCACTGTTTTTAAAGCACTTATTAAATGTAGCCATTCATTGCAATATTTTACTACTCTTGAAGCTTTTCTATCCCCTATCCACAGGAAAGCAGAAAGGGTCTGAGATTTGGTAGACCTCAGTTACCACAGTAACAATAAGAAAGTGAGGGGGTCCTGGGTTTAAATTGGGGTAGAGGAGGGGGGCACTGACCTTGATTACCTATACCATAAGTTGATATATGAAATCAAGTCCAGAGTCCCCAACCCCCCTCCCAGTTCTACATAAGTAAATGAATTGGCAGTGTATATGTAATATGTAAGTGGAAAGATTGGCATAAACCACTGATCACAGTCATTTAACCCCTTAGCTTCAAAAATGGATGAAATTATCATGAATATTGATTTAAGTTTTTCAACACTTTAGCTCTTCTTCAACACGATTTGTGCTATCATTAATACTGGTGAAAAAGTCATGCACATCATTTAAAAAATATATAAATATTTCTTTTTGTAAATGACTGAGATAACTTCAAAGAAAAATATTGTGTTTGCTCCTTACAATTTCTTGTATATAGATTACTTACAGCTCTCTCTTTTTAAAAGCTGCTTTCTATTTTACATCTATCTATTCCACAGGAAAAAAAAAATCTAAAGCACTGTACATTTTCAAATATGTAAAACATTCAATAAGTTGCTAGAATGTTTTCAAGACAGTTTGCACCAATCTAGACAGAAATCACTTTGATAAGTTATTTAAAATGTATGTTCAAAAAAACTCAAATTCTACAAATCTAGCAGAAGACACAAAATATTTTATTAAAAAAACAAAACAAAACTTAGCAGAAAGATAGAAAAAATTAAAAATGTTAGATGAGAAACTAATGGATACTCTTAAACCTTTTGCTTTCACACCATAATTTAATCAAGAAAAAGTACTATCATTCTACATGTCCATATAGACCAATCAAGCAATGTCTTTGGTTCCAAACAAAGGAGGAGCTACACACAATCTGCATTTGACCAGTAAAGAAAGGGAGGGGGTGTGTCATCTACCATATAAGAGCCCACAATATCTTTGTCTTCTTACTACTCTATCACATCTTACATCTTACATGGAAATGGTGATGGCATCTTCTTCAGAAACTACTATGGATCAGGTAAGTGAAAAGATTCACTTTATTGCTACTCATTACATGTTTTACTCTGCTTCTTTCCTCACAAGCCTGGATACAATTTGGCTATATTTCAAATAGTTTGAAGTTTTGCATTTTGGCTGTTATATTCCAATGTATACCACTATAGCCATTTCCATTCCTTACAGTCCTTTTATCACTCCTTAGAATTGTTTTTTTTCAATTCCTCAAATTACAGCTAAATTGTGATTAAAAAAAAAAAATGAATGAGTCTAGTTTAACCCCAGTTACATGTCCAGTAATAGGTTTTTATTTGTGAATAAATTAAAATTGCCTAATAAGGTCTTACAGATACTATTTCTACTGATAAACCAATATGAATGTTATCCAAAATATCCATTCCATATTGCACTTTGAAATACACCTCTTGTGAATGAAGCCATCAACAGGGTTGTCTAACTATTAAAATGAAAGTAAGGGATCTGAACTATACGTACAATTTTCTCATCCAAATGCGCTTTTCTTTTTCCAGATTGCATGCAGTGGGCCACAATACCCATTAATTTTGCCGACTGATCCAAACCATTTAACGGACCGTAATGTGACTGAGGAGGCGGCTGATGGGGAGCGGAGAAGTTCTGGACAACCTTCAGACCCACAAAGAGAAGGCAGGTGGATCTGTACAACTGACCTTCTTCGAGTGGGAGCAGGGAGGAGAAGGCCAAGACTTCTGCCACCTCATATCAGGATGTACGTATTTATTACCAAAGATCTGGACATTCCGATGCACCCCAAAAAGAGATTCCTCCACCGTTATCTGAAGCAGATATGATTCTCTATAGATTTTTCAATGTAAATATATGTATTTTTATGTATTATTGTATAGTTTTTTTATGGTATTTTTTTGCATTAAAATGGATTGAAAAACATAGCTTTTCTTGTGTTACTGGTTTTAAGTTAATTTAAAGTCTTTCTAACCTTGCCAACAGCATTGCATACATCAATATAATACAGTGTGTGTCATCTAGCTAAGGGAGGAGTCATGAGCTGTGGTGCTTGGTTTGGGTGATACTCTAGACAAATTTCAAAGAGTATCATAAAAAAGGAAGCTTAAGTGAGCCAACAAATCAAGGAATCGTTGGCCATGACAAGTGACAAACCAACCATTTAATGTAACACATATACTGCTTCTAGCTCCATGCTATATGGATTAAACCTATAAAGTAAGTAATAAAGCCCATAAAATGATAATGTTCACAATGCAAGTACTTCTAAACCGTTGGCTTTTAGACCCAAGAGCCGACGCCAGCTAGATTGCCTGCGATCAGGTGAAAGATCCAGTAAAAATAGAGATTTTAAAATAAGGAAAAGAAAGTAAACATACATAATGTGTGGAAAATGCAAACATAAAGCTCATGAGGGGTGGGATTTATAAACAAATATACCATTTCATTTAAACTATACCGAATAAAATTGACCAATTTATCAAAAGTTATCTTAAAAAAATGAATTGCTGTTCCTGTCACCTAATTATTTCCATGGTCCTGATTCAAGTGTACCTTTAAGTTAATATAGGAAAAAAGGAACAAAAAACCCCAGATAAATGTTTCTATTATCTTTTCGCTTATACATATATGGTTGCCATGTTTAAATTTACTTTAAATTATAAAAATCAAAATCACAGATAGTTTCATCCCTCAAAAGATTGCAGAATTACAGTTAGTTGACTGCAGTTTCTCTTCTCTTTAGTTATTGGGATGCTAATAGGCAAATTAACTAATCAATAAAAGTTGACACTGCTCCAGACATCCTGTTTGTTTTTCTAGAAGATGAACAATACCGTGAAGTCCAGATTAAAATAGGTTTCTCTGCCAGTATGTTAACTTGGGGGTCTGTAAAGAAAAGTTCCCACCAGGTGGCCTTTTCCAGGCGACACCCTAAACAATACAATCAACATCTTTCCCAGGTGATTTGTAGTGAATTCCAAATGTGACCCAAGCACATTTCAAAGAATAAGCCAACTACCTATTTGACCGGAGTGTAGACAGTTTTTTTATGATTACAATCTTGTCTATTTGCTTATACAGAGGCAAAGATTTGCCAATCAGGTACAGATTGGTGCTCACAATGGGTTCCTCTGTGTGATGGATGAAACTACAGGGTGTCTGCTACAGGCATTTATTTCATATAAATAAATGTATTTTAGAAAATAGGTAAAACCCCATTGAAAACTTGCATTGTGTCTTATAGGGGGAATGGGGAATTCTTGGTAGCCCCAAAAAGATAGTCATATAGTTCCTCTAAATCAACTGGCAACAATGTTCCATATCCATTACACATTTAACATATTTATAATTCATGATATTTATTGTTGACCCTTTCGTAATAGTGGCCACTGTTTTTAAAGCACTTATTAAATGTAGCCATTCATTGCAATATTTTACTACTCTTGAAGCTTTTCTATCCCCTATCCACAGGAAAGCAGAAAGGGTCTGAGATTTGGTAGACCTCAGTTACCACGGTAACAATAAGAAAGTGAGGGGGTCCTGGGTTTAAATTGGGGTAGAGGAGGGGGGCACTGACCTTGATTACCTATACCATAAGTTGATATATGAAATCAAGTCCAGAGTCCCCAACCCCCCTCCCAGTTCTACATAAGTAAATGAATTGGCAGTGTATATGTAATATGTAAGTGGAAAGATTGGCATAAACCACTGATCACAGTCATTTAACCCCCTTAGCTTCAAATATGGATGAAATTATCATGTATATTGATTTAAGTTTTTCAACACTTTAGCTCTTCTTCAACACGATTTGTGCTATTATTAATACTGGTGAAAAAGTCATGCACATCATTTAAAAAATATATAAATATTTCTTTTTGTAAATGACTGAGATAACTTCAAAGAAAAATATTGTGTTTGCTCCTTACAATTTCTTGTATATAGATTACTTACAGCTCTCTCTTTTTAAAAGCTGCTTTCTATTTTACATCTATCTATTCCACAGGAAAAAAAAAAATCTAAAGCACTGTACATTTTCAAATATGTAAAACATTCAATAAGTTGCTAGAATGTTTTCAAGACAGTTTGCACCAATCTAGACAGAAATCACTTTGATAAGTTATTTAAAATGTATGTTCAAAAAAACTCAAATTCTACAAATCTAGCAGAAGACACAAAATATTTTATTAAAAAAACAAAACAAAACTTAGCAGAAAGATAGAAAAAATTAAAAATGTTAGATGAGAAACTAATGGATACTCTTAAACCTTTTGCTTTCACACCATAATTTAATCAAGAAAAAGTACTATCATTCTACATGTCCATATAGACCAATCAAGCAATGTCTTTGGTTCCAAACAAAGGAGGAGCTACACACAATCTGCATTTGACCAGTAAAGAAAGGGAGGGGGTGTGTCATCTACCATATAAGAGCCAACAATATCTTTGTCTTCTTACTACTCTATCACATCTTACATGGAAATGGTGATGGCATCTTCTTCAGAAACTACTATGGATCAGGTAAGTGAAAAGATTCACTTTATTGCTACTCATTACATATTTTACTCTGCTTCTTTCCTCAGAAGCCTGGATACATTTGGGTATATTTCAAATAGTTTGAAGTTTTGCATTTTGTTTGTTATATTCCAATGTATACCACTATAGCCATTTCCATTCCTTACAGTCCTTTTATCACTCCTTAGTATTGTTTTTTTTCAATTCCTCAAATTACAGCTAAATTGTGATTAAAAAAAAAAAATAGGAATGAGTCTAGTTTAACCCCAGTTACATGTCCAGTAATAGGTTTTTATTTGTGAATAAATTAAAATTGCCTAATAAGGTCTTACAGATACTATTTCTACTGATAAACCAATATGAATGTTATACAAAATATCCATTTCCATATTGCACTTTGAAATACACCTCTTGTGAATGAAGCCATTAAGGGGGTTGTCTAGCTATTCCAATTTAAGTAAGGGATCTGAACTATACTTACAATTTTCTCATCCAAATGCTGTTTTCTTTTTCCAGATTGCATGCAATGGGCCACAGTACCCATTAATTCTGCCAACTGATCCAAACCACTTAACGGACCGTAACATGACTGAGGAGGTGGCTGACAGGGAGAGGAGAAGTTCTAGGCAACCTTCAGACCCACAAAGAGAAGGGCGGTGGATCTGCACAACTGACCTTCTTCGAATGGGAGCAGGAAGGAGAAGGCCAAGACTTCTACCACCTAATATCAAGATGTACCTATTTATAACAGAAGATCTGGACATTCCAATGCACCCCAAAAAGCAATTCCTTCGCCGTTTCCTGAAGCAGACATAATTGTGTATTTTTTAAAATGTAAATATATGTATTTTAACGTGTTGGTATAAAGTTTATTATGATATATTTTTGTATTAAAATGGATTGTAAAACCTATCTTTTCTTGTGTTACTGGTTTTCAGTTAATTTAAAGTCTTTCTAACCTTGCCAACAGCATTGCATACATCAATATAATAATATGGTGTGTGTCATCTAGCTATGGGAGGAGTGATGAGCTGTGGTGCTTTGTTTGGGTGATACTCTACGCAAATTTAAAATGGCATCATAAAAAAAAACTAAGCTTAAGTGAGCCGACAAATCAGAGAAACGTTGGCCGTGACAAACCACCCATTTAATATAACACATGCTCCATGCTACATAGATTTCAAGTAATAAAGCCCATAAAATGATAGTGTTCACAATTCAAGTATTTTTAAACAGTTGGCTTTTAGACCCAAGAGCCAATGCCTGCTATATTAGCAGTGCAAGATCCAAACATAAAGCTCACGAGGGGTATGATTTATAAACAAATATATCATTTTATTTCAAATATATATAATAATATTGACTAATTTATCAAAAGCTATCTTAAAAAAAATGAATTACAGTCCCTGTCACCTAATTATTTTCATGGTCCTTATTCAAGCGTACCTTTAAGTTAATATATGAAAAAAAGAACAAGAAAAAATACCAGGTGAATGTTTCTATTATCTTCTGCTTTATATAAAAAGGGCTGTCATGTTTAAATTTATTTAAATCATAAAAATCTAAATACAGATAGTTTCATCCCTCAAAAGATTGCAGAGTCAGAGTTAGTTGACTGCAGTTTCTCTTCTCCTTAGTCATTGAGATGCTAATAGGTGAATTAACGTATCAATAAAAGTTGACACTACTCCAGACATCCTGTTTGTTTTTCTAGAAGATGAACAATACAGTGAAGTCCAGATTAAAATTTGTTCCCCTGTCAGTACGTAAAGTTGGGGGTCTGTAAAGAAAATTTCTCCCCAGGTGGCCTTTCCCAGGCGACACCCTAAACAATACAATCAACATCTTTCCATGGTGCTTTGTAGTGAATTTCAAATAATAAGACAACTACCTATTCCATTGTCATGTAGACCGGTTTCTATGATTAAAATCATGTCTATTTGCTTATAAAGAGGCAAAGATTTGAAAATCAGGCACAGATTAGTGCTTACAATGGGTTCCTCTGGGTGATGGATGAAACTTCATGTTGTCTGCTAGAGGCATCTATTTCACATAAATATATCATAAAAGAAAGTTAAAACCCCACTGAAAACTTGTATTGTGTCTTATAGGGGGGGAAATTCTTGGTAGCCCCAAAAATATAGTCAAAGTTCCTCTGAATCAAGTGGCAACAACGTTCCATATCCATTACAAACATAACATATTCATAATTCATTATATTTATTATCAAACCTATCATAAAAGTGACCACTGTTTTTACAACACCTATAAAATTTATTCATTCATTGCAATATTTTACTACTCTTGATGATTTTCTATCCCCTATCCACAGAATTGCAGAAAGGGTATGAGATTTGGCAGACCTCTGGTACCACAGTAATATCAAGAAAGGGTGGGGGTCCTGGATTTAAATTGGTGTAGGGGAGGGGGGGCACTGACCTAGATTACCTATACCATAAATTCATATATGAAATCATGGCCAGTGTCCCCTACCCCCCCTCCAAGTTCTACATAAGTAAATGAATTGGCAGTGTGTGTTATGATCTAAATGGAAAGAAAGGCATAAGCCAGCAATCACATTTATTTAATCCATTAAATCACTAACCACCATAGTCGCAACAATATTTGAAATTTTGTTTTTCAACACTTCAGCGCCCCTTCAACATGATTTTAGCTATTATTAATGCTGGTGAAAAGTCATGCATGTAAAAAAAAAATGTACAAAAAATGTCTTTTTGTAAATGACTGGGATAACTAGAAAGAAAAATATTGTGTTTGCTCCTCACAATTTTTTCTACATAGACTACTAACAGTTTTCTCATTTTAAAACCTGCTTCCTATTTTATATTTATCAATTCCACGTGGAAAAAATCTAAGCACTGTACATTTTCAAATATGTAAAACATTCAATGAGTTAATAGAATATTTTCAAGACAGTTTGCACCAATCTAGACAAAAATCACTGTGATAAGTTATTTAAAAATCTGATGTTTAAAAAAAACCTCAAATTCTACAAATCTAGCATGATAAACTTTAAATTTTGTAAAAACAAAACCTAGCAGAAAGATAGAAAAAATTAAAATGTTAGATGAGAAACTAATGGATACTGTTAAACTTTTTGCTTTCACACCATAATTTAATCAAGAATAAAGTACAATCACTCTACATGTCTATTCAGACCAATCAAGCAATGTCTTTGGTTCTAAACAAAGGAGGAGCTACACACAATCTGCATTTGACTGGTAAAGAAAGGGAGGGGTTGTGCCATCTGCAATATAAGAGCCCACCATACACTTGTCTTCTTACTACTCTGTCACATTTTGTTCTTACATGGCAATGGTGATGGCATCTACTTCACAAACAACCATGGATCAGGTAAGTGAAAACATTCACTTTATTGTTACTCATTACATGTTTTACTCTGCTTCTTTCCTCCCAAGCCTAGATACATTTGGGTGGATTTCAAATAGTTTGAAGTTTTGCACTAATTTTAGCTGTTGTATTCTAATGTATACTACTATAGCCATTTCCATTTCTTACAGTCCCTTTTTTTTTACTCCTTAGTATTGTTTTTTTTTCAATTCTTCAAATTACAGCTAAATTGTGATTTTAAAAAATGAATACGTCTAGTTTTTCCCCAGTTACATGTCCAGTAATATGTTTTTGTGAATAAATTAAAATGGCCTAATCAGGTCTTACAGATAGTATTTCTACTGATAAGCCAACATGAATGTTATACAAAATATCCATTCCATATTGCACTTTGAAATACACCTCTTGTGAATGAAGCCATTAAGGGGGTTGTCTAGCTATTCCAATTTAAGTAAGGGATCTGAACTATACTTACAATTTTCTCATCCAAATGCTGTTTTCTTTTTCCAGATTGCATGCAATGGGCCACAGTACCCATTAATTCTGCCAACTGATCCAAACCACTTAACGGACCGTAACATGACTGAGGAGGTGGCTGACAGGGAGAGAAGAAGTTCTAGGCAACCTTCAGACCCACAAAGAGAAGGGCGGTGGATCTGCACAACTGACCTTCTTCGAATGGGAGCAGGAAGGAGAAGGCCAAGACTTCTACCACCTAATATCAAGATGTACCTATTTATAACAGAAGATCTGGACATTCCAATGCACCCCAAAAAGCAATTCCTTCGCCGTTTCCTGAAGCAGACATAATTGTGTATTTTTTAAAATGTAAATATATGTATTTTAACGTGTTGGTATAAAGTTTATTATGATATATTTTTGTATTAAAATGGATTGTAAAACCTATCTTTTCTTGTGTTACTGGTTTTCAGTTAATTTAAAGTCTTTCTAACCTTGCCAACAGCATTGCATACATCAATATAATAATATGGTGTGTGTCATCTAGCTATGGGAGGAGTGATGAGCTGTGGTGCTTTGTTTGGGTGATACTCTACGCAAATTTAAAATGGCATCATAAAAAAAAACTAAGCTTAAGTGAGCCGACAAATCAGAGAAACGTTGGCCGTGACAAACCACCCATTTAATATAACACATGCTCCATGCTACATAGATTTCAAGTAATAAAGCCCATAAAATGATAGTGTTCACAATTCAAGTATTTTTAAACAGTTGGCTTTTAGACCCAAGAGCCAATGCCTGCTATATTAGCAGTGCAAGATCCAAACATAAAGCTCACGAGGGGTATGATTTATAAACAAATATATCATTTTATTTCAAATATATATAATAATATTGACTAATTTATCAAAAGCTATCTTAAAAAAAATGAATTACAGTCCCTGTCACCTAATTATTTTCATGGTCCTGATTCAAGCGTACCTTTAAGTTAATATATGAAAAAAAGAACAAGAAAAAATACCAGGTGAATGTTTCTATTATCTTCTGCTTTATATAAAAAGGGCTGTCATGTTTAAATTTATTTAAATCATAAAAATCTAAATACAGATAGTTTCATCCCTCAAAAGATTGCAGAGTCAGAGTTAGTTGACTGCAGTTTCTCTTCTCCTTAGTCATTGAGATGCTAATAGGTGAATTAACGTATCAATAAAAGTTGACACTACTCCAGACATCCTGTTTGTTTTTCTAGAAGATGAACAATACAGTGAAGTCCAGATTAAAATTTGTTCCCCTGTCAGTACGTAAAGTTGGGGGTCTGTAAAGAAAATTTCTCCCCAGGTGGCCTTTCCCAGGCGACACCCTAAACAATACAATCAACATCTTTCCATGGTGCTTTGTAGTGAATTTCAAATAATAAGACAACTACCTATTCCATTGTCATGTAGACCGGTTTCTATGATTAAAATCATGTCTATTTGCTTATAAAGAGGCAAAGATTTGAAAATCAGGCACAGATTAGTGCTTACAATGGGTACCTCTGGGTGATGGATGAAACTTCATGTTGTCTGCTAGAGGCATCTATTTCACATAAATATATCATAAAGGAAAGTTTAAAACCCCACTGAAAACTTGTATTGTGTCTTATAGGGGGGGAAATTCTTGGTAGCCCCAAAAATATAGTCAAAGTTCCTCTGAATCAAGTGGCAACAACGTTCCATATTCATTACAAACATAACATATTCATAATTCATTATATTTATTATCAAACCTATCATAAAAGTGGCCACTGTTTTTACAACACCTATAAAATTTATTCATTCATTGCAATATTTTACTACTCTTGATGATTTTCTATCCCCTATCCACAGAATTGCAGAAAGGGTATGAGATTTGGCAGACCTCTGGTACCACAGTAATATCAAGAAAGGGTGGGGGTCCTGGGTTTAAATTGGTGTAGGGGAGGGGGGCACTGACCTAGATTACCTATACCATAAATTCATATATGAAATCATGGCCAGTGTCCCCTACCCCCCCTCCAAGTTCTACATAAGTAAATGAATTGGCAGTGTGTGTTATGATCTAAATGGAAAGAAAGGCATAAGCCAGCAATCACATTTATTTAATCCATTAAATCACTAACCACCATAGTCGCAACAATATTTGAAATTTTGTTTTTCAACACTTCAGCGCCCCTTCAACATGATTTTAGCTATTATTAATGCTGGTGAAAAGTCATGCATGTAAAAAAAAAATGTACAAAAAAATGTCTTTTTGTAAATGACTGGGATAACTAGAAAGAAAAATATTGTGTTTGCTCCTCACAATTTTTTCTACATAGACTACTAACAGTTTTCTCATTTTAAAACCTGCTTCCTATTTTATATTTATCAATTCCACGTGGAAAAAATCTAAGCACTGTACATTTTCAAATATGTAAAACATTCAATGAGTTAATAGAATATTTTCAAGACAGTTTGCACCAATCTAGACAAAAATCACTGTGATAAGTTATTTAAAAATCTGATGTTTAAAAAAAACCTCAAATTCTACAAATCTAGCATGATAAACTTTAAATTTTGTAAAAACAAAACCTAGCAGAAAGATAGAAAAAATTAAAATGTTAGATGAGAAACTAATGGATACTGTTAAACTTTTTGCTTTCACACCATAATTTAATCAAGAATAAAGTACAATCACTCTACATGTCTATTCAGACCAATCAAGCAATGTCTTTGGTTCTAAACAAAGGAGGAGCTACACACAATCTGCATTTGACTGGTAAAGAAAGGGAGGGGTTGTGCCATCTGCAATATAAGAGCCCACCATACACTTGTCTTCTTACTACTCTGTCACATTTTGTTCTTACATGGCAATGGTGATGGCATCTACTTCACAAACAACCATGGATCAGGTAAGTGAAAACATTCACTTTATTGTTACTCATTACATGTTTTACTCTGCTTCTTTCCTCCCAAGCCTAGATACATTTGGGTGGATTTCAAATAGTTTGAAGTTTTGCACTAATTTTAGCTGTTGTATTCTAATGTATACTACTATAGCCATTTCCATTTCTTACAGTCCCTTTTTTTTTACTCCTTAGTATTGTTTTTTTTTCAATTCTTCAAATTACAGCTAAATTGTGATTTTAAAAAATGAATACGTCTAGTTTTTCCCCAGTTACATGTCCAGTAATATGTTTTTGTGAATAAATTAAAATGGCCTAATCAGGTCTTACAGATAGTATTTCTACTGATAAGCCAACATGAATGTTATACAAAATATCCATTCCATATTGCACTTTGAAATACACCTCTTGTGAATGAAGCCATTAAGGGGGTTGTCTAGCTATTCCAATTTAAGTAAGGGATCTGAACTATACTTACAATTTTCTCATCCAAATGCTGTTTTCTTTTTCCAGATTGCATGCAATGGGCCACAGTACCCATTAATTCTGCCAACTGATCCAAACCACTTAACGGACCGTAACATGACTGAGGAGGTGGCTGACAGGGAGAGAAGAAGTTCTAGGCAACCTTCAGACCCACAAAGAGAAGGGCGGTGGATCTGCACAACTGACCTTCTTCGAATGGGAGCAGGAAGGAGAAGGCCAAGACTTCTACCACCTAATATCAAGATGTACCTATTTATAACAGAAGATCTGGACATTCCAATGCACCCCAAAAAGCAATTCCTTCGCCGTTTCCTGAAGCAGACATAATTGTGTATTTTTTAAAATGTAAATATATGTATTTTAACGTGTTGGTATAAAGTTTATTATGATATATTTTTGTATTAAAATGGATTGTAAAACCTATCTTTTCTTGTGTTACTGGTTTTCAGTTAATTTAAAGTCTTTCTAACCTTGCCAACAGCATTGCATACATCAATATAATAATATGGTGTGTGTCATCTAGCTATGGGAGGAGTGATGAGCTGTGGTGCTTTGTTTGGGTGATACTCTACGCAAATTTAAAATGGCATCATAAAAAAAAACTAAGCTTAAGTGAGCCGACAAATCAGAGAAACGTTGGCCGTGACAAACCATCCATTTAATATAACACATGCTCCATGCTACATAGATTTCAAGTAATAAAGCCCATAAAATGATAGTGTTCACAATTCAAGTATTTTTAAACAGTTGGCTTTTAGACCCAAGAGCCAATGCCTGCTATATTAGCAGTGCAAGATCCAAACATAAAGCTCACGAGGGGTATGATTTATAAACAAATATATCATTTTATTTCAAATATATATAATAATATTGACTAATTTATCAAAAGCTATCTTAAAAAAAATGAATTACAGTCCCTGTCACCTAATTATTTTCATGGTCCTGATTCAAGCGTACCTTTAAGTTAATATATGAAAAAAAGAACAAGAAAAAATACCAGGTGAATGTTTCTATTATCTTCTGCTTTATATAAAAAGGGCTGTCATGTTTAAATTTATTTAAATCATAAAAATCTAAATACAGATAGTTTCATCCCTCAAAAGATTGCAGAGTCAGAGTTAGTTGACTGCAGTTTCTCTTCTCCTTAGTCATTGAGATGCTAATAGGTGAATTAACGTATCAATAAAAGTTGACACTACTCCAGACATCCTGTTTGTTTTTCTAGAAGATGAACAATACAGTGAAGTCCAGATTAAAATTTGTTCCCCTGTCAGTACGTAAAGTTGGGGGTCTGTAAAGAAAATTTCTCCCCAGGTGGCCTTTCCCAGGCGACACCCTAAACAATACAATCAACATCTTTCCATGGTGCTTTGTAGTGAATTTCAAATAATAAGACAACTACCTATTCCATTGTCATGTAGACCGGTTTCTATGATTAAAATCATGTCTATTTGCTTATAAAGAGGCAAAGATTTGAAAATCAGGCACAGATTAGTGCTTACAATGGGTACCTCTGGGTGATGGATGAAACTTCATGTTGTCTGCTAGAGGCATCTATTTCACATAAATATATCATAAAGGAAAGTTTAAAACCCCACTGAAAACTTGTATTGTGTCTTATAGGGGGGGAAATTCTTGGTAGCCCCAAAAATATAGTCAAAGTTCCTCTGAATCAAGTGGCAACAACGTTCCATATTCATTACAAACATAACATATTCATAATTCATTATATTTATTATCAAACCTATCATAAAAGTGGCCACTGTTTTTACAACACCTATAAAATTTATTCATTCATTGCAATATTTTACTACTCTTGATGATTTTCTATCCCCTATCCACAGAATTGCAGAAAGGGTATGAGATTTGGCAGACCTCTGGTACCACAGTAATATCAAGAAAGGGTGGGGGTCCTGGGTTTAAATTGGTGTAGGGGAGGGGGGCACTGACCTAGATTACCTATACCATAAATTCATATATGAAATCATGGCCAGTGTCCCCTACCCCCCCTCCAAGTTCTACATAAGTAAATGAATTGGCAGTGTGTGTTATGATCTAAATGGAAAGAAAGGCATAAGCCAGCAATCACATTTATTTAATCCATTAAATCACTAACCACCATAGTCGCAACAATATTTGAAATTTTGTTTTTCAACACTTCAGCGCCCCTTCAACATGATTTTAGCTATTATTAATGCTGGTGAAAAGTCATGCATGTAAAAAAAAAATGTACAAAAAATGTCTTTTTGTAAATGACTGGGATAACTAGAAAGAAAAATATTGTGTTTGCTCCTCACAATTTTTTCTACATAGACTACTAACAGTTTTCTCATTTTAAAACCTGCTTCCTATTTTATATTTATCAATTCCACGTGGAAAAAATCTAAGCACTGTACATTTTCAAATATGTAAAACATTCAATGAGTTAATAGAATATTTTCAAGACAGTTTGCACCAATCTAGACAAAAATCACTGTGATAAGTTATTTAAAAATCTGATGTTTAAAAAAAACCTCAAATTCTACAAATCTAGCATGATAAACTTTAAATTTTGTAAAAACAAAACCTAGCAGAAAGATAGAAAAAATTAAAATGTTAGATGAGAAACTAATGGATACTGTTAAACTTTTTGCTTTCACACCATAATTTAATCAAGAATAAAGTACAATCACTCTACATGTCTATTCAGACCAATCAAGCAATGTCTTTGGCTCTAAACAAAGGAGGAGCTACACACAATCTGCATTTGACTGGTAAAGAAAGGGAGGGGTTGTGCCATCTGCAATATAAGAGCCCACCATACACTTGTCTTCTTACTACTCTGTCACATTTTGTTCTTACATGGCAATGGTGATGGCATCTACTTCACAAACAACCATGGATCAGGTAAGTGAAAACATTCACTTTATTGTTACTCATTACATGTTTTACTCTGCTTCTTTCCTCCCAAGCCTAGATACATTTGGGTGGATTTCAAATAGTTTGAAGTTTTGCACTAATTTTAGCTGTTGTATTCTAATGTATACTACTATAGCCATTTCCATTTCTTACAGTCCCTTTTTTTTTACTCCTTAGTATTGTTTTTTTTTCAATTCTTCAAATTACAGCTAAATTGTGATTTTAAAAAATGAATACGTCTAGTTTTTCCCCAGTTACATGTCCAGTAATATGTTTTTGTGAATAAATTAAAATGGCCTAATCAGGTCTTACAGATAGTATTTCTACTGATAAGCCAACATGAATGTTATACAAAATATCCATTCCATATTGCACTTTGAAATACACCTCTTGTGAATGAAGCCATTAAGGGGGTTGTCTAGCTATTCCAATTTAAGTAAGGGATCTGAACTATACTTACAATTTTCTCATCCAAATGCTGTTTTCTTTTTCCAGATTGCATGCAATGGGCCACAGTACCCATTAATTCTGCCAACTGATCCAAACCACTTAACGGACCGTAACATGACTGAGGAGGTGGCTGACAGGGAGAGGAGAAGTTCTAGGCAACCTTCAGACCCACAAAGAGAAGGGCGGTGGATCTGCACAACTGACCTTCTTCGAATGGGAGCAGGAAGGAGAAGGCCAAGACTTCTACCACCTAATATCAAGATGTACCTATTTATAACAGAAGATCTGGACATTCCAATGCACCCCAAAAAGCAATTCCTTCGCCGTTTCCTGAAGCAGACATAATTGTGTATTTTTTAAAATGTAAATATATGTATTTTAACGTGTTGGTATAAAGTTTATTATGATATATTTTTGTATTAAAATGGATTGTAAAACCTATCTTTTCTTTTGTTACTGGTTTTCAGTTAATTTAAAGTCTTTCTAACCTTGCCAACAGCATTGCATACATCAATATAATAATATGGTGTGTGTCATCTAGCTATGGGAGGAGTGATGAGCTGTGGGGCTTTGTTTGGGTGATACTCTACGCAAATTTAAAATGGCATTATAAAAAAAAACTAAGCTTAAGTGAGCCGACAAATCAGAGAAACGTTGGCCGTGACAAACCACCCATTTAATATAACACATGCTCCATGCTACATAGATTTCAAGTAATAAAGCCCATAAAATGATAGTGTTCACAATTCAAGTATTTTTAAACAGTTGGCTTTTAGACCCAAGAGCCAATGCCTGCTATATTAGCAGTGCAAGATCCAAACATAAAGCTCACGAGGGGTATGATTTATAAAGAAATATATCTTTTTATTTCAAATATATATAATAATATTGACTAATTTATCAAAAGCTATCTTAAAAAAAATGAATTACAGTCCCTGTCACCTAATTATTTTCATGGTCCTTATTCAAGCGTACCTTTAAGTTAATATATGAAAAAAAGAACAAGAAAAAATACCAGGTGAATGTTTCTATTATCTTCTGCTTTATATAAAAAGGGCTGTCATGTTTAAATTTATTTAAATCATAAAAATCTAAATACAGATAGTTTCATCCCTCAAAAGATTGCAGAGTCACAGTTAGTTGACTGCAGTTTCTCTTCTCCTTAGTCATTGAGATGCTAATAGGTGAATTAACGTATCAATAAAAGTTGACACTACTCCAGACATCCTGTTTGTTTTTCTAGAAGATGAACAATACAGTGAAGTCCAGATTAAAATTTGTTCCCCTGTCAGTACGTAAAGTTGGGGGTCTGTAAAGAAAATTTCTCCCCAGGTGGCCTTTCCCAGGCGACACCCTAAACAATACAATCAACATCTTTCCATGGTGCTTTGTAGTGAATTTCAAATAATAAGACAACTACCTATTCCATTGTCATGTAGACCGGTTTCTATGATTAAAATCATATCTATTTGCTTATAAAGAGGCAAAGATTTGAAAATCAGGCACAGATTAGTGCTTACAATGGGTTCCTCTGGGTGATGGATGAAACTTCATGTTGTCTGCTAGAGGCATCTATTTCACATAAATATATCATAAAAGAAAGTTTAAAACCCCACTGAAAACTTGTATTGTGTCTTATAGGGGGGGAAATTCTTGGTAGCCCCAAAAATATAGTCAAAGTTCCTCTGAATCAAGTGGCAACAACGTTCCATATCCATTACAAACATAACATATTCATAATTCATTATATTTATTATCAAACCTATCATAAAAGTGGCCACTGTTTTTACAACACCTATAAAATTTATTCATTCATTGCAATATTTTACTACTCTTGATGATTTTCTATCCCCTTTCCACAGAATTGCAGAAAGGGTATGAGATTTGGCAGACATCTGGTACCACAGTAATATCAAGAAAGGGTGGGGGTCCTGGGTTTAAATTGGTGTAGGGGAGGGGGGCACTGACCTAGATTACCTATACCATAAATTCATATATGAAATCATGGCCAGTGTCCCCTACCCCCCCTCCAAGTTCTACATAAGTAAATGAATTGGCAGTGTGTGTTATGATCTAAATGGAAAGAAAGGCATAAGCCAGCAATCACATTTATTTAATCCATTAAATCACTAACCACCATAGTCGCAACAATATTTGAAATTTTGTTTTTCAACACTTCAGCGCCCCTTCAACATGATTTTAGCTATTATTAATGCTGGTGAAAAGTCATGCATGTAAAAAAAAAATGTACAAAAAATGTCTTTTTGTAAATGACTGGGATAACTAGAAAGAAAAATATTGTGTTTGCTCCTCACAATTTTTTCTACATAGACTACTAACAGTTTTCTCATTTTAAAACCTGCTTCCTATTTTATATTTATCAATTCCACGTGGAAAAAATCTAAGCACTGTACATTTTCAAATATGTAAAACATTCAATGAGTTAATAGAATATTTTCAAGACAGTTTGCACCAATCTAGACAAAAATCACTGTGATAAGTTATTTAAAAATCTGATGTTTAAAAAAAACCTCAAATTCTACAAATCTAGCATGATAAACTTTAAATTTTGTAAAAACAAAACCTAGCAGAAAGATAGAAAAAATTAAAATGTTAGATGAGAAACTAATGGATACTGTTAAACTTTTTGCTTTCACACCATAATTTAATCAAGAATAAAGTACAATCACTCTACATGTCTATTCAGACCAATCAAGCAATGTCTTTGGCTCTAAACAAAGGAGGAGCTACACACAATCTGCATTTGACTGGTAAAGAAAGGGAGGGGTTGTGCCATCTGCAATATAAGAGCCCACCATACACTTGTCTTCTTACTACTCTGTCACATTTTGTTCTTACATGGCAATGGTGATGGCATCTACTTCACAAACAACCATGGATCAGGTAAGTGAAAACATTCACTTTATTGTTACTCATTACATGTTTTACTCTGCTTCTTTCCTCCCAAGCCTAGATACATTTGGGTGGATTTCAAATAGTTTGAAGTTTTGCACTAATTTTAGCTGTTGTATTCTAATGTATACTACTATAGCCATTTCCATTTCTTACAGTCCCTTTTTTTTTACTCCTTAGTATTGTTTTTTTTTCAATTCTTCAAATTACAGCTAAATTGTGATTTTAAAAAATGAATACGTCTAGTTTTTCCCCAGTTACATGTCCAGTAATATGTTTTTGTGAATAAATTAAAATGGCCTAATCAGGTCTTACAGATAGTATTTCTACTGATAAGCCAACATGAATGTTATACAAAATATCCATTCCATATTGCACTTTGAAATACACCTCTTGTGAATGAAGCCATTAAGGGGGTTGTCTAGCTATTCCAATTTAAGTAAGGGATCTGAACTATACTTACAATTTTCTCATCCAAATGCTGTTTTCTTTTTCCAGATTGCATGCAATGGGCCACAGTACCCATTAATTCTGCCAACTGATCCAAACCACTTAACGGACCGTAACATGACTGAGGAGGTGGCTGACAGGGAGAGGAGAAGTTCTAGGCAACCTTCAGACCCACAAAGAGAAGGGCGGTGGATCTGCACAACTGACCTTCTTCGAATGGGAGCAGGAAGGAGAAGGCCAAGACTTCTACCACCTAATATCAAGATGTACCTATTTATAACAGAAGATCTGGACATTCCAATGCACCCCAAAAAGCAATTCCTTCGCCGTTTCCTGAAGCAGACATAATTGTGTATTTTTTAAAATGTAAATATATGTATTTTAACGTGTTGGTATAAAGTTTATTATGATATATTTTTGTATTAAAATGGATTGTAAAACCTATCTTTTCTTTTGTTACTGGTTTTCAGTTAATTTAAAGTCTTTCTAACCTTGCCAACAGCATTGCATACATCAATATAATAATATGGTGTGTGTCATCTAGCTATGGGAGGAGTGATGAGCTGTGGGGCTTTGTTTGGGTGATACTCTACGCAAATTTAAAATGGCATTATAAAAAAAAACTAAGCTTAAGTGAGCCGACAAATCAGAGAAACGTTGGCCGTGACAAACCACCCATTTAATATAACACATGCTCCATGCTACATAGATTTCAAGTAATAAAGCCCATAAAATGATAGTGTTCACAATTCAAGTATTTTTAAACAGTTGGCTTTTAGACCCAAGAGCCAATGCCTGCTATATTAGCAGTGCAAGATCCAAACATAAAGCTCACGAGGGGTATGATTTATAAAGAAATATATCTTTTTATTTCAAATATATATAATAATATTGACTAATTTATCAAAAGCTATCTTAAAAAAAATGAATTACAGTCCCTGTCACCTAATTATTTTCATGGTCCTTATTCAAGCGTACCTTTAAGTTAATATATGAAAAAAAGAACAAGAAAAAATACCAGGTGAATGTTTCTATTATCTTCTGCTTTATATAAAAAGGGCTGTCATGTTTAAATTTATTTAAATCATAAAAATCTAAATACAGATAGTTTCATCCCTCAAAAGATTGCAGAGTCACAGTTAGTTGACTGCAGTTTCTCTTCTCCTTAGTCATTGAGATGCTAATAGGTGAATTAACGTATCAATAAAAGTTGACACTACTCCAGACATCCTGTTTGTTTTTCTAGAAGATGAACAATACAGTGAAGTCCAGATTAAAATTTGTTCCCCTGTCAGTACGTAAAGTTGGGGGTCTGTAAAGAAAATTTCTCCCCAGGTGGCCTTTCCCAGGCGACACCCTAAACAATACAATCAACATCTTTCCATGGTGCTTTGTAGTGAATTTCAAATAATAAGACAACTACCTATTCCATTGTCATGTAGACCGGTTTCTATGATTAAAATCATATCTATTTGCTTATAAAGAGGCAAAGATTTGAAAATCAGGCACAGATTAGTGCTTACAATGGGTTCCTCTGGGTGATGGATGAAACTTCATGTTGTCTGCTAGAGGCATCTATTTCACATAAATATATCATAAAAGAAAGTTTAAAACCCCACTGAAAACTTGTATTGTGTCTTATAGGGGGGGAAATTCTTGGTAGCCCCAAAAATATAGTCAAAGTTCCTCTGAATCAAGTGGCAACAACGTTCCATATCCATTACAAACATAACATATTCATAATTCATTATATTTATTATCAAACCTATCATAAAAGTGGCCACTGTTTTTACAACACCTATAAAATTTATTCATTCATTGCAATATTTTACTACTCTTGATGATTTTCTATCCCCTTTCCACAGAATTGCAGAAAGGGTATGAGATTTGGCAGACATCTGGTACCACAGTAATATCAAGAAAGGGTGGGGGTCCTGGGTTTAAATTGGTGTAGGGGAGGGGGGCACTGACCTAGATTACCTATACCATAAATTCATATATGAAATCATGGCCAGTGTCCCCTACCCCCCCTCCAAGTTCTACATAAGTAAATGAATTGGCAGTGTGTGTTATGATCTAAATGGAAAGAAAGGCATAAGCCAGCAATCACATTTATTTAATCCATTAAATCACTAACCACCATAGTCGCAACAATATTTGAAATTTTGTTTTTCAACACTTCAGCGCCCCTTCAACATGATTTTAGCTATTATTAATGCTGGTGAAAAGTCATGCATGTAAAAAAAAAATGTACAAAAAATGTCTTTTTGTAAATGACTGGGATAACTAGAAAGAAAAATATTGTGTTTGCTCCTCACAATTTTTTCTACATAGACTACTAACAGTTTTCTCATTTTAAAACCTGCTTCCTATTTTATATTTATCAATTCCACGTGGAAAAAATCTAAGCACTGTACATTTTCAAATATGTAAAACATTCAATGAGTTAATAGAATATTTTCAAGACAGTTTGCACCAATCTAGACAAAAATCACTGTGATAAGTTATTTAAAAATCTGATGTTTAAAAAAAACCTCAAATTCTACAAATCTAGCATGATAAACTTTAAATTTTGTAAAAACAAAACCTAGCAGAAAGATAGAAAAAATTAAAATGTTAGATGAGAAACTAATGGATACTGTTAAACTTTTTGCTTTCACACCATAATTTAATCAAGAATAAAGTACAATCACTCTACATGTCTATTCAGACCAATCAAGCAATGTCTTTGGCTCTAAACAAAGGAGGAGCTACACACAATCTGCATTTGACTGGTAAAGAAAGGGAGGGGTTGTGCCATCTGCAATATAAGAGCCCACCATACACTTGTCTTCTTACTACTCTGTCACATTTTGTTCTTACATGGCAATGGTGATGGCATCTACTTCACAAACAACCATGGATCAGGTAAGTGAAAACATTCACTTTATTGTTACTCATTACATGTTTTACTCTGCTTCTTTCCTCCCAAGCCTAGATACATTTGGGTGGATTTCAAATAGTTTGAAGTTTTGCACTAATTTTAGCTGTTGTATTCTAATGTATACTACTATAGCCATTTCCATTTCTTACAGTCCCTTTTTTTTTACTCCTTAGTATTGTTTTTTTTTCAATTCTTCAAATTACAGCTAAATTGTGATTTTAAAAAATGAATACGTCTAGTTTTTCCCCAGTTACATGTCCAGTAATATGTTTTTGTGAATAAATTAAAATGGCCTAATCAGGTCTTACAGATAGTATTTCTACTGATAAGCCAACATGAATGTTATACAAAATATCCATTCCATATTGCACTTTGAAATACACCTCTTGTGAATGAAGCCATTAAGGGGGTTGTCTAGCTATTCCAATTTAAGTAAGGGATCTGAACTATACTTACAATTTTCTCATCCAAATGCTGTTTTCTTTTTCCAGATTGCATGCAATGGGCCACAGTACCCATTAATTCTGCCAACTGATCCAAACCACTTAACGGACCGTAACATGACTGAGGAGGTGGCTGACAGGGAGAGGAGAAGTTCTAGGCAACCTTCAGACCCACAAAGAGAAGGGCGGTGGATCTGCACAACTGACCTTCTTCGAATGGGAGCAGGAAGGAGAAGGCCAAGACTTCTACCACCTAATATCAAGATGTACCTATTTATAACAGAAGATCTGGACATTCCAATGCACCCCAAAAAGCAATTCCTTCGCCGTTTCCTGAAGCAGACATAATTGTGTATTTTTTAAAATGTAAATATATGTATTTTAACGTGTTGGTATAAAGTTTATTATGATATATTTTTGTATTAAAATGGATTGTAAAACCTATCTTTTCTTTTGTTACTGGTTTTCAGTTAATTTAAAGTCTTTCTAACCTTGCCAACAGCATTGCATACATCAATATAATAATATGGTGTGTGTCATCTAGCTATGGGAGGAGTGATGAGCTGTGGGGCTTTGTTTGGGTGATACTCTACGCAAATTTAAAATGGCATCATAAAAAAAAACTAAGCTTAAGTGAGCCGACAAATCAGAGAAACGTTGGCCGTGACAAACCACCCATTTAATATAACACATGCTCCATGCTACATAGATTTCAAGTAATAAAGCCCATAAAATGATAGTGTTCACAATTCAAGTATTTTTAAACAGTTGGCTTTTAGACCCAAGAGCCAATGCCTGCTATATTAGCAGTGCAAGATCCAAACATAAAGCTCACGAGGGGTATGATTTATAAACAAATATATCTTTTTATTTCAAATATATATAATAATATTGACTAATTTATCAAAAGCTATCTTAAAAAAAATGAATTACAGTCCCTGTCACCTAATTATTTTCATGGTCCTTATTCAAGCGTACCTTTAAGTTAATATATGAAAAAAAGAACAAGAAAAAATACCAGGTGAATGTTTCTATTATCTTCTGCTTTATATAAAAAGGGCTGTCATGTTTAAATTTATTTAAATCATAAAAATCTAAATACAGATAGTTTCATCCCTCAAAAGATTGCAGAGTCACAGTTAGTTGACTGCAGTTTCTCTTCTCCTTAGTCATTGAGATGCTAATAGGTGAATTAACGTATCAATAAAAGTTGACACTACTCCAGACATCCTGTTTGTTTTTCTAGAAGATGAACAATACAGTGAAGTCCAGATTAAAATTTGTTCCCCTGTCAGTACGTAAAGTTGGGGGTCTGTAAAGAAAATTTCTCCCCAGGTGGCCTTTCCCAGGCGACACCCTAAACAATACAATCAACATCTTTCCATGGTGCTTTGTAGTGAATTTCAAATAATAAGACAACTACCTATTCCATTGTCATGTAGACCGGTTTCTATGATTAAAATGATGTCTATTTGCTTATAAAGAGGCAAAGATTTGAAAATCAGGCACAGATTAGTGCTTACAATGGGTTCCTCTGGGTGATGGATGAAACTTCATGTTGTCTGCTAGAGGCATCTATTTCACATAAATATATCATAAAAGAAAGTTTAAAACCCCACTGAAAACTTGTATTGTGTCTTATAGGGGGGGAAATTCTTGGTAGCCCCAAAAATATAGTCAAAGTTCCTCTGAATCAAGTGGCAACAACGTTCCATATCCATTACAAACATAACATATTCATAATTCATTATATTTATTATCAAACCTATCATAAAAGTGGCCACTGTTTTTACAACACCTATAAAATTTATTCATTCATTGCAATATTTTACTACTCTTGATGATTTTCTATCCCCTATCCACAGAATTGCAGAAAGGGTATGAGATTTGGCAGACCTCTGGTACCACAGTAATATCAAGAAAGGGTGGGGGTCCTGGGTTTAAATTGGTGTAGGGGAGGGGGGGCACTGACCTAGATTACCTATACCATAAATTCATATATGAAATCATGGCCAGTGTCCCCTACCCCCCCTCCAAGTTCTACATAAGTAAATGAATTGGCAGTGTGTGTTATGATCTAAATGGAAAGAAAGGCATAAGCCAGCAATCACATTTATTTAATCCATTAAATCACTAACCACCATAGTCGCAACAATATTTGAAATTTTGTTTTTCAACACTTCAGCGCCCCTTCAACATGATTTTAGCTATTATTAATGCTGGTGAAAAGTCATGCATGTAAAAAAAAAATGTACAAAAAATGTCTTTTTGTAAATGACTGGGATAACTAGAAAGAAAAATATTGTGTTTGCTCCTCACAATTTTTTCTACATAGACTACTAACAGTTTTCTCATTTTAAAACCTGCTTCCTATTTTATATTTATCAATTCCACGTGGAAAAAATCTAAGCACTGTACATTTTCAAATATGTAAAACATTCAATGAGTTAATAGAATATTTTCAAGACAGTTTGCACCAATCTAGACAAAAATCACTGTGGTAAGTTATTTAAAAATCTGATGTTTAAAAAAAACCTCAAATTCTACAAATCTAGCATGATAAACTTTAAATTTTGTAAAAACAAAACCTAGCAGAAAGATAGAAAAAATTAAAATGTTAGATGAGAAACTAATGGATACTGTTAAACTTTTTGCTTTCACACCATAATTTAATCAAGAATAAAGTACAATCACTCTACATGTCTATTCAGACCAATCAAGCAATGTCTTTGGTTCTAAACAAAGGAGGAGCTACACACAATCTGCATTTGACTGGTAAAGAAAGGGAGGGGTTGTGCCATCTGCAATATAAGAGCCCACCATACACTTGTCTTCTTACTACTCTGTCACATTTTGTTCTTACATGGCAATGGTGATGGCATCTACTTCACAAACAACCATGGATCAGGTAAGTGAAAACATTCACTTTATTGTTACTCATTACATGTTTTACTCTGCTTCTTTCCTCCCAAGCCTAGATACATTTGGGTGGATTTCAAATAGTTTGAAGTTTTGCACTAATTTTAGCTGTTGTATTCTAATGTATACTACTATAGCCATTTCCATTTCTTACAGTCCCTTTTTTTTTACTCCTTAGTATTGTTTTTTTTTCAATTCTTCAAATTACAGCTAAATTGTGATTTTAAAAAATGAATACGTCTAGTTTTTCCCCAGTTACATGTCCAGTAATATGTTTTTGTGAATAAATTAAAATGGCCTAATCAGGTCTTACAGATAGTATTTTTACTGATAAGCCAACATGAATGTTATACAAAATATCCATTCCATATTGCACTTTGAAATACACCTCTTGTGAATGAAGCCATTAAGGGGGTTGTCTAGCTATTCCAATTTAAGTAAGGGATCTGAACTATACTTACAATTTTCTCATCCAAATGCTGTTTTCTTTTTCCAGATTGCATGCAATGGGCCACAGTACCCATTAATTCTGCCAACTGATCCAAACCACTTAACGGACCGTAACATGACTGAGGAGGTGGCTGACAGGGAGAGAAGAAGTTCTAGGCAACCTTCAGACCCACAAAGAGAAGGGCGGTGGATCTGCACAACTGACCTTCTTCGAATGGGAGCAGGAAGGAGAAGGCCAAGACTTCTACCACCTAATATCAAGATGTACCTATTTATAACAGAAGATCTGGACATTCCAATGCACCCCAAAAAGCAATTCCTTCGCCGTTTCCTGAAGCAGACATAATTGTGTATTTTTTAAAATGTAAATATATGTATTTTAACGTGTTGGTATAAAGTTTATTATGATATATTTTTGTATTAAAATGGATTGTAAAACCTATCTTTTCTTTTGTTACTGGTTTTCAGTTAATTTAAAGTCTTTCTAACCTTGCCAACAGCATTGCATACATCAATATAATAATATGGTGTGTGTCATCTAGCTATGGGAGGAGTGATGAGCTGTGGTGCTTTGTTTGGGTGATACTCTACACAAAATTAAAATGGCATCATAAAAAAAACTAAGCTTAAGTGAGCCGACAAATCAGAGAAACGTTGGCCGTGACAAACCACCCATTTAATATAACACATGCTCCATGCTACATAGATTTCAAGTAATAAAGCCCATAAAATGATAGTGTTCACAATTCAAGTATTTTTAAACAGTTGGCTTTTAGACCCAAGAGCCAATGCCTGCTATATTAGCAGTGCAAGATCCAAACATAAAGCTCACGAGGGGTATGATTTATAAACAAATATATCATTTTATTTCAAATATATATAATAATATTGACTAATTTATCAAAAGCTATCTTAAAAAAAATGAATTACAGTCCCTGTCACCTAATTATTTTCATGGTCCTTATTCAAGCGTACCTTTAAGTTAATATATGAAAAAAAGAACAAGAAAAAATACCAGGTGAATGTTTCTATTATCTTCTGCTTTATATAAAAAGGGCTGTCATGTTTAAATTTATTTAAATCATAAAAATCTAAATACAGATAGTTTCATCCCTCAAAAGATTGCAGAGTCAGAGTTAGTTGACTGCAGTTTCTCTTCTCCTTAGTCATTGAGATGCTAATAGGTGAATTAACGTATCAATAAAAGTTGACACTACTCCAGACATCCTGTTTGTTTTTCTAGAAGATGAACAATACAGTGAAGTCCAGATTAAAATTTGTTCCCCTGTCAGTACGTAAAGTTGGGGGTCTGTAAAGAAAATTTCTCCCCAGGTGGCCTTTCCCAGGCGACACCCTAAACAATACAATCAACATCTTTCCATGGTGCTTTGTAGTGAATTTCAAATAATAAGACAACTACCTATTCCATTGTCATGTAGACCGGTTTCTATGATTAAAATCATGTCTATTTGCTTATAAAGAGGCAAAGATTTGAAAATCAGGCACAGATTAGTGCTTACAATGGGTTCCTCTGGGTGATGGATGAAACTTCATGTTGTCTGCTAGAGGCATCTATTTCACATAAATATATCATAAAAGAAAGTTTAAAACCCCACTGAAAACTTGTATTGTGTCTTATAGGGGGGGAAATTCTTGGTAGCCCCAAAAATATAGTCAAAGTTCCTCTGAATCAAGTGGCAACAACGTTCCATATCCATTACAAACATAACATATTCATAATTCATTATATTTATTATCAAACCTATCATAAAAGTGGCCACTGTTTTTACAACACCTATAAAATTTATTCATTCATTGCAATATTTTACTACTCTTGATGATTTTCTATCCCCTATCCACAGAATTGCAGAAAGGGTATGAGATTTGGCAGACCTCTGGTACCACAGTAATATCAAGAAAGGGTGGGGGTCCTGGGTTTAAATTGGTGTAGGGGAGGGGGGGCACTGACCTAGATTACCTATACCATAAATTCATATATGAAATCATGGCCAGTGTCCCCTACCCCCCCTCCAAGTTCTACATAAGTAAATGAATTGGCAGTGTGTGTTATGATCTAAATGGAAAGAAAGGCATAAGCCAGCAATCACATTTATTTAATCCATTAAATCACTAACCACCATAGTCGCAACAATATTTGAAATTTTGTTTTTCAACACTTCAGCGCCCCTTCAACATGATTTTAGCTATTATTAATGCTGGTGAAAAGTCATGCATGTAAAAAAAAAATGTACAAAAAATGTCTTTTTGTAAATGACTGGGATAACTAGAAAGAAAAATATTGTGTTTGCTCCTCACAATTTTTTCTACATAGACTACTAACAGTTTTCTCATTTTAAAACCTGCTTCCTATTTTATATTTATCAATTCCACGTGGAAAAAATCTAAGCACTGTACATTTTCAAATATGTAAAACATTCAATGAGTTAATAGAATATTTTCAAGACAGTTTGCACCAATCTAGACAAAAATCACTGTGATAAGTTATTTAAAAATCTGATGTTTAAAAAAAACCTCAAATTCTACAAATCTAGCATGATAAACTTTAAATTTTGTAAAAACAAAACCTAGCAGAAAGATAGAAAAAATTAAAATGTTAGATGAGAAACTAATGGATACTGTTAAACTTTTTGCTTTCACACCATAATTTAATCAAGAATAAAGTACAATCACTCTACATGTCTATTCAGACCAATCAAGCAATGTCTTTGGCTCTAAACAAAGGAGGAGCTACACACAATCTGCATTTGACTGGTAAAGAAAGGGAGGGGTTGTGCCATCTGCAATATAAGAGCCCACCATACACTTGTCTTCTTACTACTCTGTCACATTTTGTTCTTACATGGCAATGGTGATGGCATCTACTTCACAAACAACCATGGATCAGGTAAGTGAAAACATTCACTTTATTGTTACTCATTACATGTTTTACTCTGCTTCTTTCCTCCCAAGCCTAGATACATTTGGGTGGATTTCAAATAGTTTGAAGTTTTGCACTAATTTTAGCTGTTGTATTCTAATGTATACTACTATAGCCATTTCCATTTCTTACAGTCCCTTTTTTTTTACTCCTTAGTATTGTTTTTTTTTCAATTCTTCAAATTACAGCTAAATTGTGATTTTAAAAAATGAATACGTCTAGTTTTTCCCCAGTTACATGTCCAGTAATATGTTTTTGTGAATAAATTAAAATGGCCTAATCAGGTCTTACAGATAGTATTTCTACTGATAAGCCAACATGAATGTTATACAAAATATCCATTCCATATTGCACTTTGAAATACACCTCTTGTGAATGAAGCCATTAAGGGGGTTGTCTAGCTATTCCAATTTAAGTAAGGGATCTGAACTATACTTACAATTTTCTCATCCAAATGCTGTTTTCTTTTTCCAGATTGCATGCAATGGGCCACAGTACCCATTAATTCTGCCAACTGATCCAAACCACTTAACGGACCGTAACATGACTGAGGAGGTGGCTGACAGGGAGAGGAGAAGTTCTAGGCAACCTTCAGACCCACAAAGAGAAGGGCGGTGGATCTGCACAACTGACCTTCTTCGAATGGGAGCAGGAAGGAGAAGGCCAAGACTTCTACCACCTAATATCAAGATGTACCTATTTATAACAGAAGATCTGGACATTCCAATGCACCCCAAAAAGCAATTCCTTCGCCGTTTCCTGAAGCAGACATAATTGTGTATTTTTTAAAATGTAAATATATGTATTTTAACGTGTTGGTATAAAGTTTATTATGATATATTTTTGTATTAAAATGGATTGTAAAACCTATCTTTTCTTTTGTTACTGGTTTTCAGTTAATTTAAAGTCTTTCTAACCTTGCCAACAGCATTGCATACATCAATATAATAATATGGTGTGTGTCATCTAGCTATGGGAGGAGTGATGAGCTGTGGTGCTTTGTTTGGGTGATACTCTACACAAAATTAAAATGGCATCATAAAAAAAACTAAGCTTAAGTGAGCCGACAAATCAGAGAAACGTTGGCCGTGACAAACCACCCATTTAATATAACACATGCTCCATGCTACATAGATTTCAAGTAATAAAGCCCATAAAATGATAGTGTTCACAATTCAAGTATTTTTAAACAGTTGGCTTTTAGACCCAAGAGCCAATGCCTGCTATATTAGCAGTGCAAGATCCAAACATAAAGCTCACGAGGGGTATGATTTATAAACAAATATATCATTTTATTTCAAATATATATAATAATATTGACTAATTTATCAAAAGCTATCTTAAAAAAAATGAATTACAGTCCCTGTCACCTAATTATTTTCATGGTCCTTATTCAAGCGTACCTTTAAGTTAATATATGAAAAAAAGAACAAGAAAAAATACCAGGTGAATGTTTCTATTATCTTCTGCTTTATATAAAAAGGGCTGTCATGTTTAAATTTATTTAAATCATAAAAATCTAAATACAGATAGTTTCATCCCTCAAAAGATTGCAGAGTCAGAGTTAGTTGACTGCAGTTTCTCTTCTCCTTAGTCATTGAGATGCTAATAGGTGAATTAACGTATCAATAAAAGTTGACACTACTCCAGACATCCTGTTTGTTTTTCTAGAAGATGAACAATACAGTGAAGTCCAGATTAAAATTTGTTCCCCTGTCAGTACGTAAAGTTGGGGGTCTGTAAAGAAAATTTCTCCCCAGGTGGCCTTTCCCAGGCGACACCCTAAACAATACAATCAACATCTTTCCATGGTGCTTTGTAGTGAATTTCAAATAATAAGACAACTACCTATTCCATTGTCATGTAGACCGGTTTCTATGATTAAAATCATGTCTATTTGCTTATAAAGAGGCAAAGATTTGAAAATCAGGCACAGATTAGTGCTTACAATGGGTTCCTCTGGGTGATGGATGAAACTTCATGTTGTCTGCTAGAGGCATCTATTTCACATAAATATATCATAAAAGAAAGTTTAAAACCCCACTGAAAACTTGTATTGTGTTTTATAGGGGGGGAAATTCTTGGTAGCCCCAAAAATATAGTCAAAGTTCCTCTGAATCAAGTGGCAACAACGTTCCATATCCATTACAAACATAACATATTCATAATTCATTATATTTATTATCAAACCTATCATAAAAGTGGCCACTGTTTTTACAACACCTATAAAATTTATTCATTCATTGCAATATTTTACTACTCTTGATGATTTTCTATCCCCTATCCACAGAATTGCAGAAAGGGTATGAGATTTGGCAGACCTCTGGTACCACAGTAATATCAAGAAAGGGTGGGGGTCCTGGGTTTAAATTGGTGTAGGGGAGGGGGGGCACTGACCTAGATTACCTATACCATAAATTCATATATGAAATCATGGCCAGTGTCCCCTACCCCCCCTCCAAGTTCTACATAAGTAAATGAATTGGCAGTGTGTGTTATGATCTAAATGGAAAGAAAGGCATAAGCCAGCAATCACATTTATTTAATCCATTAAATCACTAACCACCATAGTCGCAACAATATTTGAAATTTTGTTTTTCAACACTTCAGCGCCCCTTCAACATGATTTTAGCTATTATTAATGCTGGTGAAAAGTCATGCATGTAAAAAAAAAATGTACAAAAAATGTCTTTTTGTAAATGACTGGGATAACTAGAAAGAAAAATATTGTGTTTGCTCCTCACAATTTTTTCTACATAGACTACTAACAGTTTTCTCATTTTAAAACCTGCTTCCTATTTTATATTTATCAATTCCACGTGGAAAAAATCTAAGCACTGTACATTTTCAAATATGTAAAACATTCAATGAGTTAATAGAATATTTTCAAGACAGTTTGCACCAATCTAGACAAAAATCACTGTGGTAAGTTATTTAAAAATCTGATGTTTAAAAAAAACCTCAAATTCTACAAATCTAGCATGATAAACTTTAAATTTTGTAAAAACAAAACCTAGCAGAAAGATAGAAAAAATTAAAATGTTAGATGAGAAACTAATGGATACTGTTAAACTTTTTGCTTTCACACCATAATTTAATCAAGAATAAAGTACAATCACTCTACATGTCTATTCAGACCAATCAAGCAATGTCTTTGGTTCTAAACAAAGGAGGAGCTACACACAATCTGCATTTGACTGGTAAAGAAAGGGAGGGGTTGTGCCATCTGCAATATAAGAGCCCACCATACACTTGTCTTCTTACTACTCTGTCACATTTTGTTCTTACATGGCAATGGTGATGGCATCTACTTCACAAACAACCATGGATCAGGTAAGTGAAAACATTCACTTTATTGTTACTCATTACATGTTTTACTCTGCTTCTTTCCTCCCAAGCCTAGATACATTTGGGTGGATTTCAAATAGTTTGAAGTTTTGCACTAATTTTAGCTGTTGTATTCTAATGTATACTACTATAGCCATTTCCATTTCTTACAGTCCCTTTTTTTTTACTCCTTAGTATTGTTTTTTTTTCAATTCTTCAAATTACAGCTAAATTGTGATTTTAAAAAATGAATACGTCTAGTTTTTCCCCAGTTACATGTCCAGTAATATGTTTTTGTGAATAAATTTAAATGGCCTAATCAGGTCTTACAGATAGTATTTCTACTGATAAGCCAACATGAATGTTATACAAAATATCCATTCCATATTGCACTTTGAAATACACCTCTTGTGAATGAAGCCATTAAGGGGGTTGTCTAGCTATTCCAATTTAAGTAAGGGATCTGAACTATACTTACAATTTTCTCATCCAAATGCTGTTTTCTTTTTCCAGATTGCATGCAATGGGCCACAGTACCCATTAATTCTGCCAACTGATCCAAACCACTTAACGGACCGTAACATGACTGAGGAGGTGGCTGACAGGGAGAGGAGAAGTTCTAGGCAACCTTCAGACCCACAAAGAGAAGGGCGGTGGATCTGCACAACTGACCTTCTTCGAATGGGAGCAGGAAGGAGAAGGCCAAGACTTCTACCACCTAATATCAAGATGTACCTATTTATAACAGAAGATCTGGACATTCCAATGCACCCCAAAAAGCAATTCCTTCGCCGTTTCCTGAAGCAGACATAATTGTGTATTTTTTAAAATGTAAATATATGTATTTTAACGTGTTGGTATAAAGTTTATTATGATATATTTTTGTATTAAAATGGATTGTAAAACCTATCTTTTCTTGTGTTACTGGTTTTCAGTTAATTTAAAGTCTTTCTAACCTTGCCAACAGCATTGCATACATCAATATAATAATATGGTGTGTGTCATCTAGCTATGGGAGGAGTGATGAGCTGTGGTGCTTTGTTTGGGTGATACTCTACGCAAATTTAAAATGGCATCATAAAAAAAAACTAAGCTTAAGTGAGCCGACAAATCAGAGAAACGTTGGCCGTGACAAACCACCCATTTAATATAACACATGCTCCATGCTACATAGATTTCAAGTAATAAAGCCCATAAAATGATAGTGTTCACAATTCAAGTATTTTTAAACAGTTGGCTTTTAGACCCAAGAGCCAATGCCTGCTATATTAGCAGTGCAAGATCCAAACATAAAGCTCACGAGGGGTATGATTTATAAACAAATATATCATTTTATTTCAAATATATATAATAATATTGACTAATTTATCAAAAGCTATCTTAAAAAAAATGAATTACAGTCCCTGTCACCTAATTATTTTCATGGTCCTGATTCAAGCGTACCTTTAAGTTAATATATGAAAAAAAGAACAAGAAAAAATACCAGGTGAATGTTTCTATTATCTTCTGCTTTATATAAAAAGGGCTGTCATGTTTAAATTTATTTAAATCATAAAAATCTAAATACAGATAGTTTCATCCCTCAAAAGATTGCAGAGTCAGAGTTAGTTGACTGCAGTTTCTCTTCTCCTTAGTCATTGAGATGCTAATAGGTGAATTAACGTATCAATAAAAGTTGACACTACTCCAGACATCCTGTTTGTTTTTCTAGAAGATGAACAATACAGTGAAGTCCAGATTAAAATTTGTTCCCCTGTCAGTACGTAAAGTTGGGGGTCTGTAAAGAAAATTTCTCCCCAGGTGGCCTTTCCCAGGCGACACCCTAAACAATAAAATCAACATCTTTCCATGGTGCTTTGTAGTGAATTTCAAATAATAAGACAACTACCTATTCCATTGTCATGTAGACCGGTTTCTATGATTAAAATCATGTCTCTTTGATTATAAAGAGGCAAAGATTTGAAAATCAGGCACAGATTAGTGCTTACAATGGGTTCCTCTGGGTGATGGATGAAACTTCATGTTGTCTGCTAGAGGCATCTATTTCACATAAATATATCATAAAAGAAAGTTTAAAACCCCACTGAAAACTTGTATTGTGTCTTATAGGGGGGGAAATTCTTGGTAGCCCCAAAAATATAGTCAAAGTTCCTCTGAATCAAGTGGCAACAACGTTCCATATCCATTACAAACATAACATATTCATAATTCATTATATTTATTATCAAACCTATCATAAAAGTGGCCACTGTTTTTACAACACCTATAAAATTTATTCATTCATTGCAATATTTTACTACTCTTGATGATTTTCTATCCCCTATCCACAGAATTGCAGAAAGGGTATGAGATTTGGCAGACCTCTGGTACCACAGTAATATCAAGAAAGGGTGGGGGTCCTGGGTTTAAATTGGTGTAGGGGAGGGGGGGCACTGACCTAGATTACCTATACCATAAATTCATATATGAAATCATGGCCAGTGTCCCCTACCCCCCCTCCAAGTTCTACATAAGTAAATGAATTGGCAGTGTGTGTTATGATCTAAATGGAAAGAAAGGCATAAGCCAGCAATCACATTTATTTAATCCATTAAATCACTAACCACCATAGTCGCAACAATATTTGAAATTTTGTTTTTCAACACTTCAGCGCCCCTTCAACATGATTTTAGCTATTATTAATGCTGGTGAAAAGTCATGCATGTAAAAAAAAAATGTACAAAAAATGTCTTTTTGTAAATGACTGGGATAACTAGAAAGAAAAATATTGTGTTTGCTCCTCACAATTTTTTCTACATAGACTACTAACAGTTTTCTCATTTTAAAACCTGCTTCCTATTTTATATTTATCAATTCCACGTGGAAAAAATCTAAGCACTGTACATTTTCAAATATGTAAAACATTCAATGAGTTAATAGAATATTTTCAAGACAGTTTGCACCAATCTAGACAAAAATCACTGTGATAAGTTATTTAAAAATCTGATGTTTAAAAAAACCCTCAAATTCTACAAATCTAGCATGATAAACTTTAAATTTTGTAAAAACAAAACCTAGCAGAAAGATAGAAAAAATTAAAATGTTAGATGAGAAACTAATGGATACTGTTAAACATTTTGCTTTCACACCATAATTTAATCAAGAATAAAGTACAATCACTCTACATGTCTATTCAGACCAATCAAGCAATGTCTTTGGTTCTAAACAAAGGAGGAGCTACACACAATCTGCATTTGACTGGTAAAGAAAGGGAGGGGTTGTGCCATCTGCAATATAAGAGCCCACCATACACTTGTCTTCTTACTACTCTGTCACATTTTGTTCTTACATGGCAATGGTGATGGCATCTACTTCACAAACAACCATGGATCAGGTAAGTGAAAACATTCACTTTATTGTTACTCATTACATGTTTTACTCTGCTTCTTTCCTCCCAAGCCTAGATACATTTGGGTGGATTTCAAATAGTTTGAAGTTTTGCACTAATTTTAGCTGTTGTATTCTAATGTATACTACTATAGCCATTTCCATTTCTTACAGTCCCTTTTTTTTACTCCTTAGTATTGTTTTTTTTTCAATTCTTCAAATTACAGCTAAATTGTGATTTTAAAAAATGAATACGTCTAGTTTTTCCCCAGTTACATGTCCAGTAATATGTTTTTGTGAATAAATTTAAACGGCCTAATCAGGTCTTACAGATAGTATTTCTACTGATAAGCCAACATGAATGTTATACAAAATATCCATTCCATATTGCACTTTGAAATACACCTCTTGTGAATGAAGCCATTAAGGGGGTTGTCTAGCTATTCCAATTTAAGTAAGGGATCTGAACTATACTTACAATTTTCTCATCCAAATGCTCTTTTCTTTTTCCAGATTGCATGCAATGGGCCACAGTACCCATTAATTCTGCCAACTGATCCAAACCACTTAACGGACCGTAACATGACTGAGGAGGTGGCTGACAGGGAGAGGAGAAGTTCTAGGCAACCTTCAGACCCACAAAGAGAAGGGCGGTGGATCTGCACAACTGACCTTCTTCGAATGGGAGCAGGAAGGAGAAGGCCAAGACTTCTACCACCTAATATCAAGATGTACCTATTTATAACAGAAGATCTGGACATTCCAATGCACCCCAAAAAGCAATTCCTTCGCCGTTTCCTGAAGCAGACATAATTGTGTATTTTTAAAAATGTAAATATATGTATTTTAACGTATTGGTATGAAGTTTATTATGATATATTTTTGTATTAAAATGGATTGTAAAACCTATCTTTTCTTGTGTTACTGGTTTTCAGTTAATTTAAAGTCTTTCTAACCTTGCCAACAGCATTGCATACATCAATATAATAATATGGTGTGTGTCATCTAGCTATGGGAGGAGTGATGAGCTGTGGTGCTTTGTTTGGGTGATACTCTACGCAAATTTAAAATGGCATCATAAAAAAAAACTAAGCTTAAGTGAGCCGACAAATCAGAGAAACGTTGGCCGTGACAAACCACCCATTTAATATAACACATGCTCCATGCTACATAGATTTCAAGTAATAAAGCCCATAAAATGATAGTGTTCACAATTCAAGTATTTTTAAACAGTTGGCTTTTAGACCCAAGAGCCAATGCCTGCTATATTAGCAGTGCAAGATCCAAACATAAAGCTCACGAGGGGTATGATTTATAAACAAATATATCATTTTATTTCAAATATATATAATAATATTGACTAATTTATCAAAAGCTATCTTAAAAAAAATGAATTACAGTCCCTGTCACCTAATTATTTTCATGGTCCTGATTCAAGCGTACCTTTAAGTTAATATATGAAAAAAAGAACAAGAAAAAATACCAGGTGAATGTTTCTATTATCTTCTGCTTTATATAAAAAGGGCTGTCATGTTTAAATTTATTTATATCATAAAAATCTAAATACAGATAGTTTCATCCCTCAAAAGATTGCAGAGTTAGAGTTAGTTGACTGCAGTTTCTCTTCTCCTTAGTCATTGAGATGCTAATAGGTGAATTAACGTATTAATAAAAGTTGACACTACTCCAGACATCCTGTTTGTTTTTCTAGAAGATGAACAATACAGTGAAGTCCAGATTAAAATTTGTTCCCCTGTCAGTACGTAAAGTTGGGGGTCTGTAAAGAAAATTTCTCCCCAGGTGGCCTTTCCCAGGCGACACCCTAAACAATACAATCAACATCTTTCCATGGTGCTTTGTAGTGAATTTCAAATAATAAGACAACTACCTATTCCATTGTCATGTAGACCGGTTTCTATGATTAAAATCATGTCTATTTGCTTATAAAGAGGCAAAGATTTGAAAATCAGGCACAGATTAGTGCTTACAATGGGTTCCTCTGGGTGAGGGATGAAACTTCATGTTGTCTGCTAGAGGCATCTATTTCACATAAATATATCATAAAAGAAAGTTTAAAACCCCACTGAAAACTTGTATTGTGTCTTATAGGGGGGGAAATTCTTGGTAGCCCCAAAAATATAGTCAAAGTTCCTCTGAATCAAGTGGCAACAACGTTCCATATCCATTACAAACATAACATATTCATAATTCATTATATTTATTATCAAACCTATCATAAAAGTGGCCACTGTTTTTACAACACCTATAAAATTTATTCATTCATTGCAATATTTTACTACTCTTGATGATTTTCTATCCCCTATCCACAGAATTGCAGAAAGGGTATGAGATTTGGCAGACCTCTGGTACCACAGTAATATCAAGAAAGGGTGGGGGTCCTGGGTTTAAATTGGTGTAGGGGAGGGGGGGCACTGACCTAGATTACCTATACCATAAATTCATATATGAAATCATGGCCAGTGTCCCCTACCCCCCCTCCAAGTTCTACATAAGTAAATGAATTGGCAGTGTGTGTTATGATCTAAATGGAAAGAAAGGCATAAGCCAGCAATCACATTTATTTAATCCATTAAATCACTAACCACCATAGTCGCAACAATATTTGAAATTTAGTTTTTCAACACTTCAGCGCCCCTTCAACATGATTTTAGCTATTATTAATGCTGGTGAAAAGTCATGCATGTAAAAAAAAAATGTACAAAAAATGTCTTTTTGTAAATGACTGGGATAACTAGAAAGAAAAATATTGTGTTTGCTCCTCACAATTTTTTCTACATAGACTACTAACAGTTTTCTCATTTTAAAACCTGCTTCCTATTTTATATTTATCAATTCCACGTGGAAAAAATCTAAGCACTGTACATTTTCAAATATGTAAAACATTCAATAAGTTGCTAGAATGTTTTCAAGACAGTTTGCACGAATCTAGACAAAAATCACTTTGATAAGTTATTTAAAATGTATGTTCAAAAAAACTCAAATTCTACAAATCTAGCAGAAGACACAAAATATTTTATTAAAAAAACAAAACAAAACTTAGCAGAGAGATAGAAAAAATTAAAAATGTTAGATGAGAAACTAATGGATACTCTTAAACCTTTTGCTTTCACACCATAATTTAATCAAGAAAAAGCACTATCATTCTACATGTCCATATAGACCAATCAAGCAATGTCTTTGGTTCCAAACAAAGGAGGAGCTACACACAATCTGCATTTGACCAGTAAAGAAAGGGAGGGGGTGTGTCATCTACCATATAAGAGCCCACAATATCTTTGTCTTCTTACTACTCTATCACATCTTACATCTTACATCTTACATGGAAATGGTGATGGCATCTTCTTCAGAAACTACTATGGATCAGGTAAGTGAAAAGATTCACTTTATTGTTACTCATTACATGTTTTACTCTGCTTCTTTCCTCCCAAGCCTAGATACATTTGGGTATATTTCAAATAGTTTGAAGTTTTGCATTTTGGCTGTTATATTCCAATGTATACCACTATAGCCATTTCCATTCCTTGCAGTCCTTTTATCACTCCTTAGTATTGTTTTTATTCAATTCCTCAAATTACAGCTAAATTGTGATTAAAAAAAAAAATGAATGAGTCTAGTTTAACCCCAGTTACATGTCCAGTAATAGGTTTTTATTTGTGAATGAATTAAAATTGCCTAATAAGGTCTTACAGATACTATTTGTACTGATAAACCAATATGAATGTTATCCAAAATATCCATTCCATATTGCACTTTGAAATACACCTCTTGTGAATGAAGCCATCAACAGGGTTGTCTAACTATTAAAATGAAAGTAAGGGATCTGAACTATACGTACAATTTTCTCATCCAAATGCGCTTTTCTTTTTCCAGATTGCATGCAGTGGGCCACAATACCCATTAATTTTGCCGACTGATCCAAACCACTTAACGGACCGTAATGTGACTGAGGAGGCGGCTGATGGGGAGCGGAGAAGTTCTGGACAACCTTCAGACCCACAAAGAGAAGGCAGGTGGATCTGTACAACTGACCTTCTTCGAGTGGGAGCAGGGAGGAGAAGGCCAAGACTTCTGCCACCTCATATCAGGATGTACGTATTTATTACCAAAGATCTGGACATTCCGATGCACCCCAAAAAGACATTTCTCCACCGTTATCTGAAGCAGACATGATTCTCTATAGATTTTTCAATGTAAATATATGTATTTTTATGTATTATTGTATAGTTTTTTTATGGTATTTTTTTGCATTAAAATGGATTGAAAAACATAGCTTTTCTTGTGTTACTGGTTTTAAGTTAATTTAAAGTCTTTCTAACCTTGCCAACAGCATTGCATACATAAATATAATACAGTGTGTGTCATCTAGCTAAGGGAGGAGTCATGAGCTGTGGTGCTTGGTTTGGGTGATACTCTAGACAAATTTCAAAGAGTATCATAAAAAAGGAAGCTTAAGTGAGCCAACAAATTAAGGAATCGTTGGCCATGACAAGTGACAAACCAACCATTTAATGTAACACATATACTGCTTCTAGCTCCATGCTATATGGATTAAACCTATAAAGTAAGTAATAAAGCCCATAAAATGATAATGTTCACAATGCAAGTACTTCTAAACCGTTGGCTTTTAGACCCAAGAGCCGACGCCAGCTAGATTGCCTGCGATCAGGTGAAAGATCCAGTAAAAATAGAGATTTTAAAAGAAGGAAAAGAAAGTAAACATACATAATGTGTGGAAAATGCAAATATAAAGCTCATGAGGGGTGGGATTTATAAACAAATATACCATTTCATTTAAACTATACCGAATAAAATTGACCAATTTATCAAAAGTTATCTTAAAAAAATGAATTGCTGTTCCTGTCACCTAATTATTTTCATGGTCCTGATTCAAGTGTACCTTTAAGTTAATATAGGAAAAAAGGAATAAAAAACCCCAGATAAATGTTTCTATTATCTTTTCCCTTATACATAAATGGTTGCCATGTTTAAATGTACTTTAAATTATAAAAATCTAAATCACAGATAGTTTCATCCCTCAAAAGATTGCAGAATTACAGTTAGTTGACTGCAGTTTCTCTTCTCTTTAGTTATTGGGATGCTAATAGGCAAATTAACTAATCAATAAAAGTTGACACTGCTCCAGACATCCTGTTTGTTTTTCTAGAAGATGAACAATACCGTGAAGTCCAGATTAAAATAGGTTTCTCTGCCAGTATGTTAACTTGGGGGTCTGTAAAGAAAAGTTCCCACCAGGTGGCCTTTTCCAGGCGACACCCTAAACAATACAATCAACATCTTTCCCAGGTGATTTGTAGTGAATTCCAAATGTGACCCAAGCACATTTCAAAGAATAAGCCAACTACCTATTTGACCGGAGTGTAGACAGTTTTTTGATGATTACAATCTTGTCTATTTGCTTATACAGAGGCAAAGATTTGCCAATCAGGTACAGATTGGTGCTCACAATGGGTCCCTCTGGGTGATGGATGAAACTACATGGTGTCTGCTAGAGGCATTTATTTCATATAAATAAATGTATTTTAGAAAATAGGTAAAACCCCATTGAAAACTTGCATTGTGTCTTATAGGGGGAACGGGGAATTCTTGGTAGCCCCAAAAAGATAGTCATATAGTTCCTCTAAATCAACTGGCAACAATGTTCCATATCCATTACACATTTAACATATTTATAATTCATTATATTTATTGTTGACCCTTTCATAATAGTGGCCACTATTTTTAAAGCACTTATTAAATGTAGCCATTCATTGCAATATTTTACTACTCTTGAAGCTTTTCTATTCCCTATCCACAGGAAAGCAGAAAGGGTCTGAGATTTGGTAGACCTCAGTTACCACGGTAACAATAAGAAAGTGAGGGGGTCCTGGGTTTAAATTGGGGTAAAGGAGGGGGGCACTGACCTTGATTACCTATACCATAAGTTGATATATGAAATCAAGTCCAGAGTCCCCAACCCCCCTCCCAGTTCTACATAAGTAAATGAATTGGCAGTGTATATGTAATATGTAAGTGGAAAGATTGGCATAAACCACTGATCACAGTCATTTAACCCCTTAGCTTCAAATATGGATGAAATTATCATGAATATTGATTTAAGTTTTTCAACACTTTAGCTCTTCTTCAACACGATTTGTGCTATTATTAATACTGGTGAAAAAGTCATGCACATCATTTAAAAAATATATAAATATTTCTTTTTGTAAATGACTGAGATAACTTCAAAGAAAAATATTGTGTTTGCTCCTTACAATTTCTTGTATATAGATTACTTACAGCTCTCTCTTTTTAAAAGCTGCTTTCTACTTTACATCTATCTATTCCACAGGAAAAAAAAAAATCTAAAGCACTGTACATTTTCAAATATGTAAAACATTCAATAAGTTGCTAGAATGTTTTCAAGACAGTTTGCACCAATCTAGACAAAAATCACTTTGATAAGTTATTTAAAATGTATGTTCAAAAAAACTCAAATTCTACAAATCTAGCAGAAGACACAAAATATTTTATTAAAAAAACAAAACAAAACTTAGCAGAAAGATAGAAAAAATTAAAAATGTTAGATGAGAAACTAATGGATACTCTTAAACCTTTTGCTTTCACACCATAATTTAATCAAGAAAAAGTACTATCATTCTACATGTCCATATAGACCAATCAAGCAATGTCTTTGGTTCCAAACAAAGGAGGAGCTACACACAATCTGCATTTGACCAGTAAAGAAAGGGAGGGGGTGTGTCATCTACCATATAAGAGCCCACAATATCTTTGTCTTCTTACTACTCTATCACATCTTACATGGAAATGGTGATGGCATCTTCTTCAGAAACTACTATGGATCAGGTAAGTGAAAAGATTCACTTTATTGCTACTCATTACATGTTTTACTCTGCTTCTTTCCTCACAAGCCTGGATACATTTGGGTATATTTCAAATAGTTTGAAGTTTTGCATTTTGGCTGTTATATTCCAATGTATACCACTATAGCCATTTCCATTCCTTACAGTCCTTTTATCACTCCTTAGTATTGTTTTTTTTTCAATTCCTCAAATTACAGCTAAATTGTGATTAAAAAAAAAAATGAATGAGTCTAGTTTAACCCCAGTTACATGTCCAGTAATAGGTTTTTATTTGTGAATAAATTAAAATTGCCTAATAAGGTCTTACAGATACTATTTCTACTGATAAACCAATATGAATGTTATCCAAAATATCCATTCCATATTGCACTTTGAAATACACCTCTTGTGAATGAAGCCATCAACAGGGTTGTCTAACTATTAAAATGAAAGTAAGGGATCTGAACTATACGTACAATTTTCTCATCCAAATGCGCTTTTCTTTTTCCAGATTGCATGCAGTGGGCCACAATACCCATTAATTTTGCCGACTGATCCAAACCATTTAACGGACCGTAATGTGACTGAGGAGGCGGCTGATGGGGAGCGGAGAAGTTCTGGACAACCTTCAGACCCACAAAGAGAAGGCAGGTGGATCTGTACAACTGACCTTCTTCGAGTGGGAGCAGGGAGGTGAAGGCCAAGACTTCTGCCACCTCATATCAGGATGTACGTATTTATTACCAAAGATCTGGACATTCCGATGCACCCCAAAAAGAGATTCCTCCACCGTTATCTGAAGCAGACATGATTCTCTATAGATTTTTCAATGTAAATATATGTATTTTTATGTATTATTGTATAGTTTTTTTATGGTATTTTTTTGCATTAAAATGGATTGAAAAACATAGCTTTTCTTGTGTTACTGGTTTTAAGTTAATTTAAAGTCTTTCTAACCTTGCCAACAGCATTGCATACATCAATATAATACAGTGTGTGTCATCTAGCTAAGGGAGGAGTCATGAGCTGTGGTGCTTGGTTTGGGTGATACTCTAGACAAATTTCAAAGAGTATCATAAAAAAGGAAGCTTAAGTGAGCCAACAAATCAAGGAATCGTTGGCCATGACAAGTGACAAACCAACCATTTAATGTAACACATATACTGCTTCTAGCTCCATGCTATATGGATTAAACCTATAAAGTAAGTAATAAAGCCCATAAAATGATAATGTTCACAATGCAAGTACTTCTAAACCGTTGGCTTTTAGACCCAAGAGCCGACGCCAGCTAGATTGCCTGCGATCAGGTGAAAGATCCAGTAAAAATAGAGATTTTAAAAGAAGGAAAAGAAAGTAAACATACATAATGTGTGGAAAATGCAAACATAAAGCTCATGAGGGGTGGGATTTATAAACAAATATACCATTTCATTTAAACTATACCGAATAAAATTGACCAATTTATCAAAAGTTATCTTAAAAAATGAATTGCTGTTCCTGTCACCTAATTATTTTCATGGTCCTGATTCAAGTGTACCTTTAAGTTAATATAGGAAAAAAGGAACAAAAACCCCCAGATAAATGTTTCTATTATCTTTCCCTTATACATAAATGGTTGCCATGTTTAAATTTACTTTAAATTATAAAAATCAAAATCACAGATAGTTTCATCCCTCAAAAGATTGCAGAATTACAGTTAGTTGACTGCATTTTCTATTCTCTTTAGTTATTGGGATGCTAATAGGCAAATTAACTAATCAATAAAAGTTGACACTGCTCCAGACATCCTGTTTGTTTTTCTAGAAGATGAACAATACCGTGAAGTCCAGATTAAAATAGGTTTCTCTGCCAGTATGTTAACTTGGGGGTCTGTAAAGAAAAGTTCCCACCAGGTGGCCTTTTCCAGGCGACACCCTAAACAATACAATCAACATCTTTCCCAGGTGATTTGTAGTGAATTCCAAATGTGACCCAAGCACATTTCAAAGAATAAGCCAACTACCTATTTGACCGGAGTGTAGACAATTTTTTTATGATTACAATCTTGTCTATTTGCTTATACAGAGGCAAAGATTTGCCAATCAGGTACAGATTGGTGCTCACAATGGGTCCCTCTGGGTGATGGATGAAACTACATGGTGTCTGCTAGAGGCATTTATTTCATATAAATAAATGTATTTTAGAAAATAGGTAAAACCCCTTTAAAAACTTGCATTGTGTCTTATAGGGGGAACGGGGAATTCTTGGTAGCCCCAAAAAGATAGTCATATAGTTCCTCTAAATCAACTGGCAACAATGTTCCATATCCATTACACATTTAACATATTTATAATTCATGATATTTATTGTTGACCCTTTCATAATAGTGGCCACTGTTTTTAAAGCACTTATTAAATGTAGCCATTCATTGCAATATTTTACTACTCTTGAAGCTTTTCTATCCCCTATCCACAGGAAAGCAGAAAGGGTCTGAGATTTGGTAGACCTCAGTTACCACGGTAACAATAAGAAAGTGAGGGGGTCCTGGGTTTAAATTGGGGTAGAGGAGTGGGGCACTGACCTTGATTACCTATACCATAAGTTGATATATGAAATCAAGTCCAGAGTCCCCAACCCCCCTCCCAGTTCTACATAAGTAAATGAATTGGCAGTGTATATGTAATATGTAAGTGGAAAGATTGGCATAAACCACTGATCACAGTCATTTAACCCCTTAGCTTCAAATATGGATGAAATTATCATGAATATTAATTTAAGTTTTTCAACACTTTAGCTCTTCTTCAACACGATTTGTGCTATTATTAATACTGGTGAAAAAGTCATGCACATCATTTAAAAAATATATAAATATTTCTTTTTGTAAATGACTGAGATAACTTCAAAGAAAAATATTGTGTTTGCTCCTTACAATTTCTTGTATATAGATTACTTACAGCTCTCTCTTTTTAAAAGCTGCTTTCTACTTTACATCTATCTATTCCACAGGAAAAAAAAAAAATCTAAAGCACTGTACATTTTCAAATATGTAAAACATTCAATAAGTTGCTAGAATGTTTTCAAGACAGTTTGCACCAATCTAGACAGAAATCACTTTGATAAGTTATTTAAAATGTATGTTCAAAAAAACTCAAATTCTACAAATCTAGCAGAAGACACAAAATATTTTATTAAAAAAACAAAACAAAACTTAGCAGAAAGATAGAAAAAATTAAAAATGTTAGATGAGAAACTAATGGATACTCTTAAACCTTTTGCTTTCACACCATAATTTAATCAAGAAAAAGTACTATCATTCTACATGTCCATATAGACCAATCAAGCAATGTCTTTGGTTCCAAACAAAGGAGGAGCTACACACAATCTGCATTTGACCAGTAAAGAATGGGAGGGGGTGTGTCATCTACCATATAAGAGCCCACAATATCTTTGTCTTCTTACTACTCTATCACATCTTACATCTTACATGGAAATGGTGATGGCATCTTCTTCAGAAACTACTATGGATCAGGTAAGTGAAAAGATTCACTTTATTGCTACTCATTACATGTTTTACTCTGCTTCTTTCCTCACAAGCCTGGATACATTTGGGTATATTTCAAATAGTTTGAAGTTTTGCATTTTGGCTGTTATATTCCAATGTATACCACTATAGCCATTTCCATTCCTTACAGTCCTTTTATCACTCCTTAGTATTGTTTTTTTTCAATTCCTCAAATTACAGCTAAATTGTGATTAAAAAAAAAATGAATGAGTCTAGTTTAACCCCAGTTACATGTCCAGTAATAGGCTTTTATTTGTGAATAAATTAAAATTGCCTAATAAGGTCTTACAGATACTATTTCTACTGATAAACCAATATGAATGTTATCCAAAATATCCATTCCATATTGCACTTTGAAATACACCTCTTGTGAATGAAGCCATCAACAGGGTTGTCTAACTATTAAAATGAAAGTAAGGGATCTGAACTATACGTACAATTTTCTCATCCAAATGCGCTTTTCTTTTTCCAGATTGCATGCAGTGGGCCACAATACCCATTAATTTTGCCGACTGATCCAAACCATTTAACGGACCGTAATGTGACTGAGGAGGCGGCTGATGGGGAGCGGAGAAGTTCTGGACAACCTTCAGACCCACAAAGAGAAGGCAGGTGGATCTGTACAACTGACCTTCTTCGAGTGGGAGCAGGGAGGAGAAGGCCAAGACTTCTGCCACCTCATATCAGGATGTACGTATTTAGTACCAAAGATCTGGACATTCCGATGCACCCCAAAAAGAGATTCCTCCACCGTTATCTGAAGCAGACATGATTCTCTATAGATTTTTCAATGTAAATATATGTATTTTTATGTATTATTGTATAGTTTTTTTATGGTATTTTTTTGCATTAAAATGGATTGAAAAACATAGCTTTTCTTGTGTTACTGGTTTTAAGTTAATTTAAAGTCTTTCTAACCTTGCCAACAGCATTGCATACATCAATATAATACAGTGTGTGTCATCTAGCTAAGGGAGGAGTCATGAGCTGTGGTGCTTGGTTTGGGTGATACTCTAGACAAATTTCAAAGAGTATCATAAAAAAGGAAGCTTAAGTGAGCCAACAAATCAAGGAATCGTTGGCCATGACAAGTGACAAACCAACCATTTAATGTAACACATATACTGCTTCTAGCTCCATGCTATATGGATTAAACCTATAAAGTAAGTAATAAAGCCCATAAAATGATAATGTTCACAATGCAAGTACTTCTAAACCGTTGGCTTTTAGACCCAAGAGCCGACGCCAGCTAGATTGCCTGCGATCAGGTGAAAGATCCAGTAAAAATAGAGATTTTAAAAGAAGGAAAAGAAAGTAAACATACATAATGTGTGGAAAATGCAAACATAAAGCTCATGAGGGGTGGGATTTATAAACAAATATACCATTTCATTTAAACTATACCGAATAAAATTGACCAATTTATCAAAAGTTATCTTAAAAAAATGAATTGCTGTTCCTGTCACCTAATTATTTTCATGGTCCTGATTCAAGTGTACCTTTAAGTTAATATAGGAAAAAAGGAACAAAAAACCCCAGATAAATGTTTCTATTATCTTTTCCCTTATACATAAATGGTTGCCATGTTTAAATTTACTTTAAATTATAAAAATCAAAATCACAGATAGTTTCATCCCTCAAAAGATTGCAGAATTACAGTTAGTTGACTGCAGTTTCTCTTCTCTTTAGTTATTGGGATGCTAATAGGCAAATTAACTAATCAATAAAAGTTGACACTGCTCCAGACATTCTGTTTGTTTTTCTAGAAGATGAACAATACCGTGAAGTCCAGATTAAAATAGGTTTCTCTGCCAGTATGTTAACTTGGGGGTCTGTAAAGAAAAGTTCCCACCAGGTGGCCTTTTCCAGGCGACACCCTAAACAATACAATCAACATCTTTCCCAGGTGATTTGTAGTGAATTCCAAATGTGACCCAAGCACATTTCAAAGAATAAGCCAACTACCTATTTGACCGGAGTGTAGACAGTTTTTTTATGATTACAATCTTGTCTATTTGCTTATACAGAGGCAAAGATTTGCCAATCAGGTACAGATTGGTGCTCACAATGGGTCCCTCTGGGTGATGGATGAAACTACATGGTGTCTGCTAGAGGCATTTATTTCATATAAATAAATGTATTTTAGAAAATAGGTAAAACCCCATTGAAAACTTGCATTGTGTCTTATAGGGGGAACGGGGAATTCTTGGTAGCCCCAAAAAGATAGTCATATAGTTCCTCTAAATCAACTGGCAACAATGTTCCATATCCATTACACATTTAACATATTTATAATTCATTATATTTATTGTTGACCCTTTCATAATAGTGGCCACTGTTTTTAAAGCACTTATTAAATGTAGCCATTCATTGCAATATTTTACTACTCTTGAAGCTTTTCTATCCCCTATCCACAGGAAAGCAGAAAGGGTCTGAGATTTGGTAGACCTCAGTTACCACAGTAACAATAAGAAAGTGAGGGGGTCCTGGGTTTAAATTGGGGTAGAGGAGGGGGGCACTGACCTTGATTACCTATACCATAAGTTGATATATGAAATCAAGTCCAGAGTCCCCAACCCCCCTCCCAGTTCTACATAAGTAAATGAATTGGCAGTGTATATGTAATATGTAAGTGGAAAGATTGGCATAAACCACTGATCACAGTCATTTAACCCCTTAGCTTCAAATATGGATGAAATTATCATGAATATTGATTTAAGTTTTTCAACACTTTAGCTCTTCTTCAACACGATTTGTGCTATTATTAATACTGGTGAAAAAGTCATGCACATCATTTAAAAAATATATAAATATTTCTTTTTGTAAATGACTGAGATAACTTCAAAGAAAAATATTGTGTTTGCTCCTTACAATTTCTTGTATATAGATTACTTACAGCTCTCTCTTTTTAAAAGCTGCTTTCTATTTTACATCTATCTATTCCACAGGAAAAAAAAAAATCTAAAGCACTGTACATTTTCAAATATGTAAAACATTCAATAAGTTGCTAGAATGTTTTCAAGACAGTTTGCACCAATCTAGACAGAAATCACTTTGATAAGTTATTTAAAATGTATGTTCAAAAAAACTCAAATTCTACAAATCTAGCAGAAGACACAAAATATTTTATTAAAAAAACAAAACAAAACTTAGCAGAAAGATAGAAAAAATTAAAAATGTTAGATGAGAAACTAATGGATACTCTTAAACCTTTTGCTTTCACACCATAATTTAATCAAGAAAAAGTACTATCATTCTACATGTCCATATAGACCAATCAAGCAATGTCTTTGGTTCCAAACAAAGGAGGAGCTACACACAATCTGCATTTGACCAGTAAAGAAAGGGAGGGGGGGTGTCATCTACCATATAAGAGCCAACAATATCTTTGTCTTCTTACTACTCTATCACATCTTACATCTTACATGGAAATGGTGATGGCATCTTCTTCAGAAACTACTATGGATCAGGTAAGTGAAAAGATTCACTTTATTGCTACTCATTACATGTTTTACTCTGCTTCTTTCCTCACAAGCCTGGATACATTTGGGTATATTTCAAATAGTTTGAAGTTTTGCATTTTGGCTGTTATATTCCAATGTATACCACTATAGCCATTTCCATTCCTTACAGTCCTTTTATCACTCCTTAGTATTGTTTTTTTTCAATTCCTCAAATTACAGCTAAATTGTGATAAAAAAAAAAATGAATGAGTCTAGTTTAACCCCAGTTACATGTCCAGTAATAGGTTTTTATTTGTGAATAAATTAAAATTGCCTAATAAGGTCTTACAGATACTATTTCTACTGATAAACCAATATGAATGTTATCCAAAATATCCATTCCATATTGCACTTTGAAATACACCTCTTGTGAATGAAGCCATCAACAGGGTTGTCTAACTATTAAAATGAAAGTAAGGGATCTGAACTATACGTACAATTTTCTCATCCAAATGCGCTTTTCTTTTTCCAGATTGCATGCAGTGGGCCACAATACCCATTAATTTTGCCGACTGATCCAAACCATTTAACGGACCGTAATGTGACTGAGGAGGCAGCTGATGGGGAGCGGAGAAGTTCTGGACAACCTTCAGACCCACAAAGAGAAGGCAGGTGGATCTGTACAACTGACCTTCTTCGAGTGGGAGCAGGGAGGAGAAGGCCAAGACTTCTGCCACCTCATATCAGGATGTACGTATTTATTACCAAAGATCTGGACATTCCGATGCACCCCAAAAAGAGATTCCTCCACCGTTATCTGAAGCAGACATGATTCTCTATAGATTTTTCAATGTAAATATATGTATTTTTATGTATTATTGTATAGTTTTTTTATGGTATTTTTTTGGATTGAAAAACATAGCTTTTCTTGTGTTACTGGTTTTAAGTTAATTTAAAGTCTTTCTAACCTTGCCAACAGCATTGCATACATCAATATAATACAGTGTGTGTCATCTAGCTAAGGGAGGAGTCATGAGCTGTGGTGCTTGGTTTGGGTGATACTCTAGACAAATTTCAAAGAGTATCATAAAAAAGGAAGCTTAAGTGAGCCAACAAATCAAGGAATCGTTGGCCATGACAAGTGACAAACCAACCATTTAATGTAACACATATACTGCTTCTAGCTCCATGCTATATGGATTAAACCTATAAAGTAAGTAATAAAGCCCATAAAATGATAATGTTCACAATGCAAGTACTTCTAAACCGTTGGCTTTTAGACCCAAGAGCCGACGCCAGCTAGATTGCCTGCGATCAGGTGAAAGATCCAGTAAAAATAGAAATTTTAAAAGAAGGAAAAGAAAGTAAACATACATAATGTGTGGAAAATGCAAACATAAAGCTCATGAGGGGTGGGATTTATAAACAAATATACCATTTCATTTAAACTATACCGAATAAAATTGACCAATTTATCAAAAGTTATCTTAAAAAAATGAATTGCTGTTCCTGTCACCTAATTATTTTCATGGTCCTGATTCAAGTGTACCTTTAAGTTAATATAGGAAAAAAGGAACAAAAAACCCCAGATAAATGTTTCTATTATCTTTTCCCTTATACATAAATGGTTGCCATGTTTAAATTTACTTTAAATTATAAAAATCAAAATCACAGATAGTTTCATCCCTCAAAAGATTGCAGAATTACAGTTAGTTGACTGCAGTTTCTCTTCTCTTTAGTTATTGGGATGCTAATAGGCAAATTAATCAATAAAAGTTGACACTGCTCCAGACATCCTGTTTGTTTTTCTAGAAGATGAACAATACCGTGAAGTCCAGATTAAAATAGGTTTCTCTGCCAGTATGTTAACTTGGGGGTCTGTAAAGAAAAGTTCCCACCAGGTGGCCTTTTCCAGGCGACACCCTAAACAATACAATCAACATCTTTCCCAGGTGATTTGTAGTGAATTCCAAATGTGACCCAAGCACATTTCAAAGAATAAGCCAACTACCTATTTGACCGGAGTGTAGACAGTTTTTTTATGATTTCAATCTTGTCTATTTGCTTATACAGAGGCAAAGATTTGCCAATCAGGTACAGATTGGTGCTCACAATGGGTCCCTCTGGGTGATGGATGAAACTACAGGGTGTCTGCTACAGGCATTTATTTCATATAAATAAATGTATTTTAGAAAATAGGTAAAACCCCATTGAAAACTTGCATTGTGTCTTATAGGGGGAACGGGGAATTCTTGGTAGCCCCAAAAAGATAGTCATATAGTTCCTCTAAATCAACTGGCAACAATGTTCCATATCCATTACACATTTAAAATATTTATAATTCATTATATTTATTGTTGACCCTTTCATAATAGTGGCCACTGTTTTTAAAGCACTTATTAAATGTAGCCATTCATTGCAATATTTTACTACTCTTGAAGCTTTTCTATCCCCTATCCACAGGAAAGCAGAAAGGGTCTGAGATTTGGTAGACCTCAGTTACCACGGTAACAATAAGAAAGTGAAAGGGTCCTGGGTTTAAATTGGGGTAGAGGAGGGGGGCACTGACCTTGATTACCTATACCATAAGTTGATATATGAAATCAAGTCCAGAGTCCCCAACCCCCCTCCCAGTTCTACATAAGTAAATGAATTGGCAGTGTATATGTAATATGTAAGTGGAAAGATTGGCATAAACCACTGATCATAGTCATTTAACCCCTTAGCTTCAAATATGGATGAAATTATCATAAATATTGATTTAGGTTTTTCAACACTTTAGCTCTTCTTCAACACGATTTGTGCTATTATTAATACTGGTGAAAAAGTCATGCACATCATTTAAAAAATATATAAATATTTCTTTTTGTAATTGACTGAGATAACTTCAAAGAAAAATATTGTGTTTGCTCCTTACAATTTCTTGTATATAGATTACTTACAGCTCTCTCTTTTTAAAAGCTGCTTTCTATTTTACATCTATCTATTCCACAGGAAAAAAAAAAAATCTAAAGCACTGTACATTTTCAAATATGTAAAACATTCAATAAGTTGCTAGAATGTTTTCAAGACAGTTTGCACCAATCTAGACAGAAATCACTTTGATAAGTTATTTAAAATGTATGTTCAAAAAAACTCAAATTCTACAAATCTAGCAGAAGACACAAAATATTTTATTAAAAAAACAAAACAAAACTTAGCAGAAAGATAGAAAAAATTAAAAATGTTAGATGAGAAACTAATGGATACTCTTAAACCTTTTGCTTTCACACCATAATTTAATCAAGAAAAAGTACTATCATTCTACATGTCCATATAGACCAATCAAGCAATGTCTTTGGTTCCAAACAAAGGAGGAGCTACACACAATCTGCATTTGACCAGTAAATAAAGGGAGGGGGTGTGTCATCTACCATATAAGAGCCCACAATATCTTTGTCTTCTTACTACTCTATCACATCTTACATCTTACATGAAATGGTGATGGCATCTTCTTCAGAAACTACTATGGATCAGGTAAGTGAAAAGATTCACTTTATTGCTACTCATTACATGTTTTACTCTGCTTCTTTCCTCACAAGCCTGGATACATTTGGGTATATTTCAAATAGTTTGAAGTTTTGCATTTTGGCTGTTATATTCCAATGTATACCACTATAGCCATTTCCATTCCTTACAGTCCTTTTATCACTCCTTAGTATTGTTTTTTTTCAATTCCTCAAATTACAGCTAAATTGTGATAAAAAAAAAAAATGAATGAGTCTAGTTTAACCCCAGTTACATGTCCAGTAATAGGTTTTTATTTGTGAATAAATTAAAATTGCCTAATAAGGTCTTACAGATACTATTTCTACTGATAAACCAATATGAATGTTATCCAAAATATCCATTCCATATTGCACTTTGAAATACACCTCTTGTGAATGAAGCCATCAACAGGGTTGTCTCACTATTAAAATGAAAGTAAGGGATCTGAACTATACGTACAATTTTCTCATCCAAATGCGCTTTTCTTTTTCCAGATTGCATGCAGTGGGCCACAATACCCATTAATTTTGCCGACTGATCCAAACCATTTAACGGACCGTAATGTGACTGAGGAGGCGGCTGATGGGGAGCGGAGAAGTTCTGGACAACCTTCAGACCCACAAAGAGAAGGCAGGTGGATCTGTACAACTGACCTTCTTCGAGTGGGAGCAGGGAGGAGAAGGCCAAGACTTCTGCCACCTCATATCAGGATGTACGTATTTATTACCAAAGATCTGGACATTCCGATGCACCCCAAAAAGAGATTCCTCCACCGTTATCTGAAGCAGACATGATTCTCTATAGATTTTTCAATGTAAATATATGTATTTTTATGTATTATTGTATAGTTTTTTTATGGTATTTTTTTGCATTAAAATGGATTGAAAAACATAGCTTTTCTTGTGTTACTGGTTTTAAGTTAATTTAAAGTCTTTCTAACCTTGCCAACAGCATTGCATACATCAATATAATACAGTGTGTGTCATCTAGCTAAGGGAGGAGTCATGAGCTGTGGTGCTTGGTTTGGGTGATACTCTAGACAAATTTCAAAGAGTATCATAAAAAAGGAAGCTTAAGTGAGCCAACAAATCAAGGAATCGTTGGCCATGACAAGTGACAAACCAACCATTTAATGTAACACATATACTGCTTCTAGCTCCATGCTATATGGATTAAACCTATAAAGTAAGTAATAAAGCCCATAAAATGATAATGTTCACAATGCAAGTACTTCTAAACCGTTGGCTTTTAGACCCAAGAGCCGACGCCAGCTAGATTGCCTGCGATCAGGTGAAAGATCCAGTAAAAATAGAGATTTTAAAAGAAGGAAAAGAAAGTAAACATACATAATGTGTGGAAAATGCAAACATAAAGCTCATGAGGGGTGGGATTTATAAACAAATATACCATTTCATTTAAACTATACCGAATAAAATTGACCAATTTATCAAAAGTTATCTTAAAAAAATGAATTGCTGTTCCTGTCACCTAATTATTTTCATGGTCCTGATTCAAGTGTACCTTTAAGTTAATATAGAAAAAAAGGAACAAAAAACCCCAGATAAATGTTTCTATTATCTTTTCCCTTATACATAAATGGTTGCCATGTTTAAATTTACTTTAAATTATAAAAATCAAAATCACAGATAGTTTCATCCCTCAAAAGATTGCAGAATTACAGTTAGTTGACTGCAGTTTCTCTTCTCTTTAGTTATTGGGATGCTAATAGGCAAATTAACTAATCAATAAAAGTTGACACTGCTCCAGACATTCTGTTTGTTTTTCTAGAAGATGAACAATACCGTGAAGTCCAGATTAAAATAGGTTTCTCTGCCAGTATGTTAACTTGGGGGTCTGTAAAGAAAAGTTCCCACCAGGTGGCCTTTTCCAGGCGACACCCTAAACAATACAATCAACATCTTTCCCAGGTGATTTGTAGTGAATTCCAAATGTGACCCAAGCACATTTCAAAGAATAAGCCAACTACCTATTTGACCGGAGTGTAGACAGTTTTTTTATGATTACAATCTTGTCTATTTGCTTATACAGAGGCAAAGATTTGCCAATCAGGTACAGATTGGTGCTCACAATGGGTCCCTCTGGGTGATGGATGAAACTACATGGTGTCTGCTAGAGGCATTTATTTCATATAAATAAATGTATTTTAGAAAATAGGTAAAACCCCATTGAAAACTTGCATTGTGTCTTATAGGGGGAACGGGGAATTCTTGGTAGCCCCAAAAAGATAGTCATATAGTTCCTCTAAATCAACTGGCAACAATGTTCCATATCCATTACACATTTAACATATTTATAATTCATTATATTTATTGTTGACCCTTTCATAATAGTGGCCACTGTTTTTAAAGCACTTATTAAATGTAGCCATTCATTGCAATATTTTACTACTCTTGAAGCTTTTCTATCCCCTATCCACAGGAAAGCAGAAAGGGTCTGAGATTTGGTAGACCTCAGTTACCACAGTAACAATAAGAAAGTGAGGGGGTCCTGGGTTTAAATTGGGGTAGAGGAGGGGGGCACTGACCTTGATTACCTATACCATAAGTTGATATATGAAATCAAGTCCAGAGTCCCCAACCCCCCTCCCAGTTCTACATAAGTAAATGAATTGGCAGTGTATATGTAATATGTAAGTGGAAAGATTGGCATAAACCACTGATCACAGTCATTTAACCCCTTAGCTTCAAATATGGATGAAATTATCATGAATATTGATTTAAGTTTTTCAACACTTTAGCTCTTCTTCAACACGATTTGTGCTATTATTAATACTGGTGAAAAAGTCATGCACATCATTTAAAAAATATATAAATATTTCTTTTTGTAAATGACTGAGATAACTTCAAAGAAAAATATTGTGTTTGCTCCTTACAATTTCTTGTATATAGATTACTTACAGCTCTCTCTTTTTAAAAGCTGCTTTCTATTTTACATCTATCTATTCCACAGGAAAAAAAAAAATCTAAAGCACTGTACATTTTCAAATATGTAAAACATTCAATAAGTTGCTAGAATGTTTTCAAGACAGTTTGCACCAATCTAGACAGAAATCACTTTGATAAGTTATTTAAAATGTATGTTCAAAAAAACTCAAATTCTACAAATCTAGCAGAAGACACAAAATATTTTATTAAAAAAACAAAACAAAACTTAGCAGAAAGATAGAAAAAATAAAAAATGTTAGATGAGAAACTAATGGATACTCTTAAACCTTTTGCTTTCACACCATAATTTAATCAAGAAAAAGTACTATCATTCTACATGTCCATATAGACCAATCAAGCAATGTCTTTGGTTCCAAACAAAGGAGGAGCTACACACAATCTGCATTTGACCAGTAAAGAATGGGAGGGGGTGTGTCATCTACCATATAAGAGCCCACAATATCTTTGTCTTCTTACTACTCTATCACATCTTACATCTTACATGGAAATGGTGATGGCATCTTCTTCAGAAACTACTATGCATCAGGTAAGTGAAAAGATTCACTTTATTGCTACTCATTACATGTTTTACTCTGCTTCTTTCCTCACAAGCCTGGACACATTTGGGTATATTTCAAATAGTTTGAAGTTTTGCATTTTGGCTGTTATATTCCAATGTATACCACTATAGCCATTTCCATTCCTTACAGTCCTTTTATCACTCCTTAGTATTGTTTTTTTTCAATTCCTCAAATTACAGCTAAATTGTGATAAAAAAAAAAAAATGAATGAGTCTAGTTTAACCCCAGTTACATGTCCAGTAATAGGTTTTTATTTGTGAATAAATTAAAATTGCCTAATAAGGTCTTACAGATACTATTTCTACTGATAAACCAATATGAATGTTATCCAAAATATCCATTCCATATTGCACTTTGAAATACACCTCTTGTGAATGAAGCCATCAACAGGGTTGTCTAACTATTAAAATGAAAGTAAGGGATCTGAACTATACGTACAATTTTCTCATCCAAATGCGCTTTTCTTTTTCCAGATTGCATGCAGTGGGCCACAATACCCATTAATTTTGCCGACTGATCCAAACCATTTAACGGACCGTAATGTGACTGAGGAGGCGGCTGATGGGGAGCGGAGAAGTTCTGGATAACCTTCAGACCCACAAAGAGAAGGCAGGTGGATCTGTACAACTGACCTTCTTCGAGTGGGAGCAGGGAGGAGAAGGCCAAGACTTCTGCCACCTCATATCAGGATGTACGTATTTATTACCAAAGATCTGGACATTCCGATGCACCCCAAAAAGAGATTCCTCCACCGTTATCTGAAGCAGACATGATTCTCTATAGATTTTTCAATGTAAATATATGTATTTTTATGTATTATTGTATAGTTTTTTTATGGTATTTTTTTGCATTAAAATGGATTGAAAAACATAGCTTTTCTTGTGTTACTGGTTTTAAGTTAATTTAAAGTCTTTCTAACCTTGCCAACAGCATTGCATACATCAATATAATACAGTGTGTGTCATCTAGCTAAGGGAGGAGTCATGAGCTGTGGTGCTTGGTTTGGGTGATACTCTAGACAAATTTCAAAGAGTATCATAAAAAAGGAAGCTTAAGTGAGCCAACAAATCAAGGAATCGTTGGCCATGACAAGTGACAAACCAACCATTTAATGTAACACATATACTGCTTCTAGCTCCATGCTATATGGATTAAACCTATAAAGTAAGTAATAAAGCCCATAAAATGATAATGTTCACAATGCAAGTACTTCTAAACCGTTGGCTTTTAGACCCAAGAGCCGACGCCAGCTAGATTGCCTGCGATCAGGTGAAAGATCCAGTAAAAATAGAGATTTTAAAAGAAGGAAAAGAAAGTAAACATACATAATGTGTGGAAAATGCAAATATAAAGCTCATGAGGGGTGGGATTTATAAACAAATATACCATTTCATTTAAACTATACCGAATAAAATTGACCAATTTATCAAAAGTTATCTTAAAAAAATGAATTGCTGTTCCTGTCACCGAATTATTTTCATGGTCCTGATTCAAGTGTACCTTTAAGTTAATATAGAAAAAAAGGAACAAAAAACCCCAGATAAATGTTTCTATTATCTTTTCCCTTATACATAAATGGTTGCCATGTTTAAATTTACTTTAAATTATAAAAATCAAAATCACAGATAGTTTCATCCCTCAAAAGATTGCAGAATTACAGTTAGTTGACTGCAGTTTCTCTTCTCTTTAGTTATTGGGATGCTAATAGGCAAATTAACTAATCAATAAAAGTTGACACTGCTCCAGACATCCTGTTTGTTTTTCTAGAAGATGAACAATACCGTGAAGTCCAGATTAAAATAGGTTTCTCTGCCAGTATGTTAACTTGGGGGTCTGTAAAGAAAAGTTCCCACCAGGTGGCCTTTTCCAGGCGACACCCTAAACAATACAATCAACATCTTTCCCAGGTGATTTGTAGTGAAATCCAAATGTGACCCAAGCACATTTCAAAGAATAAGCCAACTACCTATTTGACCGGAGTGTAGACAGTTTTTTTATGATTACAATCTTGTCTATTTGCTTATACAGAGGCAAAGATTTGCCAATCAGGTACAGATTGGTGCTCACAATGGGTCCCTCTGGGTGATGGATGAAACTACATAGTGTCTGCTAGAGGCATTTATTTCATATAAATAAATGTATTTTAGAAAATAGGTAAAACCCCATTGAAAACTTGCATTGTGTCTTATAGGGGGAACGGGGAATTCTTGGTAGCCCCAAAAAGATAGTCATATAGTTCCTCTAAATCAACTGGCAACAATGTTCCATATCCATTACACATTTAACATATTTATAATTCATGATATTTATTGTTGACCCTTTCATAATAGTGGCCACTATTTTTAAAGCACTTATTAAATGTAGCCATTCATTGCAATATGTTACTACTCTTGAAGCTTTTCTATCCCCTATCCACAGGAAAGCAGAAAGGGTCTGAGATTTGGTAGACCTCAGTTACCACGGTAACAATAAGAAAGTGAGGGGGTCCTGGTTTTAAATTGGGGTAGAGGAGGGGGGCACTGACCTTGATTACCTATACCATAAGTTGATATATGAAATCAAGTCCAGAGTCCCCAACCCCCCTCCCAGTTCTACATAAGTAAATGAATTGGCAGTGTATATGTAATATGTAAGTGGAAAGATTGGCATAAACCACTGATCACAGTCATTTAACCCCTTAGCTTCAAATATGGATGAAATTATCATGAATATTGATTTAAGTTTTTCAACACTTTAGCTCTTCTTCAACACGATTTGTGCTATTATTAATACTGGTGAAAAAGTCATGCACATCATTTAAAAAATATATAAATATTTCTTTTTGTAAATGACTGAGATAACTTCAAAGAAAAATATTGTGTTTGCTCCTTACAATTTCTTGTATATAGATTACTTACAGCTCTCTCTTTTTAAAAGCTGCTTTCTATTTTACATCTATCTATTCCACAGGAAAAAAAAAAATCTAAAGCACTGTACATTTTCAAATATGTAAAACATTCAATAAGTTGCTAGAATGTTTTCAAGACAGTTTGCACCAATCTAGACAGAAATCACTTTGATAAGTTATTTAAAATGTATGTTCAAAAAAACTCAAATTCTACAAATCTAGCAGAAGACACAAAATATTTTATTAAAAAAACAAAACAAAACTTAGCAGAAAGATAGAAAAAATTAAAAATGTTAGATGAGAAACTAATGGATACTCTTAAACCTTTTGCTTTCACACCATAATTTAATCAAGAAAAAGTACTATCATTCTACATGTCCATATAGACCAATCAAGCAATGTCTTTGGTTCCAAACAAAGGAGGAGCTACACACAATCTGCATTTGACCAGTAAAGAAAGGGAGGGGGTGTGTCATCTACCATATAAGAGCCCACAATATCTTTGTCTTCTTACTACTCTATCACATCTTACATCTTACATGGAAATGGTGATGGCATCTTCTTCAGAAACTACTATGGATCAGGTAAGTGAAAAGATTCACTTTATTGTTACTCATTACATGTTTTACTCTGCTTCTTTCCTCACAAGCCTGGATACATTTGGGTATATTTCAAATAGTTTGAAGTTTTGCATTTTGGTTGTTATATTCCAATGTATACCACTATAGCCATTTCCATTCCTTACAGTCCTTTTATCACTCCTTAGTATTGTTTTTTTTCAATTCCTCAAATTACAGCTAAATTGTGATTAAAAAAAAAAAATATGAATGAGTCTAGTTTAACCCCAGTTACATGTCCAGTAATAGGTTTTTATTTGTGAATAAATTAAAATTGCCTAATAAGGTCTTACAGATACTATTTCTACTGATAAACCAATATGAATGTTATCCAAAATATCCATTCCATATTGCACTTTGAAATACACCTCTTGTGAATGAAGCCATTAAGGGGGTTGTCTAGCTATTCCAATTTAAGTAAGGGATCTGAACTATACTTACAATTTTTTCATCCAAATGCTGTTTTCTTTTTCCAGATTGCATGCAATGGGCCACAGTACCCATTAATTCTGCCAACTGATCCAAACCACTTAACGGACCGTAACATGACTGAGGAGGTGGCTGACAGGGAGAGGAGAAGTTCTAGGCAACCTTCAGACCCACAAAGAGAAGGGCGGTGGATCTGCACAACTGACCTTCTTCGAATGGGAGCAGGAAGGAGAAGGCCAAGACTTCTACCACCTAATATCAAGATGTACCTATTTATAACAGAAGATCTGGACATTCCAATGCACCCCAAAAAGCAATTCCTTCGCCGTTTCCTGAAGCAGACATAATTGTGTATTTTTTAAAATGTAAATATATGTATTTTAACGTGTTGGTATAAAGTTTATTATGATATATTTTTGTATTAAAATGGATTGTAAAACCTATCTTTTCTTGTGTTACTGGTTTTCAGTTAATTTAAAGTCTTTCTAACCTTGCCAACAGCATTGCATACATCAATATAATAATATGGTGTGTGTCATCTAGCTATGGGAGGAGTGATGAGCTGTGGTGCTTTGTTTGGGTGATACTCTACGCAAATTTAAAATGGCATCATAAAAAAAAACTAAGCTTAAGTGAGCCGACAAATCAGAGAAACGTTGGCCGTGACAAACCACCCATTTAATATAACACATGCTCCATGCTACATAGATTTCAAGTAATAAAGCCCATAAAATGATAGTGTTCACAATTCAAGTATTTTTAAACAGTTGGCTTTTAGACCCAAGAGCCAATGCCTGCTATATTAGCAGTGCAAGATCCAAACATAAAGCTCACGAGGGGTATGATTTATAAACAAATATATCATTTTATTTCAAATATATATAATAATATTGACTAATTTATCAAAAGCTATCTTAAAAAAAATGAATTACAGTCCCTGTCACCTAATTATTTTCATGGTCCTGATTCAAGCGTACCTTTAAGTTAATATATGAAAAAAAGAACAAGAAAAAATACCAGGTGAATGTTTCTATTATCTTCTGCTTTATATAAAAAGGGCTGTCATGTTTAAATTTATTTAAATCATAAAAATCTAAATACAGATAGTTTCATCCCTCAAAAGATTGCAGAGTCAGAGTTAGTTGACTGCAGTTTCTCTTCTCCTTAGTCATTGAGATGCTAATAGGTGAATTAACGTATCAATAAAAGTTGACACTACTCCAGACATCCTGTTTGTTTTTCTAGAAGATGAACAATACAGTGAAGTCCAGATTAAAATTTGTTCCCCTGTCAGTACGTAAAGTTGGGGGTCTGTAAAGAAAATTTCTCCCCAGGTGGCCTTTCCCAGGCGACACCCTAAACAATACAATCAACATCTTTCCATGGTGCTTTGTAGTGAATTTCAAATAATAAGACAACTACCTATTCCATTGTCATGTAGACCGGTTTCTATGATTAAAATCATGTCTCTTTGCTTATAAAGAGGCAAAGATTTGAAAATCAGGCACAGATTAGTGCTTACAATGGGTTCCTCTGAGTGATGGATGAAACTTCATGTTGTCTGCTAGAGGCATCTATTTCACATAAATATATCATAAAAGAAAGTTTAAAACCCCACTGAAAACTTGTATTGTGTCTTATAGGGGGGGAAATTCTTGGTAGCCCCAAAAATATAGTCAAAGTTCCTCTGAATCAAGTGGCAACAACGTTCCATATCCATTACAAACATAACAAATTCATAATTCATTATATTTATTATCAAACCTATCATAAAAGTGGCCACTGTTTTTACAACACCTATAAAATTTATTCATTCATTGCAATATTTTACTACTCTTGATGATTTTCTATCCCCTATCCACAGAATTGCAGAAAGGGTATGAGATTTGGCAGACCTCTGGTACCACAGTAATATCAAGAAAGGGTGGGGGTCCTGGGTTTAAATTGGTGTAGGGGAGGGGGGGCACTGACCTAGATTACCTATACCATAAATTCATATATGAAATCATGGCCAGTGTCCCCTACCCCCCCTCCAAGTTCTACATAAGTAAATGAATTGGCAGTGTGTGTTATGATCTAAATGGAAAGAAAGGCATAAGCCAGCAATCACATTTATTTAATCCATTAAATCACTAACCACCATAGTCGCAACCATATTTGAAATTTTGTTTTTCAACACTTCAGCGCCCCTTCAACATGATTTTAGCTATTATTAATGCTGGTGAAAAGTCATGCATGTAAACAAAAATGTAAAAAATGTCTTTTTGTAAATGACTGGGATAACTAGAAAGAAAAATATTGTGTTTGCTCCTCACAATTTTTTCTACATAGACTACTAACAGTTTTCTCATTTTAAAACCTGCTTCATATTTTATATTTATCAATTCCACGTGGAAAAAATCTAAGCACTGTACATTTTCAAATATGTAAAACATTCAATGAGTTAATAGAATATTTTCAAGACCGTTTGCACCAATCTAGACAAAAATCACTGTGATAAGTTATTTAAAAATCTGATGTTTAAAAAAAACCTCAAATTCTACAAATCTAGCATGATAAACTTTAAATTTTGTAAAAACAAAACATAGCAGAAAGATAGAAAAAATTAAAATGTTAGATGAGAAACTAATGGATACTGTTAAACTTTTTGCTTTCACACCATAATTTAATCAAGAATAAAGTACAATCACTCTACATGTCTATTCAGACCAATCAAGCAATGTCTTTGGTTCTAAACAAAGGAGGAGCTACACACAATCTGCATTTGACTGGTAAAGAAAGGGAGGGGTTGTGCCATCTGCAATATAAGAGCCCACCATACACTTGTCTTCTTACTACTCTGTCACATTTTGTTCTTACATGGCAATGGTGATGGCATCTACTTCACAAACAACCATGGATCAGGTAAGTGAAAACATTCACTTTATTGTTACTCATTACATGTTTTACTCTGCTTCTTTCCTCCCAAGCCTAGATACATTTGGGTGGATTTCAAATAGTTTGAAGTTTTGCACTAATTTTAGCTGTTGTATTCTAATGTATACTACTATAGCCATTTCCATTCCTTACAGTCCCTTTTTTTTACTCCTTAGTATTGTTTTTTTTTCAATTCTTCAAATTACAGCTAAATTGTGATTTTAAAAAATGAATATGCCTAGTTTTTCCCCAGTTACATGTCCAGTAATATGTTTTTGTGAATAAATTAAAATGGCCTAATCAGGTCTTACAGATAGTATTTCTACTGATAAGCCAACATGAATGTTATACAAAATATCCATTCCATATTGCACTTTGAAATACACCTCTTGTGAATGAAGCCATTAAGGGGGTTGTCTAACTATTAAAATGAAAGTAAGGGATCTGAACTATACGTACAATTTTCTCATCCAAATGCGCTTTTCTTTTTCCAGATTGCATGCAGTGGGCCACAATACCCATTAATTTTGCCGACTGATCCAAACCATTTAACGGACCGTAATGTGACTGAGGAGGCGGCTGATGGGGAGCGGAGAAGTTCTGGACAACCTTCAGACCCACAAATAGAAGGCAGGTGGATGTGTACAACTGACCTTTTTCGAGTGGGAGCAGGGAGGAGAAGGCCAAGACTTCTGCCACCTCATATCAGGATGTACGTATTTATTACCAAAGATCTGGACATTCCGATGCACCCCAAAAAGAGATTCCTCCACCGTTATCTGAAGCAGACATGATTCTCTATAGATTTTTCAATGTAAATATATGTATTTTTATGTATTATTGTATAGTTTTTTTATGGTATTTTTTTGCATTAAAATGGATTGAAAAACATAGCTTTTCTTGTGTTACTGGTTTTAAGTTAATTTAAAGTCTTTCTAACCTTGCCAACAGCATTGCATACATCAATATAATACAGTGTGTGTCATCTAGCTAAGGGAGGAGTCATGAGCTGTGGTGCTTGGTTTGGGTGATACTCTAGACAAATCTCAAAGGGTATCATAAAAAAGGAAGCTTAAGTGAGTCAACAAATCAAGGAATCGTTGGCCATGACAAGTGACAAACCAACCATTTAATGTAACACATATACTGCTTCTAGCTCCATTGCTATATGGATTAAACCTATAAAGTAAGTAATAAAGCCCATAAAATGATAATGTTCACAATGCAAGTACTTCTAAACAGTTGGCTTTTAGACCCAAGAGCCGACGCCAGCTAGATTGCCTGCGATCAGGTGAAAGATCCAGTAAAAATACAGATTTTAAAAGAAGGAAAAGAAAGTAAACATACATAATGTGTGGAAAATCCAAACATAAAGCTCATGAGGGGTGGGATTTATAAAGAAATATACCATTTCATTTAAACTATACCTAATAAAATTGACCAATTTATCAAAAGTTATCTTAAAAAAATGAATTGCTGTTCCTGTCACCTAATTATTTTCATGGTCCTGATTCAAGTGTACCTTTAAGTTAATATAGAAAAAAAGGAACAAAAAACCCCAGATAAATGTTTCTATTATCTTTTCCCTTATACATAAATGGTTGCCATGTTTAAATTTACTTTAAATTATAACAATCAAAATCACAGATAGTTTCATCCCTCAAAAGATTGCAGAATTACAGTTAGTTGACTGCAGTTTCTCTTCTCTTTAGTTATTGGGATGCTAATAGGCAAATTAACTAATCAATAAAAGTTGACACTGCTCCAGACATCCTGTTTGTTTTTCTAGAAGATGAACAATACCGTGAAGTCCAGATTAAAATAGGTTTCTCTGCCAGTATGTTAACTTGGGGGTCTGTAAAGAAAAGTTCCCACCAGGTGGCCTTTTCCAGGCGACACCCTAAACAATACAATCAACATCTTTCCCAGGTGATTTGTAGTGAATTCCAAATGTGACCCAAGCACATTTCAAAGAATAAGCCAACTACCTATTTGACCGGAGTGTAGACAGTTTTTTTATGATTACAATCTTGTCTATTTGCTTATACAGAGGCGAAGATTTGCCAATCAGTTACAGATATATAAATCATATAAATAAATGTGTTTTAGAAAATAGGTAAAACCCCATTGAAAACTTGCATTGTGTCTTATAGGGGGAACGGGGAATTCTTGGTAGCCCCAAAAAGATAGTCATATAGTTCCTCTAAATCAACTGGCAACAATGTTCCATATCCATTACACATTTAACATATTTATGATTCATGATATTTATTGTTGACCCTTTCATAATAGTGGCCACTGTTTTTAAAGCACTTTTTAAATGTAGCCATTCATTGCAATATTTTACTACTCTTGAAGCTTTTCTATCCCCTATCCACAGGAAAGCAGAAAGGGTCTGAGATTTGGTAGACCTCAGTTACCACGGTAACAATAAGAAAGTGAGGGGGTCCTGGGTTTAAATTGGGGTAGAGGAGGGGGGCACTGACCTTGATTACCTATACCATAAGTTGATATATGAAATCAAGTCCAGAGTCCCCAACCCCCCTCCCAGTTCTACATAAGTAAATGAATTGGCAGTGTATATGTAATATGTAAATGGAAAGATTGGCATAAACCACTGATCACAGTCATTTAACCCCTTAGCTTCAAATATCGATGAAATTATCATGAATATTGATTTAAGTTTTTCAACACTTTAGCTCTTCTTCAACACGATTTGTGCTATTATTAATACTGGTGAAAAAGTCATGCACATCATTTAAAAAATATATAAATATTTCTTTTTGTAAATGACTGAGATAACTTCAAAGAAAAATATTGTGTTTGCTCCTTACAATTTCTTGTATATAGATTACTTACAGCTCTCTATTTTTAAAAGCTGCTTTCTATTTTACATCTATCTATTGCACATGAAAAAAAAATATGTAAAACATTCAATAAGTTACTAGAATGTTTTCAAGACAGTTTGCACCAATCTAGACAAAAATCACTCTGATAAGTTATTTAAAATGTATGTTCAAAAAAACTCAAATTCTACAAATCTAGCAGAAGACACAAAATATTTTATTTAAAAAAAAAAAACTTAGCAGAAAGATAGAAAAAATGAAAAATGTTAGATGAGAAACTAATGGATACTCTTAAACCTTTTGCTTTCACACCATAATTTAATCAAGAAAAAGTACTATCATTCTACATGTCCATATAGACCAATCAAGCAATGTCTTTGGTTCCAAACAAAGGAGGAGCTACACACAATCTGCATTTGACCAGTAAAGAAAGGGAGGGGGTGTGTCATCTACCATATAAGAGCCCACAATATCTTTGTCTTCTTACTACTCTATCACATCTTACATCTTACATGGAAATGGTGATGGCATCTTCTTCAGAAACTACTATGGATCAGGTAAGTGAAAAGATTCACTTTATTGTTACTCATTACATGTTTTACTCTGCTTCTTTCCTCACAAGCCTAGATACATTTGGGTATATTTCAAATAGTTTGAAGTTTTGCATTTTGGCTGTTATATTCCAATGTATACCAGTATAGCCATTTCCATTTCTTACAGTCCTTTTATCACTCCTTAGTAGAGATGAGCGAACATACTCGTCCGAGCTTGATGCTCGTTCGAGCATTAGCGTACTCGAAACTGCTCGTTGCTCGGACGAATACTTCGCCCGCTCGAGAAAATGGCAGCTCCCGCCGTTTTGCTTTTTGGCGGCCAGAAACAGAGCCAATCACAAGCCAGGAGACTCTGCACTCTACCCAGCATGACGTGGTACCCTTACACGTCGATAGCAGTGGTTGGCTGGACAGATCAGGTGACCCTGGGATAGACTAGCCGCTGCCCGCGCTGCTCGGATCATTCTGTGTCTGGATGCCGCTAGGGAGAGAGCTGCTGCTGGTCAGGGAAAGCGTTAGGGTGTTCTATTAGAATAGTGTTAGGCAGGAGTGATTCAACAAGAACCCAACACCCCTTCTTAGGGCTACAATAACGTTATACTTTTTTTTTTTTTGTTTGCTTGTGGCTGGGCTTGCTGGCACTAGTAGTGCAGCTAGTACCATATTGTGAGGAATTTGCACGGGGACTTGCTACCGTTGTGTTTAGCTCTTAGTGACACACATATCCACCTCAAACACCAAAGTGGGAAAATTTACTAGGGGTTTGATTTCAATTAGGCACAGTCTGGCAGTTTCTTTTTATTTTACATTTATTTTTTCATAACTCAGCGTCATCTCATCAGTGTGCTTTCATACTTGGCTAGAAAATAGCCAAAGGAGAATCCAAACGGCTTACTTACGCCTACAATAGCGTTATATATATTTTATTTCTGGTTGATCTGCTGGTGGCTGTCCTTGCTGCAGTGCATATACTAGCCAATTGTGAGGAATTTGGAGTGAGACTTGCGACCGCTGTGTTTAGCGCTTAGTGACGCACATATCCATCGCAAAGACCGAAGTGGGAAAATTTATTAGGGGTTGGATTTCAATTAGGCACAGTCTGCCATTTCCTTTTTATTTTACGTTTATTTTTTCATAACTCAGCGTCATCTCATCTGGCATAGCAGTGTGCTTTCATACTTGGCTAGAAAATAGCCATAGCAATAGGATAGCATTGTTTGGTTTTAAAAACTAAAAAACACAAAAAAACACAAAAAAAAGTAAAAAAAAAATTAAAGTTATAACTTTCATTTTCAAAATGTTTAACCCGAGGGCTAGGGGTAGAGGACGAGGACGAGGGCGGGGACGTCCAACTACTGCAGGGGTCAGAGGCCGTGGTCCTGGGTGGGGTGAGACACCACCTGCTGATGAGGGAGCAGGGGAACGCCGCAGAGCTACACTCCCTAGGTTCATGTCTGAAGTTACTGGGACTCGTGGTAGAGCACTGTTGAGGCCAGAACAGTGCGAACAGGTGATGTAGTGGATTGCCGACAATGCTTCGAGCAATTTGTCCACCAGTCAGTCTTCCACGCAGTCCACCCATGTCACCGAAATCGGCACTCCTCCAGCTCCTGCACCTCAGCCTCCTCCCCCCCAGTCTGCCCCCTCCCAGCAAAATTTGCCATTTGAACCGGCATACTCTGAGGAACTGTATTCTGGACCCTTCCCACAGTCACAAACCACTTGTCCGGTTGCTGCTGAGCAATTTTCCGATGCCCAGGTTTTCCACCAGTCGCAGTCTGTGGGTGATGATGACCTTCTTGACGTAGTGGAAGAAGTGTGTAAAGAGGTGTCCGACGATGAGGAGACACGGTTGTCAGACAGTGGTGAAGTTGTTGTCAGGGCAGGAAGTCCGAGGGGGGAGCAGACTGAGGGATCGGAGGATGATGAGGTGACAGACCCAAGCTGGGTTGAGAGGCCGGGTGAACACAGTGCTTCTGAGACGGAGGAGAGTCCTCGACCAGAACAGGTTGGAAGAGGCAGTGGTGGGGCCAGACGGAGAGGCAGGGCCAGAGCAGGTGAATCAGCGCCAAATGTGTCACGTAGTGAAGCTCCCGTGGCGAGGGCTCCTGCGGCGAGGGCCAGATTTTCAGAAGTCTGGAGGTTCTTTAAGGAAACACCGGATGACCGACGGACTGTGGTGTGCAACCTTTGCCAAACCAGGATCAGCAGGGGTTCCACCACTACTAGCTTAACTACCACCAGTATGCGCAGGCATATGAATGCTAAACACCCCACTCAGTGGCACCAAGCCCGTTCACCTCCGGCCGTGCACAACACTGCTCCTTCCCCTGTGTCAGCTGATAGTCAGCCCCCTGCCCAGGACCCTGGCACAAAAACCCCATCGTCGCCTCCACGATCCTCCACAGCATCCACCAGCGTTCAGCTTTCCATACCCCAGACGCTGGAGCGGAAACGCAAATATAGTGCAACCCACCCGCACGCCCAAGCCCTTAATGTCCACATCTCCAGATTGCTTAGCCTGGAGATGCTGCCCTATAGGCTAGTAGAGACCGAGGCCTTTCGCAACCTCATGGCGGCGGCCGCCCCTCGGTATTCGGTCCCCAGCCGCCACTACTTTTCCCGATGTGCCGTCCCAGCCCTGCACCAGCACGTGTCAGACAACATCATCCGTGCCCTGACCAACGCCGTTTCTGACAAGGTCCACCTGACCACGGACACGTGGACGAGTGCTGCCGGGCAGGGCCACTATATGTCGCTGACGGCACATTGGGTTAACTTGGTGGAGGCTGGGACCGAGTCTGACCCTGCGGTTGGTCATATACTGCCGACGCCGAGGATTGCGGGGCCTACCTCGGTCCAGGTCTTTCAGGCCTACTATGCCTCCTCCACCTCCTCCTCCGAACTACCATCCGTGGGCATAGCGCCATCAGTCGGTAGCTCTAGGCACAGCAGCAGTGCCGTCGCTAAGCGACAGTAGGCGGTGCTTAAACTGCTGAGCCTAGGCGATAAAAGGCACACCGCCCAAGAGCTATTACAGGGCATCACGGCGCAGACTGATCTGTGGCTGGCACCCCTGAACCTGAAGCCAGGCATGGTTGTGTGTGACAACGGCCGTAACCTGGTGGCGGCTCTGCAACTCGGCAGACTGACACATGTGCCATGCCTGGCCCATGTGTTAAATCTGATAGTTCAGCGTTTCCTCAAGACATACCCCAATCTGTCTGATTTGCTCACGAAGGTGCGCCGCATCTGTGCGCATTTCAGGAAGTCCAGCACAGATGCTGCCACTCTCAGGGCAGCGCAGCGCCGCCTCCAACTGCACGCTCACCGACTGTTGTGCGACGTGCCCACGAGGTGGAATTCAACACTGACCATGTTATCCAGAGTTTACCAGCAGCGCCGAGCGATTGTAGACTGCCAGATGTCAACTTCCACCAGAACTGGTAGTCAGGTCAGTCAGCTTCCTCAAGTCTACAATGAGGAGTGGACGTGGATGTCTGATATCTGTCAGGTGCTGAGTAACTTTGAGGAGTCAACACAGATGGTCAGTGGCGATGTCGCCATCATCAGCCTCACCATCCCGCTGCTTGGCCTGTAGAAAAACTCTCTGATCAGCATGAAGTCGGAAGCTTTGCGCTCGTCACAAGAGACGGGGGAAGAAGATTCCCTTGTTGATAGCCAAAGCACCCTTAGGTCTGTTTCTCAGCGCATATCGGAGGAGGTGGAGGTGGAGGAGGATGAGGAGGAAGAGGAGGAGAATGTTGGCGAGACACAAGAGGGGACCATTGTTGAGTCCTTCACTGTTCAGCGTGTATGGGCAGAAGAAGAGGAGTTGGAGGAGGAGGAAATGGACAGTCAGGCCAGTGAGGGGAGTGAATTCTTACGCGTTGGTACTCTGGCGCATATGGCAGATTTCATGCTAGCCTGCCTATCCCGTGACCCTCGCGTTCAAAGAATTTATTCCAGCACCGATTACTGGGTATTCACTCTCCTGGACCCACGGTACAAGCAAAATCTTTCCACTCTCATCCCTGGAGAGGAAAGGAGTGTGAGAATGCATGAATACCAGCAGGCCCTGGTGCACAAGCTGAAACACTATTTCCCTTCTGACAGCGCTAGCGGCAGAGTGCGTAGTTCTGCGGGACAAGTAGCGAGGGAGAGTAGGCGAGCAGGCAGCTTGTCCAGCACTGGCAAGGGTACGCTTCACAAGGCTTTTGCCAGCTTTATGTCAGCCCAGCAAGACACTGTCACCTGTCCCCAGTCTCGGCAGAGTAGGGCTGATCTTTACAGAAAGATGGTGAGGGAGTACGTAGCTGACCATACCATCGTCCTAAATGATCACACAGCTCCCTACAACTACTGGGTTTCAAAGCTGGACATGTGGCACGAACTGGCGCTGTACGCCTTGGAGGTTCTTGCCTGCCCTGCCGCTAGCGTGTTGTCCGAGCGGGTTTTCAGTGCAGCTGGTGGCATCATCACCGATAAGCGTACACGCCTGTCGACTGACAGCGCTGACAGGCTGACGCTTATTAAGATGAATAAAGCCTGGATTTCTCATAATTTCCAATCTCCACCAGGTGAAGGAAGCTCAACCTGAATAATTTATCCACTCCTCCTCCTCCTCTTTGTACACTAAAGCAGAGGAAACTGGCTATTTTTTGACAGGGCCCACTGGCTCTAGCTATAGTACTTTATGCATTTAATTTTTCTGGAGGGCCACCTACCCGGTCCTCTGTTTTAAACAATTTTTGGGAGTGCCACATACAGGCACTCAATCTATTCAATTTTTCTTGAGGGCCACCTACCTGCTCCTCTGGTTTGAAAACTTTTTTGGACTGCCACATACAGGCACTCAATCTATTAAATTTTTCTGGAGGGCCACCTACCTGCTCCTCTGGTTTGAAAACTTTTTTGGACTGCCACATACAGGCACTCAATCTATTTCATTTTTCTGGAGGGCCACCTACCTGCTCCTCTGGTTTGAAAACTTTTTTGGACTGCCACATACAGGCACTCAATCTATTTCATTTTTCTGGAGGGCCACCTACCTGCTCCTCTGGTTTGAAAACTTTTTTGGACTGCCACATACAGGCACTCAATCTATTTCATTTTTCTGGAGGGCCACCTACCTGCTCCTCTGGTTTGAAAACTTTTTTGGACTGCCACATACAGGCACTATCCAAATTAAATTGTCTCCATAGCAGCCTCCACACGTTGTCTCCATTGCTACCTCCAAAAGTCGTCCATATAGCTGCCTCCATACATCGTCCCCTTATCAAACGAGGTGTGTCAGGCAGAAATTTGGGTTGTTTTCATGGATTCCACATCAAAGTTGTTAACTTTGTCGCCACCCTGCTGTGTTATCCACAAAATATACTGGCAAACTTTTACCATTTACGGATATTATTTCAGCGCTTCTTGCGCATCTGTTTACATTGCCCTCACCCGCCATATCCCAAACTTATAAGAACGCTACTACACTTAACTTGGTGCAGGCTGGGACCGAGTCTGACCCTGGGGCTGGTCATATACTGCCGACGCAGAGGATTGCGGGGCCTACCTCGGTCCAGGTCTCAAAGGCCTACTATACCTCCTCCTCCTCCCACCCCTCCTCCACCTCCTCCTCCTCCGAATTACCATCCGTGGCCATGGCGCCATGAGTCGTAAGCTCTAGGCACAGCAGCAGTGCCATCGCTAAGCGACAGCAGGCGGTGCTCAAACTGCTGAGCCTAGGCGATAAAAGGCACACCGCCCAAGAGCTATTACAGGCCATTCCACATCAAACTTGTTAACTTTGTCGCCACCCTGCTGTGTAATCCACAAAATATACTGGCAAACTTTTATCATTTACCGATATTATTTCAGCGCTTCTTGCGCATCTGTTTACATTCCCCTCAAACGCCATATCCCAAACTTATAAGAACGCTACTACACTTGATCTTATACAAAAGGTTCTTAGAAGTGCTGTTTGGGGAGTAGCCTAGAGACAGGGGCTTGGATTGGTGAAAGCTCGCCTGGAAGCGGAGCGCCAGCTCCATGCCAAGATCCAACTAACATAGTTTTAACTGCAGCACCTTTAATCTACTACTAGTTCACTGCCTCCATACATGGTCCCCTTATCAAACGAGCTGTGTCAGGCAGAATTTTGGGTTGTTTTCATGGCTTCCACAACAAACTTGTTAACTTTGTCGCCACCCTGCTGTGTAATCCACAAAATATACTGGCAAACTTTTATCATTTACCAATATTATTTCAGCGCTTCTTGCGCATCTGTTTACATTCCCCTCACCCGCCATATCCTAAACTTATAAGAACGCTACTACACTTGATCTTATACAAAAGGTTCTTAGAAGTGCTGTTTGGGGAGTAGCATAGAGACAGGGGCTTGGATTGGCGGAAGCTCGCCTGGAAGCGGAGCGCCAGCTCCATGCCAAGATCCAACTAACATAGTTTTAACTGCAGCACCTTTAATCTACTACTAGTTCACTGCCTCCATACATGGTCCCCTTATCAAACGAGCTGTGTCAGGCAGAATTTTGGTTTGTTTTCATGGCTTCCATGTTAACTTTGTCGCCACCCTGCTGTGTAATCCACAAAATATACTGGCAAACTTTTATCATGTACCGATATTATTTGAGCGCTTCTTGCTCACCTCCTTTGGTTCCTCTCTGCCACCCATTGGTTTGAAGCCTGAGTCCATTTAGGGTATGTCGCCATGCCACTCTCTAGCCTGCCGCTGCTGCCGCTGCCTCTGCATGCCGTCCCCTATAGTGTCAGGGTCAATTATTGGATGTTTTAGATGCTATCTAGCTTCATTCTGTCACTCTGTCATGGCCATGCTGTTGCCCATAATTTTGGCATAATGGTGCATTTAAGCAGCCTCAGAGGCATCCATGCATGCTGCCCCTGCTGTTTACTGTCCATTTCCGTGGTGTTTCCATCCTTTTCTGAGGTTCCCAGGTGTTTGGCCAAGCTTCCCTGTGCAGAGCCTTGGTCCCCTTGAAAAATGCTCGAGACTCCCATTGACTTCAATGGGGCTCGTTATTCGAGACGAGCACTCGAGCATCGGGAAAAGTTTGTCTCGAATAACGAGTACCCGAGCATTTTAGTGCTCGCTCATCTCTACTCCTTAGTATTGTTTTTTTTCAATTCCTCAAATTACAGCTAAATTGTGATTTAAAAAAAAAAAATTAATGAGTCTAGTTTAACCCCAGTTACATGTCCAGTAATAGGTTTTTATTTGTGAATAAATTAAAATTGCCTAATAAGGTCTTACAGATACTATTTCTACTGATAAACCAATATGAATGTTATCCAAAATATACATTCCATATTGCACTTTGAAATACACCTCTTGTGAATGAAGCCATTAAGGGGGGTTGTCTAACTATTAAAATGAAAGTAAGGGATCTGAACTATACGTACAATTTTCTCATCCAAATGCGCTTTTCTTTTTCCAGATTGCATGCAGTGGGCCACAATACCCATTAATTTTGCCGACTGATCCAAACCATTTAACGGACCGTAATGTGACTGAGGAGGCGGCTGATGGGGAGCGGAGAAGTTCTGGACAACCTTCAGACCCACAAAGAGAAGGCAGGTGGATCTGTACAACTGACCTTCTTCGAGTGGGAGCAGGGAGGAGAAGGCCAAGACTTCTGCCACCTCATATCAGGATGTACGTATTTATTACCAAAGATCTGGACATTCCGATGCACCCCAAAAAGATTCCTCCACCAGTATCTGAAGCAGACATGATTCTCTATAGATTTTTCAATGTAAATATATGTATTTTTATGTATTATTGTATAGTTTTTTTATGGTATTTTTTTGCATTAAAATGGATTGAAAAACATAGCTTTTCTTATGTTACTGGTTTTAAGTTAATTTAAAGTCTTTTTAACCTTGCCAACAGCATTGCATACATCAATATATTATAGTGTGTGTCATCTAGCTAAGGGAGGAGTCATGAGCTGTGGTGCTTGGTTTGGGTGATACTCTAGACAAATTTCAAAGGGTATCATAAAAAAGGAAGCTTAAGTGATCCAACAAATCAAGGAATCGTTGGCCATGACAAGTGACAAACCAACCATTTAATGTAACACATATACTGCTTCTAGCTCCATGCTATATGGATTAAACCTACAAAGTAAGTAATAAAGCCCATAAAATGATAATGTTCACAATGCAAGTACTTCTAAACCGTTGGCTTTTAGACCCAAGAGCCGACGCCAGCTAGATTGCCTGCGATCAGGTGAAAGATCCAGTAAAAATACAGATTTTAAAAGAAAGAAAAGAAAGTAAACATACATAATGTGTGGAAAATCCAAACATAAAGCTCATGAGGGGTGGGATTTATAAACAAATATACCATTTCATTTAAACTATACTAGAGATAAGCGAGCACTAAAATGCTCGGGTGCTCGTTACTCGAGACGAACTTTTCCAGATGCTCGAGTGCTCGTCTCGAATAACGAGCCCCATTGAAGTCAATGGGAGACTCGAGCATTTTTCAAAGGGACCATGGTTCGGGAATAAAATGTGTTAATTAACTGAAAAAGAATGTCTTCTGATAAGTTATCAGCGGTATACAAACATCTGCAATCTCTTCTTCACTGTTCCGCGTGTATATTATCTCCCGACAAGTTAGCAGATGTGAAGAACAGTGAATAATAGAATAAAAACAGTGACCACAGGATCATTTAAGTGAAAAACACAGTGAAGAATAGATTACAGATGTTTGGCACATCTGCTTACTTGTCGGGAGATACGCTGTCCCGGGATCCGCTGCTCTTCTTCCACTGAAGTCTCCCCGATCTCTCCGTGCTGCCACTGCCCCATGTCTCCGTGACTCCGCTGCCCCATGTCCCCGTGCCGCCGCTGCCACATGTCCCCGTGCCACCGCTGCCCCATGTCACCGTGACTCCGCTGCCAAATGTCTCCGTGCCTTTGCTGCCCCATGTCTCCGTGCCGCTGCTACTCCATGTCTCCGTGCCTTTGCTGCCCCATGTCTCTGTGCCGCTGTTACCCCATGTCTCCGTGCCTTTGCTGCCCCATGTCACCGTGACTCCGCTGCCCCATGTCTCCGTGCCTCCGCTGCCCCATGTCCACGTGCCGCCGCTACCACATGTCTCTGTGCCGCCGCTACCACATGTCTCCGTGCCGCCGCTAACCCATGTCTCCGTGCCTTTGCTGCCCCATGTCACCGTGACTCCGCTGCCCCATGTCCCCGTGCCGCCGCTGCCACATGTCTCCATGCCGCCGCTGCCACATGTCCCCGTGCCACCGCTGCCCCATGTCACCGTGACTCCGCTGCCAAATGTCTCCGTGCCTTTGCTGCCCCATGTCTCCATGCCGCCGCTGCCCCATGTCTCCGTGCCGCTGCTACCCCATGTCTCCGTGCCTTTGCTGCCCCATGTCCCCGTGCCGCCGCTGCCACATGTCTCCGTGCCGCCGCTACCCCATGTCTCCGTGCCTTTGCTGCCCCATGTCTCCGTGCCACTGCTAGCCCATGTCTCCGTGGCGCCGCTGCCCCATGTCTCCGTGGCGCCGCTGCCCCATGTCTCCGTGGCGCCGCTGCCCCATGTCTCCGTGCTGCCGCTGCCCCATGTCTCCGTGCTGCTCCCCGGTGTCTCTGTGCTGCTCCCCGGTGTCTCTGTGCTGCTCCCTGTGTTCTTCAATGTGTTCTTCACACATATATATTGTTCTTCACATACTATTTTGTCCGCACCGTTCCGCGCGTATCTTCCGACAAGTAAGCAGATGTGCCGAACATCTGTAATCTATTCTTCACTGTGTTTTTCACTGTGTTTTTCACTTAAATGATCCTGTGCTCAATGTGTTCACTGTTTTTATTCTATTCTTCATTGTTCTTCACTGTGTTTTTTTAATTAAATGATCGATCTCGAGCAGGGGAAATACTCGTCCGAGCAACGAGCCGTTTCGAGTACCTTAATACTCGAACGAGCATCAAGCTCGGACGAGTATACTCGCTCATCTCTAAACTATACCTAATAAAATTGACCAATTTATCAAAAGTTATCTTAAAAAAATGAATTGCTGTTCCTGTCACCTAATTATTTTCATGGTCCTGATTCAAGTGTACCTTTAAGTTAATATAGGAAAGAAGGAACAAAAAACCCCAGATAAATGTTTCTATTATCTTTTTCCTTATACATAAATGGTTGCCATGTTTAAATTTACTTTAAATTATAAAAATCAAAATCACAGATAGTTTCATCCCTCAAAAGATTGCAGAATTACAGTTAGTTGACTGCAGTTTCTCTTCTCTTTAGTTATTGGGATGCTAATATGCAAATTAACTAATCAATAAAAGTTGACACTGCTCCAGACATCCTGTTTGTTTTTCTAGAAGATGAACAATACCGTGAAGTCCAGATTAAAATAGGTTTCTCTGCCAGTATGTTAACTTGGGGGTCTGTAAAGAAAAGTTCCCACCAGGTGGCCTTTTCCAGGCGACACCCTAAACAATACAATCAACATCTTTCCCAGGTGATTTGTAGTGAATTCCAAATGTGACCCAAGCACATTTCAAAGAATAAGCCAACTACCTATTTGACCGGAGTGTAGACAGTTTTTTTATGATTACAATCTTGTCTATTTGCTTATACAGAGGCAAAGATTTGTCAATCAGGTACAGATTGGTGCTCACAATGGGTCCCTCTGGGTGATGGATGAAACTACATGGTGTCTGCTAGAGGCATTTATTTCATATAAATAAATGTATTTTAGAAAATAGATAAAACCCCATTGAAAACTTGCATTGTGTCTTATAGGGGGAACGGGGAATTCTTGGTAGCCCCAAAAAGATAGTCATATAGTTCCTCTAAATCAACTGGCAACAATGTTCCATATCCATTACACATTTAACATATTTATAATTCATGATATTTATTGTTGACCCTTTCATAATAGTGGCCACTGTTTTTAAAGCACTTATTAAATGTAGCCATTCATTGCAATATTTTACTACTCTTGAAGCTTTTCTATCCCCTATCCACAGGAAAGCAGAAAGGGTCTGAGATTTGGTAGACCTCAGTTACCACGGTAACAATAAGAAAGTGAGGGGGGCCTGGGTTTAAATTGGGGTAGAGGAGGGGGGCACTGACCTTGATTACCTATACCATAAGTTGATATATGAAATCAAGTCCAGAGTCCCCAACCCCCCTCCCAGTTCTACATAAGTAAATGAATTGGCAGTGTATATGTAATATGTAAATGGAAAGATTGGCATAAACCACTGATCACAGTCATTTAACCCCTTAGCTTCAAATATCGATGAAATTATCATGAATATTGATTTAAGTTTTTCAACACTTTAGCTCTTCTTCAACACGATTTGTGCTATTATTAATACTGGTGAAAAAGTCATGCACATCATTTAAAAAATATATAAATATTTCTTTTTGTAAATGACTGAGATAACTTCAAAGAAAAATATTGTGTTTGCTCCTTACAATTTCTTGTATATAGATTACTTACAGCTCTCTCTTTTTAAAAGCTGCTTTCTATTTTACATCATCTATTCCACATGAAAAAAAAAAATCCAAAGCACTGTACATTTTCAAATATGTAAAACATTCAATAAGTTACTAGAATGTTTTCAAGACAGTTTGCACCAATCTAGACAAAAATCACTCTGATAAGTTATTTAAAATGTATGTTCAAAAAAACTCATATTCTACAAATCTAGCAGAAGACACAAAATATTTTATTTAAAAAACAAAACAAAACTTAGCAGAAAGATAGAAATAAAGAAAAATGTAAGGTGAGAAACTAATGGATACTCTTAAACCTTTTGCTTTCACACCGTAATTTAATCAAGAAAAAGTACTATCATTCTACATGTCCATATAGACCAATCAAGCAATGTCTTTGGTTCCAAACAAAGGAGGAGCTACACACAATCTGCATTTGACCAGTAAAGAAAGGGAGGGTGTGTGTCATCTACCATATAAGAGCCCACAATATCTTTGTCTTCTTACTACTCTATCACATCTTACATCTTACATGGAAATGGTGATGGCATCTTCTTCAGAAACTACTATGGATCAGGTAAGTGAAAAGATTCACTTTATTGTTACTCATTACATGTTTTACTGCACCAACTCTCTTTCTGGTCCATCTTTAATATAGGGCTTCGAACTTGCATGTTTAATCCGGCAAACATTCCAACTGAGCACCAGAACGCCCCCTAATTTGTGTCGCAAACATATTTGTGGTTGACACTTCTTAAATACCTGTGCAAGCAGTTTACACTAGAAAGAACATGCAAGTCTACCAAAAAACTGGTGCAAAGCCCTTAGTAAATGTGCCCCACAGCGTAACGCCATATAGTTTATAATACATACAGCGTGGCGCCATATGGTATATAATACATACAGCATGCCACAATATAGTATATAATACATACAGCGTGCCACCATATAGTATATAATACATACAGCGTGCCGCCATATAATATATAATACATACAGCGTAACGCCATATAGTATATAATACATACAGCGTAACGCCATATAGTACATAATGCATACAGCGTGCTGCCATATAGTATATAATGCATACAGCGTGTCGCCATATAGTATATAATACATACAGCATAACGCCATATAGTATATAATACATACAGCATGCCGCGATATAGTTTATAACACATACAGCGTGCCGCCATATACTATATAACACATACAGCGTGCCGCCATATAGTATATAACACATACAGCGTGCTGCCATATAGTATATAACACATACAGCGTGCCGCGATATAGTTTATGGCGTAAGCGAGAAGTATAAAAATATAGAGCATGTCCTATTTTCCACCGTATTTCCATTCTGTACGGCCCATAGAAGTCAATGGGAACATATAAAATGTAAACTATATGGCGACACGCTGTAGGTATTATATTTTATATGGCGGCACGCTGTAGGTGTTATACACTCACCGGCCACTTTATTAGGTACACCATGCTAGTAACGGGTTGGACCCCCTTTTGCCTTCAGAAGTGCCTCAATTCTTCGTGGCATAGATTCAACACGGTGCTGGAAGCATTCCTCAGAGATTTTGGTCCATATTGACATGATGGCATCACACAGTTGCCGCAGATTTGTCGGCTGCACATCCATGATGTGAATCTCCCGTTCCACCACATCTCAAAGATGCTCTATTGGATTGAGATCTGGGGACTGTGGAGGCCATCTGAGTACAGTGACCTCATTGTCATGTTCAAGAAACCAGTCTGAGATGATTCCAGCTTTATGACATGGCGCATTATCCTGCTGAAAGTAGCCATCAGGTGTTGGGTACATTGTGGTCATTGTGGGATGGACATGGTCAGCAACAATACTCAGGTAGGCTATGGCTTTGCAACGGTGCTCAATTGGTACCAAGGGGCCCAAAGAGTGCCAAGAAAATATTCCCCACACCATGACACCACCACCACCAGCCTTAACCGTTGATACAAGGCAGGATGGATCCATGCTTTCATGTTGTTGACGCCAAATTCTGACCCTACCATCCGAATGTCGCAGCAGAAATCGAGACTCATCAGACCAGGCAACGTTTTTCCAAACTTCTACTATCCAATTTCGATGAGCTTGTGCAAATTGTAGCCTCAGTTTCCTGTGCTTAGCTGAAAGGAGTGTCACCCGGTGTGGTCTTCTGCTGCTGTAGCCCATCTTCCTCAAAGTTTGACGTACTGTGCGTTCAGAGATGCTCTTCTGCCTACCTTGGTTGTAACGGGTGGTGATTTGAGTCACTGTTGCCTTTCTATCAGCTCGAACCAGTCTACCCATTCTCCTTTGACCTCTGGCATCAACAAGGCATTTCCCCCCACAGAACTGCCGCTCACTGGATGTTTTTTCTTTTTCGGACCATTCTCTGTAAACCCTAGAGATGGTTGTGCATGAAAATCCCAGTAGATCAGCAGTTTCTGAAATACTCAGACCAGCCCTTCTGGCACCAACAACCATGCCACGTTCAAAGGCACTCAAATCACCATTCTTCCCCATACTGATGCTCGGTTTGAACTGCAGGAGATTGTCTTGACCATGTCTACATGCCTAAATGCACTGAGTTGCCGCCATGTGATTGGCTGATTAGAAATTAAGTGTTAACGAGCAGTTGGACAGGTGTACCTAATAAAGTGGCCGGTGAGTGTATTTTATATGGCGGCACGCTGTATGTGTTATATAGTATGTAATACATACAGCGTGCCGCCATATAGTATATGATACATATAGCGTGCTGCGATATAGTTTATAATACATACAGCGTGCCACTATATAAAATATAATAAATACAGCGTGTCGCCATGTAGTTTATACATTAAAGACAGAGACAGTCTATTCCACAAAGCTGAAAAGCCTGGTAAAAAGGTGAGTGCAATATGTAGTATAGTAAACTTTACTATATGTGCAAAACACCCATTAGCATTAGATGGCACAATGAGTACATGGCTTTTGTAAGACATTGTTTAATGTTACTTAGCAATATTACTTTTGACAGTAATGATAATAAGAGTAATTTTTCTGGAAAAGAAAGGCAAATACTCATAATGGCAATATATTCATCATTATACCAATATTTGGAGTCATTTTTCCATAGAGAAGTAATGAATATAATTCTTTTAGAGTGCTCTGATACATTAGAGTCCATCCACTGGTCAAAATCCTTGAGGGGAAAAGGTTGCCACCTGGATTCACAGCATAGGGAAAAAGGGGCGAAGAATCTCCTTTGTGATGAGGATCACAGTCCTTACTAGAAGATGTAGTTAGTTACGCTCTGCTTTCAGCCGAGAGGGGTGCTTTAAAGCACAACGGGGGAGGAGTCCAGCAATGTCTCTGGCTTTCAGTACAAAATATAAGAGTCTCAGGACAGTTTCGGGCTTTGGATACAATTAGGGAATTATGGGTTCAACCTAACCCGGAAGAAAGCAATGTCATAGTTACACAGTAATAAAGTACATGATAAGGCCTCATCAGCATCTGGTGCTGAAATGGAAGCTGCAGGCATAGGAGCAGGAACTGCAGCATGGACATCATCAGCCCGGGTGCAGACAGCAGTGGCTGGATATGTCATCTGTTCAAGCTCTCACTGCCTGAAGGTCATTTGCTGGAATCATCTCAGCAGGAACATCAAAAACACTGGTGGGCTTTGAAACTGCTGACAAGGGGCTTCCAAAAGCTGGAGTTGGAAGAGCGGGAAGGTTATCTGCGGCAGCTCAGCGAAAAAGGGAGGCAGGCTCTTTTGTGACCGACCTTCGGTAGCTGGGGGCACTGTAGAGCACAAGATAGTAGCTTTAGATTCTTCTCCATTGCTGACAGAAGGAGGAGGGTTATTCCCGGACTAACCTGCAGCTGTTGGGTGCGCTGTGGAGTTTGCAGTGGTGACCTGTTTAGCTAGCAAAACCACGGTATCGCGGTCTAAAACACTTTTTAAACTTTATAGCCGGCGCAGGGAGGTACGCGCTCGGCGCTTACCATGCGCGCGGCTACATAGGAACTGAAGGAGAGCCGCGCGTAAGCGCCAAGCGCGTACCTTCCTGCGTCGGCTATAAAGTTTAAAAAGTGTTTTAAACCGCGATACCATGGTTTAAAACACTAACAAAAATAAGCTTTGGCACTAGCTCACCCTGAGCTGGTGCTCGGTATTTCCATCTGAAACCTGCCACTTCAAGTGGTAGGTTTCCTTTAAAGGATTTTTGGTGCGCCTTATAGGCCGAATAATACGGTAATTGCCTTTTTACCAAGATAACCTATGGTGTTTAAATCTGATTGCAATGAATTAATGTTCATTGTTTTAATCAAAGATCCAAAAGTTTCTATTCTTCCTTAAATATCCTGTGTTATTCCTCTCTTAGTTCTTGATTTGGTTGCAATACTTTTCCTAAACCACCGTTCTAAACCTTCTTCCATGTTGACAAGATGTTTTCCACACTCAGGATACAAAGAGGATATTTTCCCATCCGAAATATTATATTTCCACATTATTGTGGGAAATTATCATCACTTAAAGGAGGCCAAGACTTATGGTGGTTAATCTGGAAAAGATTAGATGGTTTCAATTTAACCCTGTACAAGCCCTATTTGTAGATGACCACACAGTGACTTTAACAGATTCACATTGCATGTAATAGTTCATAATTAATATGCAACACTGATATATCCTTAAATCATTAGGAGATGGTTGATCTTAATAAAAAAAAAATTATGAAGCCATTTAATATTCCCAATAAGACCTTTTTGGATCACATATTGGACTGTTAGAGAAACTACCCAAAATTATGTTTCCTTTAGTACAAGTTCAAATTGATTGAGAAGGTATTTACAACCTTGTGTTGCATTTTAAAAATAGTGTATCAATTTTTTCCTGCATATTAACAACTCTAAGGACATTCCCCCTTATAAATATACTCCTGCCTGGGAGCTCTTTGTACAAGAATTATTACATGTCCCAAAGTGTCAATAATTTTAAAGGGACCTTACCAATTGCTTTCCCAAAGTCCACTCTCCCTGAAGTTCTAATCATTAGTGAGTGATGTGGCACCATGCGTTGCATTTTGTATGTGGAAGAATTGTGTTTAAATTGTCCAACAATAACGGTAATCACTTGGACCTGGAATTGCATTTTTTTGAAGAGTTGACAAGAATAGTTCATTTGGAAAAATTAATGTCATATCTCCCAGTCATTAATTGAAATAGGGTGTATTGGGTTGTTGAGCAAATAGATCCTCTTATACTCATCAAAACAAAGGGTACTCCATCAAACCAAGTATTCCCATACTTTCCACAATTCTGGGGATTTTATAGATGATAGAGTAAATGAAGCTGATGTTGTACCCCTAGAATAGAACAAACGATTTGAAAAATCTTCTTCTGTAAAATGATTTCCCCTGTCCGAAGTAATGTTTTTTGGGATCCCAACTAGAGATTCGAGTAACGAGCCCCATTGAAATCAATTGGAGACCCAAGCATTTTTCAGTAAAATTACAAACTGAACGAGCACAGTGAAAGAACACAGTGCAGAACAGATTGCAGATGTTCGGGAACATCTGCGATCTGTTCCGGAGACACGCGCGCAGAACGGTGTTCTCCGCAATAGTATTTGAAGAACAATATGTGTAGAGAACAACTTGCAGATGTTGCCAAACATCTGCAATGTGTTCTTCACACATATTGTTCTTCAAATACTATTGAGGAGAACACCGTTCTGCACGCGTGTCTCCGGAACAGATCGCAGATGTTCCCGAACATCTGCAATCTATTCTGCACTGTGTTCTTTCACTGTTTTCTTCAATTAAATGATTAAATTAAATGTTTTAATTGTATTTTTTTACTGTTCTTCACTTCTTTTTTTCTAATTAAATGCTCGTTATGGAGCAGGGCAAATACTCGTCTGAGCAACGAGCCGGTCCGAGTATGCTAATACTCGACCGAGCATCAAGCTCGGACGAGTATACTCGCTCATCACTAATCCCAACACATCTTTCGTTAGAAGCAAAATCTACACCCATTTGGTGGTAGTAGATATATTTATCAATACATATGTTAATCCATGTCCATATTAGCACAACATCTTGGACAGTCTTTTCCATTTTCTACCAGTAAAATTTCTCTTTCAGAATGTCCAGCAACTTTTGAACCCAAATTGCCTAAACTTTTATGATTGTATTTGGAGAAATCCCTTTGTTAGTAGTTTGTTACAACAGGAAGCAAATCCCCAATAGAGCAATGTCAAAATCCCCATTTTGACAAACAAAGGAAGGTTTTAACTCAACCTGAGAAGCAGCAAGGAATAAATTCTATACATGTTCTTCTGAAAAAGAAAGCTGTATCTGTTTTCCTCATTTGTAATGCCTGCAAAGATTCAGTGCCTTCTACCCTGTTTCCCCCGAAAATAAGACAGTGTCTTATATTAATTTTTGCTCCTAAACAGGCACTAGGTCTTATTTTCAGGGGATGTCTTATATTTCCATGAAAAATAATTCACATTTATTGTTGGACAAAAAAAACTTCTCTAACATCCTTATAACTCTCCAAACTCATTTCATGTAGAATTTCTTGTGACTCCATTTCTAATGGAATGATTGCCCCCAATATCTCACATTTAGCAATAGCACTTTCCTTAAATGATACCCTTCTTGTCCGGGTAGCTGCTTGTATCACATTTGCAGCGCAACAGTCAGAGATTTTATCTCATGATTTCTTCCCACATGTCACAACCTCTTGTGGTATCTAAATGATCTACTAATAGCAATGTATGGCATGGGGGGAGCTGTAGCAATGGCTGCCACTAGGTCTTATTTTCAGGGGAGGCCTTATATTTCTAAGTTTGAACTAAATTCTACTAGGTCTTATTTTCGGAGGATGTCCTATTTTAGGGGAAACAGGGTAGCAATTCACCTGTTGTAGCTACTTCTTTAGCTAGCTCATCTGCTTTGTTGTTTCCTATGGTTAACTAATGTGGGCCACATTTGTAAGAAGTCTGAGAGATCTCACAACATATCAGATGTCACTATAAATGGCCAAAGTGCTTTTGTTTTCTTTCTCATAAATTATCGGAACAGTCTAAACAGCTTCGAGCTCGGCCCTCTGAGCTTAGTAATGTCATGGTAATCTATGCTAAACTGCATATTCCTATTTATCCCTTTATACATATTTGAAAGGGCATCATAAACAACTAAGCTTAAGTGAGGCGACAAATCATTGAAACGTAGGCCAAAACAAGTGACAAACCAACCATTTAATGTAACACATATACTGCTTCTAGCTCCATGCTATATAGTTGGAATCTATAAAGTGGTTTTTATTGTGCATGTGGTTGTATGTACGTCTTATTGTTTTTGCCTTCTGTTGTACTGTGTATTTTGCGGATGTGACACTAAGTTCCCTTTGGGATAATAAAGAACTTTTAACCCCTTCATGGAGGGTTGAAGGGTGTATGAAGAGGGCTCACAGGGTGTTGTTTGCCGCCGGCAAAGTTGGGCAAGGGCCCGCCATCTTACCTCCGATTGTTGCTCCCCTGAATGATATCGGGGGACAGCGATCGGTTGCCATGAATGTCTTCTGAGCCAACAGCTCATTGTAATGAATCGTGTGCAAAGATGCCATATACTGCAATACAGTAGTATTGCAGTATATAGTAGGAACAATCGGACCATCTAGGGTTAATGTACCAAAGTTCAAATCACACACCTTTCCCTAGAACTGATATAAAACATAATAAACAGTAAAAATCACAGACACATTAGGTATCACTGCATCCCAAAATGCTAGATCTATCAAAATATAAAAACGGTTATGGGCGGCGGTGACCTCCAGAACGGCAAATGGCACCCAAATGTCCGAAACACTACATTTACACCATTTTACATGACATAAAAAATGTAATAAAAATGATCAAAATGTCACACTGTCCTCAAAATGGTAGCAATGAAAACATCAGCTCATTTAGCAAAAAATTACATATCAAACAGCTCTGTGTGCCAAAGTATGAAAAAGTTATTAGCGTCAGAATATGGCAAAATTTTTTTTTTCTTTTTTGTACACATTCGTAATTTTTGAAAATGTACCGTATATACTTGAGTATAAGCCGACCCGAGTATAAGCCGAGACCCCTAATTTTACCACCAAAAACTGGGAAAACCTATTGACTCGAGTATAAGCTGAGGGTGGGAAATGGATTGGTCACAGACCCCCCCCCCCCACCAGTATATAGCAAGCCAGCCCCCTATAGTATACAGCCTGCCCCCAGTAGTATACAGCCATCCCAGCCTGCCCCCAGTAGTATACAGCCACCCCAGCCTGCCCCCAGTAGTATACAGCACTGCCCAGCTTGCCCCCAGTAGTATACAGCACTGCCCAGCCTGCCCCCAGTAGTATAATTTTCTCAGGCGGCCTGCAGAATATTAGCACCTGCCGCTGGATGATGCAAACGATATACCACTGTCTCCTCTTGTCCTCTTATAAAAATTATTAAGAGGACGTGACATTGGATTACAGGAGGACTGTTCAAACTAAGGGGACCTACTCCTGTATTACTGTCCCAGGCTTACAGTATATAGCCACAGTGACATTGATTAAGTGTGGTTTGCATTACCACACTGGAACCTCATGGTGTATGTAGACGCACACGAGTCTTGGTTATTTTAATACAAGAACAAATAAAAGTTACATTTTAAAGTGATACACTCACAACTTTTCCCTCTTCTCCAAAAACCCCCCTTCATATATACTTGAAAATGTATTAAAACGCAATAAAAACTGTATAAATTTAGTATCACTGCGATCATACCGAACCAAAGAATAAAGTAGAGGTAAAAGTGAAAGTCTTAAAAAACTGAGCCCACAAGAACATGATGCACAAGCGTTTTTTTTTTTTTTTTCCACATATTTTCCAGCTTCCCACTACATGGCAGGGAATAATAAATAACATCAGGGGAAAGCAAAATTTATCATCACACACAAAATAAGCCCTCACACAGCTCTGTACATGGAAAAATGAAAAAGTTCTGGATTTTTGAAGATGGAGAGCGAGAAATGAGTGAAAATACACTGCGACCTTAAGGGGTTAAACAATTAGCTTTTAGACCCATGAGCCAATGCCAGATAGATTACTTGCGATCAGATGAACAATCCATTACAATTACAGATTTTTTTTAAAAAAAACATACATAAAGAGGGTCATTTACTAAGGGGCCGGTTCGCGTTTTTTGCGACGGGTTAACCAAATTTTTCCGTTTTGCGACGATTTTCCCTGTATTGCCCTAGGATTTCAGCGCACGGATCGGATTGTTGCGCATCAACGCCGCATGCACGCGATGGAAATCGGGGGGCGTGGCCGTAAAAAAAAACGACGGATTCGGGAAACCCGCTGCATTTAAAAAAAAATAAAGTGGGTTCAGGACATGTGTTAACATAATGTTTACACATGTGTTGACATTATGTTTACACACTGTGGCTAGACGGCTTGCGGGGGACTATCGATTGGCTACACTGTTTTTTGTACACTTGACACTGTGTTATGATCATATGATGTAATAATATCATATGATATATACCTTTTATATATGTGTTTTGAGCATGATGTAACAACTCATTATCACACCACCTGTTTTTTGTAATCATGATGTCACATCCTGCAGGGGATTTAAACCCGCCCTGTATCACTGTTTCACTATGCTTGAGAATGGCTGCATAGAGTCAGCCGAAACGTAGCACTTACCACTGGTGGAATAAACATTCACTACTTATCTTGGAGTGCTGCTTCCTTCCTTGGAGTTTGTCTGCACATGGGATCTTGAGTCAGTTCCTTGAAGCCTGCACCCACATTGGATTTAATCCGGTTATCCACAGTGCTGCTCCTTCTACCTATCTATCTGACACAATGGACTGCGGAGCCGTGCACGTGAGTGAAGATTTATATGTTTTACAGACTGAATCACCCCCACCCATGGTCTTTTCCTACACTGTTGATGATGTGAATTGTATACTTGGGGGACCTCTGGGAGATACATCTTTTCTAAGTATGCCGTCTAAGGTTGATATTAAAAGAATGTATGAAGCCGGTTCCAGGAGATTAATCACATTGCAATTGCATCTCTCATTACTGGGGGAATACTAAAGAAATAAGATGATCCCTTGTGGTCTGTGCCCACACCTGAGACCAAACCCTTTTCCCAATAATGGAGATTTTTGTCGTATTTTTGAAGGACTCTCCAACAAGTATGCACTTGATATCATTCAATTAAATATTGACGTTTTACAAAAAGAAGTTATCACTATCACCAATAAAGTAACCACACATGAGACACAGCTGCAACAGTTGATGGAACCAGTGGAATTTACATCATATAAAGAAAAATCATCACAGATTCTCCTGAAATTCAAACACGAGCAGGAGGAGACTAAAAGACATAAATGGCACAGGGATTCAGAGGACTACAAGACAGGCAAGATTTATAACTGGCAAATGGATGAGAAACTGGAATCAAGAACACAGAGCCAGAGAAACCGTGGAAAAGGAGGCAAGACACAAGCAGCCCAGCAAAGTCAACAAAAATGCGCTACCAGACAGGGTCCCTCTTCCACTTCCTCTTCTTTTTTAGAGACTGGCGAAGCTCGTCTGAAAGGAGGAGGAGAAATACCCGGCGTGGCGGTAAACGTCATAGAAAACAGCCCCATGACGAGGAGTGTAAAGGCATCGAAAACAGCGACATTGAAGAAATGAGCACAATGCACAGCGACTTAGTGGTAAATATCTCTTCTTACACACTGAAACACAAATGGAACTGTTAAATAAGGGACTGTCATTTTGCCCTACCAGTGACACTGATTAGCTGAGATTTGAGGCAGATTTAGCCCATTTTTTCAGATCAAACAAGCTTAAAATTTGGTTTGCACAACAGGTTCCAACTGATATCAGGAGGCAGGCAAGCCCAGAGTTATGTTTGAAGGACCTGGGTCTCTACAACAAAAGTGATTTTTCCATAACGTCCCCCATGACGGCCCACTTGGAGGATGACCCTTGACCTCTGTAGGGACAGGAAGCAGAGCGGTTAAAAGCCTCCCCCCCCTCATCCTCCCGCCAGTGTCTTCCTGTCCCTACAGGGGTCAGTTCAAGAGAGGGTCTCCCTCCTCCTAGTGGGGGGGGGGACGTTATCTAAAAAAAAAAAAAAAAAATGATACATTTCTTACCTGGGGTTACGCTGACTGCGGTCTAAGTTCCCCTCCGGACGGTCCTCGGTTGGCTCGGCGGTGCGGGCCCTCCCTGGATTCGGCATCGGTCCGGTCTTCGTCCTCTCCGGTGGCCTGGCATGTCGGGGCCCTCGCGTGGACGCGAGGAACTACATTTCCCATAATCCCTCGTGGCCGATGACGACTTCCGGTCGCGACCGGAAGTCACCGCGCGTCGTTCCGGATACACTCGGACAGTGCGGATCATGGAGGAGGCCACCTGCAAGGGGGATGGGCTCCCCATAAAGGTATTTAAATCCTCTAAAGCGGGTAGTCAGTTGATCGGAGGTCTATGACATCGATTCGAGGTGTTGGCCGTCCCAGACATAAAATGGCTGACGAGGCAGATTTGGGCCTACTCCACCCCCCGGTTTACATGAGTGGTGCTGTACGGCAGATTATATCTTTTTTATGTTTGATAAAGAACACCAAGTCATTTTTTCCTTTGCCTTCCTCCCCTAGGAGCAAGGGTCTAAGGGGAAAGGCAAAGAAGATAAATCGGTCAAATCCGAGAAATCTAGTAGAGAGAAGCCTGAGAAAAGTAAAATCCCTGTTAAAAAATGTAATATGTGCCTCCACACTCTATCTGAAGGTTATAATAAACCTATTTGCAGAACCTGTATTGAGGACTTCATGCGGGAAGAAAAAACATCCTTTATGGATGAACTAAAAACCTTTATAGAAGAGAAAGTGGGTTCTTCAGTTGCAGCTGCCACTCAGGGAGCCCCCCACCCCCCGCAAAAAAGGGCAAGACCCGTATCAGTCTCCTCATCCGAGGAGGAAGAGGGTTGCATCTCAGATTCTCCATCCTGCTCTATGGTTGAAGATCAGGAACACCAGGATCACGAACAGGCAACAAGTTCCCGTTACTTATTTCAGAACGACGATCTGGACGATCTCTTAAAAGCCATGCGTGATACACTGAACCTTGAAGACGAGGTACCTCCCTTATCTCGTGAGGATGAACTATTCGGTGGGCTTAAAGCTAAGAAACATCGTGTCTTCCAACTTAACGATACGCTGAGATGATTAATCAGTGAAGAATGGAAAGATCCTGAGAGACAGATCGCAGTTTCCAAGAACTTCAGGAAACGTTTAGTCTTTGATCAAGAAGAGTCAAAAGATTGGGACTCATTACCTAAAGTAGACGTGCAAGTATCCAAAGTCTCAAAGAAAATGGATCTTCCCTTCGAAGATTCTGCACAACTCAGGGACCCAATGGATAGAAAATCAGAAGCCCTGCTGAAGAAGGCGAGGAAACCTCTATGTTAAGTCTCAAGTCGAATTTAGCTGCCACCTCAGTGGCAAGAACACTCTTTTTTTGGCTGGGGAAATTGGAATCCCATATGCGGGAGGGCACTCCCAGAGACGCCTTACTAGAGAGTATACCACTATTAAGATCCGCTACAGCCTTTCTGGCAGATGCATCAGCAGAAGGGATACGCTTCGCTGCTAAAGAGGGAGCCCTGACCAATGCCACTAGAAGGGCCCTGTGGCTAAAGCAATGGAGTGGAGACATACGTTCAAAATCAAAGTTGTGCAGTATTCCTTTCTTAGGTGCCTTTGTCTTTGGGCCTGAACTGGACACCATATTAGAGAAAGCGTCGGACAGGAAAAGGGGATTTCCGAAGAGTAAAACAATCCCCAAAAAGACTCCTTTTCGTCCTTTTAGAGACACCAGAGAGGCTTACCGTGGGAAAGGTAAGCAGGGGCGATGGAGTTACCTTAAAGGAGGAAGGGGAAGGGGTTTCCTGTTCTCCAACCCCCCCCCGGATGGCTCAGGAAACAAGAAGCAATGACGCCAAGGTGGGGGGGCGTCTTATGGGGTTCTTATCCCAATGGACAAAGATTACTACGAATCCTTGGGTGCTGACCATTATGGAATCTGGTTACAGGATAGAATTTATGTTACCCCCCCCCCCCCTCCTCAAGATTCATCCCTCCTTTACCCTCTGTTTCTCTCTCTACACATTCCTTCATTTGGCAGGAAGTATCTCACCTCTTCCACATGGGAGTTGTGGTACCAGTTCCTCGGGAGCAAGAAAGACGAGGATTCTACTCCCCGTTGTTCCTTGTAAAAAAAAGCCGAACGGGTCAAACCGCCTGATCATCAATCTAAAGGAGTTAAACCGCTTCATTGTTTACAGAAGATTTCGCATGGAGTCGGTAAGAACTGCTACCCAGCTTATTCACGTAAACTCCCACATGTGCACATTAGATCTACAAGATGCATACTACCATATACCTATTCACCCTGCATCTCAGAAATTTCTCAGGTTCTCAGTCCTCTCTCCCGAGGGTTCTGTCTTACATTTTCAATTTCGTGCACTCCCATTCGGTATCTCATCTGCCCCGAGGGTTTTCACCAAGATTATGGTGGAGGTGGTAGCCTTCTTAAGGCTACAAAACATATCTATTATACCCTACCTAGACGACTTGCTAATAATAGGGAAAGACAAACAAAGCCTGTTAGCAGCAAGAGAGTCTTCCCTAAAAATTTTATCAGAGTTGGGATGGTTAATCAATCTGAAAAAATCGAGTTTAACACCTTCCACTCAAAAGACTTTTTTGGGGGTTATATTAAATTCAACTCACCAGATGTCTTTTCTTCCCCAGGAAAAGATAATCAACATAAAGGACCAAATTCATTCTTTCAGAAGGAAGGACTCTGTATCAGTCAGACAGACGATGAAGACCCTGGGGCTCCTTACAGCATGTCTACCTGCAGTCGCATGGAGTCAGAGTCATACTCGGATCCTTCAGAACTGGATCTTAAGCTTCTGGAACAGGAGATCCTCGGGACTAGACAAAAAGATCTGGATCCCATCTTTTGTAAAGAGGGACCTACTGTGGTGGACAGAATCGACAAACCTGAAAAAAGGGGTTCATTGGCACCTCCTCCCAAACATTACCATTGTAACAGATGCAAGCAGCTTGGGTTGGGGAGCAGTCTTTCCTTCCCACTACGAGCAGGGGTCTTGGACCCCATCCCAGGCAAGAAAGAGCTTAAACTACAGGGAGCTAAGAGCAGTGTGGGAAGCCTTAAAGTCAAACACAGCCTGCCTGAGAAACCATCATATACACATACTCTCGGACAATGTCACGACAGTATCCTACCTAAGGAGACAAGGGGGTACAAGATCCCCGGTACTATCAAGCCTGGCTCACACCATCTTCTTATGGGCGGAAGAAAACACCCTTTCCATCTCGGCCACTCATCTGAAAGGGACCCTAAACAGAGAGGTGGATTATCTCAGTAGGAGGGAAATCCGACCCAACGAATGGTGTCTCAACCAAGAAGTTTTTCAACATCTAACCAGCATCTGGGGTATTCCCCAAATCGACTTGTTCGCCACAAGGGGAAATACAAAGTGCCAGCAATTCTATTCTCTGGAGGTCAGCGAGTCCAGGGATTACATGGATGCGTTCAGCCATCGCTGGAACGGAAGTCTCGTGTATGCCTTTCCCCCTATTCCCTTAGTCGCAAAAGTCCTGAGGAAGATCTTGCTCGACAGGGCGAGGGTGATCTTGATCTGCCCAAATTGGCCAAAAAGAAGCTGGTACCCGTTGCTGAGATCTCTATCCATCCAACAACCTCTAATCCTACCGGTTCGGAAAGACCTCCTGAACCAAGGCCCGATACTTCATCCAGATCCGGGAAGACTCCAACTGGCAGCTTGGATCCTGAGTCCGAGTTCTTAAGATCCCAAGGTCTCTCCCGGGCTGTGATAGCCACATTGAAGGCAAGTAGGAAGAAGGTTACCTTCGCCATATACTATAAAATATGGAAAAAGTTTGTAACCTTTTGTGGGGCTAATCCCCCCGTTCTAGCTAACCCAAATATTTTGCAGGTCCTAGACTTCCTACAAAGGGGCCTAGAAATCGGTCTTTCTACAAGCACCTTGAAAGTCCAGATCTCGGCTCTCAGCGCATTCTTCGACCATCCTTTGGCAGATCACAGGTGGGTCAAAAGAGGTTAGGTGAACTCCAAGCCATTTCCATTAGAGAGCCTTATATGTGCATTCTTCCCGACAGGATAGTTCGGGAATCCTTCTTCAAGCAAGGAAATGGCGTGGCACTCCTTGGATGTAAGACGCTCGGTTTTAGCTTACTTACAAGCCACAGAGTCCTGGCGCAAGGATTACAATCTCTTTGTTCAGTTTCAGGGGAAGAACAAAGGGGTAAAGGCATCTAAGACTACGATTGCCAGATGGTTAAAAATGGCCATAGCCAAGTGTTACACTGAGCAAGGTAAAGAGGTTCCTCCTAACCTGAAAGCCCACTCCACCAGAGCCATATCTGCCTCCTGGGCGGAAAGAAGGGGCGCCTCACTCGAGCAAATTTGCAAAGCTGCCACGTGGTCTTCTTCATCCACCTTTGTTAAACACTACAGGCTGGACTTGCCTAACTCACAGGATCTCGCCTTCGGTCGGAAGGTGCTCCAGGCAGTGGTCCCGCCCTGATTCTACTTATTTGGTAGATCTCCAAGTGGGCCGTCATGGGGGACGTTATGGAAATAGTGAATTAGGACTCACCGGTAATTCGGTTTCCATCTAGTCCTCCATGACGGCCTATATTTTTTTCCCTCCCAAGTTTTTCTCTAATTTGTTGATATTCTTTGTATGTGCATACAAAACAAGCAGAATAAAATTATGTTGTATCTTCCACCGGTGTAGTTATTTGGTAGACACTGGCGGGAGGATGAGGGGGGGAGGCTTTTAACCTTTCTGCTTCCTGTCCCTACAGAGGTCAAGGGTCATCCTCCAAGTGGGCCGTCATGGAGGACTAGATGGAAACCGAATTACCGGTGAGTCCTAATTCACTATTTTTCACCCTTTGTGAATTCATGTGCTGTGAAAACATTTATCTCATTAGTGAAAAAAGATGTCTTGTTATTACGTCAACAATGGGGCCAGTCATTATTACCAAAAATACGCAACAACCTTTCCGGTTCTGCTAGAGTGGCGCTCTCCAATTTCATCCATGATGACAGGTTGACCATAAAACCGGCCGACAAAGGTGGTGTAATTGTTATCATGGATCGAGATAGTTACCTGAAGGAAGTAATGCGCCAATTGTCTGACACAGAGGTGTATTGTAAATTGTCTGAGAATCCTCTCCCATGGATCTCTAAAAGGCTCAGATTACTTATTGATAATGCATATGCAAACAATGTTATTGACAAAGCTACGCATTCATTCTTGATCCCTGTAAAACCAGTCACTCCGGTATTATATTGTCTACCTAAAATCCACAAACGGTTAGTGGATCCACCTGGCAGACCTATCGTATCCGGGAAAAACTCGGTATTATCCCCTGCAGCCATTTTTGTAGAGAAGATGTTACATGAGTATGCCACGACAGCTAAGTCATATATTCGGGATACCTCAGATTTTCTCATTAGAATACAGGATATAGAGGTTCCCCCACAGGCCATCTTAGCTTCTCTTGATGTTTGCAGTTTATATACCAGCATTAACCCCTTAAGGACGCAGCCATTTTACAGCTTAAAGGACACCTGTCATCAGGTCTCTGTCACTAGTCCTGTCACCACTACCTGTTGGAGCAGCTCACAAGGATCCCATCACAGCCTTTATCTAGTTATTTCATACATTATTCATTGTAAAATCATCTATTCTTTATCATGTAAATGAGGCTGGTCACATGGTCAGAAGCAGTGATGTCACCCCTGTTACCCCTCCCCTCTCCTCCCCATGCTCATGTCTGTGTGTAATGTATAGTAAAGCATGGCTAGTGTGTGTGATGCATCTGCTGACATGAGGCATCCTCCTAATATACAGGTGAGAGACACAGACATCAGCTACACATGAATCTGACATGTTCTGCTATAACATGGCTGCCTGGAGCTGCTGTATCTCTCCTATACACACACACATGCACACACAGGCTACAGGGGTTGTGGCCACCAGCACCAGGAAGCACATCATTATAGAGCCTCACTCCATTATACAGGCTGTAAGTCATGCACTGGGGGTGTGGCTGTGCCTCCCACTCATGAATAGAGTGGACAGCTTGAATATGCTAATGCTTCATTGGAAATTTCACAGGTCATTTGCATACAGCTTTAGTACCTCATTGCTTAGGTTTACAGGCATGTAGAGGGACAATGAAGGGATAGAAGCAATGCTCTCTAATGGCAGTTTATGAAAATATATTTAGATTAGGGGGGTTATTTTGCATGACGGGTTCTCTTTAAGGCTCAGTCCCAATTTTTGGATTCTGACCTGCGTCTCTTTATATGTGTCACAATCTCAGGGGAATAGTCCCTTAGGACTAAGTGAGTGGACTCCCTGGACCACCGCGGGAGATAACAACCTTAGCCGCACCCTGGAGCGGAGTCTAAGTGAACTCCTGGTCTTCGCCAGAGCCCGCCGCAAAGCGGGATGGTCTTGCTGCGGCGGGGAGTCACCAGGTCGCTCCGCGGGTGCGACTAGGCCCACGGTGGCAGCCAAGGTAGGGACACGGGGACCACGGGAAGGCAGGCAGGACCACGGGAAGGCAGGCAGGACCACGGGAAGGCAGGCAGGCAGGCAGGACCATGGGAAGGCAGGCAGGCAGGACCACGGGAAGGCAGGCAGGCAGGACCACGGGAAGGCAGGCAGGCAGGCAGGACCACGGGAAGGCAGGCAGGCAGGCAGGACCACGGGAAGGCAGGCAGGCAGGCAGGACCACGGGAAGGCAGGCAGGACCACGGGAAGGCAGGCAGGCAGGCAGGACCACGGGAAGGCAGGCAGGCAGGACCACGGGAAGGCAGGCAGGCAGGACCACGGGAAGGCAGGCAGGACCGCCACAGGAACCACAGAACAGAGGAACAACACGTAACACTGCAAACCGGGAACACTGAAACTCAGAGGCGTCTGGAAACGCTCAAGAAGGCTTTCTCCTCAGAAGAGTGAACTGAAGATCCGGCAGGGGATACTGGAAGTCGCCAGGCTATATAGCCGAGCCTGGAATGCCACAGCCAATAAGGAGGACGCTGACCCTTTAAGGCTGGGAGAAGTCCGCGCGCGCTCCCTCTAGTGGCAGGAGCACACGACTGCATGGAAGCAGCATGCGGCCTACACGCTGGGAGCAAGAGTGCAGGCCGGAGCCTGGAGAGGTAAGTGAGAGCTGGGGGAGCGGGGACCGCGGCAGCAGGCACGGGTACACCCTCAATCCGTACCGAGGATCGCGGGTGTAACCGTGACAATATGGTTATAGCTTTTGAACACTGTTACTTATCAAAGCGATTCTGAGATTATTTTTTCCCCACGTGTTGTACTTCATTTTAGTGGTAAATTTTGGCTGATAAGTTTTGCGTTTATTTACAAAAAAAAAGAAAAAAAATGATGAATTTTAAGAAAAATTTGCCATTTTCGAAATTCAAAATCACCGCCTTTTCAGGCAGATAGAATTACCACCTAAATAACTTGCCGAATAACATTTCCCATTTGTCTACTTTACATTTTCATAATTTTTGAAATGTTTGGATAATTTATTTTGACGTCACGTGGCCTACAAATCGAATAGCGATTTTCCGTGTTTTCAGAATTGACTATTTTGGGGATAAATACTGTTTGAAATTAAATTTTACATATTTAGCATCAAAAACCCCCTATATAACCAACCCATTTTCAAATCTGCACCCCTCAAACTATCAGAAACAGCATTTACAAAGATTGTTAACCCCTTGAGATCTTCATAGTAATTGAATCAAAATGGCGGTGAAATTTAAAATGGTCAAATTTTGTCGGTTATACGTTCATTTAGCCCTAAAATTTACACATTTCCAAAAGATAAAAAGAGAAAACTCACCATAAAATTTGTTCGACAATTTCTCCTGAGTGCAGAGACCCCCCACATGTGGACATTACTTGTGTTATGGGGGCACAGCGAGGCGCAGAAGGGAAGGAGCACCCTGCAGCTGCCAGGATTTTAGTTTTCTCGTTGCCCCCTTTTGAAGGCTATAAAATTTTCGCTTTTCCGTTATTTGGGCCATGTGATGGCATTTTTTTTGCGTGATGAGATGCTTTTTCCAGTGTTACCATTTTGGGGATGGTATCACCTATTGTTGAAAATTTAGGAACCTTTTTTGAGGTCCTGTGTAGAAAAGCATCAATTCTGTACTGAATTTTTTACTTTTTTTTTTTTATTTTTTTCGTGTTCACCGTATATCCTAATAATCCTGTTATCTTTATTCTATGGGTCGATACGATTATGGGGATACTGGACATGAATATTTTTTCTTATGTTTTACTAAATATGCCAAATAAAACCCTAAGGTGGGAAAAATCTATCATTTTTGCATTGCCGTCTTCCAAGCGGCATAACCATTGTTACGTTTTTGGCTACAGAGCTGGTTGATGGCTTGTTTTTTGCAGGACATGTTGTTCTTTGCAACAGTATCATTCTGGAGTACATATGTTTTGTAGATCACTTTTTATTGCATTTTTAGTGGGATATAATAGGTAAAAATCATAATTTTTGTCGGGTTTTTAACGTTCATCATATGGGTTCAATAGTTATTTAGTTTTATTCTATGGATTGTTACGGACGCGGTGATACTATATATGTGGGGTTTGTGTTATGATTTAGACTTTTTTGAGCGTTATATGTCTCTTTATATGTTTTGGGGCTTATGGGCATTTTTAGTAATTTGTAAAGTAATTTTTTATTGAAAACATTTTTTTTTTTTACATTTTTTTTTTTTTTTTTACTTGATCCTCCATGGGATATGAACAAGCAATCATCTGATTGCTTGTTCATGATAATACTCTGCAATGCTGATGTATTGCAGGGTATTAGCAGTGCCAGCCTATGCAGATGCATAGGCTGACACTTTACCTTTAAGATGACGTCACAGACGCCATCTTAAAGGCACTGCCTTCAGGCTTCTCTGGGGTCCCGATCGGACCCCAGAGGTTCCAAAACAGCGATCGCCCCCCCCGAAAACGGTGCGGGGGGGGGGGGGGGGCGATTGTGGGGTAAAGACCCCTGGAAGGCATGTTAAATTCCGCGGTCGCGTTGACCGCTGCATTTAACGGGTTAAACGCCTGCGATCGGAGCCCACTCCGACTGCGGCTGTTAGCCGGGGATGTCAGCGGTAAATTACCACTGAAATCCCGCGGCTAACGATGCCAGTTCGGCTGCTGTGCAGCGCTGAACCGGCATAGTCTCTGCGCAGTAGCTGTACTGCGCTGAGCGCTGTTTGCGGGACTCAGCGCAGTACAGCTACGGCGCAGAGCAGTAAGGGGTTAATCATGAACGGGGTATGTCTTGTGTGAAAATTTTTTTGTCCACTTCAACTCATTCAAAGGAATGTCAGGGTTTTGTTCCAGATCTTTTGGACATTATTTTATCATGCAACTATTTTTTGTTTGGTGACAGTTACTTCTTGCAATTACGTGGGACGGCGATGGGGGCCAATATGGCCCCCACTTACGCCAATATTTTCATGGCGAACTTGGAGGAGGCGTCGATATACACGTCACCACTCTTTACACACGTTTTGGGGTGGTGGCGGTATATCGACGATGTCTTGGACATGATCTGGACAGGTGACGCTGAGACTTTTTTGACTTTGTGAATTCGGTGGATCCAGATATTAAATTCACCAAATCTGTTTCTCAATCACAAATTCAATTTTTGGACACCAATGTATACATTGAGGGGAAAAAGCTGAAGACTGATCTTTGTGTCAAAGAGACTGACCGAAATAATTTACTGAGATATAACAGCGCACATCCTAGATGCACAGTGAATTCTCTCCCACTCAGCCAGCTTATGAGGGTTCGGAGAATTGTGGATGACCCTAACCGGGTGGACACTAGACTTAATGAAATGTCAAAAAAATTTCTAGCTAGAGGTTACCCTACTCAGCTGACTAATAGACACAAGGAAAGGGTAAGGAGACTTGTTAAAACTGACCTGTTGACACCAAACACGAGGGACACTAAAGCACCAGATAGGATACCTTTCGTGTCCACTTTTGGCCCCCATAGCCAGCTTGCATCAAATTTGATTCACAAACATTGGACAACCCTTTCCTGTTACCATAGTGACATTAAAGAATTCCAGGTACCTCCAATTTTCTCTTACAGAAGACCCAGAAATCTAAGGGACAATCTTGTTAAAGGTGACTTTGGCCCTATCGACAGAAAAGAGAACCTGGCCTCTAGTCTTAAGCCGGGATCCTATCCATGCATGTGCTGTGAGAACTGCAGTCACATGATTAAGGGAGATTCATTCACTGACCCACTTACTGGTAAAAAAATATAGGATCCTCCAGCATTTGACATGCAGGTCAGATCATGTAATTTATGTCTTGGTTTGCCCCTGCCCCAAATTGTATGTTGGTGAGACCACCACTGAGTGTAGATTGAGACTACATAACCACAGGTCATCTATCAACACATCTAAGCACGACTTACCTGTACCTCGACATTTTTCAGATCATGGACATAGTGTTCAGCAGCTCAGATTTTGCATTGTAGACCACAAACCACCGCCTAGGAGAGGGGGTGATCGTCAGAAACTATTGCTAAAAAGAGAGATCGAATGGATTCACAAGCTTAATTCTTTACAACCAAGCGGTTTGAATGTTGATTTTAAGGGACAAATTCTGGATTAGATTTACCAGTTTATACCTCATTTAACGATCACACAATGAATGTTGTAAGGAAGTACAAAAAAATCCTTTTTTACTGACATGTGTTTTTTGCATTAAATAATACTACTTTTCTTATGTTTTTGATCTAGATCACTATTAACATGATGCCTGTTGATAATCAACCCAGAGCGCCGACCGTCAGCCACTATCTTTATTTATATATTTTTTTCTCTTCTCCTCTCATGGGATCTCCCGTGTCCGCCTGACAGTACGCGGTTAAGGAGTCCCACATTGTGTATTCTATCAACATTAACATCATGCATCTGACCTGACAGCTTCCTCCAGGGTGCTGCCTGACCACATGATGTTGGGCTGAATTCGCCTGGAATCACAACTTTTTGTTCATGATACCCTTGGGAATACACCTAAAGTTATTACTTACCTGTCGTAGCGCAGTCATAGCATAGTTTGTGTGACGGCTCTATTGCTCATTAGCTAAATGTGGGCTTGCCCACTTGAAAGATGTCTGCCGTCCCATCTGGTAGTTCTCGCAATAGCGGGTCCGATCCCTGAGAGTTTGACAAAGCCATGTGACATGGTGGATCACAGCTGAGCTGATCACAGCCCTGCGTAGCGATCACACCGCCTTGGCCTGTCACCTCAGGATCTCCTCCACCTTGGTAAGGGTGAGCCTCCGTTTGTTGTTGGCGCAGTAAGTCGTACTCCGGCACTGAGCACGCTTCTCTTTATTTACTTTTTTAAATTGTATTCGCTGTGCAGTGTCATATTGCTTAGCAACGGGTTCAGGACATGGGTTAACATGATGTTTACACACTGTGGCTAGACGGCATGCGGGGGACTATCGATTGGCTACACTGTTTTTTGTACACTTGACACGGTGTTATGATCATATGATGTAATAATATTGCACATTGATATGCTGTATATACCTTTTATATATGTGTTTTGAGCATGATGTAACAACTCATTATCACACCACCTGTTTATCGCCAGTTACATGTCCGGTAATATGTTTTTGTGAATAAATTAAAATTGCAGGTCCTACAGATAGTATTTCTACTGATAAGCCACCATGAATGTTATACAAAATATCCATTCCATATTGCACTTTGAAATACACCTCTTGTGAATGAAGCCATTAAGGGGGTTGTCTAGCTATTCCAATTTAAGTAAGGGATCTGAACTATACTTACAATTTTCTCATCCAAATGCTCTTTTCTTTTTCCAGATTGCATGCAGTGGGCCACAATACCCATTAATTTTGCCGACTGATCCAAAATATTTAACGGACCGTAATGTGACTGAGGAGGCGGCTGATGGGGAGCGGAGAAGTTCTGGACAACCTTCAGACCCACAAAGAGAAGGCAGGTGGATCTGTACAACTGACCTTCTTCGAGTGGGAGCAGGGAGGAGAAGGCCAAGACTTCTGCCACCTCATATCAGGATGTACGTATTTATTACCAAAGGTCTGGACATTCCGATGCACCCCCAAAAAGAGATTCCTCCACCGTTATCTGAAGCAGACATGATTCTCTATAGATTTTTCAATGTAAATATATGTATTTTTATGTATTATTGTATAGTTTTTTTATGGTATTTTTTTGCATTAAAATGGATTGAAAAACATAGCTTTTCTTGTGTTACTGGTTTTAAGTTAATTTAAAGTCTTTCTAACCTTGCCAACAGCATTGCATACATCAATATAATACAGTGTGTGTCATCTAGCTAACCATTTAATGTAACACATATACTGCTTCTAGCTCCATGCTATATGGATTAAACCTATAAAGTAAGTAATAAAGCCCATAAAATGATAATGTTCACAATGCAAGTACTTCTAAACAGTTGGCTTTTAGACCCAAGAGCCGACGCCAGCTAGATTGCCCGCGATCAGGTGAAAGATCCAGTAAAAATACAGATTTTAAAAGAAGGTAAAGAAAGTAAACATACATAATGTGTGGAAAATCCAAACATAAAGCTCATGAGGGGTGGGATTTATAAACAAATATACCATTTCATTTAAACTATACCGAATAAAATTGACCAATTTATCAAAAGTTATCTTAAAAAAATGAATTGCTGTTCCTGTCACCTAATTATTTTCATGGTCCTGATTCAAGTGTACCTTTAAGTTAATATAGGAAAAAAGGAACAAAAAACAACAGATAAATGTTTCTATTATCTTTTCCCTTATACATAAATGGTTGCCATGTTTAAATTTACTTTAAATTCTAAAAAATCAAAATCACAGATAGTTTCATCCCTCAAAAGATTGCAGAATTACAGTTAGTTGACTGCAGTTTCTCTTCTCTTTAGTTATTGGGATGCTAATAGGCAAATTAACTAATCAATAAAAGTTGACACTGCTCCAGACATCCTGTTTGTTTTTCTAGAAGATGAACAATACCGTGAAGTCCAGATTAAAATAGGTTTCTCTGCCAGTATGTTAACTTGGGGAACTGTAAAGAAAAGTTCCCACCAGGTGGCCTTTTCCAGGCGACACCCTAAACAATACAATCAACATCTTTCCCAGGTGATTTGTAGTGAATTCCAAATGTGACCCAAGCACATTTCAAAGAATAAGCCAACTACCTATTTGACCGGAGTGTAGACAGTTTTTTTATGATTACAATCTTGTCTATTTGCTTATACAGAGGCAAAGATTTGCCAATCAGGTACAGATTGGTGCTCACAATGGGTCCCTCTGGGTGATGGATGAAACTACATGGTGTCTGCTAGAGGCATTTATTTCATATAAATAAATGTATTTTAGAAAATAGGTAAAACCCCATTGAAAACTTGCATTGTGTCTTATAGGGGGAACGGGGAATTCTTGGTAGCCACAAAAAGATAGTCATATAGTTCCTCTAAATCAACTGGCAACAATGTTCCATATCCAGTACACATTTAACATATTTATAATTCATTATATTTATTGTTGACCCTTTCATAATAGTGGCCACTGTTTTTAAAGCACTTATTAAATGTAGCCATTCATTGCAATATTTTACTACTCTTGAAGCTTTTCTATCCCCTATCCACAGGAAAGCAGAAAGGGTCTGAGATTTGGTAGACCTCAGTTACCACGGTAACAATAAGAAAGTGAGGGGGTCCTGGGTTTAAATTGGGGTAGAGGAGGGGGGCACTGACCTTGATTACCTATACCATAAGTTGATATATGAAATCAAGTCCAGAGTCCCCAACCCCCCTCCCAGTTCTACATAAGTAAATGAATTGGCAGTGTATATGTAATATGTAAGTGGAAAGATTGGCATAAACCACTGATCACAGTCATTTAACCCCTTAGCTTCAAATATGGATGAAATTATCATGAATATTGATTTAAGTTTTTCAACACTTTAGCTCTTCTTCAACACGATTTGTGCTATTATTAATACTGGTGAAAAAGTCATGCACATCATTTAAAAAATATATAAATATTTCTTTTTGTAAATGACTGAGATAACTTCAAAGAAAAATATTGTGTTTGCTCCTTACAATTTCTTGTATATAGATTACTTACAGCTCTCTCTTTTTAAAAGCTGCTTTCTATTTTACATCTATCTATTCCACAGGAAAAAAAAATCTAAAGCACTGTACATTTTCAAATATGTAAAACATTCAATAAGTTACTAGAATGTTTTCAAGACAGTTTGCACCAATCTAGACAAAAATCACTCTGATAAGTTATTTAAAATGTATGTTCAAAAAAACTCAAATTCTACAAATCTAGCAGAAGACACAAAATATTTTATTTAAAAAAAAACTTAGCAGAAAGATAGAAAAAATGAAAAATGTTAGATGAGAAACTAATGGATACTCTTTAACCTTTTGCTTTCCTGGGTTTAAATTGTTGTAGGGGAGTCGGGGCACTGACCTAGATTACCTATATCATAAATTCATATATGAAATCATGGCCAGTGCCCCCCCCCCCTCCAAGTTCTACATAAGTAAATGAATTGGCAGTGTGTATGTATGATCTAAATGGAAAGAAAGGCATAAGCTAGCAATCACATTTATTTATTCCATTAAATCACTAACCACCATAGTCTCAACAATATTTGAAATTTTGTTTTTCAACACTTCAGCGCCCCTTCAATATGATTTTAGCTATCATTAATGCTGGTGAAAAGTCATGCATGTAAAAAAAAATGTAAAAAATCTACTACCAGTTTTCTCATTTTAAAACCTGCTTCCTATTTTACATTTATCAATTCCACGTGGAAAAAATCTAAGCACTGTAAATTTTCAAATATGTAAAACATTCAATGAGTTAATAGAATATTTTCAAGACCGTTTGCACCAATCTAGACAAAAATCACTTTGATTAGTTATAAACTCAAATTCTACAAATCTAGCATGATAAACTTTAAATTTTGTAAAGACAAAACCTAGCAGAAAGATAGAAAAAATTAAAATGTTAGTTGAGAAACTAATGGATACTGTTAAACTTTTTGCTTTCACACCATAATTTAATCAAGAATAAAGTACAATCACTCTACATGTCTATTCAGACCAATCAAGCAATGTCTTTGGTTCTAAACAAAGGAGGAGCTACACACAATCTGCATTTGACTGGTAAAGAAAGGGAGGGGTTGTGCCATCTGCAATATAAGAGCCCACCATACACTTGTCTTCTTACTACTCTGTCACATTTTGTTCTTACATGGCAATGGTGATGGCATCTACTTCACAAACAACCATGGATCAGGTAAGTGAAAACATTCACTTTATTGTTACTCATTACATGTTTTACTCTGCTTCTTTCCTCCCAAGCCTAGATACATTTGGGTGGATTTCAAATAGTTTGAAGTTTTGCACTAATTTTAGCTGTTGTATTCTAATGTATACTACTATAGCCATTTCCATTCCTTACAGTCCCTTTTTTCAATTCTTCAAATAACAGCTAAATTGTGATTTTAAAAAATGAATACGTCTAGTTTTTCCCCAGTTACATGTCCAGTAATATGTTTTTGTGAATAAATGAAAATGGCCTAATCAGGTCTTACAGATAGTATTTCTACTGATAAGCCAACATGAATGTTATACAAAATATCCATTCCATATTGCACTTTGAAATACACCTCTTGTGAATGAAGCCATTAAGGGGGTTGTCTAGCTATTCCAATTTAAGTAAGGGATCTGTACTATACGTACAATTTTCTCATCCAAATGCTCTTTTCTTTTTCCAGATTGCATGCAATGGGCCACAGTACCCATTAATTCTGCCAACTGATCCAAACCACTTAACGGACCGTAACATGACTGAGGAGGTGGCTGACAGGGAGAGAAGAAGTTCTAGGCAACCTTCAGACCCACAAAGAGAAGGGCGGTGGATCTGCACAACTGACCTTCTTCGAATGGGAGCAGGAAGGAGAAGGCCAAGACTTCTACCACCTAATATCAAGATGTACCTATTTATAACAGAAGATCTAGACATTCCAATGCACCCCAAAAAGCAATTCCTTCGCCGTTTCCTGAAGCAGACATAATTGTGTATTTTTTAAAATGTAAATATATGTATTTTAACGTGTTGGTATAAAGTTTATTATGATATATTTTTGTATTAAAATGGATTGTAAAACCTATCTTTTCTTGTGTTACTGGTTTTCAGTTAATTTAAAGTCTTTCTAACCTTGCCAACAGCATTGCATACATCAATATAATAATATGGTGTGTGTCATCTAGCTATGGGAGGAGCAATGAGCTGTGGTGCTTTGTTTGGGTGATACTCTACGCAAATTTAAAATGGCATCATAAAAAAAACTAAGCTTAAGTGAGCCGACAAATCAGAGAAACGTTGGCCGTGACAAACCACCCATTTAATATAACACATGCTCCATGCTACATAGATTTCAAGTAATAAAGCCCATAAAATGATAGTGTTCACAATTCAAGTATTTTTAAACAGTTGGCTTTTAGACCCAAGAGCCAATGCCTGCTATATTAGCAGTGCAAGATCCAGACATAAAGCTCACGAGGGGTATGATTTATAAACAAATATATCATTTTATTTCAAATATATATAATAATATTGACTAATTTATCAAAAGCTATCTTAAAAAAAATGAATTACAGTCCCTGTCACCTAATTATTTTCATGGTCCTGATTCAAGCGTACCTTTAAGTTAATATATGAAAAAAAGAACAAGAAAAAATACCAGGTGAATGTTTCTATTATCTTCTGCTTTATATAAAAAGGGCTGTCATGTTTAAATTTATTTAAATCATAAAAATCTAAATACAGATAGTTTCATCCCTCAAAAGATTGCAGAGTCAGAGTTAGTTGACTGCAGTTTCTCTTCTCCTTAGTCATTGAGATGCTAATAGGTGAATTAACGTATCAATAAAAGTTGACACTACTCCAGACATCCTGTTTGTTTTTCTAGAAGATGAACAATACAGTGAAGTCCAGATTAAAATTTGTTCCCCTGTCAGTACGTAAAGTTGGGGGTCTGTAAAGAAAATTTCTCCCCAGGTGGCCTTTCCCAGGCGACACCCTAAACAATACAATCAACATCTTTCCATGGTGCTTTGTAGTGAATTTCAAATAATAAGACAACTACCTATTCCATTGTCATGTAGACCGGTTTCTATGATTAACCCCTTAGCGCTCTGCGCCGTAGCTGTACTGCTCTGAGTCCCGCGATTAGCGCTCAGCGCAGTACAGCTACTGCGCAGAGCTGATGCCAGTTCAGCGCTGCATAGCAGCCGAACCGGCATCATTAGCCGCGGGATTTCAGCGGTATTTTACCGCTGACATACCCGGCTAACACCCGCGGTCGGAGTGGGCTCCGATCGCGCGTGTTTAACATGCCTTCTGGGGGTCTTTAACCCACGATCGCCCCCCCCCCCCGCACCGTTTTCGGGGGGGACGATCGCTGTTTTGGCTCCTCTGGGGTCCGATCGGGACCCCAGAGAAGCCTGGAGAATTTACCTTTAAGATGGCGTCTGTGACGTCATCTTAAAGGCAAAGTGTCAGCCTATGCATCTGCATAGGCTGGCACTGATAATACCCTGCAATACATTAGTATTGCAGAGTATTATCAAGAACAAGCAATCACATGATTGCTTGTTCATATCCCATGGTGGATCATATAAAAAAATTTAAAAAAAAATGTTTTTCAATAAAAAATTACTTTATAAATCACTAAAAATGCCCATAAGCCCCAAAACATATAAAGAGACATATAACGCTCAAAAAAGTCTAAATCATAACACAAACCCCACATATATAGTATCACCGCGTCCGTAACAATCCATAGAATAAAACTAAATAACTATTGAACCCATATGATGAACGCCGTAAAAAAAACGTCAAAAACCCGACAAAAATTATGATTTTTACCTATTATATCCCACTAAAAATGCAATAAAAAGTGATCAACAAAACATATGTACTCCAGAATGATATTGTTGCAAAGAACAACATGTCCTGCAAAAAACAAGCCATCAATCATCTCTGTAGCCAAAAACGTAACAATGTTATGCTACTTGGAAAACAGCGTTGCAAAAATGATAGATTTTTCCCCACATTAGGGTTTTATTTGGCAAATTTAGTAAAACATAAGAAAAAATATTCATGTCTGGTATCCCCGTAATCGTATCGACCCATAGAATAAAGATAACATGATTATTAGTCTATACGGTGAACATGAAAAAAAAAAAAAGGTAAAAAGTCCAGTACAGAATTGATGCTTTTCTACTCATGACCTCAAAAAAAGTTCCAAAATTTTCAACAATAGGTGATACCAACCCCAAAATGGTAACACTGGAAAAAGCATCTCATCCCGAAAAAAAAATGCCGTCACATGGCCCAAATAACGGAAAATCGAAAATTTTATAGCCTTCAAAAGGGGGCAACCAGAAAACTAAAATCCTGGCAGCTGCAGGGTGCTCCTTCCCTTCTGCGCCTCGCTGTGCCCCCATAACACAAGTAATGTCCACATGTGGGGGGTCGCTGCACTCAGGAGAAATTGTCGAACAAATTTTATGGTGAGTTTTCTCTTTTTATCTTTTGGAAATGTGTAAATTTTAGGGCTAAATGAACGTATAACCGACAAAATTTGACCATTCTAAATTTCACCGCCATTTTGATTCAATTACTATGAAGATCTCAAGGGGTTAACAATCTTTGTAAATGCTGTTTCTGATAGTTTGAGGGGTGCAGATTTGAAAATGGGTTGGTTATATAGGGGGTTTTTGTTGCTAAATATATAAAATTTGATTTCAAACAGTATTTATCCCCAAAATAGTAAATTCCGAAAATACGGAAAATCGCTATTCGATTTGTAGGCCGCGTGACGACAAAATAAATTATCCAAACATTTCAAAAATTATGAAAATGTAAAGTAGACAAATGGGAAATGTTATTCTGCAAGTTATTTAGGTGGTAAATCTATCTGCCTGAAAACGCGGTGATTTTGAATTTCGAAAATGGCAATTTTTTCTTAAAATTCATCATTTTTTTCTTTTTTTTGTAAATAAACGCAAAACTTATCAGCCAAAATTTACGACTAAAATGAAGTACAACATGTTGGGAAAAAACAATCTCAGAATCGCTTTGATAAGTGACAGTGTTCAAAAGTTATTACCACAGGAAGAGACACTGGTCAAATTTCAAAAAAAAGTTGCGAGCCTTAACCTGCAAACAGGCTGCGTCCTTAAGGGGTTAAAATCATGTCTATTTGCTTATAAAGAGGCAAAGATTTGAAAATCAGGCACAGATTAGTGCTTACAATGGGTTCCTCTAGGTGATGGATGAAACTTCATGTTGTCTGCTAGAGGCATCTATTTCACATAAATATGTCATAAAAGAAAGTTTAAAACCCCACTGAAAACTTGTATTGTGTCTTATAGGGGGGGAAATTCTTGGTAGCCCCAAAAATATAGTCAAAGTTCCTCTGAATCAAGTGGCAACAACATTCCATATACATTACAAACATAACATATTCATAATTCATTATATTTATTATCAAACCTATCATAAAAGTGGCCACTGTTTTTACAACACCTATAAAATTTATTCATTCATTGCAATATTTTACTACTCTTGATGATTTTCTATCCCCTATCCACAGAATTGCAGAAAGGGTATGAGATTTGGCAGACCTCTGGTACCACAGTAATATCAAGAAAGGGTGGGGGTCCTGGGTTTAAATTGGTGTAGGGGAGGGGGGGCACTGACCTAGATTACCTATACCATAAATTCATAGATGAAATCATGGCCAGTGTCCCCTACCCCCCCTCCAAGTTCTACATAAGTAAATGAATTGGCAGTGTGTGTTATGATCTAAATGGAAAGAAAGGCATAAGCCAGCAATCACATTTATTTAATCTATTAACCCCTTCCTGACATTTGATGTAATAGTACTGCATGGCGGGAGGTGAGTTCCCGCAAAATGCAGTACTATTACGTCATGGCTTGTAATGATCACTGTGTCTACAGACACAGTGATCAAGGGGAGATCGTTGCTGTCCCTGACAGCAGGGCATCTCCCCTCAAGGACTAGAGGGGTCACTCCCCCCCCCCCCCCATGCCCACGATCGCTGCAATCAGCTGGTCAATTCAGACCAGCCGATTGCAGCAATATAATAGTTAAAAGACGCTGTGTCAGCGTCTTCACAGCAAAGAAGGAGGGGATCGATGCTGTTTGTGGAAGCTCCGATCCCCTCCTTCTGTCAGGCGGCATAGGTGGCATCGTGCCATCCCCCAGAGCGATCCGATCTGTCTGTTTGTAAAGACCGACATGTCGGATCGCGATCGCTGCCGCCGAGGTGCAGTACTGGGAAGATGGCGACATCACACCATCTTCCCTGAGTCTTCCGGGGGTGGTGCCGAGTGGTGCCACCTCCAACCCCGCCCCCCCACCAGCCGCATGTCGGAAGGGACAGGCAGCATGGAGAGACAGGAAGTGTGGAGGGACAGGTAGCGAGGGACAGTATGTGGAATGGTGGTGATCGGTGCTGTGCTACACAGCACCCGATCACCACCTTGTGTCACAGAATAGAGGTGGCATCCTGCCACCTCTCAGATCGATCCGATCAGTCGGTCAGTAGTGACCGACCGATCGGATCAATATAAAGTTTTAAATGTGTAAAGATGGCTGACAGCCATCTTACCTCGTGGGTACCCCCCCCCCTTCTTCATCCTCCTCCCCCCACTTCTTCTTCCCCCCCCCCCCACTTCTTCTTCCACCCCCCCCTCATCCCCCTCCCCTTCTTGATGACGAGGTGGCATGATGCCACCTTCCTGATTGATTTGATTGGTTAGTCTGTACTGACCAACCAATCAGATCTGTGGGGGAGATTCAAAGTACTGCACACTGATCTGCACGTTGCATTCTAGTCCTGAACAGCGTACAGATCAGTGTGTGATACCCGTCTGTGCTTTGTCTTGCTAGATATTGCTCCAGTTGGCACATTTGGTGGCATCTGTCACATTTCCGAGTGTTGCGAGTAATTGCTGAGCTATTGTCGCTGCTGCTGTTTGTCTTTTTTTTGCATACAGCAGTCGCAGCGTCCTGATCCCTGTCCCTATCCCTGTTCCAGACCCTTCCCTCACCTCCCTTTGTGTGTGTGGTGACTTTGAGCCTCTGTGCTCTTTTTTTGTCGCTTTTTTTCTTTTTTTGTCACTTTTGTAGCAGTTGCACCCCCTGTGTGCGTTCTGCAAACCGCCAGCCGCTGATCAGTGCCAAAGTTGACTGGTCAGTGCCTGTGCTCTTTTTTTTTTGGTGTGTGGATCCTGTGACCGCTGAGCAGTTGATTGTATCTCTGTTCATTTTTTGGTACAGGCGCAGTTTTTTTTTAAATTCTTTTGTCAGTTTTGTAGCAGTCGCATACCACTGTGTGCGTTCTGCAAACCATCAGCCGCTGATCAGTGCCAAAGTTAACTGGTCAGTGCCTGTGCTCTTTTTGTTGCGCAGTTTTTTTTTTGGTGTGTGGATCCTGTGACCGCTGAGCAGTTGATTGTATCTCTGTTCATTTTTTGGTACAGGCGCAGTTTTTTTTTAATTCTTTTGTCAGTTTTGTAGCAGTCGCATACCCCTGTGTGTGTTCTGCATCAGTGCCGAATAGTCTGTGCTCTTTTTTTGTGCAGATTTTTTTTCTTTTGTGTGCTGTGACAACTGAGCGCTGATCAGTGACATTTTGCTGATCAGCTTTGTGCTCATTTTTTTGTCATAGTATCTTTTTGTCTTTTTGGCATTGGAGGATAAAAGTTACTTTTTACTGTAGTAACTTTTTCTACTACAGTTGTTTTGAAAATACACAGGTCGTCTTTCTTTTTTTTTCTTTTTTTTTTTTTTATACTAGTGTTATTGGTTCCCATACACGTGTTGAATCACAACATACACACCCCCTTGAATAAAGTATTTACACGTGTTGAAGCACTACATTTACACACCCCCTCCCAATAAAAAATTTCCATTCATCCCAAAGAACTTTTTCAGCAGATGAGACATATGCCTTTCTTGCCTCCGATACTGATTCAGAAGGGGAGGATGTCACAATCCTCTATTTTTCATCCTCCTCTTCCTCCTCATCCGGTGATGAGGGGCCCTCCAGAAGCCGCCCCAGGGCATCGGTTGAAGTTGTTCCCCAGCCCCCAAGTGACCCTGAATGGATCCCACCCCCTGATAATTATGAGCCTCAAATTCGTGAATTTGTGGGAAGTTCAGGAATTAATTTTGAGACAGAAGGCTTCACAGAAATTGACTTTTTCAAAGTCTTTTTCTCTGAGGATCTTGTGGATTTGATGGTGGTACAAACAAATTTGTATGCCCAACAGTTTTTGGCACAAAACCCAACTTCATCATTTTCTAGGTGGACCCCTGTAGATGCAGTAGAAATGATGAAGTTTTGGGGTCTTGTGCTACATATGTGCATTGTCAAGAAACCAGAGATATGGCAGTATTGGAGTACTGATATTTTCTACAGTACTCCTATTTATCGCTCAGTAATGAATCGCACACGCTTTGAGGCAATTCTAAAATTTTTACATTACAATGACAATTCGCAGTGCCCACCTCAAAGCGACCCGTCATTTGACCGTCTATACAAAATTAGGCCAATCCTTGATCACTTTAACACCAAGTTTTTTGAGGCCTACACCCCTGAAAAATTCATTTGTGTAGACGAGTCACTTGTACATTTTAAAGGAAGACTACGGATACGCCAGTACCTGCCCAGCAAGAGGGCAAGGTATGGAATTAAAATGTACAAGCTGTGCGAGAGTACCACAGGGTACACCCACAGATTTAGGGTTTATGAGGGAAAAGATAAACAAATTATCCCCCCAGAATGCCCCCCTGTCCTAGGAGTTACTGGAAAGCTTGTCTGGGATCTGATACACCAGCTGCTGGATAAGGGTTACCACCTGTATGTGGATAACTTTTATACCAGCATTCCACTCTTCAAGTCCCTCATTTCCAGGGGTACTGTAGCATGCGGCACTGTACGAAGAAACCAGAGAGGCCTCCCTAGGACCCTGATAACCCAACCATTAAGAAAGGGAGACATCATGGCCCTCTGTTGTGAGAACTTGCTGTTGGTCAAATATAAGGACAAGAGGGATGTCCTTATTTTGACCACAATTCACAAAGACACCAGCACCCCCACTCATGTACGAGGTACCACTACCACTGCCCCCAAGCCAGACTGCATCCTGGCTTATAATAAGTACATGGGTGGGGTAGATCTTTCAGATCAGGTGCTGAAGCCGTACAGTGCTCTACGGAAAACAAAGATCTGGTACAAAAAGCTGGCCGTGCACATTGTACAGATGGCACTGTATAATTCCTATGTGCTATACGAATGTGCAGGTCATGTTGGATCATTTATTTGCTTTCAAGAGGCAGTGATCAAGGCCCTCTTATTTGGTCATCAAGAAGGACCCAGTACTTCTGATGTCCCCCGTATTGTACCAGGGCAACATTTCCCTGGCGAGGTACCCAAAACTGGAGGACGAGGAAGGACACAAAAAAGATGCAAAGTATGTTAAAAAATGGGGAAAAGAAAGGACACAATTTATCAATGTGACACCTGTCCTGAAAAACCTGGCCTCTGCATGAAAGAATGCTTTAGAATCTACCATTCACCTGCATTTCAGTTATAATTTCTTTACCCTGGTTAACACCTTCTTATACCCATCTGCCCTGGTACCTTCCACCACCAAAAACCCATCCTCACACTGTTTGTTCCCTTCCACGTCCTGCTGTGAGTCCCTACAGAAGTTTATATCCACATGTGGGGCATTTCCTTGTTCAAGAAAAATTGTTAAACAATTTCTGAGGAGCAATTTCTCTTTCTGCCCCTTGTGGATGTCAAAATTTTAAGGAAAAAGTGAAATTTTAATGGAAAAATATTCATTTTTTCATGTTTCAGCCCAAATTTTTGAACTCCTGTGGGGTCCAAATACTCATTATACACCTTGATAAAATCTCTGAAGGGTGTAGTTTCCAAATAGGGGTCTTTTAAGAGGGGTTTTTCACTGTAATAGTACTTCAAGAGTCACTGAAAACTATTTTGGTCCAAATTGCCTTCTAACAGTCAAACGGCGCTTCTTCCCTTCCACGTCCTGCTGTGTGTCCCTACAGAAGTTTATATCCACATATGGGGTATTTCCGTGTTCAGGAGAGATTGTTGAACAATTTCTGTGAAGCAATTTCTCATTTTGCCCCTTGTGGATGCCAAAAAACTGGGATAAAAATGAATTTTTGATGGAAAAATATTCATTTTTTCATATTTCAGCCCAAATTTTTGAGCTCCTGTGGGGTCCAAATACTCATTACACACCTTGATAAAATCTCTGAAGGGTGTAGTTTCCAAATAGGGGTCTTTTAGGAGGGGTTTTTCACTGTAATAGTACTTCAGGAGTCACTGAAAAGTATTTTGGACCAAACTGCCTTCAAAAAGCCACAGGGTGCTTCTTCCCTTCCACGTCCTGCAGTGTGTCCCTACAGAAGTTTATATCCACATGTGGGGTATTTCTGTGTTCAGGAGAAATTGTTGAACAATTTATGTGGAGCAATTTTTCCTTTTGCCCCTTGTGGATGCCAAAAAATTGGGGGAAAAAGTGAAATTTTGATGGAAAAATATTCATTTTTTCATGTTTCAGCCCAAATTTTTGAACTCCTGTGGGGTCCAAATACTCATTGTACACCTTAATAAAATCTCTGAAGGGTGTAGTTTTCAAAATGGGGTTCTTTGGGGTGATTTTCACTGTTATGGTACTTCAGGGGCTCTCTAAATGCATCATTGCCACTGAAAACTATTTTGGTCCAAACTGCCTTCAAAAAGCCACAGGGTGCTTCTTCCCTTCCACGTCCTGCTGTGTGTCCCTACAGAAGTTTATATCCACATGTGGGGTATTTCTGTGTTCAGGAGAAATTGTTGAACAATTTATGTGGAGCAATATCTCCTTTTGCCCCTTGTGGATGCCAAAAAATTGGGGAAAAAGTGAAATTTTGATGGAAAAATATTCATTTTTTCATGTTTCAGCCCAAATGTTTGAACTCCTGTGGGGTCCAAATACTCATTATACACCTTAATAAAATCTCTGAAGGGTGTAGTTTCCAAAATGGGGTAATTTTGGGGGGATTTGCACTGTAATGGTACTTCAGGGGCTCTCCAAATGTATCATGGTAACATAAAAGTATTCCAGCTAAATCTACTATGCAAAAAACCTGGTCGTGCTCCTTCCTTTCTATGCCCTGCTGTGTGCCAGTACAACAGTATACCACCACATATTGGGTGTAGGCATATTCAGAAGAAATTGGGTATTAATTTCTGTGGAGCATTTTGGTATTTTAACCACTGAGGATGTGTAGATTTTTTGAAAAATACATTCATTTAGCTATAAAAAAATAAAATTTGAAAATTGTACCTGATTTTGTTTTAACTCCTGTGAAACCATTAAAGGGTTAACAACTTTCATAAAAAATGTTTTACATTCTTTGAGGGGTACAGTTTCTAAAATGGGGTCATTAAAGGGGGTTTTCTCTCATTTAGGCCTCTCATCGTCACATCAAACTTATCTAGTCCTGTAAAACATAGATTTTGTCGATTTTCACAAAAATCTGAAAAATCACTTGTATAGTTATAAGCCTCCTATCTTCCAAAAAAAAGTATAATATGCTTAAAAAATCGAGCTAACGTAAAGAAGACTTTAGGTTAATGCTAGTTAGTAAGTTATTTGGGGGATATGACAATCTGCTTGAAAAGTAAAAATTTCCAAAGTTTGAAAATAGCATTTTTTTCAAAATTTTCACCAAATTTCCCTTTTTTTCATAACCAAACGCAAAAGTTAGCACCCAAATTTTTCAACTAACATAAAGTACAATGTGTCACGAAAAAACAGTCTCAAAATCAGCGGGTTATGTTAAAGCGTTCCGAAGTTATAGCCATTTATAATGACACAGGGCAGATTTGAAAAAAATGGGCCATGTCAGGAAGGTGAAAAGTGGCTTCAGCGTTAAGGGGTTAAACCACTAACCACCATAGTCGCAACAATATTTGAAATTTTGTTTTTCAACACTTCAGCGCCCCTTCAACATGATTTTAGCTATTATTAATGCTGGTGAAAAGTCATGCATGTAAAAAAAAAATGTAAAAAATGTCTTTTTGTAAATGACTGGGATAACTAGAAAGAAAAATATTGTGTTTGCTCCTCACAATTTTTTCTACATAGACTACTAACAGTTTTCTCATTTTAAAACCTGCTTCCTATTTTACATTTATCAATTCCACGTGGAAAAAATCTAAGCACTATAAATTTTCAAATATGTAAAACATTCAATGAGTTAATAGAATATTTTCAAGCCAGTTTGCACAAATCTAGACAAAAATCACTGTGATAAGTTATTTAAAAATCTGATGTTTAAAAAAAACCTCAAATTCTACAAATCTAGCATGATAAACTTAAAATTTTGTAAAAACAAAACCTAGCAGAAAGATAGAAAAAAATAAAATGTTAGATGAGAAACTAATGGTTACTGTTAAACTTTTTGTTTCACACCATAATTTAATCAAGAATAAAGTACAATCACTCTACATGTCTATTCAGACCAATCAAGCAATGTGTTTGGTTCTAAACAAAGGAGGAGCTACACACAATCTGCATTTGACCAGTAAAGAAAGGGAGGGGTTGTGCCATCTGCAATATAAGAGCCCACCATACACTTGTCTTCTTACTACTCTGTCACATTTTGTTCTTACATGGCAATGGTGATGGCATCTACTTCACAAACAACCATGGATCAGGTAAGTGAAAACATTCACTTTATTGTTACTCATTACATGTTTTACTCTGCTTCTTTCCTCCCAAGCCTAGATACATTTGGGTGGATTTCAAATAGTTTGAAGTTTTGCACTAATTTTAGCTGTTGTATTCTAATGTATACTACTATAGCCATTTCCATTCCTTACAGTCCCTTTTTTTAACTCCTTAGTATTGTTTTTTTTTCAATTCTTCAAATTACAGCTAAATTGTGATTTTAAAAAATGAATACGTCTAGTTTTTCCCCAGTTACATGTCCAGTAATATGTTTTTGTGAATAAATTTAAATGGCCTAATCAGGTCTTACAAATAGTATTTCTACTGATAAGCCAACATGAATGTTATACAAAATATCCATTCCATATTGCACTTTGAAATACACCTCTTGTGAATGAAGCCATTAAGGGTGTTGTTTGGCTATTCCAATTTAAGTAAGGGATCTGGACTATACTTACAATTTTCTCATCCAAATGCTCTTTTCTTTTTCCAGATTGCATGCAATGGGCCACAGTACCCATTAATTCTGCCAACTGATCCAAACCACTTCACGGACCGTAACATGACTGGGGAGGTGGCTGACGGGGAGAGGAGAAGTTCTAGGCAACCTTCAGACCCACAAAGAGAAGGGCGGTGGATCTGCACAACTGACCTTCTTCGAATGGGAGCAGGAAGGAGAAGGCCAAGACTTCTACCACCTAATATCAAGATGTACCTATTTATAACAGAAGATCTGGACATTCCAATGCACCCCAAAAAGCAATTCCTTCGCCGTTTCCTGAAGCAGACATAATTGTGTATTTTTTAAAATGTAAATATATGTATTTTACCGTGTTTGTATAAAGTTTATTATGATATATTTTTGTATTAAAATGGATTGTAAAACCTATCTTTTCTTGTGTTACTGGTTTTCAGTTAATTTAAAGTCTTTCTAACCTTGCCAATAGCATTGCATACATCAATATAATAATATGGTGTGTGTCATCTAGCTTTGGGAGGAGTGATGAGCTGTGGTGCTTTGTTTGGGTGATACTCTACGCAAATTTAAAATGGCATCATAAAAAAAAACTAAGCTTAAGTGAGCCGACAAATCAGAGAAACGTTGGCCGTGACAAACCACCCATTTAATATAACACATGCTCCATGCTACATAGATTTTAAGTAATAAAGCCCATAAAATGATAGTGTTCACAATTCAAGTATTTTTAAACAGTTGGCTTTTAGACTCAAGAGCCATTGCCTGCTATATTAGCAGTGCAAGATCCAAACATAAAGCTCACGAGGGGTATGATTTATAAACAAATATATCATTTTATTTAAAATATATACAATAATTTTGACTAATTTATCAAAAGCTATCTTAAAAAAAATAAATTACAGTCCCTGTCACCTAATTATTTTCATGGTCCTGATTCAAGCGTACCTTTAAGTTAATATATGAAAAAAAGAACAAGAAGAAATTCCAGGTGAATGTTTCTATTATCTTCTGCTTTATATAAAAAGGGCTATCATGTTTAAATTTATTTAACTCATAAAAATCTAAATACAGATAGTTTCATCCCTCAAAAGATTGCAGAGTCAGAGTTAGTTGACTGCAGTTTCTCTTCTCCTTAGTCATTGAGATGCTTATAGGTGAATTAACGTATCAATAAAAGTTGACACTACTCCAGACATCCTGTTTGTTTTTCTAGAAGATGAACAATACAGTGAAGTCCAGATTAAAATTTGTTCCCCTGTCAGTACGTAAAGTTGGGGGTCTGTAAAGAAAATTTCTCCCCAGGTGGCCTTTCCCAGGCGACACCCTAAACAATACAATCAACATCTTTCCATGGTGCTTTGTAGTGAATTTCAAATAATAATACAACTACCTATTCCATTGTCATGTAGACCGGTTTCTATGATTAAAATCATGTCTATTTGCGTATAAAGAGGCAAAGATTTGAAAATCAGGCACAGATTAGTGCTTACAATGGGTTCCTCTGGGTGATGGATGAAACTTCATGTTGTCTGCTAGAGGCATCTATTTCACATAAATATATCATAAAAGAAAGTTTAAAACCCCACTGAAAACTTGTATTGTGTCTTATAGGGGGGGAAATTCTTGGTAGCCCCAAAAATATAGTCAAAGTTCCTCTGAATCAAGTGGCAACAACATTCCATATCCATTACAAACATAACATATTCATAATTCATTATATTTATCATCAAACCTATCATAAAAGTGGCCACTGTTTTTACAACACCTATAAAATGTATTCATTCATTGGAATATTTTACTACTCTTGATGATTTTCTATCCCCTATCCACAGAATTGCAGAAAGGGTATGAGATTTGGCAGACCTCTGGTACCACAGTAATATCAAGAAAGGGTGGGGGTCCTGGGTTTAAATTGGTGTAGGGGAGGGGGGGCACTGACCTAGATTACCTATACCATAAATTCATATATGAAATCATGGCCAGTGTCCCCTACCCCCCCTCCAAGTTCTACATAAGTAAATGAATTGGCAGTGTGTGTTATGATCTAAATGGAAAGAAAGGCATAAGCCAGCAATCACATTTATTTAATCTATTAAATCACTAACCACCATAGTCGCAACAATATTTGAAATTTTTTTTTTCAACACTTCAGAGCCCCTTCAACATGATTTTAGCTATTATTAATGCTGGTGAAAAGTCATGCATGTAAAAAAAAAAAATGTAAAAAATGTCTTTTTGTAAATGACTGGGATAACTAGAAAGAAAAATATTGCGTTTGCTCCTCACAATTTTTTCTACACACAAAAAGCGAGAACCCACACCAATCTCACAGGACCGGAAAAAATAGCCCTTAAAGATCTAGACAAAAATGCCAATATCATCATCAGAGCGGCAGGGGGGATGGTAATCCAGAATTGGGCTGATTACCACAAAGAAGCACTAAACATCCTATCAGACCCAGATTATTATGAAATAATCACAACAGATCCCTTTCCCACTATCAACAAAGACTTTACTAATCTAATAAAAACCGCATACCAAAAGGGTTTTTTGAATAAGAAAGAAAAGAAATATGTTTCCATTGCACAACCAAATAGACCATGCTTCTACCACCTTCCGAAAATACACAAGAACCCTACTGTACCCCCCGGTCGCCCCATAGTGTCCAATGTCCAAAGCCTCACAAGTTATCTATCACACTATATAGATTTATTTCTCCAACCTTCCGTAATCAACCTGCCCAGCTTTATTAAAGACTCAGGGGATCTTATTCAAAAACTACAGAAATTAACATGGCATAATAATTACTGGTTTGTCACCATGGATGTCACAGCCTTATATAGTAATATTGATCATTTTATTGGATTGACATGTGTAGAATTAACCCTGGAAAAGGACACATGCATAAAAGAAGAACAGAGAAGATTCCTATTAGAATGTCTACAGTTCATACTTCAAAATAATTATTTTGAATATGGTGACTCAGTCTACCATCAGACCAAAGGTACTGCTATGGGGACCAGAGTGGCCCCCTCATATGCAAATATCTTTATAAAGGAGACAAAAGAACCCTGGAAAACTACTTCGATGAAATTAACAAAAATGAATGGGGTATAAAACTTACCCTCAATGTCCAAAAAGAGGAAATTGAATTTCTAGACTTGATCATTAAACATAACGAAAACAAACTCATCACTGAAACTTATTTTAAAACGGTAGACACTAATAGCTACCTTAATTTTAAAAGCAATCACCACAAGAAATGGTTAAATAATATACCTTATAGCCAATTTCTAAGAATAAGGAAAAATTGCTCTAAGGATACCACTTTTAAGAAACAGGCAGAAATTATAAAAATGAGATTCATCGAAAAAGGTTATCCGAAAGAACTAATAAAGGACGCCCTAAACCGAGCCAGTCAATATTCACAAGCAGAATGCCTAAAACCTCTTGGAAAAGACAAAAAGAATGAAAACAGTAAGAAGAAAAATAGTGACTCAGCGATCCGTTTTATCACAACATATACTAAAAATCACAAAGAGATAGAAGCAGTTTTTAAAAAACATTGGCATATTTTACACAATGATCCATATCTACAAAAGAGTATCTCGGAGAAACCAATATTTACATACAGGAGAGCCATAACATTAAAGCAAAAACTGGCTCCCAGTATACCAAAACAATTGAAAAAACAAACCTCTACGGACGATACAGTGAAAAAAGTCATGAAATGCAATAGTAAGAACTGCCAATGTTGTAAGGTCATTAATCACGGCACTTCCACGTTCGGCTCCAGCAATTCTGAAGAAAAATTCCACATCAAAACTAGTATGACTTGCCAATCCCGCTATGTAATTTACTTAATTGAGTGCCAGTGTGGATTACAGTATGTGGGAAGAACCATTCAACCCCTTCATTGCCATCTTAATCAACACAGGTTTAATATCCAACACAAAAATAATAAGCATAGCCTATCTAGACATATGGAAATCCAACATAAAGATGACATTAAATACAACATCACCCCAATTGATCACATCAATAAAGAAACTTCAAATAGATTTGAAGTTCTGAAACGCAAGGAAATCTACTGGATATTTAAACTAAAGACACTAAAGCCACTAGGCTTAAATGAGGTTTCCGAAACTATCTTGACATAAAAACACCCATACATCCACTAAAGCAAAGGTTATACTTACCTGCTAAATTAAGTAACTCATTCATAAGCTCCGAATAAAAATTCCACCTCCAAATCATGGGGCTGACATCAATACTCACTGATCCGCTGCACACAACAGTATTTTGGCCACTTTAGGCTTCCGTAGATGTAGTTCCAAGATCATTCAGCGTCCATTTTAGTAGTTTTTCAACATCAGCCATCGGAGTACAAACGAAACATTTTGACACATTTCCAAAAACCTCTACGCTAGCAGCATAATCTCTATAATATAGTAGAAGGTATTCAATTTTACTTATTTTACTTCATTATACTTGATTATTTTATTATTGTGTGTGTATACATATTCAGGATTAACTATCTTGTATTGCTCATTTTAATTGTCTCATTTGTTTACATATTGATTAGATCTGTCTGATCAATTTTCGAGTAGATCTGTCATCCACTAACTATCCTGCATGACGCTTCCCGGTCTCGTTACCGGGAACGCGCCAAAAAAGTTATGTATATATAGAACTCCCGACATGTACATATCCAATGCAACTGAAGAAGGGTCCAATCCGGACCCGAAACGCGTCTTGCTTTTTAATATAACTGAGATATTTTAAGTTTTATACTGGATAAAATAAAATCTCCTTTTATTGGAACGATCTTGCGCCGGGGTTTTTCCTCCAAGACTGACCAGGAGTCAAAAGGGCCTCGAACAAGAGAGACCATCCCGCACTATTTCTACGATCGGCATCCTGACCGAAGTGACTCCTGCATCCAGTTCCATATCTACATCCAAAACGTGACATATGAGTTGTGCCATTAGAGCAACACTAAAAGGTGAGTGCACATCTAGCATTTACACCTACTTACGAATAATCGAGAAATCCTACACATCGAGCGCCCCCGCTCTCTCTCTCTTTCTTTTGTGTCCTTAAAAAATATATAAATATTTCTTTTTGTAAATGACTGAGATAACTTCAAAGAAAAATATTGTGTTTGCTCCTTACAATTTCTTGTATATAGATTACTTACAGCTCTCTCTTTTTAAAAGCTGCTTTCTATTTTACATCTATCTATTCCACAGGAAAAAAAAAAATCTAAAGCACTGTACATTTTCAAATATGTAAAACATTCAATAAGTTGCTAGAATGTTTTCAAGACAGTTTGCACCAATCTAGACAAAAATCACTTTGATAAGTTATTTAAAATGTATGTTCAAAAAAACTCAAATTCTACAAATCTAGCAGAAGACACAAAATATTTTATTAAAAAAACAAAACAAAACTTAGCAGAAAGATAGAAAAAATTAAAAATGTTAGATGAGAAACTAATGGATACTCTTAAACCTTTTGCTTTCACACCATAATTTAATCAAGAAAAAGTACTATCATTCTACATGTCCATATAGACCAATCAAGCAATGTCTTTGGTTCCAAACAAAGGAGGAGCTACACACAATCTGCATTTGACCAGTAAAGAAAGGGAGGGGGTGTGTCATCTACCATATAAGAGCCCACAATATCTTTGTCTTCTTACTACTCTATCACATCTTACATCTTACATGGAAATGGTGATGGCATCTTCTTCAGAAACTACTATGGATCAGGTAAGTGAAAAGATTCACTTTATTGCTACTCATTACATGTTTTACTCTGCTTCTTTCCTCACAAGCCTGGATACATTTGGGTATATTTCAAATAGTTTGAAGTTTTGCATTTTGGCTGTTATATTCCAATGTATACCACTATAGCCATTTCCATTCCTTACAGTCCTTTTATCACTCCTTAGTATTGTTTTTTTTCAAGTCCTCAAATTACAGCTAAATTGTGATTAAAAAAAAAAAAATATGAATGAGTCTAGTTTAACCCCAGTTACATGTCCAGTAATAGGTTTTTATTTGTGAATAAATTAAAATTGCCTAATAAGGTCTTACAGATACTATTTCTACTGATAAACCAATATGAATGTTATCCAAAATATCCATTCCATATTGCACTTTGAAATACACCTCTTGTGAATGAAGCCATCAACAGGGTTGTCTAACTATTAAAATGAAAGTAAGGGATCTGAACTATACGTACAATTTTCTCATCCAAATGTGCTTTTCTTTTTCCAGATTGCATGCAGTGGGCCACAATACCCATTAATTTTGCCGACTGATCCAAACCATTTAACGGACCGTAATGTGACTGAGGAGGCGGCTGATGGGGAGCGGAGAAGTTCTGGACAACCTTCAGACCCACAAAGAGAAGGCAGGTGGATCTGTACAACTGACCTTCTTCGAGTGGGAGCAGGGAGGAGAAGGCCAAGACTTCTGCCACCTCATATCAGGATGTACGTATTTATTACCAAAGATCTGGACATTCCGATGCACCCCAAAAAGAGATTCCTCCACCGTTATCTGAAGCAGACATGATTCTCTATAGATTTTTCAATGTAAATATATGTATTTTTATGTATTATTGTATAGTTTTTTTATGGTATTTTTTTGCATTAAAATGGATTGAAAAACATAGCTTTTCTTGTGTTACTGGTTTTAAGTTAATTTAAAGTCTTTCTAACCTTGCCAACAGCATTGCATACATCAATATAATACAGTGTGTGTCATCTAGCTAAGGGAGGAGTCATGAGCTGTGGTGCTTGGTTTGGGTGATACTCTAGACAAATTTCAAAGAGTATCATAAAAAAGGAAGCTTAAGTGAGCCAACAAATCAAGGAATCGTTCGCCATGACAAGTGACAAACCAACCATTTAATGTAACACATATACTGCTTCTAGCTCCATGCTATATGGATTAAACCTATAAAGTAAGTAATAAAGCCCATAAAATGATAATGTTCACAATGCAAGTACTTCTAAACCGTTGGCTTTTAGACCCAAGAGCCGACGCCAGCTAGATTGCCTGCGATCAGGTGAAAGATCCAGTAAAAATAGAGATTTTAAAAGAAGGAAAAGAAAGTAAACATACATAATGTGTGGAAAATGCAAACATAAAGCTCATGAGGGGTGGGATTTATAAACAAATATACCATTTCATTTAAACTATACCGAATAAAATTGACCAATTTATCAAAAGTTATCTTAAAAAAATGAATTGCTGTTCCTGTCACCTAATTATTTCCATGGTCCTGATTCAAGTGTACCTTTAAGTTAATATAGGAAAAAAGGAACAAAAAACCCCAGATAAATGTTTCTATTATCTTTTCCCTTATACATAAATGGTTGCCATGTTTAAATTTACTTTAAATTATAAAAATCAAAATCACAGATAGTTTCATCCCTCAAAAGATTGCAGAATTACAGTTAGTTGACTGCAGTTTCTCTTCTCTTTAGTTATTGGGATGCTAATAGGCAAATTAACTAATCAATAAAAGTTGACACTGCTCCAGACATCCTGTTTGTTTTTCTAGAAGATGAACAATACCGTGAAGTCCAGATTAAAATAGGTTTCTCTGCCAGTATGTTAACTTGGGGGTCTGTAATGAAAAGTTCCCACCAGGTGGCCTTTTCCAGGCGACACCCTAAACAATACAATCAACATCTTTCCCAGGTGATTTGTAGTGAATTCCAAATGTGACCCAAGCACATTTCAAAGAATAAGCCAACTACCTATTTGACCGGAGTGTAGACAGTTTTTTTATGATTACAATCTTGTCTATTTGCTTATACAGAGGCAAAGATTTGCCAATCAGGTACAGATTGGTGCTCACAATGGGTCCCTCTGGGTGATGGATGAAACTACATGGTGTCTGCTAGAGGCATTTATTTCATATAAATAAATGTATTTTAGAAAATAGGTAAAACCCCATTGAAAACTTGCATTGTGTCTTATAGGGGGAACGGGGAATTCTTGGTAGCCCCAAAAAGATAGTCATATAGTTCCTCTAAATCAACTGGCAACAATGTTCCATATCCATTACACATTTAACATATTTATAATTCATTATATTTATTGTTGACCCTTTCATAATAGTGGCCACTGTTTTTAAAGCACTTATTAAATGTAGCCATTCATTGCAATATTTTACTACTCTTGAAGCTTTTCTATCCCCTATCCACAGGAAAGCAGAAAGGGTCTGAGATTTGGTAGACCTCAGTTACCACGGTAACAATAAGAAAGTGAGGGGGTCCTGGGTTTAAATTGGGGTAGAGGAGGGGGGCACTGACCTTGATTACCTATACCATAAGTTGATATATGAAATCAAGTCCAGAGTCCCCAACCCCCCTCCCAGTTCTACATAAGTAAATGAATTGGCAGTGTATATGTAATATGTAAGTGGAAAGATTGGCATAAACCACTGATCACAGTCATTTAACCCCTTAGCTTCAAATATGGATGAAATTATCATGAATATTGATTTAAGTTTTTCAACACTTTAGCTCTTCTTCAACACGATTTGTGCTATTATTAATACTGGTGAAAAAGTCATGCACATCATTTAAAAAATATATAAATATTTCTTTTTGTAAATGACTGAGATAACTTCAAAGAAAAATATTGTGTTTGCTCCTTACAATTTCTTGTATATAGATTACTTACAGCTCTCTCTCTTTTTAAAAGCTGCTTTCTATTTTACATCTATCTATTCCACAGGAAAAAAAAAATCTAAAGCACTGTACATTTTCAAATATGTAAAACATTCAATAAGTTGCTAGAATGTTTTCAAGACAGTTTGCACCAATCTAGACAAAAATCACTTTGATAAGTTATTTAAAATGTATGTTCAAAAAAACTCAAATTCTACAAATCTAGCAGAAGACACAAAATATTTTATTAAAAAAACAAAACAAAACTTAGCAGAAAGATAGAAAAAATTAAAAATGTTAGATGAGAAACTAATGGATACTCTTAAACCTTTTGCTTTCACACCATAATTTAATCAAGAAAAAGTACTATCATTCTACATGTCCATATAGACCAATCAAGCAATGTCTTTGGTTCCAAACAAAGGAGGAGCTACACACAATCTGCATTTGACCAGTAAAGAAAGGGAGGGGGTGTGTCATCTACCATATAAGAGCCCACAATATCTTTGTCTTCTTACTACTCTATCACATCTTACATCTTACATGGAAATGGTGATGGCATCTTCTTCAGAAACTACTATGGATCAGGTAAGTGAAAAGATTCACTTTATTGCTACTCATTACATGTTTTACTCTGCTTCTTTCCTCACAAGCCTGGATACATTTGGGTATATTTCAAATAGTTTGAAGTTTTGCATTTTGGCTGTTATATTCCAATGTATACCACTATAGCCATTTCCATTCCTTACAGTCCTTTTATCACTCCTTAGTATTGTTTTTTTTCAAGTCCTCAAATTACAGCTAAATTGTGATTAAAAAAAAAAAAATATGAATGAGTCTAGTTTAACCCCAGTTACATGTCCAGTAATAGGTTTTTATTTGTGAATAAATTAAAATTGCCTAATAAGGTCTTACAGATACTATTTCTACTGATAAACCAATATGAATGTTATCCAAAATATCCATTCCATATTGCACTTTGAAATACACCTCTTGTGAATGAAGCCATCAACAGGGTTGTCTAACTATTAAAATGAAAGTAAGGGATCTGAACTATACGTACAATTTTCTCATCCAAATGTGCTTTTCTTTTTCCAGATTGCATGCAGTGGGCCACAATACCCATTAATTTTGCCGACTGATCCAAACCATTTAACGGACCGTAATGTGACTGAGGAGGCGGCTGATGGGGAGCGGAGAAGTTCTGGACAACCTTCAGACCCACAAAGAGAAGGCAGGTGGATCTGTACAACTGACCTTCTTCGAGTGGGAGCAGGGAGGAGAAGGCCAAGACTTCTGCCACCTCATATCAGGATGTACGTATTTATTACCAAAGATCTGGACATTCCGATGCACCCCAAAAAGAGATTCCTCCACCGTTATCTGAAGCAGACATGATTCTCTATAGATTTTTCAATGTAAATATATGTATTTTTATGTATTATTGTATAGTTTTTTTATGGTATTTTTTTGCATTAAAATGGATTGAAAAACATAGCTTTTCTTGTGTTACTGGTTTTAAGTTAATTTAAAGTCTTTCTAACCTTGCCAACAGCATTGCATACATCAATATAATACAGTGTGTGTCATCTAGCTAAGGGAGGAGTCATGAGCTGTGGTGCTTGGTTTGGGTGATACTCTAGACAAATTTCAAAGAGTATCATAAAAAAGGAAGCTTAAGTGAGCCAACAAATCAAGGAATCGTTCGCCATGACAAGTGACAAACCAACCATTTAATGTAACACATATACTGCTTCTAGCTCCATGCTATATGGATTAAACCTATAAAGTAAGTAATAAAGCCCATAAAATGATAATGTTCACAATGCAAGTACTTCTAAACCGTTGGCTTTTAGACCCAAGAGCCGACGCCAGCTAGATTGCCTGCGATCAGGTGAAAGATCCAGTAAAAATAGAGATTTTAAAAGAAGGAAAAGAAAGTAAACATACATAATGTGTGGAAAATGCAAACATAAAGCTCATGAGGGGTGGGATTTATAAACAAATATACCATTTCATTTAAACTATACCGAATAAAATTGACCAATTTATCAAAAGTTATCTTAAAAAAATGAATTGCTGTTCCTGTCACCTAATTATTTCCATGGTCCTGATTCAAGTGTACCTTTAAGTTAATATAGGAAAAAAGGAACAAAAAACCCCAGATAAATGTTTCTATTATCTTTTCCCTTATACATAAATGGTTGCCATGTTTAAATTTACTTTAAATTATAAAAATCAAAATCACAGATAGTTTCATCCCTCAAAAGATTGCAGAATTACAGTTAGTTGACTGCAGTTTCTCTTCTCTTTAGTTATTGGGATGCTAATAGGCAAATTAACTAATCAATAAAAGTTGACACTGCTCCAGACATCCTGTTTGTTTTTCTAGAAGATGAACAATACCGTGAAGTCCAGATTAAAATAGGTTTCTCTGCCAGTATGTTAACTTGGGGGTCTGTAATGAAAAGTTCCCACCAGGTGGCCTTTTCCAGGCGACACCCTAAACAATACAATCAACATCTTTCCCAGGTGATTTGTAGTGAATTCCAAATGTGACCCAAGCACATTTCAAAGAATAAGCCAACTACCTATTTGACCGGAGTGTAGACAGTTTTTTTATGATTACAATCTTGTCTATTTGCTTATACAGAGGCAAAGATTTGCCAATCAGGTACAGATTGGTGCTCACAATGGGTCCCTCTGGGTGATGGATGAAACTACATGGTGTCTGCTAGAGGCATTTATTTCATATAAATAAATGTATTTTAGAAAATAGGTAAAACCCCATTGAAAACTTGCATTGTGTCTTATAGGGGGAACGGGGAATTCTTGGTAGCCCCAAAAAGATAGTCATATAGTTCCTCTAAATCAACTGGCAACAATGTTCCATATCCATTACACATTTAACATATTTATAATTCATTATATTTATTGTTGACCCTTTCATAATAGTGGCCACTGTTTTTAAAGCACTTATTAAATGTAGCCATTCATTGCAATATTTTACTACTCTTGAAGCTTTTCTATCCCCTATCCACAGGAAAGCAGAAAGGGTCTGAGATTTGGTAGACCTCAGTTACCACGGTAACAATAAGAAAGTGAGGGGGTCCTGGGTTTAAATTGGGGTAGAGGAGGGGGGCACTGACCTTGATTACCTATACCATAAGTTGATATATGAAATCAAGTCCAGAGTCCCCAACCCCCCTCCCAGTTCTACATAAGTAAATGAATTGGCAGTGTATATGTAATATGTAAGTGGAAAGATTGGCATAAACCACTGATCACAGTCATTTAACCCCTTAGCTTCAAATATGGATGAAATTATCATGAATATTGATTTAAGTTTTTCAACACTTTAGCTCTTCTTCAACACGATTTGTGCTATTATTAATACTGGTGAAAAAGTCATGCACATCATTTAAAAAATATATAAATATTTCTTTTTGTAAATGACTGAGATAACTTCAAAGAAAAATATTGTGTTTGCTCCTTACAATTTCTTGTATATAGATTACTTACAGCTCTCTCTCTTTTTAAAAGCTGCTTTCTATTTTACATCTATCTATTCCACAGGAAAAAAAAAATCTAAAGCACTGTACATTTTCAAATATGTAAAACATTCAATAAGTTGCTAGAATGTTTTCAAGACAGTTTGCACCAATCTAGACAAAAATCACTTTGATAAGTTATTTAAAATGTATGTTCAAAAAAACTCAAATTCTACAAATCTAGCAGAAGACACAAAATATTTTATTAAAAAAACAAAACAAAACTTAGCAGAAAGATAGAAAAAATTAAAAATGTTAGATGAGAAACTAATGGATACTCTTAAACCTTTTGCTTTCACACCATAATTTAATCAAGAAAAAGTACTATCATTCTACATGTCCATATAGACCAATCAAGCAATGTCTTTGGTTCCAAACAAAGGAGGAGCTACACACAATCTGCATTTGACCAGTAAAGAAAGGGAGGGGGTGTGTCATCTACCATATAAGAGCCCACAATATCTTTGTCTTCTTACTACTCTATCACATCTTACATCTTACATGGAAATGGTGATGGCATCTTCTTCAGAAACTACTATGGATCAGGTAAGTGAAAAGATTCACTTTATTGCTACTCATTACATGTTTTACTCTGCTTCTTTCCTCACAAGCCTGGATACATTTGGGTATATTTCAAATAGTTTGAAGTTTTGCATTTTGGCTGTTATATTCCAATGTATACCACTATAGCCATTTCCATTCCTTACAGTCCTTTTATCACTCCTTAGTATTGTTTTTTTTAAATTCCTCAAATTAGAGCTAAATTGTGATTAAAAAAAAAAAATATGAATGAGTCTAGTTTAACCCCAGTTACATGTCCAGTAATAGGTTTTTATTTGTGAATAAATTAAAATTGCCTAATAAGGTCTTACAGATACTATTTCTACTGATAAACCAATATGAATGTTATCCAAAATATCCATTCCATATTGCACTTTGAAATACACCTCTTGTGAATGAAGCCATCAACAGGGTTGTCTAACTATTAAAATGAAAGTAAGGGATCTGAACTATACGTACAATTTTCTCATCCAAATGCGCTTTTCTTTTTCCAGATTGCATGCAGTGGGCCACAATACCCATTAATTTTGCCGACTGATCCAAACCATTTAACGGACCGTAATGTGACTGAGGAGGCGGCTGATGGGGAGCGGAGAAGTTCTGGACAACCTTCAGACCCACAAAGAGAAGGCAGGTGGATCTGTACAACTGACCTTCTTCGAGTGGGAGCAGGGAGGAGAAGGCCAAGACTTCTGCCACCTCATATCAGGATGTACGTATTTATTACCAAAGATCTGGACATTCCGATGCACCCCAAAAAGAGATTCCTCCACCGTTATCTGAAGCAGACATGATTCTCTATAGATTTTTCAATGTAAATATATGTATTTTTATGTATTATTGTATAGTTTTTTTATGGTATTTTTTTGCATTAAAATGGATTGAAAAACATAGCTTTTCTTGTGTTACTGGTTTTAAGTTAATTTAAAGTCTTTCTAACCTTGCCAACAGCATTGCATACATCAATATAATACAGTGTGTGTCATCTAGCTAAGGGAGGAGTCATGAGCTGTGGTGCTTGGTTTGGGTGATACTCTAGACAAATTTCAAAGAGTATCATAAAAAAGGAAGCTTAAGTGAGCCAACAAATCAAGGAATCGTTGGCCATGACAAGTGACAAACCAACCATTTAATGTAACACATATACTGCTTCTAGCTCCATGCTATATGGATTAAACCTATAAAGTAAGTAATAAAGCCCATAAAATGATAATGTTCACAATGCAAGTACTTCTAAACCGTTGGCTTTTAGACCCAAGAGCCGACGCCAGCTAGATTGCCTGCGATCAGGTGAAAGATCCAGTAAAAATAGAGATTTTAAAAGAAGGAAAAGAAAGTAAACATACATAATGTGTGGAAAATGCAAACATAAAGCTCATGAGGGGTGGGATTTATAAACAAATATACCATTTCATTTAAACTATACCGAATAAAATTGACCAATTTATCAAAAGTTATCTTAAAAAAATGAATTGCTGTTCCTGTCACCTAATTATTTTCATGGTCCTGATTCAAGTGTACCTTTAAGTTAATATAGGAAAAAAGGAACAAAAAACCCCAGATAAATGTTTCTATTATCTTTTCCCTTATACATAAATGGTTGCCATGTTTAAATTTACTTTAAATTATAAAAATCAAAATCACAGATAGTTTCATCCCTCAAAAGATTGCAGAATTACAGTTAGTTGACTGCAGTTTCTCTTCTCTTTAGTTATTGGGATGCTAATAGGCAAATTAACTAATCAATAAAAGTTGACACTGCTCCAGACATCCTGTTTGTTTTTCTAGAAGATGAACAATACCGTGAAGTCCAGATTAAAATAGGTTTCTCTGGCAGTATGTTAACTTGGGGGTCTGTAAAGAAAAGTTCCCACCAGGTGGCCTTTTCCAGGCGACACCCTAAACAATACAATCAACATCTTTCCCAGGTGATTTGTAGTGAATTCCAAATGTGACCCAAGCACATTTCAAAGAATAAGCCAACTACCTATTTGACCGGAGTGTAGACAGTTTTTTTATGATTACAATCTTGTCTATTTGCTTATACAGAGGCAAAGATTTGCCAATCAGGTACAGATTGGTGCTCACAATGGGTCCCTCTGGGTGATGGATGAAACTACATGGTGTCTGCTAGAGGCATTTATTTCATATAAATAAATGTATTTTAGAAAATAGGTAAAACCCCATTGAAAACTTGCATTGTGTCTTATAGGGGGAACGGGGAATTCTTGGTAGCCCCAAAAAGATAGTCATATAGTTCCTCTAAATCAACTGGCAACAATGTTCCATATCCATTACACATTTAACATATTTATAATTCATTATATTTATTGTTGACCCTTTCATAATAGTGGCCACTGTTTTTAAAGCACTTATTAAATGTAGCCATTCATTGCAATATTTTACTACTCTTGAAGCTTTTCTATCCCCTATCCACAGGAAAGCAGAAAGGGTCTGAGATTTGGTAGACCTCAGTTACCACGGTAACAATAAGAAAGTGAGGGGGTCCTGGGTTTAAATTGGGGTAGAGGAGGGGGGCACTGACCTTGATTACCTATACCATAAGTTGATATATGAAATCAAGTCCAGAGTCCCCAACCCCCCTCCCAGTTCTACATAAGTAAATGAATTGGCAGTGTATATGTAATATGTAAGTGGAAAGATTGGCATAAACCACTGATCACAGTCATTTAACCCCTTAGCTTCAAATATGGATGAAATTATCATGAATATTGATTTAAGTTTTTCAACACTTTAGCTCTTCTTCAACACGATTTGTGCTATTATTAATACTGGTTAAAAAGTCATGCACATCATTTAAAAAATATATAAATATTTCTTTTTGTAAATGACTGAGATAACTTCAAAGAAAAATATTGTGTTTGCTCCTTACAATTTCTTGTATATAGATTACTTACAGCTCTCTCTCTTTTTAAAAGCTGCTTTCTATTTTACATCTATCTATTCCACAGGAAAAAAAAAAATCTAAAGCACTGTACATTTTCAAATATGTAAAACATTCAATAAGTTGCTAGAATGTTTTCAAGACAGTTTGCACCAATCTAGACAAAAATCACTTTGATAAGTTATTTAAAATGTATGTTCAAAAAAACTCAAATTCTACAAATCTAGCAGAAGACACAAAATATTTTATTAAAAAAACAAAACAAAACTTAGCAGAAAGATAGAAAAAATTAAAAATGTTAGATGAGAAACTAATGGATACTCTTAAACCTTTTGCTTTCACACCATAATTTAATCAAGAAAAAGTACTATCATTCTACATGTCCATATAGACCAATCAAGCAATGTCTTTGGTTCCAAACAAAGGAGGAGCTACACACAATCTGCATTTGACCAGTAAAGAAAGGGAGGGGGTGTGTCATCTACCATATAAGAGCCCACAATATCTTTGTCTTCTTACTACTCTATCACATCTTACATCTTACATGGAAATGGTGATGGCATCTTCTTCAGAAACTACTATGGATCAGGTAAGTGAAAAGATTCACTTTATTGCTACTCATTACATGTTTTACTCTGCTTCTTTCCTCACAAGCCTGGATACATTTGGGTATATTTCAAATAGTTTGAAGTTTTGCATTTTGGCTGTTATATTCCAATGTATACCACTATAGCCATTTCCATTCCTTACAGTCCTTTTATCACTCCTTAGTATTGTTTTTTTTCAATTCCTCAAATTACAGCTAAATTGTGATTAAAAAAAAAATGAATGAGTCTAGTTTAACCCCAGTTACATGTCCAGTAATAGGTTTTTATTTGTGAATAAATTAAAATTGCCTAATAAGGTCTTATAGATACTATTTCTACTGATAAACCAACATGAATGTTATCCAAAATATCCATTCCATATTGCACTTTGAAATACACCTCTTGTGAATGAAGCCATCAACAGGGTTGTCTAACTATTAAAATGAAAGTAAGGGATCTGAACTATACGTACAATTTTCTCATCCAAATGCGCTTTTCTTTTTCCAGATTGCATGCAATGGGCCACAGTACCCATTAATTCTGCCAACTGATCCAAACCACTTAACAGACCGTAACATGACTGAGGAGGTGGCTGACGGGGAGAGGAGAAGTTCTAGGCAACCTTCAGACCCACAAAGAGAAGGGCGGTGGATCTGCACAACTGACCTTCTTCGAATGGGAGCAGGAAGGAGAAGGCCAAGACTTCTACCACCTAATATCAAGATGTACCTATTTATAACAGAAGATCTGGACATTCCAATGCACCCCAAAAAGCAATTCCTTCGCCGTTTCCTGAAGCAGACATAATTGTGTATTTTTTAAAATGTAAATATATGTATTTTAACGTGTTGGTATAAAGTTTATTATGATATATTTTTGTATTAAAATGGATTGTAAAACCTATCTTTTCTTGTGTTACTGGTTTTCAGTTAATTTAAAGTCTTTCTAACCTTGCCAACAGCATTGCATACATCAATATAATAATATGGTGTGTGCAGGGCCAGACTAAGGGTCCCAGTGGTATGGAGCACCTCATTTAGGATGGGGCCCCCCAGCTCGTTAGCCAATGCGGGGCCCCCTCCCACAACAATATAAGTAAAAAGATATCACATAGTTACAGTTCCAAAGCTCTAGAGATATTAGAAACAATGGTATCTTTAGTTTTAGATAAATTCCTACCTTTACTAAACCATTTCCAATTTTGGTCCATGACAAACTAAAAAATATGCCCGCCATATTATTACCGAATAATGATACCACAATACTGTTACCAAATAAAAGTACCATAAGACCAAAATTCCAAACAATAGCGCTACTATTTGCAAAGGATACCTCGAAACTGACCCACAGGATTACCACAACATGACCGGTATTACCAATAATTTACCAACTATAAACTCCATTTACTGATGATCTTTACCGCCATATTGTTATAATACAAACACCACCGAGCACAGGGCAATAACACTAGTGACACCTCTGTACAAGCCCAAATAATAACATCACATCCTGATTATCACCACTACATAATGACTGGATAATACTGCAATACTACATAATAACCTACACACGCAGACCAGTATCTACCAGCATATAGTAGTAGTATCCCTCACACCACAACTGACCACACTGTGCCCCCACATATATCATATATATCCCTCACACCACAACTGACCACACTGTGCCCCCACATATATCATATATATCCCTCACACCACAACTGACCACACTGTGCCCCCACATATATCATATATATCCCTCACACCACAACTGACCACACTGTGCCCCCACATATATCATATATACCCCTCACACCACAACTGACCACACTGCGCCCCCACATATATCATATATAACCCTCACACCACAACTGACCACACTGTGCCCCCACATATATCATATATACCACTCACACCACAACTGACCACACTGTGCCCCCACATATATCATATGTACCCCTCACACCACAACTGACCACACTGTGCCCCACATATACCATATATACCCCTCACACCACAACTGACCACACTGTGCCCCACATATATCATATATACCCCTCACACCACAACTGTCCACACTGTACCCCCACATATGTCATATATACCCCTCACATCACAACTGACCACACTGTGCCCCCACATATATCATATATACCCTCACACCACAACTGACTACACTGTACCCCCACATATATCATATATATTCCTCACACCACAATTGACCACACTGTACCCCCACATATGTCATATATACCGCTCACACCACAACTGATCACACTGTGCCCCCACATATATCATATATACCCCTCACACCATAACTGACCACACTGTGCCCCCACATATATCATATATACTCCTCACACCACAACTGTCCACACTGTACCCCCACATATATCATATATATTCCTCACACCACAATTGACCACACTGTAAGCCCACATATGTCATATATACCGCTCACACCACAACTGATCACACTGTGCCCCCACATATATCATATATACCCCTCACACCATAACTGACCACACTGTGCCCCCACATATATCATATATACTCCTCACACCACAACTGTCCACACTGTACCCCCACATATATCATATATATTCCTCACACCACAATTGACCACACTGTACCCCCACATATGTCATATATACCGCTCACACCACAACTGATCACACTGTGCCCCCACATATATCATATATACCCCTCACACCATAACTGACCACACTGTGCCCCCACATATATCATATATACCACTCACACCACAATTGACCACACTGTGCCCCCACATATATCATATGTACCCCTCACACCACAACTGACCACACTGTGCCCCCACATATGTCATATATACCCCTCACATCACAACTGACCACACTGTGCCCCCACATATATCATATATACCCCTCATACCACAACTGACCACACTGTGCCCCCACATATATCATATATACCCCTCACACCACAACTGTCCACACTGTACCCCCACATATATCATATATATTCCTCACACCACAATTGACCACACTGTACCCCCACATATGTCATATATACCGCTCACACCACAACTGATCACACTGTGCCCCCACATATATCATATATACCCCTCACACCATAACTGACCACACTGTGCCCCCACATATATCATATATACTCCTCACACCACAACTGTCCACACTGTACCCCCACATATATCATATATATTCCTCACACCACAATTGACCACACTGTACCCCCACATATGTCATATATACCGCTCACACCACAACTGATCACACTGTGCCCCCACATATATCATATATACCCCTCACACCATAACTGACCACACTGTGCCCCCACATATATCATATATACCACTCACACCACAACTGACCACACTGTGCCCCCACATATATCATATGTACCCCTCACACCACAACTGACCACACTGTGCCCCCACATATGTCATATATACCCCTCACATCACAACTGACCACACTGTGCCCCCACATATATCATATATACCCCTCATACCACAACTGACCACACTGTGCCCCCACATATATCATATATACCCCTCACACCACAACTGTCCACACTGTACCCCCACATATATCATATATATTCCTCACACCACAATTGACCACACTGTGCCCCCACATATATCATATATACCCCTCACATCCACTCCAAAATATCCAATGTAAGGTGAAACAAGTAGTCTTCTTTATTCCATGTTTAAGCAAGAGTACAATAAAGTAGAGCGATGTTTTGGCTCACAGGGAGCCTTTATCAAGCTTGATAAATAAGAAAACGCTGAAAACCATAACAATAACTGATGACAATAACCCCACACCACAATGCTGGCTCACTATAGACACTAGGAATATAACAGGACATGTACAGTACAAGCTCAGAGATGTCTCACACTAGAAGGTTAGTCAGTTAATACATTACCGGCACTGCAGAAGTGGCGTCTAGTACCTCACAGGTGACTTCTACTTCAGGGCCAGAATCGACGTAACCTATGGCTGAAGAATCTTCCACCAGATGTCTTTTGCTCCTGGCAGCGCATACCCCACACTGTTCACCTAAAAATACCACAGTTACTCACAGTATAATGTCACCTGGATAACAGAAATATGCCCCCCCCAAATATATCCCACAATAAAACCTCTGTGTTCCCTGCATATATTACTATACTACAGACCCTGAGTAATACTGTACCCCTAATTATATGTCACCCCCCAATTACACAATATATGGTTCCCCCATGACTTCATTTATATATTGCCCCCTTTAATGAATTAATTTACCGATTTATGGCCCTTTCTAATATACTGGGGTGCCACATGAATTTTAGAGACTGGACCTTCTCATTTAATTATTTAATATACTGCCCCCCTATTTAGTTATTTAATATACTGCCCCCTCACCCCACCCTGTGAACTATTTTACATACTGGGCCTCACCCCCAATAAATTTCATACACTGGCTTCCTCTAAACTATTTTATATTCTGCCCCCTCCAATAAATATGCAGTATACTGGGCCCCCAAATGAATTTTGTACACTTTACTCTTTGGTTCAGTAAGATCACAGGGAAACTACATTTATACAGGTTTTATTGAGTTTTAATACATCTTAAAAAATTAAAACCTCATCACGAGTATAAGCCAAGTTTTTCAGCACAAAAAATGTGCTAAAACCTCAAACCTCAAACTCAGCTTATACTCAAGTCAATAAAAAAAAAAGAAAGTCAAAACCCACCTTTCCTGCGGCAGGTCCGTAGACGCTGCTGACGGAACACGAGAAGCACAGGAAAGGTGCGTTTTGACTTTCTTTTTTTGAGTGCTACAAGGGGCAGGAGCTGGCTATATTCGGGGGCAGGAGCTGGCTATATTCGGGGGCAGGAGGAAGGCTATATACGGGGGCGGGAGGAAGGATATATACAGGGGCAGGAGGAAGGCTATATACGGGGGCAGGAGGAAGGCTATATACGGGGGCAGGAGGAAGGCTATATACGGGGGCAGGAGGAAGGCTATATACGGGGGCAGGAGGAAGGCTATATACGGGGGCAGGAGGAAGGCTATATAGGGGGGCAGGAGGAAGGCTATATACGGGGCCAGGAGCCGGCTATATGCGGGGGCAGGAGCTGGCTATATACGGGGGGCAGGAGGAAGGCTATATACGGGGGCAGGAGCTGGCTATATTCGGGGGCAGGAGCTGGCTATATACGGGGGGGCAGGAGGAAGGCTATATACGGGGGCAGGAGCTGGCTATATACGGGGGCAGGAGGAAGGCTATATAGGGGGGCAGGAGGAAGGCTATATACGGGGCCAGGAGCTGGCTATATACGGGGGGGCAGGAGGAAGGCTATATACGGGGGCAGGAGCTGGCTATATTCGGGGGCAGGAGGAAGGCTATATAGGGGCAGGAGCTGGCTATATACGGGGGCAGGAGGAAGGCTATATACGGGGCCAGGAGCTGGCTATATACGGGGGCAGGAGCTGGCTATATACGGGGAGGCAGGAGGAAGGCTATATACGGGGGCAGGAGCTGGCTATATTCGGGGGCAGGAGGAAGGCTATATAGGGGCAGGAGCTGGCTATATACGGGGGCAGGAGGAAGGCTATATAGGGTCAGGAGCAGGCTATATACGGGGCAGGAGCAGGCTATATACGGGGCAGGAGCTGGCTATATACTGGGGCAGGAGCAAGGCTTTATAGGGGCAGGAGGAAGGCTAAACGGGGGAAGGATCTGGTTATATGTACAGGCAGGAGGAAGGCTATACAAGGGCAGGATCTGGTTATATATACGGGGCAGGAGGAAGGCTATACAATGGCAGGAGCTGGCTATATACGGAGGCAGGGGCAGGCTATATCGGGGGCAGGTGCTGGGTATATATGGGGGCTGGCTGGCTGTATACGGGGCAGGAGGAAGGCTATATCAGGTTCAGTTGCTGGCTATATAAGGGTTGGCTTATACTTGAGTGTATAAGGTACTGAGATGTGTGAGGAGTCATGAGCTGACGTTTTCATTGCTACCATTTTGAGGGCTGTGCGACATTTTGATCAGTTTTTATTACATTTTTTATGTGATGTAAAATTGTGTAAAAGTTGCGTTTCGGATATTTGGGCGCTATTTTCAGTAATGTGGTTCAACACCAGCAATAAACGTTTTTAACCCCTTCCCGACATTTGACGTAATAGTACTGCATGGCGGGAGGTGCGTTCCCGCAAAATGCAGTACTATTACGTCAAGCTTCTGGCCCCGGCTCCTGAACGGAGCTGGGGCCAGAAGCTGCGGGTGTCGGCTATATATTATAGCTGACACCCGCCTCTAACACCCGTGATCAGAGATTTCTCCGATCGCGGGTGTTAACCCCTAACACGCCGCGGTCAGCAAGGGGCATTTCAGAAGAATCAGACACACCCCCCCCCCCCCCGCGGCGCTTACCGGGGGGGGTCCGCTGCTCCGATCGCAGCCCCGGGACTTATTTTTTATACTTTTTTTTTTACTACTTTTTAGAGTACTTTAACCCTAGATGGTGTTATCATTCCTACCATATACTACAATACTACTGTATATATATTGCAGTTTATGGCATTTTTATAAAGTATTCATTACAATGAGCCACTGGTACATTGTAACGAAACTGCAGATGCCATGCAGCCTTGGGTCTGATGAAGACCCAAGGCTATTATGGCAACCGATGATAGGAATAAAGATGGTGGCGCCGCACCTCTGTGCCATACATGTAAACCTCAGAGCATGAGGGAGTTAATATTCTAACCCCCCCCACACACACACACACACACACACACAATTAACTATTTAATATGCTGCCCCTCCCAGAATTAACTACTTAATGCCCCCATAATAAACTATTTAATATGCTGCCCCCATAATAAAATATTTAATATGCTGCCCCCCATAATAAAATATTTTATATGCTGGCCCCCCCACAATTAACTATTTTATATGCTGCCCCCCCCCACAATTAACTATTTTATATGCTGCCCCCCCCCACAATTAACTATTTTATATGCTGTCCCCCCCACAATTAACTATTTTATATGCTGCCCCCCACCATTAATTATTTAATATGCTGCCCCCCACCATTAACTATTTAATATGCAGCCCCCCACCATTAACTATTTAATATGCTGCCCCCCCATAATAAACTATTTAATATGCTGCTGCCCCCACACACATAATTAACTATTTAATGTGCTGCCCACGACAAATTAATTATTTTAGATATTTCTGCCCCCACCATCTTTTAATACTATTTTATAAAAAATAAAAAAAATTTTTACTCACCTCAGGTCCCTTGTCCGGGAAGGAAGGGGTGCACGGCCGCGTGGTGACGTCATCACGCGGCCGCGCATCCCAGTTCATGGAGCGATATGCGCCGGGGTTGTCTTCCGGCCACATCGCTCCAGTAATAGTGCTCGAGCGGCCGGAAATGGCCGCATCGAGCACTACATAGTGACGGGCAGGAGCTTCCGGTCCGGACGGAGGCCCCTGCCCGACTGCCGATGGTCGAGGCCTGCCGGGGGCCACAGCAGGAGCCGGATCATTGGAGCGCCAGCCCGGGGGCCCCCAATCAATAAATTTGCATCCGGGGGCCCGGCGCTGGCGCTCCAAGAGCGCCAATGATGATCCGGTTCTGGGTGTGTGTCATCTAGCTATGGGAGGAGTGATGAGCTGTGGCGCTTTGTTTGGGTGATACTCTACTCAAATTTAAAATGGCATCATAAAAAAAAACTAAGCTTAAGTGAGCCAACAAATCAGAGAAACGTTGGCCGTGACAAACCACCCATTTAATATAACACATGCTCCATGCTACATAGATTTCAAGTAATAAAGCCCATAAAATGATAGTGTTCACAATTCAAGTATTTTTAAACAGTTGGCTTTTAGACCCAAGAGCCAATGCCTGCTATATTAGCAGTGCAAGATCCAAACATAAAGCTCACGAGGGGTATGATTTATAAACAAATATATCATTTTATTTCAAATATATATAATAATATTGACTAATTTATCAAAAGCTATCTTAAAAAAGATGAATTACAGTCCCTGTCACTTAATTATTTTCATGGTCCTGATTCAAGCGTACCTTTAAGTTAATATATGAAAAAAAGAACAAGAAAAAATACCAGGTGAATGTTTCTATTATCTTCTGCTTTATATAAAAAGGGCTGTCATGTTTAAATTTATTTAAATCATAAAAATCTAAATACAGATAGTTTCATCCCTCAAAAGATTGCAGAGTCAGAGTTAGTTGACTGCAGTTTCTCTTCTCCTTAGTCATTGAGATGCTAATAGGTGAATTAACGTATCAATAAAAGTTGACACTACTCCAGACATCCTGTTTGTTTTTCTAGAAGATGAACAATACAGTGAAGTCCAGATTAAAATTTGTTCCCCTGTCAGTACGTAAAGTTGGGGGTCTGTAAAGAAAATTTCTCCCCAGGTGGCCTTTCCCAGGCGACACCCTAAACAATACAATCAACATCTTTCCATGGTGCTTTGTAGTGAATTTCAAATAATAAGACAACTACCTATTCCATTGTCATGTAGACCGGTTTCTATGATTAAAATCATGTCTCTTTGCTTATAAAGAGGCATAGATTTGAAAATCAGGCACAGATTAGTGCTTACAATGGGTTCCTCTGGGTGATGGATGAAACTTCATGTTGTCTGCTAGAGGCATCTATTTCACATAAATATATCATAAAAGAAAGTTTAAAACCCCACTGAAAACTTGTATTGTGTCTTATAGGGGGGGAAATTCTTGGTAGCCCCAAAAATATAGTCAAAGTTCCTCTGAATCAAGTGGCAACAACGTTCCATATCCATTACAAACATAACATATTCATAATTCATTATATTTATTATCAAACCTATCATAAAAGTGGCCACTGTTTTAACAACACCTATAAAATTTATTCATTCATTGCAATATTTTACTACTCTTGATGATTTTCTATCCCCTATCCACAGAATTGCAGAAAGGGTATGAGATTTGGCAGACCTCTGGTACCACAGTAATATCAAGAAAGGGTGGGGGTCCTGGGTTTAAATTGGTGTAGGGGAGGGGGGGCACTGACCTAGATTACCTATACCATAAATTCATATATGAAATCATGGCCAGTGTCCCCTACCCCCCCTCCAAGTTCTACATAAGTAAATGAATTGGCAGTGTGTGTTATGATCTAAATGGAAAGAAAGGCATAAGCCAGCAATCACATTTATTTAATCCATTAAATCACTAACCACCATAGTCGCAACAATATTTGAAATTTTGTTTTTCAACACTTCAGCGCCCCTTCAACATGATTTTAGCTATTATTAATGCTGGTGAAAAGTCATGCATGTAAAAAAAAAATGTACAAAAAATGTCTTTTTGTAAATGACTGGGATAACTAGAAAGAAAAATATTGTGTTTGCTCCTCACAATTTTTTCTACATAGACTACTAACAGTTTTCTCATTTTAAAACCTGCTTCCTATTTTATATTTATCAATTCCACGTGGAAAAAATCTAAGCACTGTACATTTTCAAATATGTAAAACATTCAATGAGTTAATAGAATATTTTCAAGACAGTTTGCACCAATCTAGACAAAAATCACTGTGATAAGTTATTTAAAAATCTGATGTTTAAAAAAAACCTCAAATTCTACAAATCTAGCATGATAAACTTTAAATTTTGTAAAAACAAAACCTAGCAGAAAGATAGAAAAAATTAAAATGTTAGATGAGAAACTAATGGATACTGTTAAACTTTTTGCTTTCACACCATAATTTAATCAAGAATAAAGTACAATCACTCTACATGTCTATTCAGACCAATCAAGCAATGTCTTTGGTTCTAAACAAAGGAGGAGCTACACACAATCTGCATTTGACTGGTAAAGAAAGGGAGGGGTTGTGCCATCTGCAATATAAGAGCCCACCATACACTTGTCTTCTTACTACTCTGTCACATTTTGTTCTTACATGGCAATGGTGATGGCATCTACTTCACAAACAACCATGGATCAGGTAAGTGAAAACATTCACTTTATTGTTACTCATTACATGTTTTACTCTGCTTCTTTCCTCCCAAGCCTAGATACATTTGGGTGGATTTCAAATAGTTTGAAGTTTTGCACTAATTTTAGCTGTTGTATTCTAATGTATACTACTATAGCCATTTCCATTTCTTACAGTCCCTTTTTTTTTACTCCTTAGTATTGTTTTTTTTTCAATTCTTCAAATTACAGCTAAATTGTGATTTTAAAAAATGAATACGTCTAGTTTTTCCCCAGTTACATGTCCAGTAATATGTTTTTGTGAATAAATTTAAATGGCCTAATCAGGTCTTACAGATAGTATTTCTACTGATAAGCCAACATGAATGTTATACAAAATATCCATTCCATATTGCACTTTGAAATACACCTCTTGTGAATGAAGCCATTAAGGGGGTTGTCTAGCTATTCCAATTTAAGTAAGGGATCTGAACTATACTTACAATTTTCTCATCCAAATGCTGTTTTCTTTTTCCAGATTGCATGCAATGGGCCACAGTACCCATTAATTCTGCCAACTGATCCAAACCACTTAACGGACCGTAACATGACTGAGGAGGTGGCTGACAGGGAGAGGAGAAGTTCTAGGCAACCTTCAGACCCACAATGAGAAGGGCGGTGGATCTGCACAACTGACCTTCTTCGAATGGGAGCAGGAAGGAGAAGGCCAAGACATCTACCACCTAATATCAAGATGTACCTATTTATAACAGAAGATCTGGACATTCCAATGCACCCCAAAAAGCAATTCCTTCGCCGTTTCCTGAAGCAGACATAATTGTGTATTTTTTAAAATGTAAATATATGTATTTTAACGTGTTGGTATAAAGTTTATTATGATATATTTTTGTATTAAAATGGATTGTAAAACCTATCTTTTCTTGTGTTACTGGTTTTCAGTTAATTTAAAGTCTTTCTAACCTTGCCAACAGCATTGCATACATCAATATAATAATATGGTGTGTGTCATCTAGCTATGGGAGGAGTGATGAGCTGTGGTGCTTTGTTTGGGTGATACTCTACGCAAATTTAAAATGGCATCATAAAAAAAAACTAAGCTTAAGTGAGCCGACAAATCAGAGAAACGTTGGCCGTGACAAACCACCCATTTAATATAACACATGCTCCATGCTACATAGATTTCAAGTAATAAAGCCCATAAAATGATAGTGTTCACAATTCAAGTATTTTTAAACAGTTGGCTTTTAGACCCAAGAGCCAATGCCTGCTATATTAGCAGTGCAAGATCCAAACATAAAGCTCACGAGGGGTATGATTTATAAACAAATATATCATTGTATTTAAAATATATATAATAATATTGACTAATTTATCAAAAGCTATCTTAAAAAAAATGAATTACAGTCCCTGTCACCTAATTATTTTCATGGTCCTGATTCAAGCGTACCTTTAAGTTAATATATGAAAAAAAGAACAAGAAAAAATACCAGGTGAAAGTTTCTATTATCTTCTGCTTTATATAAAAAGGGCTGTCATGTTTAAATTTATTTAAATCATAAAAATCTAAATACAGATAGTTTCATCCCTCAAAAGATTGCAGAGTCAGAGTTAGTTGACTGCAGTTTCTCTTCTCCTTAGTCATTGAGATGCTAATAGGTGAATTAACGTATCAATAAAAGTTGACACTACTCCAGACATCCTGTTTGTTTTTCTAGAAGATGAACAATACAGTGAAGTCCAGATTAAAATTTGTTCCCCTGTCAGTACGTAAAGTTGGGGGTCTGTAAAGAAAATTTCTCCCCAGGTGGCCTTTCCCAGGCGACACCCTAAACAATACAATCAACATCTTTCCATGGTGCTTTGTAGTGAATTTCAAATAATAAGACAACTACCTATTCCATTGTCATGTAGACCGGTTTCTATGATTAAAATCATGTCTATTTGCTTATAAAGAGGCAAAGATTTGAAAATCAGGCACAGATTAGTGCTTACAATGGGTTCCTCTGGGTGAGGGATGAAACTTCATGTTGTCTGCTAGAGGCATCTATTTCACATAAATATATCATAAAAGAAAGTTTAAAACCCCACTGAAAACTTGTATTGTGTCTTATAGGGGGGAGGAATTCTTGGTAGCCCCAAAAATATAGTCAAAGTTCCTCTGAATCAAGTGGCAACAACGTTCCATATCCATTACAAACATAACATATTCATAATTCATTATATTTATTATCAAACCTATCATAAAAGTGGCCACTGTTTTTACAACACCTATAAAATTTATTCATTCATTGCAATATTTTACTACTCTTGATGATTTTCTATCCCCTATCCACAGAATTGCAGAAAGGGTATGAGATTTGGCAGACCTCTGGTACCACAGTAATATCAAGAAAGGGTGGGGGTCCTGGGTTTAAATTGGTGTAGGGGAGGGGGGGCACTGACCTAGATTACCTATACCATAAATTCATATATGAAATCATGGCCAGTGTCCCCTACCCGCCCTCCAAGTTCTACATAAGTAAATGAATTGGCAGTGTGTGTTATGATCTAAATGGAAAGAAAGGCATAAGCCAGCAATCACATTTATTTAATCCATTTAATCACTAACCACCATAGTCGCAACAATATTTGAAATTTTGTTTTTCAACACTTCAGCGCCCCTTCAACATGATTTTAGCTATTATTAATGCTGGTGAAAAGTCATGCATGTAAAAAAAAAATGTACAAAAAATGTCTTTTTGTAAATGACTGGGATAACTAGAAAGAAAAATATTGTGTTTGCTCCTCACAATTTTTTCTACATAGACTACTAACAGTTTTCTCATTTTAAAACCTGCTTCCTATTTTATATTTATCAATTCCACGTGGAAAAAATCTAAGCACTGTACATTTTCAAATATGTAAAACATTCAATGAGTTAATAGAATATTTTCAAGACAGTTTGCACCAATCTAGACAAAAATCACTGTGATAAGTTATTTAAAAATCTGATGTTTAAAAAAAACCTCAAATTCTACAAATCTAGCATGATAAACTTTAAATTTTGTAAAAACAAAACCTAGCAGAAAGATAGAAAAAATTAAAATGTTAGATGAGAAACTAATGGATACTGTTAAACTTTTTGCTTTCACACCATAATTTAATCAAGAATAAAGTACAATCACTCTACATGTCTATTCAGACCAATCAAGCAATGTCTTTGGTTCTAAACAAAGGAGGAGCTACACACAATCTGCATTTGACTGGTAAAGAAAGGGAGGGGTTGTGCCATCTGCAATATAAGAGCCCACCATACACTTGTCTTCTTACTACTCTGTCACATTTTGTTCTTACATGGCAATGGTGATGGCATCTACTTCACAAACAACCATGGATCAGGTAAGTGAAAACATTCACTTTATTGTTACTCATTACATGTTTTACTCTGCTTCTTTCCTCCCAAGCCTAGATACATTTGGGTGGATTTCAAATAGTTTGAAGTTTTGCACTAATTTTAGCTGTTGTTTTCTAATGTATACTACTATAGCCATTTCCATTTCTTACAGTCCCTTTTTTTTTTACTCCTTAGTATTGTTTTTTTTTCAATTCTTCAAATTACAGCTAAATTGTGATTTTAAAAAATGAATACGTCTAGTTTTTCCCCAGTTACATGTCCAGTAATATGTTTTTGTGAATAAATTTAAATGGCCTAATCAGGTCTTACAGATAGTATTTCTACTGATAAGCCAACATGAATGTTATACAAAATATCCATTCCATATTGCACTTTGAAATACACCTCTTGTGAATGAAGCCATTAAGGGGGTTGTCTAGCTATTCCAATTTAAGTAAGGGATCTGAACTATACTTACAATTTTCTCATCCAAATGCTGTTTTCTTTTTCCAGATTGCATGCAATGGGCCACAGTACCCATTAATTCTGCCAACTGATCCAAACCACTTAACGGACCGTAACATGACTGAGGAGGTGGCTGACAGGGAGAGGAGAAGTTCTAGGCAACCTTCAGACCCACAAAGAGAAGGGCGGTGGATCTGCACAACTGACCTTCTTCGAATGGGAGCAGGAAGGAGAAGGCCAAAACTTCTACCACCTAATATCAAGATGTACCTATTTATAACAGAAGATCTGGACATTCCAATGCACCCCAAAAAGCAATTCCTTCGCCGTTTCCTGAAGCAGACATAATTGTGTATTTTTTAAAATGTAAATATATGTATTTTAACGTGTTGGTATAAAGTTTATTATGATATATTTTTGTATTAAAATGGATATTAAAACCTATCTTTTCTTGTGTTACTGGTTTTCAGTTAATTTAAAGTCTTTCTAACCTTGCCAACAGCATTGCATACATCAATATAATAATATGGTGTGTGTCATCTAGCTATGGGAGGAGTGATGAGCTGTGGTGCTTTGTTTGGGTGATACTCTACGCAAATTTAAAATGGCATCATAAAAAAAAACTAAGCTTAAGTGAGCCGACAAATCAGAGAAACGTTGGCCGTGACAAACCACCCATTTAATATAACACATGCTCCATGCTACATAGATTTCAAGTAATAAAGCCCATAAAATGATAGTGTTCACAATTCAAGTATTTTTAAACAGTTGGCTTTTAGACCCAAGAGCCAATGCCTGCTATATTAGCAGTGCAAGATCCAAACATAAAGCTCACGAGGGGTATGATTTATAAACAAATATATCATTTTATTTCAAATATATATAATAATATTGACTAATTTATCAAAAGCTATCTTAAAAAAATGAATTACAGTCCCTGTCACCTAATTATTTTCATGGTCCTGATTCAAGCGTACCTTTAAGTTAATATATGAAAAAAAGAACAAGAAAAAATACCAGGTGAATGTTTCTATTATCTTCTGCTTTATATAAAAAGGGCTGTCATGTTTAAATTTATTTAAATCATAAAAATCTAAATACAGATAGTTTCATCCCTCAAAAGATTGCAGAGTCAGAGTTAGTTGACTGCAGTTTCTCTTCTCCTTAGTCATTGAGATGCTAATAGGTGAATTAACGTATCAATAAAAGTTGACACTACTCCAGACATCCTGTTTGTTTTTCTAGAAGATGAACAATACAGTGAAGTCCAGATTAAAATTTGTTCCCCTGTCAGTACGTAAAGTTGGGGGTCTGTAAAGAAAATTTCTCCCAAGGTGGCCTTTCCCAGGCGACACCCTAAACAATACAATCAACATCTTTCCATGGTGCTTTGTAGTGAATTTCAAATAATAAGACAACTACCTATTCCATTGTCATGTAGACCGGTTTCTATGATTAAAATCATGTCTATTTGCTTATAAAGAGGCAAAGATTTGAAAATCAGGCACATATTAGTGCTTACAATGGGTTCCTCTGGGTGATGGATGAAACTTCATGTTGTCTGCTAGAGGCATCTATTTCACATAAATATATCATAAAAGAAAGTTTAAAACCCCACTGAAAACTTGTATTGTGTCTTATAGGGGGGGGGGAATTCTTGGTACCCCAAAAATATAGTCAAAGTTCCTCTGAATCAAGTGGCAACAGCGTTCCATATCCATTACAAACATAACATATTCATAATTCATTATATTTATTATCAAACCTATCATAAAAGTGGCCACTGTTTTTACAACACCTATAAAATTTATTCATTCATTGCAATATTTTACTACTCTTGATGATTTTCTATCCCCTATCCACAGAATTGCAGAAAGGGTATGAGATTTGGCAGACCTCTGGTACCACAGTAATATCAAGAAAGGGTGGGGGTCCTGGGTTTAAATTGGTGTAGGGGAGGGGGGGCACTGACCTAGATTACCTATACCATAAATTCATATATGAAATCATGGCCAGTGTCCCCTACCCCCCCTCCAAGTTCTACATAAGTAAATGAATTGGCAGTGTGTGTTATGATCTAAATGGAAAGAAAGGCATAAGCCAGCAATCACATTTATTTAATCCATTAAATCACTAACCACCATAGTCGCAACAATATTTGAAATTTTGTTTTTCAACACTTCAGCGCCCCTTCAACATGATTTTAGCTATTATTAATGCTGGTGAAAAGTCATGCATGTAAAAAAAAAATGTACAAAAAATGTCTTTTTGTAAATGACTGGGATAACTAGAAAGAAAAATATTGTGTTTGTTCCTCACAATTTTTTCTACATAGACTACTAACAGTTTTCTCATTTTAAAACCTGCTTCCTATTTTATATTTATCAATTCCACGTGGAAAAAATCTAAGCACTGTACATTTTCAAATATGTAAAACATTCAATGAGTTAATAGAATATTTTCAAGACAGTTTGCACCAATCTAGACAAAAATCACTGTGATAAGTTATTTAAAAATCTGATGTTTAAAAAAAACCTCAAATTCTACAAATCTAGCATGATAAACTTTAAATTTTGTAAAAACAAAACCTAGCAGAAAGATAGAAAAAATTAAAATGTTAGATGAGAAACTAATGGATACTGTTAAACTTTTTGCTTTCACACCATAATTTAATCAAGAATAAAGTACAATCACTCTACATGTCTATTCAGACCAATCAAGCAATGTCTTTGGTTCTAAGCAAAGGAGGAGCTACACACAATCTGCATTTGACTGGTAAAGAAAGGGAGGGGTTGTGCCATCTGCAATATAAGAGCCCACCATACACTTGTCTTCTTACTACTCTGTCACACTTTGTTCTTACATGGCAATGGTGATGGCATCTACTTCACAAACAACCATGGATCAGGTAAGTGAAAACATTCACTTTATTGTTACTCATTACATGTTTTACTCTGCTTCTTTCCTCCCAAGCCTAGATACATTTGGGTGGATTTCAAATAGTTTGAAGTTTTGCACTAATTTTAGCTGTTGTATTCTAATGTATACTACTATAGCCATTTCCATTTCTTACAGTCCCTTTTTTTTTACTCCTTAGTATTGTTTTTTTTTCAATTCTTCAAATTACAGCTAAATTGTGATTTTAAAAAATGAATACGTCTAGTTTTTCCCCAGTTACATGTCCAGTAATATGTTTTTGTGAATAAATTTAAATGGCCTAATCAGGTCTTACAGATAGTATTTCTACTGATAAGCCAACATGAATGTTATACAAAATATCCATTCCATATTGCACTTTGAAATACACCTCTTGTGAATGAAGCCATTAAGGGGGTTGTCTAGCTATTCCAATTTAAGTAAGGGATCTGAACTATACTTACAATTTTCTCATCCAAATGCTGTTTTCTTTTTCCAGATTGCATGCAATGGGCCACAGTACCCATTAATTCTGCCAACTGATCCAAACCACTTAACGGACCGTAACATGACTGAGGAGGTGGCTGACAGGGAGAGAAGAAGTTCTAGGCAACCTTCAGACCCACAAAGAGAAGGGCGGTGGATCTGCACAACTGACCTTCTTCGAATGGGAGCAGGAAGGAGAAGGCCAAGACTTCTACCACCTAATATCAAGATGTACCTATTTATAACAGAAGATCTGGACATTCCAATGCACCCCAAAAAGCAATTCCTTCGCCGTTTCCTGAAGCAGACATAATTGTGTATTTTTTAAAATGTAAATATATGTATTTTAACGTGTTGGTATAAAGTTTATTATGATATATTTTTGTATTAAAATGGATTGTAAAACCTATCTTTTCTTGTGTTACTGGTTTTCAGTTAATTTAAAGTCTTTCTAACCTTGCCAACAGCATTGCATACATCAATATAATAATATGGTGTGTGTCATCTAGCTATGGGAGGAGTGATGAGCTGTGGTGCTTTGTTTGGGTGATACTCTACGCAAATTTAAAATGGCATCATAAAAAAAAACTAAGCTTAAGTGAGCCGACAAATCAGAGAAACGTTGGCCGTGACAAACCACCCATTTAATATAACACATGCTCCATGCTACATAGATTTCAAGTAATAAAGCCCATAAAATGATAGTGTTCACAATTCAAGTATTTTTAAACAGTTGGCTTTTAGACCCAAGAGCCAATGCCTGCTATATTAGCAGTGCAAGATCCAAACATAAAGCTCACGAGGGGTATGATTTATAAACAAATATATCATTTTATTTCAAATATATATAATAATATTGACTAATTTATCAAAAGCTATCTTAAAAAAAATGAATTACAGTCCCTGTCACCTAATTATTTTCATGGTCCTGATTCAAGCGTACCTTTAAGTTAATATATGAAAAAAAGAACAAGAAAAAATACCAGGTGAATGTTTCTATTATCTTCTGCTTTATATAAAAAGGGCTGTCATGTTTAAATTTATTTAAATCATAAAAATCTAAATACAGATAGTTTCATCCCTCAAAAGATTGCAGAGTCAGAGTTAGTTGACTGCAGTTTCTCTTCTCCTTAGTCATTGAGATGCTAATAGGTGAATTAACGTATCAATAAAAGTTGACACTACTCCAGACATCCTGTTTGTTTTTCTAGAAGATGAACAATACAGTGAAGTCCAGATTAAAATTTGTTCCCCTGTCAGTACGTAAAGTTGGGGGTCTGTAAAGAAAATTTCTCCCCAGGTGGCCTTTCCCAGGCGACACCCTAAACAATACAATCAACATCTTTCCATGGTGCTTTGTAGTGAATTTCAAATAATAAGACAACTACCTATTCCATTGTCATGTAGACCGGTTTCTATGATTAAAATCATGTCTATTTGCTTATAAAGAGGCAAAGATTTGAAAATCAGGCACAGATTAGTGCTTACAATGGGTTCCTCTGGGTGATGGATGAAACTTCATGTTGTCTGCTAGAGGCATCTATTTCACATAAATATATCATAAAGGAAAGTTTAAAACCCCACTGAAAACTTGTATTGTGTCTTATAGGGGGGGAAATTCTTGGTAGCCCCAAAAATATAGTCAAAGTTCCTCTGAATCAAGTGGCAACAACGTTCCATATCCATTACAAACATAACATATTCATAATTCATTATATTTATTATCAAACCTATCATAAAAGTGGCCACTGTTTTTACAACACCTATAAAATTTATTCATTCATTGCAATATTTTACTACTCTTGATGATTTTCTATCCCCTATCCACAGAATTGCAGAAAGGGTATGAGATTTGGCAGACCTCTGGTACCACAGTAATATCAAGAAAGGGTGGGGGTCCTGGGTTTAAATTGGTGTAGGGGAGGGGGGGCACTGACCTAGATTACCTATACCATAAATTCATATATGAAATCATGGCCAGTGTCCCCTACCCCCCCTCCAAGTTCTACATAAGTAAATGAATTGGCAGTGTGTGTTATGATCTAAATGGAAAGAAAGGCATAAGCCAGCAATCACATTTATTTAATCCATTAAATCACTAACCACCATAGTCGCAACAATATTTGAAATTTTGTTTTTCAACACTTCAGCGCCCCTTCAACATGATTTTAGCTATTATTAATGCTGGTGAAAAGTCATGCATGTAAAAAAAAAATGTACAAAAAATGTCTTTTTGTAAATGACTGGGATAACTAGAAAGATAAATATTGTGTTTGCTCCTCACAATTTTTTCTACATAGACTACTAACAGTTTTCTCATTTTAAAACCTGCTTCCTATTTTATATTTATCAATTCCACGTGGAAAAAATCTAAGCACTGTACATTTTCAAATATGTAAAACATTCAATGAGTTAATAGAATATTTTCAAGACAGTTTGCACCAATCTAGACAAAAATCACTGTGATAAGTTATTTAAAAATCTGATGTTTAAAAAAACCCTCAAATTCTACAAATCTAGCATGATAAACTTTAAATTTTGTAAAAACAAAACCTAGCAGAAAGATAGAAAAAATTAAAATGTTAGATGAGAAACTAATGGATACTGTTAAACTTTTTGCTTTCACACCATAATTTAATCAAGAATAAAGTACAATCACTCTACATGTCTATTCAGACCAATCAAGCAATGTCTTTGGCTCTAAACAAAGGAGGAGCTACACACAATCTGCATTTGACTGGTAAAGAAAGGGAGGGGTTGTGCCATCTGCAATATAAGAGCCCACCATACACTTGTCTTCTTACTACTCTGTCACATTTTGTTCTTACATGGCAATGGTGATGGCATCTACTTCACAAACAACCATGGATCAGGTAAGTGAAAACATTCACTTTATTGTTACTCATTACATGTTTTACTCTGCTTCTTTCCTCCCAAGCCTAGATACATTTGGGTGGATTTCAAATAGTTTGAAGTTTTGCACTAATTTTAGCTGTTGTATTCTAATGTATACTACTATAGCCATTTCCATTTCTTACAGTCCCTTTTTTTTTACTCCTTAGTATTGTTTTTTTTTCAATTCTTCAAATTACAGCTAAATTGTGATTTTAAAAAATGAATACGTCTAGTTTTTCCCCAGTTACATGTCCAGTAATATGTTTTTGTGAATAAATTAAAATGGCCTAATCAGGTCTTACAGATAGTATTTCTACTGATAAGCCAACATGAATGTTATACAAAATATCCATTCCATATTGCACTTTGAAATACACCTCTTGTGAATGAAGCCATTAAGGGGGTTGTCTAGCTATTCCAATTTAAGTAAGGGATCTGAACTATACTTACAATTTTCTCATCCAAATGCTGTTTTCTTTTTCCAGATTGCATGCAATGGGCCACAGTACCCATTAATTCTGCCAACTGATCCAAACCACTTAACGGACCGTAACATGACTGAGGAGGTGGCTGACAGGGAGAGAAGAAGTTCTAGGCAACCTTCAGACCCACAAAGAGAAGGGCGGTGGATCTGCACAACTGACCTTCTTCGAATGGGAGCAGGAAGGAGAAGGCCAAGACTTCTACCACCTAATATCAAGATGTACCTATTTATAACAGAAGATCTGGACATTCCAATGCACCCCAAAAAGCAATTCCTTCGCCGTTTCCTGAAGCAGACATAATTGTGTATTTTTTAAAATGTAAATATATGTATTTTAACGTGTTGGTATAAAGTTTATTATGATATATTTTTGTATTAAAATGGATTGTAAAACCTATCTTTTCTTGTGTTACTGGTTTTCAGTTAATTTAAAGTCTTTCTAACCTTGCCAACAGCATTGCATACATCAATATAATAATATGGTGTGTGTCATCTAGCTATGGGAGGAGTGATGAGCTGTGGTGCTTTGTTTGGGTGATACTCTACGCAAATTTAAAATGGCATCATAAAAAAAAACTAAGCTTAAGTGAGCCGACAAATCAGAGAAACGTTGGCCGTGACAAACCACCCATTTAATATAACACATGCTCCATGCTACATAGATTTCAAGTAATAAAGCCCATAAAATGATAGTGTTCACAATTCAAGTATTTTTAAACAGTTGGCTTTTAGACCCAAGAGCCAATGCCTGCTATATAAGAAGTGCAAGATCCAAACATAAAGCTCACGAGGGGTATGATTTATAAACAAATATATCATTTTATTTCAAATATATATAATAATATTGACTAATTTATCAAAAGCTATCTTAAAAAAAATGAATTACAGTCCCTGTCACCTAATTATTTTCATGGTCCTTATTCAAGCGTACCTTTAAGTTAATATATGAAAAAAAGAACAAGAAAAAATACCAGGTGAATGTTTCTATTATCTTCTGCTTTATATAAAAAGGGCTGTCATGTTTAAATTTATTTAAATCATAAAAATCTAAATACAGATAGTTTCATCCCTCAAAAGATTGCAGAGTCAGAGTTAGTTGACTGCAGTTTCTCTTCTCCTTAGTCATTGAGATGCTAATAGGTGAATTAACGTATCAATAAAAGTTGACACTACTCCAGACATCCTGTTTGTTTTTCTAGAAGATGAACAATACAGTGAAGTCCAGATTAAAATTTGTTCCCCTGTCAGTACGTAAAGTTGGGGGTCTGTAAAGAAAATTTCTCCCCAGGTGGCCTTTCCCAGGCGACACCCTAAACAATACAATCAACATCTTTCCATGGTGCTTTGTAGTGAATTTCAAATAATAAGACAACTACCTATTCCATTGTCATGTAGACCGGTTTCTATGATTAAAATCATGTCTATTTGCTTATAAAGAGGCAAAGATTTGAAAATCAGGCACAGATTAGTGCTTACAATGGGTTCCTCTGGGTGATGGATGAAACTTCATGTTGTCTGCTAGAGGCATCTATTTCACATAAATATATCATAAAAGAAAGTTAAAACCCCACTGAAAACTTGTATTGTGTCTTATAGGGGGGGAAATTCTTGGTAGCCCCAAAAATATAGTCAAAGTTCCTCTGAATCAAGTGGCAACAACGTTCCATATCCATTACAAACATAACATATTCATAATTCATTATATTTATTATCAAACCTATCATAAAAGTGACCACTGTTTTTACAACACCTATAAAATTTATTCATTCATTGCAATATTTTACTACTCTTGATGATTTTCTATCCCCTATCCACAGAATTGCAGAAAGGGTATGAGATTTGGCAGACCTCTGGTACCACAGTAATATCAAGAAAGGGTGGGGGTCCTGGATTTAAATTGGTGTAGGGGAGGGGGGGCACTGACCTAGATTACCTATACCATAAATTCATATATGAAATCATGGCCAGTGTCCCCTACCCCCCCTCCAAGTTCTACATAAGTAAATGAATTGGCAGTGTGTGTTATGATCTAAATGGAAAGAAAGGCATAAGCCAGCAATCACATTTATTTAATCCATTAAATCACTAACCACCATAGTCGCAACAATATTTGAAATTTTGTTTTTCAACACTTCAGCGCCCCTTCAACATGATTTTAGCTATTATTAATGCTGGTGAAAAGTCATGCATGTAAAAAAAAAATGTACAAAAAATGTCTTTTTGTAAATGACTGGGATAACTAGAAAGAAAAATATTGTGTTTGCTCCTCACAATTTTTTCTACATAGACTACTAACAGTTTTCTCATTTTAAAACCTGGTTCCTATTTTATATTTATCAATTCCACGTGGAAAAAATCTAAGCACTGTACATTTTCAAATATGTAAAACATTCAATGAGTTAATAGAATATTTTCAAGACAGTTTGCACCAATCTAGACAAAAATCACTGTGATAAGTTATTTAAAAATCTGATGTTTAAAAAAAACCTCAAATTCTACAAATCTAGCATGATAAACTTTAAATTTTGTAAAAACAAAACCTAGCAGAAAGATAGAAAAAATTAAAATGTTAGATGAGAAACTAATGGATACTGTTAAACTTTTTGCTTTCACACCATAATTTAATCAAGAATAAAGTACAATCACTCTACATGTCTATTCAGACCAATCAAGCAATGTCTTTGGTTCTAAACAAAGGAGGAGCTACACACAATCTGCATTTGACTGGTAAAGAAAGGGAGGGGTTGTGCCATCTGCAATATAAGAGCCCACCATACACTTGTCTTCTTACTACTCTGTCACATTTTGTTCTTACATGGCAATGGTGATGGCATCTACTTCACAAACAACCATGGATCAGGTAAGTGAAAACATTCACTTTATTGTTACTCATTACATGTTTTACTCTGCTTCTTTCCTCCCAAGCCTAGATACATTTGGGTGGATTTCAAATAGTTTGAAGTTTTGCACTAATTTTAGCTGTTGTATTCTAATGTATACTACTATAGCCATTTCCATTTCTTACAGTCCCTTTTTTTTTACTCCTTAGTATTGTTTTTTTTTCAATTCTTCAAATTACAGCTAAATTGTGATTTTAAAAAATGAATACGTCTAGTTTTTCCCCAGTTACATGTCCAGTAATATGTTTTTGTGAATAAATTAAAATGGCCTAATCAGGTCTTACAGATAGTATTTCTACTGATAAGCCAACATGAATGTTATACAAAATATCCATTCCATATTGCACTTTGAAATACACCTCTTGTGAATGAAGCCATTAAGGGGGTTGTCTAGCTATTCCAATTTAAGTAAGGGATCTGAACTATACTTACAATTTTCTCATCCAAATGCTATTTTCTTTTTCCAGATTGCATGCAATGGGCCACAGTACCCATTAATTCTGCCAACTGATCCAAACCACTTAACGGACCGTAACATGACTGAGGAGGTGGCTGACAGGGAGAGAAGAAGTTCTAGGCAACCTTCAGACCCACAAAGAGAAGGGCGGTGGATCTGCACAACTGACCTTCTTCGAATGGGAGCAGGAAGGAGAAGGCCAAGACTTCTACCACCTAATATCAAGATGTACCTATTTATAACAGAAGATCTGGACATTCCAATGCACCCCAAAAAGCAATTCCTTCGCCGTTTCCTGAAGCAGACATAATTGTGTATTTTTTAAAATGTAAATATATGTATTTTAACGTGTTGGTATAAAGTTTATTATGATATATTTTTGTATTAAAATGGATTGTAAAACCTATCTTTTCTTGTGTTACTGGTTTTCAGTTAATTTAAAGTCTTTCTAACCTTGCCAACAGCATTGCATACATCAATATAATAATATGGTGTGTGTCATCTAGCTATGGGAGGAGTGATGAGCTGTGGTGCTTTGTTTGGGTGATACTCTACGCAAATTTAAAATGGCATCATAAAAAAAAACTAAGCTTAAGTGAGCCGACAAATCAGAGAAACGTTGGCCGTGACAAACCACCCATTTAATATAACACATGCTCCATGCTACATAGATTTCAAGTAATAAAGCCCATAAAATGATAGTGTTCACAATTCAAGTATTTTTAAACAGTTGGCTTTTAGACCCAAGAGCCAATGCCTGCTATATTAGCAGTGCAAGATCCAAACATAAAGCTCACGAGGGGTATGATTTATAAACAAATATATCATTTTATTTCAAATATATATAATAATATTGACTAATTTATCAAAAGCTATCTTAAAAAAAATGAATTACAGTCCCTGTCACCTAATTATTTTCATGGTCCTGATTCAAGCGTACCTTTAAGTTAATATATGAAAAAAAGAACAAGAAAAAATACCAGGTGAATGTTTCTATTATCTTCTGCTTTATATAAAAAGGGCTGTCATGTTTAAATTTATTTAAATCATAAAAATCTAAATACAGATAGTTTCATCCCTCAAAAGATTGCAGAGTCAGAGTTAGTTGACTGCAGTTTCTCTTCTCCTTAGTCATTGAGATGCTAATAGGTGAATTAACGTATCAATAAAAGTTGACACTACTCCAGACATCCTGTTTGTTTTTCTAGAAGATGAACAATACAATGAAGTCCAGATTAAAATTTGTTCCCCTGTCAGTACGTAAAGTTGGGGGTCTGTAAAGAAAATTTCTCCCCAGGTGGCCTTTCCCAGGCGACACCCTAAACAATAAAATCAACATCTTTCCATGGTGCTTTGTAGTGAATTTCAAATAATAAGACAACTACCTATTCCATTGTCATGTAGACCGGTTTCTATGATTAAAATCATGTCTATTTGCTTATAAAGAGGCAAAGATTTGAAAATCAGGCACAGATTAGTGCTTACAATGGGTTCCTCTGGGTGATGGATGAAACTTCATGTTGTCTGCTAGAGGCATCTATTTCACATAAATATATCATAAAAGAAAGTTTAAAACCCCACTGAAAACTTGTATTGTGTCTTATAGGGGGGGAAATTCTTGGTAGCCCCAAAAATATAGTCAAAGTTCCTCTGAATCAAGTGGCAACAACGTTCCATATCCATTACAAACATAACATATTCATAATTCATTATATTTATTATCAAACCTATCATAAAAGTGGCCACTGTTTTTACAACACCTATAAAATTTATTCATTCATTGCAATATTTTACTACTCTTGATGATTTTCTATCCCCTTTCCACAGAATTGCAGAAAGGGTATGAGATTTGGCAGACATCTGGTACCACAGTAATATCAAGAAAGGGTGGGGGTCCTGGGTTTAAATTGGTGTAGGGGAGGGGGGCACTGACCTAGATTACCTATACCATAAATTCATATATGAAATCATGGCCAGTGTCCCCTACCCCCCCTCCAAGTTCTACATAAGTAAATGAATTGGCAGTGTGTGTTATGATCTAAATGGAAAGAAAGGCATAAGCCAGCAATCACATTTATTTAATCCATTAAATCACTAACCACCATAGTCGCAACAATATTTGAAATTTTGTTTTTCAACACTTCAGCGCCCCTTCAACATGATTTTAGCTATTATTAATGCTGGTGAAAAGTCATGCATGTAAAAAAAAAATGTACAAAAAATGTCTTTTTGTAAATGACTGGGATAACTAGAAAGAAAAATATTGTGTTTGCTCCTCACAATTTTTTCTACATAGACTACTAACAGTTTTCTCATTTTAAAACCTGCTTCCTATTTTATATTTATCAATTCCACGTGGAAAAAATCTAAGCACTGTACATTTTCAAATATGTAAAACATTCAATGAGTTAATAGAATATTTTCAAGACAGTTTGCACCAATCTAGACAAAAATCACTGTGATAAGTTATTTAAAAATCTGATGTTTAAAAAAAACCTCAAATTCTACAAATCTAGCATGATAAACTTTAAATTTTGTAAAAACAAAACCTAGCAGAAAGATAGAAAAAATTAAAATGTTAGATGAGAAACTAATGGATACTGTTAAACTTTTTGCTTTCACACCATAATTTAATCAAGAATAAAGTACAATCACTCTACATGTCTATTCAGACCAATCAAGCAATGTCTTTGGTTCTAAACAAAGGAGGAGCTACACACAATCTGCATTTGACTGGTAAAGAAAGGGAGGGGTTGTGCCATCTGCAATATAAGAGCCCACCATACACTTGTCTTCTTACTACTCTGTCACATTTTGTTCTTACATGGCAATGGTGATGGCATCTACTTCACAAACAACCATGGATCAGGTAAGTGAAAACATTCACTTTATTGTTACTCATTACATGTTTTACTCTGCTTCTTTCCTCCCAAGCCTAGATACATTTGGGTGGATTTCAAATAGTTTGAAGTTTTGCACTAATTTTAGCTGTTGTATTCTAATGTATACTACTATAGCCATTTCCATTTCTTACAGTCCCTTTTTTTTACTCCTTAGTATTGTTTTTTTTTCAATTCTTCAAATTACAGCTAAATTGTGATTTTAAAAAATGAATACGTCTAGTTTTTCCCCAGTTACATGTCCAGTAATATGTTTTTGTGAATAAATTTAAATGGCCTAATCAGGTCTTACAGATAGTATTTCTACTGATAAGCCAACATGAATGTTATACAAAATATCCATTCCATATTGCACTTTGAAATACACCTCTTGTGAATGAAGCCATTAAGGGGGTTGTCTAGCTATTCCAATTTAAGTAAGGGATCTGAACTATACTTACAATTTTCTCATCCAAATGCTGTTTTCTTTTTCCAGATTGCATGCAATGGGCCACAGTACCCATTAATTCTGCCAACTGATCCAAACCACTTAACGGACCGTAACATGACTGAGGAGGTGGCTGACAGGGAGAGGAGAAGTTCTAGGCAACCTTCAGACCCACAAAGAGAAGGGCGGTGGATCTGCACAACTGACCTTCTTCGAATGGGAGCAGGAAGGAGAAGGCCAAGACTTCTACCACCTAATATCAAGATGTACCTATTTATAACAGAAGATCTGGACATTCCAATGCACCCCAAAAAGCAATTCCTTCGCCGTTTCCTGAAGCAGACATAATTGTGTATTTTTTAAAATGTAAATATATGTATTTTAACGTGTTGGTATAAAGTTTATTATGATATATTTTTGTATTAAAATGGATTGTAAAACCTATCTTTTCTTTTGTTACTGGTTTTCAGTTAATTTAAAGTCTTTCTAACCTTGCCAACAGCATTGCATACATCAATATAATAATATGGTGTGTGTCATCTAGCTATGGGAGGAGTGATGAGCTGTGGTGCTTTGTTTGGGTGATACTCTACACAAATTTAAAATGGCATCATAAAAAAAAACTAAGCTTAAGTGAGCCGACAAATCAGAGAAACGTTGGCCGTGACAAACCACCCATTTAATATAACACATGCTCCATGCTACATAGATTTCAAGTAATAAAGCCCATAAAATGATAGTGTTCACAATTCAAGTATTTTTAAACAGTTGGCTTTTAGACCCAAGAGCCAATGCCTGCTATATTAGCAGTGCAAGATCCAAACATAAAGCTCACGAGGGGTATGATTTATAAACAAATATATCATTTTATTTCAAATATATATAATAATATTGACTAATTTATCAAAAGCTATCTTAAAAAAAATGAATTACAGTCCCTGTCACCTAATTATTTTCATGGTCCTTATTCAAGCGTACCTTTAAGTTAATATATGAAAAAAAGAACAAGAAAAAATACCAGGTGAATGTTTCTATTATCTTCTGCTTTATATAAAAAGGGCTGTCATGTTTAAATTTATTTAAATCATAAAAATCTAAATACAGATAGTTTCATCCCTCAAAAGATTGCAGAGTCAGAGTTAGTTGACTGCAGTTTCTCTTCTCCTTAGTCATTGAGATGCTAATAGGTGAATTAACGTATCAATAAAAGTTGACACTACTCCAGACATCCTGTTTGTTTTTCTAGAAGATGAACAATACAGTGAAGTCCAGATTAAAATTTGTTCCCCTGTCAGTACGTAAAGTTGGGGGTCTGTAAAGAAAATTTCTCCCCAGGTGGCCTTTCCCAGGCGACACCCTAAACAATACAATCAACATCTTTCCATGGTGCTTTGTAGTGAATTTCAAATAATAAGACAACTACCTATTCCATTGTCATGTAGACCGGTTTCTATGATTAAAATCATGTCTATTTGCTTATAAAGAGGCAAAGATTTGAAAATCAGGCACAGATTAGTGCTTACAATGGGTTCCTCTGGGTGATGGATGAAACTTCATGTTGTCTGCTAGAGGCATCTATTTCACATAAATATATCATAAAAGAAAGTTTAAAACCCCACTGAAAACTTGTATTGTGTCTTATAGGGGGGGAAATTCTTGGTAGCCCCAAAAATATAGTCAAAGTTCCTCTGAATCAAGTGGCAACAACGTTCCATATCCATTACAAACATAACATATTCATAATTCATTATATTTATTATCAAACCTATCATAAAAGTGGCCACTGTTTTTACAACACCTATAAAATTTATTCATTCATTGCAATATTTTACTACTCTTGATGATTTTCTATCCCCTATCCACAGAATTGCAGAAAGGGTATGAGATTTGGCAGACCTCTGGTACCACAGTAATATCAAGAAAGGGTGGGGGTCCTGGGTTTAAATTGGTGTAGGGGAGGGGGGGCACTGACCTAGATTACCTATACCATAAATTCATATATGAAATCATGGCCAGTGTCCCCTACCCCCCCTCCAAGTTCTACATAAGTAAATGAATTGGCAGTGTGTGTTATGATCTAAATGGAAAGAAAGGCATAAGCCAGCAATCACATTTATTTAATCCATTAAATCACTATTAAATCACTAACCACCATAGTCGCAACAATATTTGAAATTTTGTTTTTCAACACTTCAGCGCCCCTTCAACATGATTTTAGCTATTATTAATGCTGGTGAAAAGTCATGCATGTAAAAAAAAAATGTACAAAAAATGTCTTTTTGTAAATGACTGGGATAACTAGAAAGAAAAATATTGTGTTTGCTCCTCACAATTTTTTCTACATAGACTACTAACAGTTTTCTCATTTTAAAACCTGCTTCCTATTTTATATTTATCAATTCCACGTGGAAAAAATCTAAGCACTGTACATTTTCAAATATGTAAAACATTCAATGAGTTAATAGAATATTTTCAAGACAGTTTGCACCAATCTAGACAAAAATCACTGTGATAAGTTATTTAAAAATCTGATGTTTAAAAAAACCCTCAAATTCTACAAATCTAGCATGATAAACTTTAAATTTTGTAAAAACAAAACCTAGCAGAAAGATAGAAAAAATTAAAATGTTAGATGAGAAACTAATGGATACTGTTAAACTTTTTGCTTTCACACCATAATTTAATCAAGAATAAAGTACAATCACTCTACATGTCTACATGTCTATTCAGACCAATCAAGCAATGTCTTTGGTTCTAAACAAAGGAGGAGCTACACACAATCTGCATTTGACTGGTAAAGAAAGGGAGGGGTTGTGCCATCTGCAATATAAGAGCCCACCAAACACTTGTCTTCTTACTACTCTGTCACATTTTGTTCTTACATGGCAATGGTGATGGCATCTACTTCACAAACAACCATGGATCAGGTAAGTGAAAACATTCACTTTATTGTTACTCATTACATGTTTTACTCTGCTTCTTTCCTCCCAAGCCTAGATACATTTGGGTGGATTTCAAATAGTTTGAAGTTTTGCACTAATTTTAGCTGTTGTATTCTAATGTATACTACTATAGCCATTTCCATTTCTTACAGTCCCTTTTTTTTTACTCCTTAGTATTGTTTTTTTTTCAATTCTTCAAATTACAGCTAAATTGTGATTTTAAAAAATGAATACGTCTAGTTTTTCCCCAGTTACATGTCCAGTAATATGTTTTTGTGAATAAATTTAAATGGCCTAATCAGGTCTTACAGATAGTATTTCTACTGATAAGCCAACATGAATGTTATACAAAATATCCATTCCATATTGCACTTTGAAATACACCTCTTGTGAATGAAGCCATTAAGGGGGTTGTCTAGCTATTCCAATTTAAGTAAGGGATCTGAACTATACTTACAATTTTCTCATCCAAATGCTGTTTTCTTTTTCCAGATTGCATGCAATGGGCCACAGTACCCATTAATTCTGCCAACTGATCCAAACCACTTAACGGACCGTAACATGACTGAGGAGGTGGCTGACAGGGAGAGGAGAAGTTCTAGGCAACCTTCAGACCCACAAAGAGAAGGGCGGTGGATCTGCACAACTGACCTTCTTCGAATGGGAGCAGGAAGGAGAAGGCCAAGACTTCTACCACCTAATATCAAGATGTACCTATTTATAACAGAAGATCTGGACATTCCAATGCACCCCAAAAAGCAATTCCTTCGCCGTTTCCTGAAGCAGACATAATTGTGTATTTTTTAAAATGTAAATATATGTATTTTAACGTGTTGGTATAAAGTTTATTATGATATATTTTTGTATTAAAATGGATTGTAAAACCTATCTTTTCTTGTGTTACTGGTTTTCAGTTAATTTAAAGTCTTTCTAACCTTGCCAACAGCATTGCATACATCAATATAATAATATGGTGTGTGTCATCTAGCTATGGGAGGAGTGATGAGCTGTGGTGCTTTGTTTGGGTGATACTCTACGCAAATTTAAAATGGCATCATAAAAAAAAACTAAGCTTAAGTGAGCCGACAAATCAGAGAAACGTTGGCCGTGACAAACCACCCATTTAATATAACACATGCTCCATGCTACATAGATTTCAAGTAATAAAGCCCATAAAATGATAGTGTTCACAATTCAAGTATTTTTAAACAGTTGGCTTTTAGACCCAAGAGCCAATGCCTGCTATATTAGCAGTGCAAGATCCAAACATAAAGCTCACGAGGGGTATGATTTATAAACAAATATATCATTTTATTTCAAATATATATAATAATATTGACTAATTTATCAAAAGCTATCTTAAAAAAAATGAATTACAGTCCCTGTCACCTAATTATTTTCATGGTCCTGATTCAAGCGTACCTTTAAGTTAATATATGAAAAAAAGAACAAGAAAAAATACCAGGTGAATGTTTCTATTATCTTCTGCTTTATATAAAAAGGGCTGTCATGTTTAAATTTATTTAAATCATAAAAATCTAAATACAGATAGTTTCATCCCTCAAAAGATTGCAGAGTCAGAGTTAGTTGACTGCAGTTTCTCTTCTCCTTAGTCATTGAGATGCTAATAGGTGAATTAACGTATCAATAAAAGTTGACACTACTCCAGACATCCTGTTTGTTTTTCTAGAAGATGAACAATACAGTGAAGTCCAGATTAAAATTTGTTCCCCTGTCAGTACGTAAAGTTGGGGGTCTGTAAAGAAAATTTCTCCCCAGGTGGCCTTTCCCAGGCGACACCCTAAACAATAAAATCAACATCTTTCCATGGTGCTTTGTAGTGAATTTCAAATAATAAGACAACTACCTATTCCATTGTCATGTAGACCGGTTTCTATGATTAAAATCATGTCTCTTTGATTATAAAGAGGCAAAGATTTGAAAATCAGGCACAGATTAGTGCTTACAATGGGTTCCTCTGGGTGATGGATGAAACTTCATGTTGTCTGCTAGAGGCATCTATTTCACATAAATATATCATAAAAGAAAGTTTAAAACCCCACTGAAAACTTGTATTGTGTCTTATAGGGGGGGAAATTCTTGGTAGCCCCAAAAATATAGTCAAAGTTCCTCTGAATCAAGTGGCAACAACGTTCCATATCCATTACAAACATAACATATTCATAATTCATTATATTTATTATCAAACCTATCATAAAAGTGGCCACTGTTTTTACAACACCTATAAAATTTATTCATTCATTGCAATATTTTACTACTCTTGATGATTTTCTATCCCCTATCCACAGAATTGCAGAAAGGGTATGAGATTTGGCAGACCTCTGGTACCACAGTAATATCAAGAAAGGGTGGGGGTCCTGGGTTTAAATTGGTGTAGGGGAGGGGGGGCACTGACCTAGATTACCTATACCATAAATTCATATATGAAATCATGGCCAGTGTCCCCTACCCCCCCTCCAAGTTCTACATAAGTAAATGAATTGGCAGTGTGTGTTATGATCTAAATGGAAAGAAAGGCATAAGCCAGCAATCACATTTATTTAATCCATTAAATCACTAACCACCATAGTCGCAACAATATTTGAAATTTTGTTTTTCAACACTTCAGCGCCCCTTCAACATGATTTTAGCTATTATTAATGCTGGTGAAAAGTCATGCATGTAAAAAAAAATGTACAAAAAATGTCTTTTTGTAAATGACTGGGATAACTAGAAAGAAAAATATTGTGTTTGCTCCTCACAATTTTTTCTACATAGACTACTAACAGTTTTCTCATTTTAAAACCTGCTTCCTATTTTATATTTATCAATTCCACGTGGAAAAAATCTAAGCACTGTACATTTTCAAATCTATAAAACATTCAATAAGTTGCTAGAATGTTTTCAAGACAGTTTGCACGAATCTAGACAAAAATCACTTTGATAAGTTATTTAAAATGTATGTTCAAAAAAACTCAAATTCTACAAATCTAGCAGAAGACACAAAATATTTTATTAAAAAAACAAAACAAAACTTAGCAGAGAGATAGAAAAAATTAAAAATGTTAGATGAGAAACTAATGGATACTCTTAAACCTTTTGCTTTCACACCATAATTTAATCAAGAAAAAGCACTATCATTCTACATGTCCATATAGACCAATCAAGCAATGTCTTTGGTTCCAAACAAAGGAGGAGCTACACACAATCTGCATTTGACCAGTAAAGAAAGGGAGGGGGTGTGTCATCTACCATATAAGAGCCCACAATATCTTTGTCTTCTTACTACTCTATCACATCTTACATCTTACATCTTACATGGAAATGGTGATGGCATCTTCTTCAGAAACTACTATGGATCAGGTAAGTGAAAAGATTCACTTTATTGTTACTCATTACATGTTTTACTCTGCTTCTTTCCTCCCAAGCCTAGATACATTTGGGTATATTTCAAATAGTTTGAAGTTTTGCATTTTGGCTGTTATATTCCAATGTATACCACTATAGCCATTTCCATTCCTTGCAGTCCTTTTATCACTCCTTAGTATTGTTTTTATTCAATTCCTCAAATTACAGCTAAATTGTGATTAAAAAAAAAAAATGAATGAGTCTAGTTTAACCCCAGTTACATGTCCAGTAATAGGTTTTTATTTGTGAATGAATTAAAATTGCCTAATAAGGTCTTACAGATACTATTTCTACTGATAAACCAATATGAATGTTATCCAAAATATCCATTCCATATTGCACTTTGAAATACACCTCTTGTGAATGAAGCCATCAACAGGGTTGTCTAACTATTAAAATGAAAGTAAGGGATCTGAACTATACGTACAATTTTCTCATCCAAATGCGCTTTTCTTTTTCCAGATTGCATGCAGTGGGCCACAATACCCATTAATTTTGCCGACTGATCCAAACCACTTAACGGACCGTAATGTGACTGAGGAGGCGGCTGATGGGGAGCGGAGAAGTTCTGGACAACCTTCAGACCCACAAAGAGAAGGCAGGTGGATCTGTACAACTGACCTTCTTCGAGTGGGAGCAGGGAGGAGAAGGCCAAGACTTCTGCCACCTCATATCAGGATGTACGTATTTATTACCAAAGATCTGGACATTCCGATGCACCCCAAAAAGACATTTCTCCACCGTTATCTGAAGCAGACATGATTCTCTATAGATTTTTCAATGTAAATATATGTATTTTTATGTATTATTGTATAGTTTTTTTATGGTATTTTTTTGCATTAAAATGGATTGAAAAACATAGCTTTTCTTGTGTTACTGGTTTTAAGTTAATTTAAAGTCTTTCTAACCTTGCCAACAGCATTGCATACATAAATATAATACAGTGTGTGTCATCTAGCTAAGGGAGGAGTCATGAGCTGTGGTGCTTGGTTTGGGTGATACTCTAGACAAATTTCAAAGAGTATCATAAAAAAGGAAGCTTAAGTGAGCCAACAAATTAAGGAATCGTTGGCCATGACAAGTGACAAACCAACCATTTAATGTAACACATATACTGCTTCTAGCTCCATGCTATATGGATTAAACCTATAAAGTAAGTAATAAAGCCCATAAAATGATAATGTTCACAATGCAAGTACTTCTAAACCGTTGGCTTTTAGACCCAAGAGCCGACGCCAGCTAGATTGCCTGCGATCAGGTGAAAGATCCAGTAAAAATAGAGATTTTAAAAGAAGGAAAAGAAAGTAAACATACATAATGTGTGGAAAATGCAAATATAAAGCTCATGAGGGGTGGGATTTATAAACAAATATACCATTTCATTTAAACTATACCGAATAAAATTGACCAATTTATCAAAAGTTATCTTAAAAAAATGAATTGCTGTTCCTGTCACCTAATTATTTTCATGGTCCTGATTCAAGTGTACCTTTAAGTTAATATAGGAAAAAAGGAATAAAAAACCCCAGATAAATGTTTCTATTATCTTTTCCCTTATACATAAATGGTTGCCATGTTTAAATGTACTTTAAATTATAAAAATCTAAATCACAGATAGTTTCATCCCTCAAAAGATTGCAGAATTACAGTTAGTTGACTGCAGTTTCTCTTCTCTTTAGTTATTGGGATGCTAATAGGCAAATTAACTAATCAATAAAAGTTGACACTGCTCCAGACATCCTGTTTGTTTTTCTAGAAGATGAACAATACCGTGAAGTCCAGATTAAAATAGGTTTCTCTGCCAGTATGTTAACTTGGGGGTCTGTAAAGAAAAGTTCCCACCAGGTGGCCTTTTCCAGGCGACACCCTAAACAATACAATCAACATCTTTCCCAGGTGATTTGTAGTGAATTCCAAATGTGACCCAAGCACATTTCAAAGAATAAGCCAACTACCTATTTGACCAGAGTGTAGACAGTTTTTTTATGATTACAATCTTGTCTATTTGCTTATACAGAGGCAAAGATTTGCCAATCAGGTACAGATTGGTGCTCACAATGGGTCCCTCTGGGTGATGGATGAAACTACATGGTGTCTGCTAGAGGCATTTATTTCATATAAATAAATGTATTTTAGAAAATAGGTAAAACCCCATTGAAAACTTGCATTGTGTCTTATAGGGGGAACGGGGAATTCTTGGTAGCCCAAAAAAGATAGTCATATAGTTCCTCTAAATCAACTGGCAACAATGTTCCATATCCATTACACATTTAATATATTTATAATTCATGATATTTATTGTTGACCCTTTCGTAATAGTGGCCACTGTTTTTAAAGCACTTATTAAATGTAGCCATTCATTGCAATATTTTACTACTCTTGAAGCTTTTCTATCCCCTATCCACAAGAAAGCAGAAAGGGTCTGAGATTTGGTAGACCTCAGTTACCACGGTAACAATAAGAAAGTGAGGGGGTCCTGGGTTTAAATTGGGGTAGAGGAGGGGGGCACTGACCTTGATTACCTATACCATAAGTTGATATATGAAATCAAGTCCAGAGTCCCCAACCCCCCTCCCAGTTCTACATAAGTAAATGAATTGGCAGTGTATATGTAATATGTAAGTGGAAAGATTGGCATAAACCACTGATCACAGTCATTTAACCCCTTAGCTTCAAATATGGATGAAATTATCATGAATATTGATTTAAGTTTTTCAACACTTTAGCTCTTCTTCAACACGATTTGTGCTATTATTAATACTGGTGAAAAAGTCATGCACATCATTTAAAAAATATATAAATATTTCTTTTTGTAAATGACTGAGATAACTTCAAAGAAAAATATTGTGTTTGCTCCTTACAATTTCTTGTATATAGATTACTTACAGCTCTCTCTTTTTAAAAGCTGCTTTCTACTTTACATCTATCTATTCCACAGGAAAAAAAAAAATCTAAAGCACTGTACATTTTCAAATATGTAAAACATTCAATAAGTTGCTAGAATGTTTTCAAGACAGTTTGCACCAATCTAGACAAAAATCACTTTGATAAGTTATTTAAAATGTATGTTCAAAAAAACTCAAATTCTACAAATCTAGCAGAAGACACAAAATATTTTATTAAAAAAACAAAACAAAACTTAGCAGAAAGATAGAAAAAATTAAAAATGTTAGATGAGAAACTAATGGATACTCTTAAACCTTTTGCTTTCACACCATAATTTAATCAAGAAAAAGTACTATCATTCTACATGTCCATATAGACCAATCAAGCAATGTCTTTGGTTCCAAACAAAGGAGGAGCTACACGCAATCTGCATTTGACCAGTAAAGAAAGGGAGGGGGGGTGTCATCTACCATATAAGAGCCCACAATATCTTTGTCTTCTTACTACTCTATCACATCTTACATGGAAATGGTGATGGCATCTTCTTCAGAAACTACTATGGATCAGGTAAGTGAAAAGATTCACTTTATTGCTACTCATTACATGTTTTACTCTGCTTCTTTCCTCACAAGCCTGGATACATTTGGGTATATTTCAAATAGTTTGAAGTTTTGCATTTTGGCTGTTATATTCCAATGTATACCACTATAGCCATTTCCATTCCTTACAGTCCTTTTATCACTCCTTAGTATTGTTTTTTTTTCAATTCCTCAAATTACAGCTAAATTGTGATTAAAAAAAAAAAAATGAATGAGTCTAGTTTAACCCCAGTTACATGTCCAGTAATAGGTTTTTATTTGTGAATAAATTAAAATTGCCTAATAACGTCTTACAGATACTATTTCTACTGATAAACCAATATGAATGTTATCCAAAATATCCATTCCATATTGCACTTTGAAATACACCTCTTGTGAATGAAGCCATCAACAGGGTTGTCTAACTATTAAAATGAAAGTAAGGGATCTGAACTATACGTACAATTTTCTCATCCAAATGCGCTTTTCTTTTTCCAGATTGCATGCAGTGGGCCACAATACCCATTCATTTTGCCGACTGATCCAAACCATTTAACGGACCGTAATGTGACTGAGGAGGCGGCTGATGGGGAGCGGAGAAGTTCTGGACAACCTTCAGACCCACAAAGATAAGGCAGGTGGATCTGTACAACTGACCTTCTTCGAGTGGGAGCAGGGAGGAGAAGGCCAAGACTTCTGCCACCTCATATCAGGATGTATGTATTTATTACCAAAGATCTGGACATTCCGATGCACCCCAAAAAGAGATTCCTCCACCGTTATCTGAAGCAGACATGATTCTCTATAGATTTTTCAATGTAAATATATGTATTTTTATGTATTATTGTATAGTTTTTTATGGTATTTTTTTGCATTAAAATGGATTGAAAAACATAGCTTTTCTTGTGTTACTGGTTTTAGGTTAATTTAAAGTCTTTCTAACCTTGCCAACAGCATTGCATACATCAATATAATACAGTGTGTGTCATCTAGCTAAGGGAGGAGTCATGAGCTGTGGTGCTTGGTTTGGGTGATACTCTAGACAAATTTCAAAGAGTATCATAAAAAAGGAAGCTTAAGTGAGCCAACAAATCAAGGAATCGTTGGCCATGACAAGTGACAAACCAACCATTTAATGTAACACATATACTGCTTCTAGCTCCATGCTATATGGATTAAACCTATAAAGTAAGTAATAAAGCCCATAAAATGATAATGTTCACAATGCAAGTACTTCTAAACCGTTGGCTTTTAGACCCAAGAGCCGACGCCAGCTAGATTGCCTGCGATCAGGTGAAAGATCCAGTAAAAATAGAGATTTTAAAAGAAGGAAAAGAAAGTAAACATACATAATGTGTGGAAAATGCAAACATAAAGCTCATGAGGGGTGGGATTTATAAACAAATATACCATTTCATTTAAACTATACCGAATAAAATTGACCAATTTATCAAAAGTTATCTTAAAAAAATGAATTGCTGTTCCTGTCACCTAATTATTTTCATGGTCCTGATTCAAGTGTACCTTTAAGTTAATATAGGAAAAAAGGAACAAAAACTCCCAGATAAATGTTTCTATTATCTTTTCCCTTATACATAAATGGTTGCCATGTTTAAATTTACTTTAAATTATAACAATCAAAATCACAGATAGTTTCATCCCTCAAAAGATTGCAGAATTATAGTTAGTTGACTGCAGTTTCTCTTCTCTTTAGTTATTGGGATGCTAATAGGCAAATTAACTAATCAATAAAAGTTGACACTGCTCCAGACATCCTGTTTGTTTTTCTAGAAGATGAACAATACCGTGAAGTCCAGATTAAAATAGGTTTCTCTGCCAGTATGTTAACTTGGGGGTCTGTAAAGAAAAGTTCCCACCAGGTGGCCTTTTCCAGGCGACACCCTAAACAATACAATCAACATCTTTCCCAGGTGATTTGTAGTGAATTCCAAATGTGACCCAAGCACATTTCAAAGAATAAGCCAACTACCTATTTGACCGGAGTGTAGACAGTTTTTTGATGATTACAATCTTGTCTATTTGCTTATACAGAGGCAAAGATTTGCCAATCAGGTACAGATTGGTGCTCACAATGGGTCCCTCTGGGTGATGGATGAAACTACATGGTGTCTGCTAGAGGCATTTATTTCATATAAATAAATGTATTTTAGAAAATAGGTAAAACCCCATTGAAAACTTGCATTGTGTCTTATAGGGGGAACGGGGAATTCTTGGTAGCCCCAAAAAGATAGTCATATAGTTCCTCTAAATCAACTGGCAACAATGTTCCATATCCATTACACATTTAACATATTTATAATTCATTATATTTATTGTTGACCCTTTCATAATAGTGGCCACTATTTTTAAAGCACTTATTAAATGTAGCCATTCATTGCAATATTTTACTACTCTTGAAGCTTTTCTATTCCCTATCCACAGGAAAGCAGAAAGGGTCTGAGATTTGGTAGACCTCAGTTACCACGGTAACAATAAGAAAGTGAGGGGGTCCTGGGTTTAAATTGGGGTAAAGGAGGGGGGCACTGACCTTGATTACCTATACCATAAGTTGATATATGAAATCAAGTCCAGAGTCCCCAACCCCCCTCCCAGTTCTACATAAGTAAATGAATTGGCAGTGTATATGTAATATGTAAGTGGAAAGATTGGCATAAACCACTGATCACAGTCATTTAACCCCTTAGCTTCAAATATGGATGAAATTATCATGAATATTGATTTAAGTTTTTCAACACTTTAGCTCTTCTTCAACACGATTTGTGCTATTATTAATACTGGTGAAAAAGTCATGCACATCATTTAAAAAATTTATAAATATTTCTTTTTGTAAATGACTGAGATAACTTCAAAGAAAAATATTGTGTTTGCTCCTTACAATTTCTTGTATATAGATTACTTACAGCTCTCTCTTTTTAAAAGCTGCTTTCTACTTTACATCTATCTATTCCACAGGAAAAAAAAAATCTAAAGCACTGTACATTTTCAAATATGTAAAACATTCAATAAGTTGCTAGAATGTTTTCAAGACAGTTTGCACCAATCTAGACAAAAATCACTTTGATAAGTTATTTAAAATGTATGTTCAAAAAAACTCAAATTCTACAAATCTAGCAGAAGACACAAAATATTTTATTAAAAAAACAAAACAAAACTTAGCAGAAAGATAGAAAAAATTAAAAATGTTAGATGAGAAACTAATGGATACTCTTAAACCTTTTGCTTTCACACCATAATTTAATCAAGAAAAAGTACTATCATTCTACATGTCCATATAGACCAATCAAGCAATGTCTTTGGTTCCAAACAAAGGAGGAGCTACACACAATCTGCATTTGACCAGTAAAGAAAGGGAGGGGGTGTGTCATCTACCATATAAGAGCCCACAATATCTTTGTCTTCTTACTACTCTATCACATCTTACATCTTACATGGAAATGGTGATGGCATCTTCTTCAGAAACTACTATGGATCAGGTAAGTGAAAAGATTCACTTTATTGCTACTCATTACATGTTTTACTCTGCTTCTTTCCTCACAAGCCTGGATACATTTGGGTATATTTCAAATAGTTTGAAGTTTTGCATTTTGGCTGTTATATTCCAATGTATACCACTATAGCCATTTCCATTCCTTACAGTCCTTTTATCACTCCTTAGTATTGTTTTTTTTATCAATTCCTCAAATTACAGCTAAATTGTGATTAAAAAAAAAAAAAATGAATGAGTCTAGTTTAACCCCAGTTACATGTCCAGTAATAGGTTTTTATTTGTGAATAAATTAAAATTGCCTAATAAGGTCTTACAGATACTATTTCTACTGATAAACCAATATGAATGTTATCCAAAATATCCATTCCATATTGCACTTTGAAATACACCTCTTGTGAATGAAGCCATCAACAGGGTTGTCTAACTATTAAAATGAAAGTAAGGGATCTGAACTATACGTACAATTTTCTCATCCAAATGCGCTTTTCTTTTTCCAGATTGCATGCAGTGGGCCACAATACCCATTAATTTTGCCGACTGATCCAAACCATTTAACGGACCGTAATGTGACTGAGGAGGCGGCTGATGGGGAGCGGAGAAGTTCTGGACAACCTTCAGACCCACAAAGAGAAGGCAGGTGGATCTGTACAACTGACCTTCTTCGAGTGGGAGCAGGGAGGAGAAGGCCAAGACTTCTGCCACCTCATATCAGGATGTACGTATTTATTACCAAAGATCTGGACATTCCGATGCACCCCAAAAAGAGATTCCTCCACCGTTATCTGAAGCAGACATGATTCTCTATAGATTTTTCAATGTAAATATATGTATTTTTATGTATTATTGTATAGTTTTTTTATGGTATTTTTTTGCATTAAAATGGATTGAAAAACATAGCTTTTCTTGTGTTACTGGTTTTAAGTTAATTTAAAGTCTTTCTAACCTTGCCAACAGCATTGCATACATCAATATAATACAGTGTGTGTCATCTAGCTAAGGGAGGAGTCATGAGCTGTGGTGCTTGGTTTGGGTGATACTCTAGACAAATTTCAAAGAGTATCATAAAAAAGGAAGCTTAAGTGAGCCAACAAATCAAGGAATCGTTGGCCATGACAAGTGACAAACCAACCATTTAATGTAACACATATACTGCTTCTAGCTCCATGCTATATGGATTAAACCTATAAAGTAAGTAATAAAGCCCATAAAATGATAATGTTCACAATGCAAGTACTTCTAAACCGTTGGCTTTTAGACCCAAGAGCCGACGCCAGCTAGATTGCCTGCGATCAGGTGAAAGATCCAGTAAAAATAGAGATTTTAAAAGAAGGAAAAGAAAGTAAACATACATAATGTGTGGAAAATGCAAACATAAAGCTCATGAGGGGTGGGATTTATAAACAAATATACCATTTCATTTAAACTATACCGAATAAAATTGACCAATTTATCAAAAGTTATCTTAAAAAAATGAATTGCTGTTCCTGTCACCTAATTATTTTCATGGTCCTGATTCAAGTGTACCTTTAAGTTAATATAGGAAAAAAGGAACAAAAACTCCCAGATAAATGTTTCTATTATCTTTTCCCTTATACATAAATGGTTGCCATGTTTAAATTTACTTTAAATTATAACAATCAAAATCACAGATAGTTTCATCCCTCAAAAGATTGCAGAATTACAGTTAGTTGACTGCAGTTTCTCTTCTCTTTAGTTATTGGGATGCTAATAGGCAAATTAACTAATCAATAAAAGTTGACACTGCTCCAGACATCCTGTTTGTTTTTCTAGAAGATGAACAATACCGTGAAGTCCAGATTAAAATAGGTTTCTCTGCCAGTATGTTAACTTGGGGGTCTGTAAAGAAAAGTTCCCACCAGGTGGCCTTTTCCAGGCGACACCCTAAACAATACAATCAACATCTTTCTCAGGTGATTTGTAGTGAATTCCAAATGTGACCCAAGCACATTTCAAAGAATAAGCCAACTACCTATTTGACCGGAGTGTAGACAGTTTTTTTATGATTACAATCTTGTCTATTTGCTTATACAGAGGCAAAGATTTGCCAATCAGGTACAGATTGGTGCTCACAATGGGTCCCTCTGGGTGATGGATGAAACTACATGGTGTCTGCTAGAGGCATTTATTTCATATAAATAAATGTATTTTAGAAAATAGGTAAAACCCCATTGAAAACTTGCATTGTGTCTTATAGGGGGAACGGGGAATTCTTGGTAGCCCCAAAAAGATAGTCATATAGTTCCTCTAAATCAACTGGCAACAATGTTCCATATCCATTACACATTTAACATATTTATAATTCATTATATTTATTGTTGACCCTTTCATAATAGTGGCCACTATTTTTAAAGCACTTATTAAATGTAGCCATTCATTGCAATATTTTACTACTCTTGAAGCTTTTCTATTCCCTATCCACAGGAAAGCAGAAAGGGTCTGAGATTTGGTAGACCTCAGTTACCACGGTAACAATAAGAAAGTGAGGGGGTCCTGGGTTTAAATTGGGGTAAAGGAGGGGGGCACTGACCTTGATTACCTATACCATAAGTTGATATATGAAATCAAGTCCAGAGTCCCCAACCCCCCTCCCAGTTCTACATAAGTAAATGAATTGGCAGTGTATATGTAATATGTAAGTGGAAAGATTGGCATAAACCACTGATCACAGTCATTTAACCCCTTAGCTTCAAATATGGATGAAATTATCATGAATATTGATTTAAGTTTTTCAACACTTTAGCTCTTCTTCAACACGATTTGTGCTATTATTAATACTGGTGAAAAAGTCATGCACATCATTTAAAAAATATATAAATATTTCTTTTTGTAAATGACTGAGATAACTTCAAAGAAAAATATTGTGTTTGCTCCTTACAATTTCTTGTATATAGATTACTTACAGCTCTCTCTTTTTAAAAGCTGCTTTCTACTTTACATCTATCTATTCCACAGGAAAAAAAAAATCTAAAGCACTGTACATTTTCAAATATGTAAAACATTCAATAAGTTGCTAGAATGTTTTCAAGACAGTTTGCACCAATCTAGACAAAAATCACTTTGATAAGTTATTTAAAATGTATGTTCAAAAAAACTCAAATTCTACAAATCTAGCAGAAGACACAAAATATTTTATTAAAAAAACAAAACAAAACTTAGCAGAAAGATAGAAAAAATTAAAAATGTTAGATGAGAAACTAATGGATACTCTTAAACCTTTTGCTTTCACACCATAATTTAATCAAGAAAAAGTACTATCATTCTACATGTCCATATAGACCAATCAAGCAATGTCTTTGGTTCCAAACAAAGGAGGAGCTACACACAATCTGCATTTGACCAGTAAAGAAAGGGAGGGGGTGTGTCATCTACCATATAAGAGCCCACAATATCTTTGTCTTCTTACTACTCTATCACATCTTACATCTTACATGGAAATGGTGATGGCATCTTCTTCAGAAACTACTATGGATCAGGTAAGTGAAAAGATTCACTTTATTGCTACTCATTACATGTTTTACTCTGCTTCTTTCCTCACAAGCCTGGATACATTTGGGTATATTTCAAATAGTTTGAAGTTTTGCATTTTGGCTGTTATATTCCAATGTATACCACTATAGCCATTTCCATTCCTTACAGTCCTTTTATCACTCCTTAGTATTGTTTTTTTTATCAATTCCTCAAATTACAGCTAAATTGTGATTAAAAAAAAAAAAAATGAATGAGTCTAGTTTAACCCCAGTTACATGTCCAGTAATAGGTTTTTATTTGTGAATAAATTAAAATTGCCTAATAAGGTCTTACAGATACTATTTCTACTGATAAACCAATATGAATGTTATCCAAAATATCCATTCCATATTGCACTTTGAAATACACCTCTTGTGAATGAAGCCATCAACAGGGTTGTCTAACTATTAAAATGAAAGTAAGGGATCTGAACTATACGTACAATTTTCTCATCCAAATGCGCTTTTCTTTTTCCAGATTGCATGCAGTGGGCCACAATACCCATTAATTTTGCCGACTGATCCAAACCATTTAACGGACCGTAATGTGACTGAGGAGGCGGCTGATGGGGAGCGGAGAAGTTCTGGACAACCTTCAGACCCACAAAGAGAAGGCAGGTGGATCTGTACAACTGACCTTCTTCGAGTGGGAGCAGGGAGGAGAAGGCCAAGACTTCTGCCACCTCATATCAGGATGTACGTATTTATTACCAAAGATCTGGACATTCCGATGCACCCCAAAAAGAGATTCCTCCACCGTTATCTGAAGCAGACATGATTCTCTATAGATTTTTCAATGTAAATATATGTATTTTTATGTATTATTGTATAGTTTTTTTATGGTATTTTTTTGCATTAAAATGGATTGAAAAACATAGCTTTTCTTGTGTTACTGGTTTTAAGTTAATTTAAAGTCTTTCTAACCTTGCCAACAGCATTGCATACATCAATATAATACAGTGTGTGTCATCTAGCTAAGGGAGGAGTCATGAGCTGTGGTGCTTGGTTTGGGTGATACTCTAGACAAATTTCAAAGAGTATCATAAAAAAGGAAGCTTAAGTGAGCCAACAAATCAAGGAATCGTTGGCCATGACAAGTGACAAACCAACCATTTAATGTAACACATATACTGCTTCTAGCTCCATGCTATATGGATTAAACCTATAAAGTAAGTAATAAAGCCCATAAAATGATAATGTTCACAATGCAAGTACTTCTAAACCGTTGGCTTTTAGACCCAAGAGCCGACGCCAGCTAGATTGCCTGCGATCAGGTGAAAGATCCAGTAAAAATAGAGATTTTAAAAGAAGGAAAAGAAAGTAAACATACATAATGTGTGGAAAATGCAAACATAAAGCTCATGAGGGGTGGGATTTATAAACAAATATACCATTTCATTTAAACTATACCGAATAAAATTGACCAATTTATCAAAAGTTATCTTAAAAAAATGAATTGCTGTTCCTGTCACCTAATTATTTTCATGGTCCTGATTCAAGTGTACCTTTAAGTTAATATAGGAAAAAAGGAACAAAAAACCCCAGATAAATGTTTCTATTATCTTTTCCCTTATACATAAATGGTTGCCATGTTTAAATTTACTTTAAATTATAAAAATCTAAATCACAGATAGTTTCATCCCTCAAAAGATTGCAGAATTATAGTTAGTTGACTGCAGTTTCTCTTCTCTTTAGTTATTGGGATGCTAATAGGCAAATTAACTAATCAATAAAAGTTGACACTGCTCCAGACATCCTGTTTGTTTTTCTAGAAGATGAACAATACCGTGAAGTCCAGATTAAAATAGGTTTCTCTGCCAGTATGTTAACTTGGGGGTCTGTAAAGAAAAGTTCCCACCAGGTGGCCTTTTCCAGGCGACACCCTAAACAATACAATCAACATCTTTCCCAGGTGATTTGTAGTGAATTCCAAATGTGACCCAAGCACATTTCAAAGAGTAAGCCAACTACCTATTTGACCGGAGTGTAGACAGTTTTTTTATGATTACAATCTTGTCTATTTGCTTATACAGAGGCAAAGATTTGCCAATCAGGTACAGATTGGTGCTCACAATGGGTCCCTCTGGGTGATGGATGAAACTACATGGTGTCTGCTAGAGGCATTTATTTCATATAAATAAATGTATTTTAGAAAATAGGTAAAACCCCATTAAAAACTTGCATTGTGTCTTATAGGGGGAACGGGGAATTCTTGGTAGCCCCAAAAAGATAGTCATATAGTTCCTCTAAATCAACTGGCAACAATGTTCCATATCCATTACACATTTAACATATTTATAATTCATGATATTTATTGTTGACCCTTTTGTAATAGTGGCCACTGTTTTTAAAGCACTTATTAAATGTAGCCATTCATTGCAATATTTTACTACTCTTGAAGCTTTTCTATCCCCTATCCACAGGAAAGCAGAAAGGGTCTGAGATTTGGTAGACCTCAGTTACCACGGTAACAATAAGAAAGTGAGGGGGTCCTGGGTTTAAATTGGGGTAGAGGAGGGGGGCACTGACCTTGATTACCTATACCATAAGTTGATATATGAAATCAAGTCCAGAGTCCCCAACCCCCCTCCCAGTTCTACATAAGTAAATGAATTGGCAGTGTATATGTAATATGTAAGTGGAAAGATTGGCATAAACCACTGATCACAGTCATTTAACCCCTTAGCTTCAAATATGGATGAAATTATCATGAATATTGATTTAAGTTTTTCAACACTTTAGCTCTTCTTCAACACGATTTGTGCTATTATTAATACTGGTGAAAAAGTCATGCACATCATTTAAAAAATATATAAATATTTCTTTTTGTAAATGACTGAGATAACTTCAAAGAAAAATATTGTGTTTGCTCCTTACAATTTCTTGTATATAGATTACTTACAGCTCTCTCTTTTTAAAAGCTGCTTTCTACTTTACATCTATCTATTCCACAGGAAAAAAAAAAATCTAAAGCACTGTACATTTTCAAATATGTAAAACATTCAATAAGTTGCTAGAATGTTTTCAAGACAGTTTGCACCAATCTAGACAAAAATCACTTTGATAAGTTATTTAAAATGTATGTTCAAAAAAACTCAAATTCTACAAATCTAGCAGAAGACACAAAATATTTTATTAAAAAAACAAAACAAAACTTAGCAGAAAGATAGAAAAAATTAAAAATGTTAGATGAGAAACTAATGGATACTCTTAAACCTTTTGCTTTCACACCATAATTTAATCAAGAAAAAGTACTATCATTCTACATGTCCATATAGACCAATCAAGCAATGTCTTTGGTTCCAAACAAAGGAGGAGCTACACACAATCTGCATTTGACCAGTAAAGAAAGGGAGGGGGTGTGTCATCTACCATATAAGAGCCCACAATATCTTTGTCTTCTTACTACTCTATCACATCTTACATCTTACATGGAAATGGTGATGGCATCTTCTTCAGAAACTACTATGGATCAGGTAAGTGAAAAGATTCACTTTATTGCTACTCATTACATGTTTTACTCTGCTTCTTTCCTCACAAGCCTGGATACATTTGGGTATATTTCAAATAGTTTGAAGTTTTGCATTTTGGCTGTTATATTCCAATGTATACCACTATAGCCATTTCCATTCCTTACAGTCCTTTTATCACTCCTTAGTATTGTTTTTTTTTCAATTCCTCAAATTACAGCTAAATTGTGATTAAAAAAAAAAAATGAATGAGTCTAGTTTAACCCCAGTTACATGTCCAGTAATAGGTTTTTATTTGTGAATAAATTAAAATTGCCTAATAAGGTCTTACAGATACTATTTCTACTGATAAACCAATATGAATGTTATCCAAAATATCCATTCCATATTGCACTTTGAAATACACCTCTTGTGAATGAAGCCATCAACAGGGTTGTCTAACTATTAAAATGAAAGTAAGGGATCTGAACTATACGTACAATTTTCTCATCCAAATGCGCTTTTCTTTTTCCAGATTGCATGCAGTGGGCCACAATACCCATTAATTTTGCCGACTGATCCAAACCATTTAACGGACCGTAATGTGACTGAGGAGGCGGCTGATGGGGAGCGGAGAAGTTCTGGACAACCTTCAGACCCACAAAGAGAAGGCAGGTGATTCTGTACAACTGACCTTCTTCGAGTGGGAGCAGGGAGGAGAAGGCCAAGACTTCTGCCACCTCATATCAGGATGTACGTATTTATTACCAAAGATCTGGACATTCCGATGCACCCCAAAAAGAGATTCCTCCACCGTTATCTGAAGCAGACATGATTCTCTATAGATTTTTCAATGTAAATATATGTATTTTTATGTATTATTGTATAGTTTTTTTATGGTATTTTTTTGTAATTAAAATGGATTGAAATACATAGCTTTTCTTGTGTTACTGGTTTTAAGTTAATTTAAAGTCTTTCTAACCTTGCCAACAGCATTGCATACATCAATATAATACAGTGTGTGTCATCTAGCTAAGGGAGGAGTCATGAGCTGTGGTGCTTGGTTTGGGTGATACTCTAGACAAATTTCAAAGAGTATCATAAAAAAGGAAGCTTAAGTGAGCCAACAAATCAAGGAATCGTTGGCCATGACAAGTGACAAACCAACCATTTAATGTAACACATATACTGCTTCTAGCTCCATGCTATATGGATTAAACCTATAAAGTAAGTAATAAAGCCCATAAAATGATAATGTTCACAATGCAAGTACTTCTAAACCGTTGGCTTTTAGACCCAAGAGCCGACGCCAGCTAGATTGCCTGCGATCAGGTGAAAGATCCAGTAAAAATAGAGATTTTAAAAGAAGGAAAAGAAAGTAAACATACATAATGTGTGGAAAATGCAAACATAAAGCTCATGAGGGGTGGGATTTATAAACAAATATACCATTTCATTTAAACTATACCGAATAAAATTGACCAATTTATCAAAAGTTATCTTAAAAAAATGAATTGCTGTTCCTGTCACCTAATTATTTTCATGGTCCTGATTCAAGTGTACCTTTAAGTTAATATAGGAAAAAAGGAACAAAAAACCCCAGATAAATGTTTCTATTATCTTTTCCCTTATACATAAATGGTTGCCATGTTTAAATTTACTTTAAATTATAAAAATCTAAATCACAGATAGTTTCATCCCTCAAAAGATTGCAGAATTACAGTTAGTTGACTGCAGTTTCTCTTCTCTTTAGTTATTGGGATGCTAATAGGCAAATTAACTAATCAATAAAAGTTGACACTGCTCCAGACATCCTGTTTGTTTTTCTAGAAGATGAACAATACCGTGAAGTCCAGATTAAAATAGGTTTCTCTGCCAGTATGTTAACTTGGGGGTCTGTAAAGAAAAGTTCCCACCAGGTGGCCTTTTCCAGGCGACACCCTAAACAATACAATCAACATCTTTCCCAGGTGATTTGTAGTGAATTCCAAATGTGACCCAAGCACATTTCAAAGAATAAGCCAACTACCTATTTGACCGGAGTGTAGACAGTTTTTTTATGATTACAATCTTGTCTATTTGCTTATACAGAGGCAAAGATTTGCCAATCAGGTACAGATTGGTGCTCACAATGGGTCCCTCTGGGTGATGGATGAAACTACATGGTGTCTGCTAGAGGCATTTATTTCATATAAATAAATGTATTTTAGAAAATAGGTAAAACCCCATTGAAAACTTGCATTGTGTCTTATAGGGGGAACGGGGAATTCTTGGTAGCCCCAAAAAGATAGTCATATAGTTCCTCTAAATCAACTGGCAACAATGTTCCATATCCATTACACATTTAACATATTTATAATTCATTATATTTATTGTTGACCCTTTCATAATAGTGGCCACTGTTTTTAAAGCACTTATTAAATGTAGCCATTCATTGCAATATTTTACTACTCTTGAAGCTTTTCTATCCCCTATCCACAGGAAAGCAGAAAGGGTCTGAGATTTGGTAGACCTCAGTTACCACAGTAACAATAAGAAAGTGAGGGGGTCCTGGGTTTAAATTGGGGTAGAGGAGGGGGGCACTGACCTTGATTACCTATACCATAAGTTGATATATGAAATCAAGTCCAGAGTCCCCAACCCCCCTCCCAGTTCTACATAAGTAAATGAATTGGCAGTGTATATGTAATATGTAAGTGGAAAGATTGGCATAAACCACTGATCACAGTCATTTAACCCCTTAGCTTCAAATATGGATGAAATTATCATGAATATTGATTTAAGTTTTTCAACACTTTAGCTCTTCTTCAACACGATTTGTGCTATTATTAATACTGGTGAAAAAGTCATGCACATCATTTAAAAAATATATAAATATTTCTTTTTGTAAATGACTGAGATAACTTCAAAGAAAAATATTGTGTTTGCTCCTTACAATTTCTTGTATATAGATTACTTACAGCTCTCTCTTTTTAAAAGCTGCTTTCTATTTTACATCTATCTATTCCACAGGAAAAAAAAAATCTAAAGCACTGTACATTTTCAAATATGTAAAACATTCAATAAGTTGCTAGAATGTTTTCAAGACAGTTTGCACCAATCTAGACAGAAATCACTTTGATAAGTTATTTAAAATGTATGTTCAAAAAAACTCAAATTCTACAAATCTAGCAGAAGACACAAAATATTTTATTAAAAAAACAAAACAAAACTTAGCAGAAAGATAGAAAAAATTAAAAATGTTAGATGAGAAACTAATGGATACTCTTAAACCTTTTGCTTTCACACCATAATTTAATCAAGAAAAAGTACTATCATTCTACATGTCCATATAGACCAATCAAGCAATGTCTTTGGTTCCAAACAAAGGAGGAGCTACACACAATCTGCATTTGACCAGTAAAGAATGGGAGGGGGTGTGTCATCTACCATATAAGAGCCCACAATATCTTTGTCTTCTTACTACTCTATCACATCTTACATCTTACATGGAAATGGTGATGGCATCTTCTTCAGAAACTACTATGGATCAGGTAAGTGAAAAGATTCACTTTATTGCTACTCATTACATGTTTTACTCTGCTTCTTTCCTCACAAGCCTGGATACATTTGGGTATATTTCAAATAGTTTGAAGTTTTGCATTTTGGCTGTTATATTCCAATGTATACCACTATAGCCATTTCCATTCCTTACAGTCCTTTTATCACTCCTTAGTATTGTTTTTTTTCAATTCCTCAAATTACAGCTAAATTGTGATTAAAAAAAAAATGAATGAGTCTAGTTTAACCCCAGTTACATGTCCAGTAATAGGTTTTTATTTGTGAATAAATTAAAATTGCCTAATAAGGTCTTACAGATACTATTTCTACTGATAAACCAATATGAATGTTATCCAAAATATCCATTCCATATTGCACTTTGAAATACACCTCTTGTGAATGAAGCCATCAACAGGGTTGTCTAACTATTAAAATGAAAGTAAGGGATCTGAACTATACGTACAATTTTCTCATCCAAATGCGCTTTTCTTTTTCCAGATTGCATGCAGTGGGCCACAATACCCATTAATTTTGCCGACTGATCCAAACCATTTAACGGACCGTAATGTGACTGAGGAGGCGGCTGATGGGGAGCGGAGAAGTTCTGGACAACCTTCAGACCCACAAAGAGAAGGCAGGTGGATCTGTACAACTGACCTTCTTCGAGTGGGAGCAGGGAGGAGAAGGCCAAGACTTCTGCCACCTCATATCAGGATGTACGTATTTATTACCAAAGATCTGGACATTCCGATGCACCCCAAAAAGAGATTCCTCCACCGTTATCTGAAGCAGACATGATTCTCTATAGATTTTTCAATGTAAATATATGTATTTTTATGTATTATTGTATAGTTTTTTTATGGTATTTTTTTGCATTAAAATGGATTGAAAAACATAGCTTTTCTTGTGTTACTGGTTTTAAGTTAATTTAAAGTCTTTTTAACCTTGCCAACAGCATTGCATACATCAATATAATACAGTGTGTGTCATCTAGCTAAGGGAGGAGTCATGAGCTGTGGTGCTTGGTTTGGGTGATACTCTAGACAAATTTCAAAGAGTATCATAAAAAAGGAAGCTTAAGTGAGCCAACAAATCAAGGAATCGTTGGCCATGACAAGTGACAAACCAACCATTTAATGTAACACATATACTGCTTCTAGCTCCATGCTATATGGATTAAACCTATAAAGTAAGTAATAAAGCCCATAAAATGATAATGTTCACAATGCAAGTACTTCTAAACCGTTGGCTTTTAGACCCAAGAGCCGACGCCAGCTAGATTGCCTGCGATCAGGTGAAAGATCCAGTAAAAATAGAGATTTTAAAAGAAGGAAAAGAAAGTAAACATACATAATGTGTGGAAAATGCAAACATAAAGCTCATGAGGGGTGGGATTTATAAACAAATATACCATTTCATTTAAACTATACCGAATAAAATTGACCAATTTATCAAAAGTTATCTTAAAAAAATGAATTGCTGTTCCTGTCACCTAATTATTTCCATGGTCCTGATTCAAGTGTACCTTTAAGTTAATATAGGAAAAAAGGAACAAAAAACCCCAGATAAATGTTTCTATTATCTTTTCCCTTATACATAAATGGTTGCCATGTTTAAATTTACTTTAAATTATAAAAATCAAAATCACAGATAGTTTCATCCCTCAAAAGATTGCAGAATTACAGTTAGTTGACTGCAGTTTCTCTTCTCTTTAGTTATTGGGATGCTAATAGGCAAATTAACTAATCAATAAAAGTTGACACTGCTCCAGACATCCTGTTTGTTTTTCTAGAAGATGAACAATACCGTGAAGTCCAGATTAAAATAGGTTTCTCTGCCAGTATGTTAACTTGGGGGTCTGTAAAGAAAAGTTCCCACCAGGTGGCCTTTTCCAGGCGACACCCTAAACAATAAAATCAACATCTTTCCCAGGTGATTTGTAGTGAATTCCAAATGTGACCCAAGCACATTTCAAAGAATAAGCCAACTACCTATTTGACCGGAGTGTAGACAGTTTTTTTATGATTACAATCTTGTCTATTTGCTTATACAGAGGCAAAGATTTGCCAATCAGGTACAGATTGGTGCTCACAATGGGTCCCTCTGGGTGATGGATGAAACTACATGGTGTCTGCTAGAGGCATTTATTTCATATAAATAAATGTATTTTAGAAAATAGGTAAAACCCCATTGAAAACTTGCATTGTGTCTTATAGGGGGAACGGGGAATTCTTGGTAGCCCCAAAAAGCCCCATATAGTTCCTCTAAATCAACTGGCAACAATGTTCCATATCCATTACACATTTAACATATTTATAATTCATTATATTTATTGTTGACCCTTTCATAATAGTGGCCACTGTTTTTAAAGCACTTATTAAATGTAGCCATTCATTGCAATATTTTACTACTCTTGAAGCTTTTCTATCCCCTATCCACAGGAAAGCAGAAAGGGTCTGAGATTTGGTAGACCTCAGTTACCACAGTAACAATAAGAAAGTGAGGGGGTCCTGGGTTTAAATTGGGGTAGAGGAGGGGGGCACTGACCTTGATTACCTATACCATAAGTTGATATATGAAATCAAGTCCAGAGTCCCCAACCCCCCTCCCAGTTCTACATAAGTAAATGAATTGGCAGTGTATATGTAATATGTAAGTGGAAAGATTGGCATAAACCACTGATCACAGTCATTTAACCCCTTAGCTTCAAATATGGATGAAATTATCATGAATATTGATTTAGGTTTTTCAACACTTTAGCTCTTCTTCAACACGATTTGTGCTATTATTAATACTGGTGAAAAAGTCATGCACATCATTTAAAAAATATATAAATATTTCTTTTTGTAAATGACTGAGATAACTTCAAAGAAAAATATTGTGTTTGCTCCTTACAATTTCTTGTATATAGATTACTTACAGCTCTCTCTTTTTAAAAGCTGCTTTCTATTTTACATCTATCTATTCCACAGGAAAAAAAAATCTAAAGCACTGTACATTTTCAAATATGTAAAACATTCAATAAGTTGCTAGAATGTTTTCAAGACAGTTTGCACCAATCTAGACAGAAATCACTTTGATAAGTTATTTAAAATGTATGTTCAAAAAAACTCAAATTCTACAAATCTAGCAGAAGACACAAAATATTTTATTAAAAAAACAAAACAAAACTTAGCAGAAAGATAGAAAAAATTAAAAATGTTAGATGAGAAACTAATGGATACTCTTAAACCTTTTGCTTTCACACCATAATTTAATCAAGAAAAAGTACTATCATTCTACATGTCCATATAGACCAATCAAGCAATGTCTTTGGTTCCAAACAAAGGAGGAGCTACACACAATCTGCATTTGACCAGTAAAGAATGGGAGGGGGTGTGTCATCTACCATATAAGAGCCCACAATATCTTTGTCTTCTTACTACTCTATCACATCTTACATCTTACATGGAAATGGTGATGGCATCTTCTTCAGAAACTACTATGGATCAGGTAAGTGAAAAGATTCACTTTATTGCTACTCATTACATGTTTTACTCTGCTTCTTTCCTCACAAGCCTGGATACATTTGGGTGTATTTCAAATAGTTTGAAGTTTTGCATTTTGGCTGTTATATTCCAATGTATACCACTATAGCCATTTCCATTCCTTACAGTCCTTTTATCACTCCTTAGTATTGTTTTTTTTCAATTCCTCAAATTACAGCTAAATTGTGATTAAAAAAAAAAATGAATGAGTCTAGTTTAACCCCAGTTACATGTCCAGTAATAGGTTTTTATTTGTGAATAAATTAAAATTGCCTAATAAGGTCTTACAGATACTATTTCTACTGATAAACCAATATGAATGTTATCCAAAATATCCATTCCATATTGCACTTTGAAATACACCTCTTGTGAATGAAGCCATCAACAGGGTTGTCTAACTATTAAAATGAAAGTAAGGGATCTGAACTATACGTACAATTTTCTCATCCAAATGCGCTTTTCTTTTTCCAGATTGCATGCAGTGGGCCACAATACCCATTAATTTTGCCGACTGATCCAAACCATTTAACGGACCGTAATGTGACTGAGGAGGCGGCTGATGGGGAGCGGAGAAGTTCTGGACAACCTTCAGACCCACAAAGAGAAGGCAGGTGGATCTGTACAACTGACCTTCTTCGAGTGGGAGCAGGGAGGAGAAGGCCAAGACTTCTGCCACCTCATATCAGGATGTACGTATTTATTACCAAAGATCTGGACATTCCGATGCACCCCAAAAAGAGATTCCTCCACCGTTATCTGAAGCAGACATGATTCTCTATAGATTTTTCAATGTAAATATATGTATTTTTATGTATTATTGTATAGTTTTTTTATGGTATTTTTTTGCATTAAAATGGATTGAAAAACATAGCTTTTCTTGTGTTACTGGTTTTAAGTTAATTTAAAGTCTTTCTAACCTTGCCAACAGCATTGCATACATCAATATAATACAGTGTGTGTCATCTAGCTAAGGGAGGAGTCATGAGCTGTGGTGCTTGGTTTGGGTGATACTCTAGACAAATTTCAAAGAGTATCATAAAAAAGGAAGCTTAAGTGAGCCAACAAATCAAGGAATCGTTGGCCATGACAAGTGACAAACCAACCATTTAATGTAACACATATACTGCTTCTAGCTCCATGCTATATGGATTAAACCTATAAAGTAAGTAATAAAGCCCATAAAATGATAATGTTCACAATGCAAGTACTTCTAAACCGTTGGCTTTTAGACCCAAGAGCCGACGCCAGCTAGATTGCCTGCGATCAGGTGAAAGATCCAGTAAAAATAGAGATTTTAAAAGAAGGAAAAGAAAGTAAACATACATAATGTGTGGAAAATGCAAACATAAAGCTCATGAGGGGTGGGATTTATAAACAAATATACCATTTCATTTAAACTATACCGAATAAAATTGACCAATTTATCAAAAGTTATCTTAAAAAAATGAATTGCTGTTCCTGTCACCTAATTATTTTCATGGTCCTGATTCAAGTGTACCTTTAAGTTAATATAGGAAAAAAGGAACAAAAAACCCCAGATAAATGTTTCTATTATCTTTTCCCTTATACATAAATGGTTGCCATGTTTAAATTTACTTTAAATTATAAAAATCAAAATCACAGATAGTTTCATCCCTCAAAAGATTGCAGAATTACAGTTAGTTGACTGCAGTTTCTCTTCTCTTTAGTTATTGGGATGCTAATAGGCAAATTAATCAATAAAAGTTGACACTGCTCCAGACATCCTGTTTGTTTTTCTAGAAGATGAACAATACCGTGAAGTCCAGATTAAAATAGGTTTCTCTGCCAGTATGTTAACTTGGGGGTCTGTAAAGAAAAGTTCCCACCAGGTGGCCTTTTCCAGGCGACACCCTAAACAATACAATCAACATCTTTCCCAGGTGATTTGTAGTGAATTCCAAATGTGACCCAAGCACATTTCAAAGAATAAGCCAACTACCTATTTGACCGGAGTGTAGACAGTTTTTTTATGATTTCAATCTTGTCTATTTGCTTATACAGAGGCAAAGATTTGCCAATCAGGTACAGATTGGTGCTCACAATGGGTCCCTCTGGGTGATGGATGAAACTACAGGGTGTCTGCTACAGGCATTTATTTCATATAAATAAATGTATTTTAGAAAATAGGTAAAACCCCATTGAAAACTTGCATTGTGTCTTATAGGGGGAACGGGGAATTCTTGGTAGCCCCAAAAAGATAGTCATATAGTTCCTCTAAATCAACTGGCAACAATGTTCCATATCCATTACACATTTAACATATTTATAATTCATTATATTTATTGTTGACCCTTTCATAATAGTGGCCACTGTTTTTAAAGCACTTATTAAATGTAGCCATTCATTGCAATATTTTACTACTCTTGAAGCTTTTCTATCCCCTATCCACAGGAAAGCAGAAAGGGTCTGAGATTTGGTAGACCTCAGTTACCACGGTAACAATAAGAAAGTGAAAGGGTCCTGGGTTTAAATTGGGGTAGAGGAGGGGGGCACTGACCTTGATTACCTATACCATAAGTTGATATATGAAATCAAGTCCAGAGTCCCCAACCCCCCTCCCAGTTCTACATAAGTAAATGAATTGGCAGTGTATATGTAATATGTAAGTGGAAAGATTGGCATAAACCACTGATCATAGTCATTTAACCCCTTAGCTTCAAATATGGATGAAATTATCATAAATATTGATTTAGGTTTTTCAACACTTTAGCTCTTCTTCAACACGATTTGTGCTATTATTAATACTGGTGAAAAAGTCATGCACATCATTTAAAAAATATATAAATATTTCTTTTTGTAAATGACTGAGATAACTTCAAAGAAAAATATTGTGTTTGCTCCTTACAATTTCTTGTATATAGATTACTTACAGCTCTCTCTTTTTAAAAGCTGCTTTCTATTTTACATCTATCTATTCCACAGGGAAAAAAAAATCTAAAGCACTGTACATTTTCAAATATGTAAAACATTCAATAAGTTGCTAGAATGTTTTCAAGACAGTTTGCACCAATCTAGACAGAAATCACTTTGATAAGTTATTTAAAATGTATGTTCAAAAAAACTCAAATTCTACAAATCTAGCAGAAGACACAAAATATTTTATTAAAAAAACAAAACAAAACTTAGCAGAAAGATAGAAAAAATTAAAAATGTTAGATGAGAAACTAATGGATACTCTTAAACCTTTTGCTTTCACACCATAATTTAATCAAGAAAAAGTACTATCATTCTACATGTCCATATAGACCAATCAAGCAATGTCTTTGGTTCCAAACAAAGGAGGAGCTACACACAATCTGCATTTGACCAGTAAAGAAAGGGAGGGGGTGTGTCATCTACCATATAAGAGCCCACAATATCTTTGTCTTCTTACTACTCTATCACATCTTACATCTTACATGGAAATGGTGATGGCATCTTCTTCAGAAACTACTATGGATCAGGTAAGTGAAAAGATTCCCTTTATTGCTACTCATTACATGTTTTACTCTGCTTCTTTCCTCACAAGCCTGGATACAATTTGGCTATATTTCAAATAGTTTGAAGTTTTGCATTTTGGCTGTTATATTCCAATGTATACCACTATAGCCATTTCCATTCCTTACAGTCCTTTTATCACTCCTTAGTATTGTTTTTTTTCAATTCCTCAAATTACAGCTAAATTGTGATTAAAAAAAAAAAAATGAATGAGTCTAGTTTAACCCCAGTTACATGTCCAGTAATAGGTTTTTATTTGTGAATAAATTAAAATTGCCTAATAAGGTCTTACAGATACTATTTCTACTGATAAACCAATATGAATGTTATCCAAAATATCCATTCCATATTGCACTTTGAAATACACCTCTTGTGAATGAAGCCATCAACAGGGTTGTCTAACTATTAAAATGAAAGTAAGGGATCTGAACTATACGTACAATTTTCTCATCCAAATGCGCTTTTCTTTTTCCAGATTGCATGCAGTGGGCCACAATACCCATTAATTTTGCCGACTGATCCAAACCATTTAACGGACCGTAATGTGACTGAGGAGGCGGCTGATGGGGAGCGGAGAAGTTCTGGACAACCTTCAGACCCACAAAGAGAAGGCAGGTGGATCTGTACAACTGACCTTCTTCGAGTGGGAGCAGGGAGGAGAAGGCCAAGACTTCTGCCACCTCATATCAGGATGTACGTATTTATTACCAAAGATCTGGACATTCCGATGCACCCCAAAAAGAGATTCCTCCACCGTTATCTGAAGCAGACATGATTCTCTATAGATTTTTCAATGTAAATATATGTATTTTTATGTATTATTGTATAGTTTTTTTATGGTATTTTTTTGCATTAAAATGGATTGAAAAACATAGCTTTTCTTGTGTTACTGGTTTTAAGTTAATTTAAAGTCTTTCTAACCTTGCCAACAGCATTGCATACATCAATATAATACAGTGTGTGTCATCTAGCTAAGGGAGGAGTCATGAGCTGTGGTGCTTGGTTTGGGTGATACTCTAGACAAATTTCAAAGAGTATCATAAAAAAGGAAGCTTAAGTGAGCCAACAAATCAAGGAATCGTTGGCCATGACAAGTGACAAACCAACCATTTAATGTAACACATATACTGCTTCTAGCTCCATGCTATATGGATTAAACCTATAAAGTAAGTAATAAAGCCCATAAAATGATAATGTTCACAATGCAAGTACTTCTAAACCGTTGGCTTTTAGACCCAAGAGCCGACGCCAGCTAGATTGCCTGCGATCAGGTGAAAGATCCAGTAAAAATAGAGATTTTAAAAGAAGGAAAAGAAAGTAAACATACATAATGTGTGGAAAATGCAAACATAAAGCTCATGAGGGGTGGGATTTATAAACAAATATACCATTTCATTTAAACTATACCGAATAAAATTGACCAATTTATCAAAAGTTATCTTAAAAAAATGAATTGCTGTTCCTGTCACCTAATTATTTTCATGGTCCTGATTCAAGTGTACCTTTAAGTTAATATAGGAAAAAAGGAACAAAAAACCCCAGATAAATGTTTCTATTATCTTTTCCCTTATACATAAATGGTTGCCATGTTTAAATTTACTTTAAATTATAAAAATCAAAATCACAGATAGTTTCATCCCTCAAAAGATTGCAGAATTACAGTTAGTTGACTGCAGTTTCTCTTCTCTTTAGTTATTGGGATGCTAATAGGCAAATTAACTAATCAATAAAAGTTGACACTGCTCCAGACATCCTGTTTGTTTTTCTAGAAGATGAACAATACCGTGAAGTCCAGATTAAAATAGGTTTCTCTGCCAGTATGTTAACTTGGGGGTCTGTAAAGAAAAGTTCCCACCAGGTGGCCTTTTCCAGGCGACACCCTAAACAATACAATCAACATCTTTCCCAGGTGATTTGTAGTGAATTCCAAATGTGACCCAAGCACATTTCAAAGAATAAGCCAACTACCTATTTGACCGGAGTGTAGACAGTTTTTTTATGATTACAATCTTGTCTATTTGCTTATACAGAGGCAAAGATTTGCCAATCAGGTACAGATTGGTGCTCACAATGGGTCCCTCTGGGTGATGGATGAAACTACATGGTGTCTGCTAGAGGCATTTATTTCATATAAATAAATGTATTTTAGAAAATAGGTAAAACCCCATTGAAAACTTGCATTGTGTCTTATAGGGGGAACGGGGAATTCTTGGTAGCCCCAAAAAGATAGTCATATAGTTCCTCTAAATCAACTGGCAACAATGTTCCATATCCATTACACATTTAACATATTTATAATTCATTATATTTATTGTTGACCCTTTCATAATAGTGGCCACTGTTTTTAAAGCACTTATTAAATGTAGCCATTCATTGCAATATTTTACTACTCTTGAAGCTTTTCTATCCCCTATCCACAGGAAAGCAGAAAGGGTCTGAGATTTGGTCGACCTCAGTTACCACGGTAACAATAAGAGAGTGAGGGGGTCCTGGGTTAAAATTGGAGTAGAGGAGGGGGGCACTGACCTTGATTACCTATACCATAAGTTGATATATGAAATCAAGTCCAGAGTCCCCAACCCCCCTCCCAGTTCTACATAAGTAAATGAATTGGCAGTGTATATGTAATATGTAAGTGGAAAGATTGGCATAAACCACTGATCACAGTCATTTAACCCCTTAGCTTCAAATATGGATGAAATTATCATGAATATTGATTTAAGTTTTTCAACACTTTAGCTCTTCTTCAACACGATTTGTGCTATTATTAATACTGGTGAAAAAGTCATGCACATCATTTAAAAAATATATAAATGTTTCTTTTTGTAAATGACTGAGATAACTTCAAAGAAAAATATTGTGTTTGCTCCTTACAATTTCTTGTATATAGATTACTTACAGCTCTCTCTTTTTAAAAGCTGCTTTCTATTTTACATCTATCTATTCCACAGGAAAAAAAAAAATCTAAAGCACTGTACATTTTCAAATATGTAAAACATTCAATAAGTTGCTAGAATGTTTTCAAGACAGTTTGCACCAATCTAGACAGAAATCACTTTGATAAGTTATTTAAAATGTATGTTCAAAAAAACTCAAATTCTACAAATCTAGCAGAAGACACAAAATATTTTATTAAAAAAACAAAACAAAACTTAGCAGAAAGATAGAAAAAATTAAAAATGTTAGATGAGAAACTAATGGATACTCTTAAACCTTTTGCTTTCACACCATAATTTAATCAAGAAAAAGTACTATCATTCTACATGTCCATATAGACCAATCAAGCAATGTCTTTGGTTCCAAACAAAGGAGGAGCTACACACAATCTGCATTTGACCAGTAAAGAAAGGGAGGGGGTGTGTCATCTACCATATAAGAGCCCACAATATCTTTGTCTTCTTACTACTCTATCACATCTTACATCTTACATGGAAATGGTGATGGCATCTTCTTCAGAAACTACTATGGATCAGGTAAGTGAAAAGATTCACTTTATTGCTACTCATTACATGTTTTACTCTGCTTCTTTCCTCACAAGCCTGGATACATTTGGGTATATTTCAAATAGTTTGAAGTTTTGCATTTTGGCTGTTATATTCCAATGTATACCACTATAGCCATTTCCATTCCTTACAGTCCTTTTATCACTCCTTAGTATTGTTTTTTTTCAATTCCTCAAATTACAGCTAAATTGTGATAAAAAAAAAAAATGAATGAGTCTAGTTTAACCCCAGTTACATGTCCAGTAATAGGTTTTTATTTGTGAATAAATTAAAATTGCCTAATAAGGTCTTACAGATACTATTTCTACTGATAAACCAATATGAATGTTATCCAAAATATCCATTCCATATTGCACTTTGAAATACAGCTCTTGTGAATGAAGCCATCAACAGGGTTGTCTAACTATTAAAATGAAAGTAAGGGATCTGAACTATACGTACAATTTTCTCATCCAAATTCGCTTTTCTTTTTCCAGATTGCATGCAGTGGGCCACAATACCCATTAATTTTGCCGACTGATCCAAACCATTTAACGGACCGTAATGTGACTGAGGAGGCGGCTGATGGGGAGCGGAGAAGTTCTGGACAACCTTCAGACCCACAAAGAGAAGGCAGGTGGATCTGTACAACTGACCTTCTTCGAGTGGGAGCAGGGAGGAGAAGGCCAAGACTTCTGCCACCTCATATCAGGATGTACGTATTTATTACCAAAGATCTGGACATTCCGATGCACCCCAAAAAGAGATTTCTCCACCGTTATCTGAAGCAGACATGATTCTCTATAGATTTTTCAATGTAAATATATGTATTTTTATGTATTATTGTATAGTTTTTTTATGGTATTTCTTTGCATTAAAATGGATTGAAAAACATAGCTTTTCTTGTGTTACTGGTTTTAAGTTAATTTAAAGTCTTTCTAACCTTGCCAACAGCATTGCATACATCAATATAATACAGTGTGTGTCATCTAGCTAAGGGAGGAGTCATGAGCTGTGGTGCTTGGTTTGGGTGATACTCTAGACAAATTTCAAAGAGTATCATAAAAAAGGAAGCTTAAGTGAGCCAACAAATCAAGGAATCGTTGGCCATGACAAGTGACAAACCAACCATTTAATGTAACACATATACTGCTTCTAGCTCCATGCTATATGGATTAAACCTATAAAGTAAGTAATAAAGCCCATAAAATGATAATGTTCACAATGCAAGTACTTCTAAACCGTTGGCTTTTAGACCCAAGAGCCGACGCCAGCTAGATTGCCTGCGATCAGGTGAAAGATCCAGTAAAAATAGAGATTTTAAAAGAAGGAAAAGAAAGTAAACATACATAATGTGTGGAAAATGCAAACATAAAGCTCATGAGGGGTGGGATTTATAAACAAATATATCATTTCATTTAAACTATACCGAATAAAATTGACCAATTTATCAAAAGTTATCTTAAAAAAATGAATTGCTGTTCCTGTCACCTAATTATTTTCATGGTCCTGATTCAAGTGTACCTTTAAGTTAATATAGGAAAAAAGGAACAAAAAACCCCAGATAAATGTTTCTATTATCTTTTCCCTTATACATAATTGGTTGCCATGTTTAAATTTACTTTAAATTATAAAAATCAAAATCACAGATAGTTTCATCCCTCAAAAGATTGCAGAATTACAGTTAGTTGACTGCAGTTTCTCTTCTCTTTAGTTATTGGGATGCTAATAGGCAAATTAACTAATCAATAAAAGTTGACACTGCTCCAGACATCCTGTTTGTTTTTCTAGAAGATGAACAATACCGTGAAGTCCAGATTAAAATAGGTTTCTCTGCCAGTATGTTAACTTGGGGGTCTGTAAAGAAAAGTTCCCACCAGGTGGCCTTTTCCAGGCGACACCCTAAACAATACAATCAACATCTTTCCCAGGTGATTTGTAGTGAATTCCAAATGTGACCCAAGCACATTTCAAAGAATAAGCCAACTACCTATTTGACCGGAGTGTAGACAGTTTTTTTATGATTACAATCTTGTCTATTTGCTTATACAGAGGCAAAGATTTGCCAATCAGGTACAGATTGGTGCTCACAATGGGTCCCTCTGGGTGATGGATGAAACTACATGGTGTCTGCTAGAGGCATTTATTTCATATAAATAAATGTATTTTAGAAAATAGGTAAAACCCCATTGAAAACTTGCATTGTGTCTTATAGGGGGAACGGGGAATTCTTGGTAGCCCCAAAAAGATAGTCATATAGTTCCTCTAAATCAACTGGCAACAATGTTCCATATCCATTACACATTTAACATATTTATAATTCATGATATTTATTGTTGACCCTTTCGTAATAGTGGCCACTGTTTTTAAAGCACTTATTAAATGTAGCCATTCATTGCAATATTTTACTACTCTTGAAGCTTTTCTATCCCCTATCCACAGGAAAGCAGAAAGGGTCTGAGATTTGGTAGACCTCAGTTACCACGGTAACAATAAGAAAGTGAGGGGGTCCTGGGTTTAAATTGGGGTAGAGGAGGGGGGCACTGACCTTGATTACCTATACCATAAGTTGATATATGAAATCAAGTCCAGAGTCCCCAACCCCCCTCCCAGTTCTACATAAGTAAATGAATTGGCAGTGTATATGTAATATGTAAGTGGAAAGATTGGCATAAACCACTGATCACAGTCATTTAACCCCTTAGCTTCAAATATGGATGAAATTATCATGAATATTGATTTAAGTTTTTCAACACTTTAGCTCTTCTTCAACACGATTTGTGCTATTATTAATACTGGTGAAAAAGTCATGCACATCATTTAAAAAATATATAAATATTTCTTTTTGTAAATGACTGAGATAACTTCAAAGAAAAATATTGTGTTTGCTCCTTACAATTTCTTGTATATAGATTACTTACAGCTCTCTCTTTTTAAAAGCTGCTTTCTATTTTACATCTATCTATTCCACAGGAAAAAAAAAAATCTAAAGCACTGTACATTTTCAAATATGTAAAACATTCAATAAGTTGCTAGAATGTTTTCAAGACAGTTTGCACCAATCTAGACAGAAATCACTTTGATAAGTTATTTAAAATGTATGTTCAAAAAAACTCAAATTCTACAAATCTAGCAGAAGACACAAAATATTTTATTAAAAAAACAAAACAAAACTTAGCAGAAAGATAGAAAAAATTAAAAATGTTAGATGAGAAACTAATGGATACTCTTAAACCTTTTGCTTTCACACCATAATTTAATCAAGAAAAAGTACTATCATTCTACATGTCCATATAGACCAATCAAGCAATGTCTTTGGTTCCAAACAAAGGAGGAGCTACACACAATCTGCATTTGACCAGTAAAGAAAGGGAGGGGGTGTGTCATCTACCATATAAGAGCCCACAATATCTTTGTCTTCTTACTACTCTATCACATCTTACATCTTACATGGAAATGGTGATGGCATCTTCTTCAGAAACTACTATGGATCAGGTAAGTGAAAAGATTCACTTTATTGCTACTCATTACATGTTTTACTCTGCTTCTTTCCTCACAAGCCTGGATACATTTGGGTATATTTCAAATAGTTTGAAGTTTTGCATTTTGGTTGTTATATTCCAATGTATACCACTATAGCCATTTCCATTCCTTACAGTCCTTTTATCACTCCTTAGTATTGTTTTTTTTCAATTCCTCAAATTACAGCTAAATTGTGATTAAAAAAAAAAAATAGGAATGAGTCTAGTTTAACCCCAGTTACATGTCCAGTAATAGGTTTTTATTTGTGAATAAATTAAAATTGCCTAATAAGGTCTTACAGATACTATTTCTACTGATAAACCAATATGAATGTTATCCAAAATATCCATTCCATATTGCACTTTGAAATACACCTCTTGTGAATGAAGCAATTAAGGGGGTTGTCTAGCTATTCCAATTTAAGTAAGGGATCTGAACTATACTTACAATTTTCTCATCCAAATGCTGTTTTCTTTTTCCAGATTGCATGCAATGGGCCACAGTACCCATTAATTCTGCCAACTGATCCAAACCACTTAACGGACCGTAACATGACTGAGGAGGTGGCTGACAGGGAGAGGAGAAGTTCTAGGCAACCTTCAGACCCACAAAGAGAAGGGCGGTGGATCTGCACAACTGACCTTCTTCGAATGGGAGCAGGAAGGAGAAGGCCAAGACTTCTACCACCTAATATCAAGATGTACCTATTTATAACAGAAGATCTGGACATTCCAATGCACCCCAAAAAGCAATTCCTTCGCCGTTTCCTGAAGCAGACATAATTGTGTATTTTTTAAAATGTAAATATATGTATTTTAACGTGTTGGTATAAAGTTTATTATGATATATTTTTGTATTAAAATGGATTGTAAAACCTATCTTTTCTTGTGTTACTGGTTTTCAGTTAATTTAAAGTCTTTCTAACCTTGCCAACAGCATTGCATACATCAATATAATAATATGGTGTGTGTCATCTAGCTATGGGAGGAGTGATGAGCTGTGGTGCTTTGTTTGGGTGATACTCTACGCAAATTTAAAATGGCATCATAAAAAAAAACTAAGCTTAAGTGAGCCGACAAATCAGAGAAACGTTGGCCGTGACAAACCACCCATTTAATATAACACATGCTCCATGCTACATAGATTTCAAGTAATAAAGCCCATAAAATGATAGTGTTCACAATTCAAGTATTTTTAAACAGTTGGCTTTTAGACCCAAGAGCCAATGCCTGCTATATTAGCAGTGCAAGATCCAAACATAAAGCTCACGAGGGGTATGATTTATAAACAAATATATCATTTTATTTCAAATATATATAATAATATTGACTAATTTATCAAAAGCTATCTTAAAAAAAATGAATTACAGTCCCTGTCACCTAATTATTTTCATGGTCCTGATTCAAGCGTACCTTTAAGTTAATATATGAAAAAAAGAACAAGAAAAAATACCAGGTGAATGTTTCTATTATCTTCTGCTTTATATAAAAAGGGCTGTCATGTTTAAATTTATTTAAATCATAAAAATCTAAATACAGATAGTTTCATCCCTCAAAAGATTGCAGAGTCAGAGTTAGTTGACTGCAGTTTCTCTTCTCCTTAGTCATTGAGATGCTAATAGGTGAATTAACGTATCACTAAAAGTTGACACTACTCCAGACATCCTGTTTGTTTTTCTAGAAGATGAACAATACAGTGAAGTCCAGATTAAAATTTGTTCCCCTGTCAGTACGTAAAGTTGGGGGTCTGTAAAGAAAATTTCTCCCCAGGTGGCCTTTCCCAGGCGACACCCTAAACAATACAATCAACATCTTTCCATGGTGCTTTGTAGTGAATTTCAAATAATAAGACAACTACCTATTCCATTGTCATGTAGACCGGTTTCTATGATTAAAATCATGTCTATTTGCTTATAAAGAGGCAAAGATTTGAAAATCAGGCACAGATTAGTGCTTACAATGGGTTCCTCTGGGTGATGGATGAAACTTCATGTTGTCTGCTAGAGGCATCTATTTCACATAAATATATCATAAAAGAAAGTTTAAAACCCCACTGAAAACTTGTATTGTGTCTTATAGGGGGGGAAATTCTTGGTAGCCCCAAAAATATAGTCAAAGTTCCTCTGAATCAAGTGGCAACAACGTTCCATATCCATTACAAACATAACATATTCATAATTCATTATATTTATTATCAAACCTATCATAAAAGTGGCCACTGTTTTTACAACACCTATAAAATTTATTCATTCATTGCAATATTTTACTACTCTTGATGATTTTCTATCCCCTATCCACAGGAAAGCAGAAAGGGTCTGAGATTTGGTAGACCTCAGTTACCACGGTAACAATAAGAAAGTGAGGGGGTCCTGGTTTTAAATTGGGGTAGAGGAGGGGGGCACTGACCTTGATTACCTATACCATAAGTTGATATATGAAATCAAGTCCAGAGTCCCCAACCCCCCTCCCAGTTCTACATAAGTAAATGAATTGGCAGTGTATATGTAATATGTAAGTGGAAAGATTGGCATAAACCACTGATCACAGTCATTTAACCCCTTAGCTTCAAATATGGATGAAATTATCATGAATATTGATTTAAGTTTTTCAACACTTTAGCTCTTCTTCAACACGATTTGTGCTATTATTAATACTGGTGAAAAAGTCATGCACATCATTTAAAAAATATATAAATATTTCTTTTTGTAAATGACTGAGATAACTTCGAAGAAAAATATTGTGTTTGCTCCTTACAATTTCTTGTATATAGATTACTTACAGCTCTCTCTTTTTAAAAGCTGCTTTCTATTTTACATCTATCTATTCCACAGGAAAAAAAAAAATCTAAAGCACTGTACATTTTCAAATATGTAAAACATTCAATAAGTTGCTAGAATGTTTTCAAGACAGTTTGCACCAATCTAGACAGAAATCACTTTGATAAGTTATTTAAAATGTATGTTCAAAAAAACTCAAATTCTACAAATCTAGCAGAAGACACAAAATATTTTATTAAAAAAACAAAACAAAACTTAGCAGAAAGATAGAAAAAATTAAAAATGTTAGATGAGAAACTAATGGATACTCTTAAACCTTTTGCTTTCACACCATAATTTAATCAAGAAAAAGTACTATCATTCTACATGTCCATATAGACCAATCAAGCAATGTCTTTGGTTCCAAACAAAGGAGGAGCTACACACAATCTGCATTTGACCAGTAAAGAAAGGGAGGGGGTGTGTCATCTACCATATAAGAGCCCACAATATCTTTGTCTTCTTACTACTCTATTACATCTTACAACTTACATGGAAATGGTGATGGCATCTTCTTCAGAAACTACTATGCATCAGGTAAGTGAAAAGATTCACTTTATTGCTACTCATTACATGTTTTACTCTGCTTCTTTCCTCACAAGCCTGGATACATTTGGGTATATTTCAAATAGTTTGAAGTTTTGCATTTTGGCTGTTATATTCCAATGTATACCACTATAGCCATTTCCATTCCTTACAGTCCTTTTATCACTCCTTAGTATTGTTTTTTTTTCAATTCCTCAAATTACAGCTAAATTGTAATTAAAAAAAAAAAATGAATGAGTCTAGTTTAACCCCAGTTACATGTCCAGTAATAGGTTTTTATTTGTGAATAAATTAAAATTGCCTAATAAGGTCTTACAGATACTATTTCTACTGATAAACCAATATGAATGTTATCCAAAATATCCATTCCATATTGCACTTTGAAATACAGCTCTTGTGAATGAAGCCATCAACAGGGTTGTCTAACTATTAAAATGAAAGTAAGGGATCTGAACTATACTTACAATTTTCTCATCCAAATGCTCTTTTCTTTTTCCAGATTGCATGCAATGGGCCACAGTACCCATTAATTCTGCCAACTGATCCAAACCACTTAACGGACCGTAACATGACTGAGGAGGTGGCTGACAGGGAGAGGAGAAGTTCTAGGCAACCTTCAGACCCACAAAGAGAAGGGCGGTGGATCTGCACAACTGACCTTCTTCGAATGGGAGCAGGAAGGAGAAGGCCAAGACTTCTACCACCTAATATCAAGATGTACCTATTTATAACAGAAGATCTGGACATTCCAATGCACCCCAAAAAGCAATTCCTTCGCCGTTTCCTGAAGCAGACATAATTGTGTATTTTTTAAAATGTAAATATATGTATTTTAACGTGTTGGTATAAAGTTTATTATGATATATTTTTGTATTAAAATGGATTGTAAAACCTATCTTTTCTTGTGTTACTGGTTTTCAGTTAATTTAAAGTCTTTCTAACCTTGCCAACAGCATTGCATACATCAATATAATAATATGGTGTGTGTCATCTAGCTATGGGAGGAGTGATGAGCTGTGGTGCTTTGTTTGGGTGATACTCTACGCAAATTTAAAATGGCATCATAAAAAAAAACTAAGCTTAAGTGAGCTGACAAATCAGAGAAACGTTGGCCGTGACAAACCACCCATTTAATATAACACATGCTCCATGCTACATAGATTTCAAGTAATAAAGCCCATAAAATGATAGTGTTCACAATTCAAGTATTTTTAAACAGTTGGCTTTTAGACCCAAGAGCCAATGCCTGCTATATTAGCAGTGCAAGATCCAAACATAAAGCTCACGAGGGGTATGATTTATAAACAAATATATCATTTTATTTCAAATATATATAATAATATTGACTAATTTATCAAAAGCTATCTTAAAAAAAATGAATTACAGTCCCTGTCACCTAATTATTTTCATGGTCCTGATTCAAGCGTACCTTTAAGTTAACCCCTTCCCGCACCCTGACGTGATTCTACGTCATAGGATGCGGGTAGTTCCCGCACCTTGACGTAGAATCACGTCATGGCGATCGCCCGAGCTCAGAAGCTGAGCCCTTGCGATCGCCGCGGGATCCCAGCGGTACGCGGTAGCTGGGATCCCGCAGTAACAGCCGGGATCGCGACTATCGCGATCCCGACTGTTTAACCCTATAGACGCCACGGTCATAGTGACCGCGGCATCTATGGTGTATTGGCGCGACGATCGGCACCCTCCGTGCAGAGCACGGAGGTGCCGATCGTTGCCATGGCAACCTAGAGGCACGATCAGGTCCCCTGGGCTGCCTATGGCAGCTGCCTGCTAGGATCGTGCACTGTGCACGATCTAACAGTGCAGCTGTCAGCCTATGCAGAATGCATAGGCTGACTATGTCATATGCTGCAATACATTAGTATTGCAGCATATTACAATGAACAAGTGATCAAATGATCACTTGTTCATGTCCCACCCTGGGACAAAATAAAACAGTAAAAAAATTGTTTTAAAAAAAGGTGCAACTAAAAAAAAATTATTTAAAAAGAATAAAAGTCCCCTTAAGTCCCATCCCATGCAGTAATCATATAAAACATAAAAAAAGTGAAAATCACCAAAAAAACCACAACATATTGGGTATCACAATGTCCGTAACAACCCGTCAAATAAAATAAAATGGTCACTGAACCCGTACGGTGAACGCCGTAAAAAAAAAACACAAAAAAACCTCACAAAAATTATTAAATTTTCACATCTGACCGCATAAAAAGTGCATAAAAAGTGATCAAAAAGTAAAATGTACCCCAACATGATACCAAGAATAAGTACAGCTTGTCCCGCAAAAAATAAGCTCTAAACCAGCGCTGTAAACAAAAAAATATAAATGTTCTGCCCATTGTTACATGGCAATACAAAAACAAGTAAATGTCTCACAAAATGAGTTCTATATTCTGCAAAACAAATTCACCATAAAAAAGCCATGTAAATGGGGTATCGCCGTAATCGTGATGACCCATAGAATAAAGATAACACATTATTTTTATGGTATTGTGAACGTCCGGCGAAAAAAATGCTAAAAACCATAAACAAGAATTAATGATTTTTTTAACCATCACCAAGAAAGAGTTAATAAAATCTGATTATTGGCTATTGAGCCCCCTGTAAATAATGTACCTGAAAAGTGGATCTCATCCACAAAAAAATAATCCCCCATATGTCCAAATTACAAAAAAATAAACATTTTATAGCCTGTAAGATGTGACGTTGCAGATCTGCTCTGAATGGCGCCTCCTTCCGTTCTATGCCCGGCCGTGCGCCCATACAGCAGTCACCACCACATATGGGGCATCCTCTGACTCGGGAGACGTTGGGTATCAAACTTTGTGGAGTTTTTTGTAATTTAATACATTGTGACGGTTTAATTTTTGGCCAAAATTAATATATTGTCTAAAAAAAATGACAGCTTGTAAATTAGACCTCCATTTTGTTTTAATCACTGTGAAGCATCTAAAGGGTTATCATACTTCTTAAAGTTGATTTTTTACACATTGAGGGGTGTAGTTTCTAAAATGGCATGATTTATGGGGGTTTACTGCTGTTTAGGCCTCTCAGAGTCAGTTAAAACTGAGCAGGTGCCTCTAAATAAGGGTTTTGGCATTTTTCATAAAAATGAGAAAAATTGCTCCCAAAATTCTGAACCTCCTAACAACCTAGAAAAGAGAGAAGATGCATAAAACCCTATGCCGATATAAAGCAGACATTCGGGAAATGTTAGTTATAAAGTTACTTGGGTGCTATGACTATCTGCCTGAAAAGCAGAACATTTTGAACTATGAAAATGAAGAATTTTTAGAAATTTTTGCCAAATTTAAGTTTTTTTCATAACTTAACACAAAAGATATCATCAAAATTTGAATATTACTTTGAAGTACAATGTGTGACGGTAAAACAATCTCAAAATCCCCTGGATATGTTAAAGTGTCAAAAAGTTATAACCTCCTATAATGACACAGGGCAAATTTTAAAAATCAGGCCTGGTCCTAAAGGTCTAAAATGGCATAGACACGAAGGGGTTAATATATGAAAAAAAGAACAAGAAAAAATACCAGGTGAATGTTTCTATTATCTTCTGCTTTATATAAAAAGGGCTGTCATGTTTAAATTTATTTAAATCATAAAAATCTAAATACAGATAGTTTCATCCCTCAAAAGATTGCAGAGTCAGAGTTAGTTGACTGCAGTTTCTCTTCTCCTTAGTCATTGAGATGCTAATAGGTGAATTAACGTATCACTAAAAGTTGACACTACTCCAGACATCCTGTTTGTTTTTCTAGAAGATGAACAATACAGTGAAGTCCAGATTAAAATTTGTTCCCCTGTCAGTACGTAAAGTTGGGGGTCTGTAAAGAAAATTTCTCCCCAGGTGGCCTTTCCCAGGCGACACCCTAAACAATACAATCAACATCTTTCCATGGTGCTTTGTAGTGAATTTCAAATAATAAGACAACTACCTATTCCATTGTCATGTAGACCGGTTTCTATGATTAAAATCATGTCTCTTTGCTTATAAAGAGGCAAAGATTTGAAAATCAGGCACAGATTAGTGCTTACAATGGGTTCCTCTGGGTGATGGATGAAACTTCATGTTGTCTGCTAGAGGCATCTATTTCACATAAATATATCATAAAAGAAAGTTTAAAACCCCACTGAAAACTTGTATTGTGTCTTATAGGGGGGGAAATTCTTGGTAGCCCCAAAAATATAGTCAAAGTTCCTCTGAATCAAGTGGCAACAACGTTCCATATCCATTACAAACATAACATATTCATAATTCATTATATTTATTATCAAACCTATCATAAAAGTGGCCACTGTTTTTACAACACCTATAAAATTTATTCATTCATTGCAATATTTTACTACTCTTGATGATTTTCTATCCCCTATCCACAGAATTGCAGAAAGGGTATGAGATTTGGCAGACCTCTGGTACCACAGTAATATCAAGAAAGGGTGGGGGTCCTGGGTTTAAATTGGTGTAGGGGAGGGGGGGCACTGACCTAGATTACCTATACCATAAATTCATATATGAAATCATGGCCAGTGTCCCCTACCCCCCCTCCAAGCTCTACATAAGTAAATGAATTGGCAGTGTGTGTTATGATCTAAATGGAAAGAAAGGCATAAGCCAGCAATCACATTTATTTAATCCATTAAATCACTAACCACCATAGTCGCAACAATATTTGAAATTTTGTTTTTCAACACTTCAGCGCCCCTTCAACATGATTTTAGCTATTATTAATTCTGGTGAAAAGTCATGCATGTAAAAAAAAATGTACAAAAAATGTCTTTTTGTAAATGACTGGGATAACTAGAAAGAAAAATATTGTGTTTGCTCCTCACAATTTTTTCTACATAGACTACTAACAGTTTTCTCATTTTAAAACCTGCTTCCTATTTTATATTTATCAATTCCACGTGGAAAAAATCTAAGCACTGTACATTTTCAAATATGTAAAACATTCAATGAGTTAATAGAATATTTTCAAGACAGTTTGCACCAATCTAGACAAAAATCACTGTGATAAGTTATTTAAAAATCTGATGTTTAAAAAAAACCTCAAATTCTACAAATCTAGCATGATAAACTTTAAATTTTGTAAAAACAAAACCTAGCAGAAAGATAGAAAAAATTAAAATGTTAGATGAGAAACTAATGGATACTGTTAAACTTTTTGCTTTCACACCATAATTTAATCAAGAATAAAGTACAATCACTCTACATGTCTATTCAGACCAATCAAGCAATGTCTTTGGTTCTAAACAAAGGAGGAGCTACACACAATCTGCATTTGACTGGTAAAGAAAGGGAGGGGTTGTGCCATCTGCAATATAAGAGCCCACCATACACTTCTTACTACTCTGTCACATTTTGTTCTTACATGGCAATGGTGATGGCATCTACTTCACAAACAACCATGGATCAGGTAAGTGAAAACATTCACTTTATTGTTACTCATTACATGTTTTACTCTGCTTCTTTCCTCCCAAGCCTAGATACATTTGGGTGGATTTCAAATAGTTTGAAGTTTTGCACTAATTTTAGCTGTTGTATTCTAATGTATACTACTATAGCCATTTCCATTTCTTACAGTCCCTTTTTTTTTACTCCTTAGTATTGTTTTTTTTTCAATTCTTCAAATTACAGCTAAATTGTGATTTTAAAAAATGAATACGTCTAGTTTTTCCCCAGTTACATGTCCAGTAATATGTTTTTGTGAATAAATTTAAATGGCCTAATCAGGTCTTACAGATAGTATTTCTACTGATAAGCCAACATGAATGTTATACAAAATATCCATTCCATATTGCACTTTGAAATACACCTCTTGTGAATGAAGCCATTAAGGGGGTTGTCTAGCTATTCCAATTTAAGTAAGGGATCTGAACTATACTTACAATTTTCTCATCCAAATGCTGTTTTCTTTTTCCAGATTGCATGCAATGGGCCACAGTACCCATTAATTCTGCCAACTGATCCAAACCACTTAACGGACCGTAACATGACTGAGGAGGTGGCTGACAGGGAGAGGAGAAGTTCTAGGCAACCTTCAGACCCACAAAGAGAAGGGCGGTGGATCTGCACAACTGACCTTCTTCGAATGGGTGCAGGAAGGAGAAGGCCAAGACTTCTACCACCTAATATCAAGATGTACCTATTTATAACAGAAGATCTGGACATTCCAATGCACCCCAAAAAGCAATTCCTTCGCCGTTTCCTGAAGCAGACATAATTGTGTATTTTTTAAAATGTAAATATATGTATTTTAACGTGTTGGTATAAAGTTTATTATGATATATTTTTGTATTAAAATGGATTGTAAAACCTATCTTTTCTTGTGTTACTGGTTTTCAGTTAATTTAAAGTCTTTCTAACCTTGCCAACAGCATTGCATACATCAATATAATAATATGGTGTGTGTCATCTAGCTATGGGAGGAGTGATGAGCTGTGGTGCTTTGTTTGGGTGATACTCTACGCAAATTTAAAATGGCATCATAAAAAAAAACTAAGCTTAAGTGAGCCGACAAATCAGAGAAACGTTGGCCGTGACAAACCACCCATTTAATATAACACATGCTCCATGCTACATAGATTTCAAGTAATAAAGCCCATAAAATGATAGTGTTCACAATTCAAGTATTTTTAAACAGTTGGCTTTTAGACCCAAGAGCCAATGCCTGCTATATTAGCAGTGCAAGATCCAAACATAAAGCTCACGAGGGGTATGATTTATAAACAAATATATCATTTTATTTCAAATATATATAATAATATTGACTAATTTATCAAAAGCTATCTTAAAAAAAATGAATTACAGTCCCTGTCACCTAATTATTTTCATGGTCCTGATTCAAGCGTACCTTTAAGTTAATATATGAAAAAAAGAACAAGAAAAAATACCAGGTGAATGTTTCTATTATCTTCTGCTTTATATAAAAAGGGCTGTCATGTTTAAATTTATTTAAATCATAAAAATCTAAATACAGATAGTTTCATCCCTCAAAAGATTGCAGAGTCAGAGTTAGTTGACTGCAGTTTCTCTTCTCCTTAGTCATTGAGATGCTAATAGGTGAATTAACGTATCACTAAAAGTTGACACTACTCCAGACATCCTGTTTGTTTTTCTAGAAGATGAACAATACAGTGAAGTCCAGATTAAAATTTGTTCCCCTGTCAGTACGTAAAGTTGGGGGTCTGTAAAGAAAATTTCTCCCCAGGTGGCCTTTCCCAGGCGACACCCTAAACAATACAATCAACATCTTTCCATGGTGCTTTGTAGTGAATTTCAAATAATAAGACAACTACCTATTCCATTGTCATGTAGACCGGTTTCTATGATTAAAATCATGTCTCTTTGCTTATAAAGAGGCAAAGATTTGAAAATCAGGCACAGATTAGTGCTTACAATGGGTTCCTCTGGGTGATGGATGAAACTTCATGTTGTCTGCTAGAGGCATCTATTTCACATAAATATATCATAAAAGAAAGTTTAAAACCCCACTGAAAACTTGTATTGTGTCTTATAGGGGGGGAAATTCTTGGTAGCCCCAAAAATATAGTCAAAGTTCCTCTGAATCAAGTGGCAACAACGTTCCATATCCATTACAAACATAACATATTCATAATTCATTATATTTATTATCAAACTTATCATAAAAGTGGCCACTGTTTTTACAACACCTATAAAATTTATTCATTCATTGCAATATTTTACTACTCTTGATGATTTTCTATCCCCTATCCACAGAATTGCAGAAAGGGTATGAGATTTGGCAGACCTCTGGTACCACAGTAATATCAAGAAAGGGTGGGGGTCCTGGGTTTAAATTGGTGTAGGGGAGGGGGGGCACTGACCTAGATTACCTATACCATAAATTCATATATGAAATCATGGCCAGTGTCCCCTACCCCCCCTCCAAGCTCTACATAAGTAAATGAATTGGCAGTGTGTGTTATGATCTAAATGGAAAGAAAGGCATAAGCCAGCAATCACATTTATTTAATCCATTAAATCACTAACCACCATAGTCGCAACAATATTTGAAATTTTGTTTTTCAACACTTCAGCGCCCCTTCAACATGATTTTAGCTATTATTAATTCTGGTGAAAAGTCATGCATGTAAAAAAAAATGTACAAAAAATGTCTTTTTGTAAATGACTGGGATAACTAGAAAGAAAAATATTGTGTTTGCTCCTCACAATTTTTTCTACATAGACTACTAACAGTTTTCTCATTTTAAAACCTGCTTCCTATTTTATATTTATCAATTCCACGTGGAAAAAATCTAAGCACTGTACATTTTCAAATATGTAAAACATTCAATGAGTTAATAGAATATTTTCAAGACAGTTTGCACCAATCTAGACAAAAATCACTGTGATAAGTTATTTAAAAATCTGATGTTTAAAAAAAACCTCAAATTCTACAAATCTAGCATGATAAACTTTAAATTTTGTAAAAACAAAACCTAGCAGAAAGATAGAAAAAATTAAAATGTTAGATGAGAAACTAATGGATACTGTTAAACTTTTTGCTTTCACACCATAATTTAATCAAGAATAAAGTACAATCACTCTACATGTCTATTCAGACCAATCAAGCAATGTCTTTGGTTCTAAACAAAGGAGGAGCTACACACAATCTGCATTTGACTGGTAAAGAAAGGGAGGGGTTGTGCCATCTGCAATATAAGAGCCCACCATACACTTCTTACTACTCTGTCACATTTTGTTCTTACATGGCAATGGTGATGGCATCTACTTCACAAACAACCATGGATCAGGTAAGTGAAAACATTCACTTTATTGTTACTCATTACATGTTTTACTCTGCTTCTTTCCTCCCAAGCCTAGATACATTTGGGTGGATTTCAAATAGTTTGAAGTTTTGCACTAATTTTAGCTGTTGTATTCTAATGTATACTACTATAGCCATTTCCATTTCTTACAGTCCCTTTTTTTTTACTCCTTAGTATTGTTTTTTTTTCAATTCTTCAAATTACAGCTAAATTGTGATTTTAAAAAATGAATACGTCTAGTTTTTCCCCAGTTACATGTCCAGTAATATGTTTTTGTGAATAAATTTAAATGGCCTAATCAGGTCTTACAGATAGTATTTCTACTGATAAGCCAACATGAATGTTATACAAAATATCCATTCCATATTGCACTTTGAAATACACCTCTTGTGAATGAAGCCATTAAGGGGGTTGTCTAGCTATTCCAATTTAAGTAAGGGATCTGAACTATACTTACAATTTTCTCATCCAAATGCTGTTTTCTTTTTCCAGATTGCATGCAATGGGCCACAGTACCCATTAATTCTGCCAACTGATCCAAACCACTTAACGGACCGTAACATGACTGAGGAGGTGGCTGACAGGGAGAGGAGAAGTTCTAGGCAACCTTCAGACCCACAAAGAGAAGGGCGGTGGATCTGCACAACTGACCTTCTTCGAATGGGTGCAGGAAGGAGAAGGCCAAGACTTCTACCACCTAATATCAAGATGTACCTATTTATAACAGAAGATCTGGACATTCCAATGCACCCCAAAAAGCAATTCCTTCGCCGTTTCCTGAAGCAGACATAATTGTGTATTTTTTAAAATGTAAATATATGTATTTTAACGTGTTGGTATAAAGTTTATTATGATATATTTTTGTATTAAAATGGATTGTAAAACCTATCTTTTCTTGTGTTACTGGTTTTCAGTTAATTTAAAGTCTTTCTAACCTTGCCAACAGCATTGCATACATCAATATAATAATATGGTGTGTGTCATCTAGCTATGGGAGGAGTGATGAGCTGTGGTGCTTTGTTTGGGTGATACTCTACGCAAATTTAAAATGGCATCATAAAAAAAAACTAAGCTTAAGTGAGCCGACAAATCAGAGAAACGTTGGCCGTGACAAACCACCCATTTAATATAACACATGCTCCATGCTACATAGATTTCAAGTAATAAAGCCCATAAAATGATAGTGTTCACAATTCAAGTATTTTTAAACAGTTGGCTTTTAGACCCAAGAGCCAATGCCTGCTATATTAGCAGTGCAAGATCCAAACATAAAGCTCACGAGGGGTATGATTTATAAACAAATATATCATTTTATTTCAAATATATATAATAATATTGACTAATTTATCAAAAGCTATCTTAAAAAAAATGAATTACAGTCCCTGTCACCTAATTATTTTCATGGTCCTGATTCAAGCGTACCTTTAAGTTAATATATGAAAAAAAGAACAAGAAAAAATACCAGGTGAATGTTTCTATTATCTTCTGCTTTATATAAAAAGGGCTGTCATGTTTAAATTTATTTAAATCATAAAAATCTAAATACAGATAGTTTCATCCCTCAAAAGATTGCAGAGTCAGAGTTAGTTGACTGCAGTTTCTCTTCTCCTTAGTCATTGAGATGCTAATAGGTGAATTAACGTATCAATAAAAGTTGACACTACTCCAGACATCCTGTTTGTTTTTCTAGAAGATGAACAATACAGTGAAGTCCAGATTAAAATTTGTTCCCCTGTCAGTACGTAAAGTTGGGGGTCTGTAAAGAAAATTTCTCCCCAGGTGGCCTTTCCTAGGCGACACCCTAAACAATACAATCAACATCTTTCCATGGTGCTTTGTAGTGAATTTCAAATAATAAGACAACTACCTATTCCATTGTCATGTAGACCGGTTTCTATGATTAAAATCATGTCTCTTTGCTTATAAAGAGGCAAAGATTTGAAAATCAGGCACAGATTAGTGCTTACAATGGGTTCCTCTGGGTGATGGATGAAACTTCATGTTGTCTGCTAGAGGCATCTATTTCACATAAATATATCATAAAAGAAAGTTTAAAACCCCACTGAAAACTTGTATTGTGTCTTATAGGGGGGGAAATTCTTGGTAGCCCCAAAAATATAGTCAAAGTTCCTCTGAATCAAGTGGCAACAACGTTCCATATCCATTACAAACATAACATATTCATAATTCATTATATTTATTATCAAACCTATCATAAAAGTGGCCACTGTTTTTACAACACCTATAAAATGTATTCATTCATTGCAATATTTTACTACTCTTGATGATTTTCTATCCCCTATCCACAGAATTGCAGAAAGGGTATGAGATTTGGCAGACCTCTGGTACCACAGTAATATCAAGAAAGGGTGGGGGTCCTGGGTTTAAATTGGTGTAGGGGAGGGGGGGCACTGACCTAGATTACCTATACCATAAATTCATATATGAAATCATGGCCAGTGTCCCCTACCCCCCCTCCAAGTTCTACATAAGTAAATGAATTGGCAGTGTGTGTTATGATCTAAATGGAAAGAAAGGCATAAGCCAGCAATCACATTTATTTAATCCATTAAATCACTAACCACCATAGTCGCAACAATATTTGAAATTTTGTTTTTCAACACTTCAGCGCCCCTTCAACATGATTTTAGCTATTATTAATGCTGGTGAAAAGTCATGCATGTAAAAAAAAAATGTACAAAAAATGTCTTTTTGTAAATGACTGGGATAACTAGAAAGAAAAATATTGTGTTTGCTCCTCACAATTTTTTCTACATAGACTACTAACAGTTTTCTCATTTTAAAACCTGCTTCCTATTTTATATTTATCAATTCCACGTGGAAAAAATCTAAGCACTGTACATTTTCAAATATGTAAAACATTCAATGAGTTAATAGAATATTTTCAAGACAGTTTGCACCAATCTAAACAAAAATCACTGTGATAAGTTATTTAAAAATCTGATGTTTAAAAAAAACCTCAAATTCTACAAATCTAGCATGATAAACTTTAAATTTTGTAAAAACAAAACCTAGCAGAAAGATAGAAAAAATTACAATGTTAGATGAGAAACTAATGGATACTGTTAAACTTTTTGCTTTCACACCATAATTTAATCAAGAATAAAGTACAATCACTCTACATGTCTATTCAGACCAATCAAGCAATGTCTTTGGTTCTAAACAAAGGAGGAGCTACACACAATCTGCATTTGACTGGTAAAGAAAGGGAGGGGTTGTGCCATCTGCAATATAAGAGCCCACCATACACTTGTCTTCTTACTACTCTGTCACATTTTGTTCTTACATGGCAATGGTGATGGCATCTACTTCACAAACAACCATGGATCAGGTAAGTGAAAACATTCACTTTATTGTTACTCATTACATGTTTTACTCTGCTTCTTTCCTCCCAAGCCTAGATACATTTGGGTGGATTTCAAATAGTTTGAAGTTTTGCACTAATTTTAGCTGTTGTATTCTAATGTATACTACTATAGCCATTTCCATTTCTTACAGTCCCTTTTTTTTTACTCCTTAGTATTGTTTTTTTTTCAATTCTTCAAATTACAGCTAAATTGTGATTTTAAAAAATGAATACGTCTAGTTTTTCCCCAGTTACATGTCCAGTAATATGTTTTTGTGAATAAATTAAAATGGCCTAATCAGGTCTTACAGATAGTATTTCTACTGATAAGCCAACATGAATGTTATACAAAATATCCATTCCATATTGCACTTTGAAATACACCTCTTGTGAATGAAGCCATTAAGGGGGTTGTCTAGCTATTCCAATTTAAGTAAGGGATCTGAACTATACTTACAATTTTCTCATCCAAATGCTGTTTTCTTTTTCCAGATTGCATGCAATGGGCCACAGTACCCATTAATTCTGCCAACTGATCCAAACCACTTAACGGACCGTAACATGACTGAGGAGGTGGCTGACAGGGAGAGGAGAAGTTCTAGGCAACCTTCAGACCCACAAAGAGAAGGGCGGTGGATCTGCACAACTGACCTTCTTCGAATGGGAGCAGGAAGGAGAAGGCCAAGACTTCTACCACCTAATATCAAGATGTACCTATTTATAACAGAAGATCTGGACATTCCAATGCACCCCAAAAAGCAATTCCTTCGCCGTTTCCTGAAGCAGACATAATTGTGTATTTTTTAAAATGTAAATATATGTATTTTAACGTGTTGGTATAAAGTTTATTATGATATATTTTTGTATTAAAATGGATTGTAAAACCTATCTTTTCTTGTGTTACTGGTTTTCAGTTAATTTAAAGTCTTTCTAACCTTGCCAACAGCATTGCATACATCAATATAATAATATGGTGTGTGTCATCTAGCTATGGGAGGAGTGATGAGCTGTGGTGCTTTGTTTGGGTGATACTCTACACAAATTTAAAATGGCATCATAAAAAAAAACTAAGCTTAAGTGAGCCGACAAATCAGAGAAACGTTGGCCGTGACAAACCACCCATTTAATATAACACATGCTCCATGCTACATAGATTTCAAGTAATAAAGCCCATAAAATGATAGTGTTCACAATTCAAGTATTTTTAAACAGTTGGCTTTTAGACCCAAGAGCCAATGCCTGCTATATTAGCAGTGCAAGATACAAACATAAAGCTCACGAGGGGTATGATTTATAAACAAATATATCATTTTATTTCAAATATATATAATAATATTGACTAATTTATCAAAAGCTATCTTAAAAAAAATGAATTACAGTCCCTGTCACCTAATTATTTTCATGGTCCTGATTCAAGCGTACCTTTAAGTTAATATATGAAAAAAAGAACAAGAAAAAATACCAGGTGAATGTTTCTATTATCTTCTGCTTTATATAAAAAGGGCTGTCATGTTTAAATTTATTTAAATCATAAAAATCTAAATACAGATAGTTTCATCCCTCAAAAGATTGCAGAGTCAGAGTTAGTTGACTGCAGTTTCTCTTCTCCTTAGTCATTGAGATGCTAATAGGTGAATTAACGTATCAATAAAAGTTGACACTACTCCAGACACCCTGTTTGTTTTTCTAGAAGATGAACAATACAGTGAAGTCCAGATTAAAATTTGTTCCCCTGTCAGTATGTAAAGTTGGGGGTCTGTAAAGAAAATTTCTCCCCAGGTGGCCTTTCCCAGGCGACACCCTAAACAATACAATCAACATCTTTCCATGGTGCTTTGTAGTGAATTTCAAATAATAAGACAACTACCTATTCCATTGTCATGTAGACCGGTTTCTATGATTAAAATCATGTCTATTTGCTTATAAAGAGGCAAAGATTTGAAAATCAGGCACAGATTAGTACTTACAATGGGTTCCTCTGGGTGATGGATGAAACTTCATGTTGTCTGCTAGAGGCATCTATTTCACATAAATATATCATAAAAGAAAGTTTAAAACCCCACTGAAAACTTGTATTGTGTCTTATAGGGGGGGAAATTCTTGGTAGCCCCAAAAATATAGTCAAAGTTCCTCTGAATCAAGTGGCAACAACGTTCCATATCCATTACAAACATAACATATTCATAATTCATTATATTTATTATCAAACCTATCATAAAAGTGGCCACTGTTTTTACAACACCTATAAAATTTATTCATTCATTGCAATATTTTACTACTCTTGATGATTTTCTATCCCCTATCCACAGAATTGCAGAAAGGGTATGAGATTTGGCAGACCTCTGGTACCACAGTAATATCAAGAAAGGGTGGGGGTCCTGGGTTTAAATTGGTGTAGGGGAGGGGGGGCACTGACCTAGATTACCTATACCATAAATTCATATATGAAATCATGGCCAGTGTCCCCTACCCCCCCTCCAAGTTCTACATAAGTAAATGAATTGGCAGTGTGTGTTATGATCTAAATGGAAAGAAAGGCATAAGCCAGCAATCACATTTATTTAATCCATTAAATCACTAACCACCATAGTCGCAACAATATTTGAAATTTTGTTTTTCAACACTTCAGCGCCCCTTCAACATGATTTTAGCTATTAATAATGCTGGTGAAAAGTCATGCATGTAAAAAAAAAAATGTACAAAAAATGTCTTTTTGTAAATGACTGGAATAACTAGAAAGAAAAATATTGTGTTTGCTCCTCACAATTTTTTCTACATAGACTACTAACAGTTTTCTCATTTTAAAACCTGCTTCCTATTTTATATTTATCAATTCCACATGGAAAAAATCTAAGCACTGTACATTTTCAAATATGTAAAACATTCAATGAGTTAATAGAATATTTTCAAGACAGTTTGCACCAATCTAGACAAAAATCACTGTGATAAGTTATTTAAAAATCTGATGTTTAAAAAAAACCTCAAATTCTACAAATCTAGTATGATAAACTTTAAATTTTGTAAAAACAAAACCTAGCAGAAAGATAGAAAAAATTAAAATGTTAGATGAGAAACTAATGGATACTGTTAAACTTTTTGCTTTCACACCATAATTTAATCAAGAATAAAGTACAATCACTCTACATGTCTATTCAGACCAATCAAGCAATGTCTTTGGTTCTAAACAAAGGAGGAGCTACACACAATCTGCATTTGACTGGTAAAGAAAGGGAGGGGTTGTGCCATCTGCAATATAAGAGCCCACTATACACTTGTCTTCTTACTACTCTGTCACATTTTGTTCTTACATGGCAATGGTGATGGCATCTACTTCACAAACAACCATGGATCAGGTAAGTGAAAACATTCACTTTATTGTTACTCATTACATGTTTTACTCTGCTTCTTTCCTCCCAAGCCTAGATACATTTGGGTGGATTTCAAATAGTTTGAAGTTTTGCACTAATTTTAGCTGTTGTATTCTAATGTATACTACTATAGCCATTTCCATTTCTTACAGTCCCTTTTTTTTTACTCCTTAGTATTGTTTTTGTTTTCAATTCTTCAAATTACAGCTAAATTGTGATTTTAAAAAATGAATACGTCTAGTTTTTCCCCAGTTACATGTCCAGTAATATGTTTTTGTGAATAAATTTAAATGGCCTAATCAGGTCTTACAGATAGTATTTCTACTGATAGGCCAACATGAATGTTATACAAAATATCCATTCCATATTGCACTTTGAAATACACCTCTTGTGAATGAAGCCATTAAGGGGGTTGTCTAGCTATTCCAATTTAAGTAAGGGATCTGAACTATACTTACAATTTTCTCATCCAAATGCTCTTTTCTTTTTCCAGATTGCATGCAATGGGCCACAGTACCCATTAATTCTGCCAACTGATCCAAACCACTTAACGGACCGTAACATGACTGAGGAGGTGGCTGACAGGGAGAGGAGAAGTTCTAGGCAACCTTCAGACCCACAAAGAGAAGGGCGGTGGATCTGCACAACTGACCTACTTCGAATGGGAGCAGGAAGGAGAAGGCCAAGACTTCTACCACCTAATATCAAGATGTACCTATTTATAACAGAAGATCTGGACATTCCAATGCACCCCAAAAAGCAATTCCTTCGCCGTTTCCTGAAGCAGACATAATTGTGTATTTTTTAAAATGTAAATATATGTATTTTAACGTGTTGGTATAAAGTTTATTATGATATATTTTTGTATTAAAATGGATTGTAAAACCTATCTTTTCTTGTGTTACTGGTTTTCAGTTAATTTAAAGTCTTTCTAACCTTGCCAACACCATTGCATACATCAATATAATAATATGGTGTGTGTCATCTAGCTATGGGAGGAGTGATGAGCTGTGGTGCTTTGTTTGGGTGATACTCTACGCAAATTTAAAATGGCATCATAAAAAAAAACTAAACTTAAGTGAGCCGACAAATCAGAGAAACGTTGGCCGTGACAAACCACCCATTTAATATAACACATGCTCCATGCTACATAGATTTCAAGTAATAAAGCCCATAAAATGATAGTGTTCACAATTCAAGTATTTTTAAACAGTTGGCTTTTAGACCCAAGAGCCAATGCCTGCTATATTAGCAGTGCAAGATCCAAACATAAAGCTCACGAGGGGTATGATTTATAAACAAATATATCATTTTATTTCAAATATATATAATAATATTGACTAATTTATCAAAAGCTATCTTAAAAAAATGAATTACAGTCCCTGTCACCTAATTATTTTCATGGTCCTGATTCAAGCGTACCTTTAAGTTAATATATGAAAAAAAGAACAAGAAAAAATACCAGGTGAATGTTTCTATTATCTTCTGCTTTATATAAAAAGGGCTGTCATGTTTAAATTTATTTAAATCATAAAAATCTAAATACAGATAGTTTCATCCCTCAAAAGATTGCAGAGTCAGAGTTAGTTGACTGCAGTTTCTCTTCTCCTTAGTCATTGAGATGCTAGATGATCCAAGGGGAAGAAGATTGGGATTCCACTCTCTCCAGACCGTTGGATGTAGAAAAAAACGGACTTTCTTCTGGCGCAACCCAATTTAGGTTTAAAGCATCTGTGATGCCGTTTATTATACAAAAGGTCGATGTTTAAAACATTAGAATAAAAAGGGGATAAAAGACAACGCGTTTCGCGTCCTCACTGGACGCTTCTTCAGGTCTAAATGATGTTTTAAGGGTTATGAGTTCTTATAAGTATGTCTAAGAGGAAGTGATGTCATAGGACTAAATGACATAACCAATCAATTGATGCGTCTCTCAACAGTAAACCATGTCAATAAATGCATATTTAAAAACAATAATTCATCATATAATACAAGTAAATAAACAAATAACACATCGTATGCATACAACCACAATATTATGTATCTTAAATGTATCGAATTTGCGAGTGTATCAAGTGGAGACAGAGATATAGGTGGACCCGGAAGTGCCGGATCATGAAAGGAGAAGATGGGTGGAATGCAAAATACCGGGATATAATGAGCACAGTGACACGCAAGGTAGCGATCAAAGATTTGCGTTCTTCAATTATGAGAGATTCGATGGCCGTAATAGAATAGGAAGATTCTGTTTAGATGGGACGTCCCGTAGATAGTGGGGGACCTCAATTATAGGACGATCATGTTAAAGGGAAAGATGTTTTTATATAACAGCCTCATTCATTTCATTGAGGCCATCTGGACTTAGGGTATGCATTTTGTATATCCAGTAAATTTCTCTTCTACAGAGAGTCTGATATCGATTATGAATATTGTCTGGAACAAAATCAATGGGACTGATTTTCATTAATTTCTCATTTTTTTGATGTTTACATAAAAAATGTTTTGATAGGCCATGTTTAAGAAAACCTTTTTTAATATTACCTCGATGCCCAGTTATACGATCATGAAGTTTTTGTGTTGTCCTGCCTATATATTGTAAACCACAAGGGCATTCAATCATATAGATTACATAACTTGTTTGACATGTCATATCTGTTTTAACCTGAAAAATCTCTTGGGTGGTATTGGATATAAAATAGGTAGCACCATGATTGATATTTGGGCAGCATAGACATAGTTTTCATCAAATAGGGACCTAGTATTCCGCCCTGCGGACAAAGGGGGCGGTCTAGTAATCCTCTCATATTCATATAATGAGGAAGAATCTCTTCATATCTTATCGGGCCAGGACTATTATACAATAATGAGAGGCGATCCGATTCCCCCACTTAAGAAAAATATAAAAACGATATTAGATCACGCCGAAAAATCCGGCATCATTTCTAAAAACGAAGCAAACTTTCTTTTTATACCATTTCCATCTATGTCTCATTTTTATTTTCTCCCCAAGATCCATAAAAATGAGAAAAAACCACCCGGACGCCCAATTATATCGGGGATTGGGTCCATCACCAGTAATATTTCCCATTTTGTCGACCTCTATCTCCAGCCGTATGTAACCCAACTCCCGAGCTTCCTTAACCCCTTAACGCTGAAGCCACTTTTCACCTTCCTGACACGGCCCATTTTTTCAAATCTGCCCTGTGTCACTATAAGTGGTTATAACTTCGGAAAGCTTTAACATATCCAAGTGATTTTAAAATTGTTTTCTCGTGACACATCGTACTTCAGGTTATTTGAAAAATTTTGGTGGTATGTTTTGCATTTATTTATGAGAAAATCAGATATTTGGTGGAAATTTGGAAAAATTTTTGATTTTTGAACTTCAAAATGTTCTACTTTTTCCATACATAGTCATAACCGCAAAAAAACGTAATAACTAACATTCACTAAATGTCTACTTTATGTGGACATGGTTTTTTATGCATACTCTTATTTTTGTAGGATGTTATGGGCCTTTGAACGTTAGGTGCGATTTTTCACATTTTCATAAAAAAACGCAAAATCCTGCTATTGAGGGACCTGCTCAGGTTTCAAATCACTTTGAGAGGCCTAAATAAAAGTAAAACCCCATAAATTACCCCATTATAGAAACTACGCCCCTCAACGTACGTGAAACAACTTTTATGAAGTTTGTTAACCCTTTAATTGTTTTACAGGGGTTAAAACAAAATCGGATGCAATTTTGAAAGTAAAATTTTTTTGGCTAAATTAATATGTTTTTCAAAAAATGTACAAATTCTCAGTGGATAAAATACCAAAACGCTCCACAAAATTTGATACCCAATCTCTTCCGTATATAATAATACCCCATATGTGGTGGTAACCTGCTGTATGGGCACATGCCAGGGCATCGAAGGGAGCTGCGCCATTCAGAGCAGATTATGCATTGTCACTTTTTATTGGCTATACAATCTTTATTTTTTTGACAATTTGGACAGATAAGGGCTTATTTTCTGCGACATGAGATGCAATTTACAAATACTTCATTTTAGTGGGTCATTGGCTTATTGATGAGATTTTATTAACTCTTGAATGTATGGGTGAAAAGAAAATTGTCAATTTTTGTTTACTTTCTTTTCATATTTTTTGGGGGTTGTACACCGTACACTAAAAATATTATATTATCTTCATTCTATAGGTCACTACGATTACGGTGATACCTCATTTATATAGTTTTTCATTTATTTTTACAATTTTACTGGATAAAAACTAATATAGAGGAAATCTCATTTGTTTTTGCATCGCCATCTTTTCGGAGACGTAACTTTAATATTTTTTTGGTTGACAGAGCTAGTTTAGGGCTTATTTTTTACGTGTTGAGTTGTTCTTTTCAGTGGTACCATTTTTGCGCACATAACTTTTTTTGATCACTTTTTAGAACATTTTTGTGTAGAGATTTTATGAAAAATGTACATTTTTGGCGTGTTTTTCGGGTTTTGTTTTTACGGCGTTCACCGAGCGGGTCCAATAATGTTTCCGAGTTATTGTACGGATTGTTACGGACGCGGCGATACCAAATACGTGGGGTTTTTGGCGATTTTGTGTTTTTTTCACTTTATTGCATGTGTATAGGGAATATTTGTGTTTAGGGGACTCTAACTTTATTTAATTAATTATGTTTATTAAAAAATTATTTTATGTAGTGTTTTTAACATTTTTATTAACTTTTACAGGTTAGCTTGAACAAGTGATCCACTGATCACTTGTTCAAGCTCTTCTTCACATTACACAGTGTAATACAGATGTATTACACTGTGTAATGTAACACACTGAGCATGCTGCGCATGCTCAGTGTGTTACAGCCGGGTCCTGTCAGAAGGCAGGACCCGGCTACAGGAAGGAGGATCGCGCAGCCCCGGGCACCGGCAGTCCCTGGGCTGCGATCGGAGCAGCGGACCCCCCCGGTAAGCGCCGCGGGGGGGTCCGATTCTTCTGCAATGCCCCTTGCACGCCGCGGTCAGCGCGACCGCGGCGTGTCAGGGGTTAACACCCGCGATCGGAGAAATCTCCGATCGCGGGTGTTAGAGGCAGGTGTCGGCTATAATATATAGCTGACACCTGCAGCTTCTGGCGCCGGCTCCGTTCAGGAGCCGGTGCCAGAAGCATGACGTAATAGTACTGCATTTTGCGGGAACGCACCTCCCGCGATGCAGTACTATTACGTCAAATGTCGGGAAGGGGTTAAAGACTCCGATCAGCTCATAAATGAGATAAGCAAACTACATCTGCCAAATAGTTTTTCTTTTGTCACATTAGATGTGACTTCACTGTATTCGAATATACAACACGAGAAAGGGATTCATAGTGTAAAACATTTTTTAAATAACGATAAATCCCTCCCAGAGGATTTTAGAAATTTTCTTATCTTATTGCTATCATTAGTGCTAGAAAACAATTACTTTATGTATAACACCACCCTGTACCATCAGAAGTGCGGAACCGCAATGGGGACGAAACTAGCACCTGCATATGCCAATTTATTTATGGGCAATTTTGAAACCCAATATCTTCGGATCACCCCTTCAAACAGTATATTTATTATTACCGGCGTTACATTGACGATCTGTTTATAATTTGGACAGGTACTTCAGATGATGTAAAATCATTCACTGAATATCTTAATTCTAACAGTTGGGGAATATCTTTCTCCGCAGAACATCAAGAAACCTCGATTACCTTTTTGGACCTCACACTACATAACAAGAATAATTCGATTTCCACCTCCACTTTCTTTAAAAAGGTAGATACAAATAGCTATCTGAATTATGAAAGTGCCCACTATGAGAAGTGGAAAAATAATATTCCTTATAATCAGTATAAGAGAATCAGAAAAAATTGCACAGATCCTGATGTTTTCAGAGAGCAAGCCGCTATCTTGCAAAAAAGATTTATAGAGAAAGGCTACCCACTAAGAATTTTAAAACAAGCTTACCAGAGAACAAGTGGGCTAACCCAACAAGAATGCTTATCAAAAAATCCCTTAGCTGCGACAGTGCCTACCCCTAATGCCAAAAAGGACAGTAGGAAAAAGGAATACTCATTAAATTTCATAACCAGATACAATGACAATTTCAGAGAAATATCTAATATATTGAAGAAACATTGGCATATCCTACAAAAAGACCAGATTCTTAGAACCATTATTCCCACCCAGCCAATAATGACATACCGACGAGCCTCCACTCTAAAAAACATTTTGGCCCCCAGCCAGATCAAACAACACAAAAATAAAAAGTTAAAAAACACCACAAGCACTGTGCCGGTGATAAGAAGATGCGGCCACAAACTATGTCTATGCTGCCCAAATATCAATCATGGTGCTACCTATTTTATATCCAATACCACCCAAGAGATTTTTCAGGTTAAAACAGATATGACATGTCAAACAAGTTATGTAATCTATATGATTGAATGCCCTTGTGGTTTACAATATATAGGCAGGACAACACAAAAACTTCATGATCGTATAACTGGGCATCGAGGTAATATTAAAAAAGGTTTTCTTAAACATGGCCTATCAAAACATTTTTTATGTAAACATCAAAAAAATGAGAAATTAATGAAAATCAGTCCCATTGATTTTGTTCCAGACAATATTCATAATCGATATCAGACTCTCTGTAGAAGAGAAATTTACTGGATATACAAAATGCATACCCTAAGTCCAGATGGCCTCAATGAAATGAATGAGGCTGTTATATAAAAACATCTTTCCCTTTAACATGATCGTCCTATAATTGAGGTCCCCCACTATCTACGGGACGTCCCATCTAAACAGAATCTTCCTATTCTATTACGGCCATCGAATCTCTCATAATTGAAGAACGCAAATCTTTGATCGCTACCTTGCGTGTCACTGTGCTCATTATATCCCGGTATTTTGCGTTCCACCCATCTTCTCCTTTCATGATCCGGCACTTCCGGGTCCACCTATATCTCTGTCTCCACTTGATACACTCGCAAATTCGATACATTTAAGATACATAATATTGTGGTTGTATGCATACGATGTGTTATTTGTTTATTTACTTGTATTATATGATGAATTATTGTTTTTAAATATGCATTTATTGACATGGTTTACTGTTGAGAGACGCATCAATTGATTGGTTATGTCATTTAGTCCTATGACATCACTTCCTCTTAGACATACTTATAAGAACTCATAACCCTTACAACATCATTTAGACCTGAAGAAGCGTCCAGTGAGGACGCGAAACGCGTTGTCTTTTATCCCCTTTTTATTCTAATGTTTTAAACATCGACCTTTTGTATAATAAACGGCATCACAGATGCTTTAAACCTAAATTGGGTTGCGCCAGAAGAAAGTCCGTTTTTTTCTACATCCAACGGTCTGGAGAGAGTGGAATCCCAATCTTCTTCCCCTTGGATCATCTATATCTTTCAAAGTACCGGAGACCCTTACTGCCGGTGAGGACTAGGCAGCACCCTATATACTCTGACACAGTGTTGTGCCTGCACGCACAACCCATCAAGGTGAGCACACTACTGTATTTAAAAGGAACATCTCCTTAAGTTTTACCTGCACCAGGAAGCGCCTGTTTTTTTCTCTTCTTCTACATCATTGAGATGCTAATAGGTGAATTAACGTATCAATAAAAGTTGACACTACTCCAGACATCCTGTTTGTTTTTCTAGAAGATGAACAATACAGTGAAGTCCAGATTAAAATTTGTTCCCCTGTCAGTACGTAAAGTTGGGGGTCTGTAAAGAAAATTTCTCCCCAGGTGGCCTTTCCCAGGCGACACCCTAAACAATACAATCAACATCTTTCCATGGTGCTTTGTAGTGAATTTCAAATAATAAGACAACTACCTATTCCATTGTCATGTAGACCGGTTTCTATGATTAAAATCATGTCTATTTGCTTATAAAGAGGCAAAGATTTGAAAATCAGGCACAGATTAGGGCTTACAATGGGTTCCTCTGGGTGATGGATGAAACTTCATGTTGTCTGCTAGAGGCATCTATTTCACATAAATATATCATAAAAGAAAGTTTAAAACCCCACTGAAAACTTGTATTGTGTCTTATAGGGGGGGAAATTCTTGGTAGCCCCAAAAATATAGTCAAAGTTCCTCTGAATCAAGTGGCAACAACGTTCCATATCCATTACAAACATAACATATTCATAATTCATTATATTTATTATCAAACCTATCATAAAAGTGGCCACTGTTTTTACAACACCTATAAAATGTATTCATTCATTGCAATATTTTACTACTCTTGATGATTTTCTATCCCCTATCCACAGAATTGCAGAAAGGGTATGAGATTTGGCAGACCTCTGGTACCACAGTAATATCAAGAAAGGGTGGGGGTCCTGGGTTTAAATTGGTGTAGGGGAGGGGGGGCACTGACCTAGATTACCTATACCATAAATTCATATATGAAATCATGGCCAGTGTCCCCTACCCCCCCTCCAAGTTCTACATAAGTAAATGAATTGGCAGTGTGTGTTATGATCTAAATGGAAAGAAAGGCATAAGCCAGCAATCACATTTATTTAATCCATTAAATCACTAACCACCATAGTCGCAACCATATTTGAAATTTTGTTTTTCAACACTTCAGCGCCCCTTCAACATGATTTTAGCTATTATTAATGCTGGTGAAAAGTCATGCATGTAAACAAAAATGTAAAAAATGTCTTTTTGTAAATGACTGGGATAACTAGAAAGAAAAATATTGTGTTTGCTCCTCACAATTTTTTCTACATAGACTACTAACAGTTTTCTCATTTTAAAACCTGCTTCATATTTTATATTTATCAATTCCACGTGGAAAAAATCTAAGCACTGTACATTTTCAAATATGTAAAACATTCAATGAGTTAATAGAATATTTTCAAGACCGTTTGCACCAATCTAGACAAAAATCACTGTGATAAGTTATTTAAAAATCTGATGTTTAAAAAAAACCTCAAATTCTACAAATCTAGCATGATAAACTTTAAATTTTGTAAAAACAAAACATAGCAGAAAGATAGAAAAAATTAAAATGTTAGATGAGAAACTAATGGATACTGTTAAACTTTTTGCTTTCACACCATAATTTAATCAAGAATAAAGTACAATCACTCTACATGTCTATTCAGACCAATCAAGCAATGTCTTTGGTTCTAAACAAAGGAGGAGCTACACACAATCTGCATTTGACTGGTAAAGAAAGGGAGGGGTTGTGCCATCTGCAATATAAGAGCCCACCATACACTTGTCTTCTTACTACTCTGTCACATTTTGTTCTTACATGGCAATGGTGATGGCATCTACTTCACAAACAACCATGGATCAGGTAAGTGAAAACATTCACTTTATTGTTACTCATTACATGTTTTACTCTGCTTCTTTCCTCCCAAGCCTAGATACATTTGGGTGGATTTCAAATAGTTTGAAGTTTTGCACTAATTTTAGCTGTTGTATTCTAATGTATACTACTATAGCCATTTCCATTCCTTACAGTCCCTTTTTTTTACTCCTTAGTATTGTTTTTTTTTCAATTCTTCAAATTACAGCTAAATTGTGATTTTAAAAAATGAATATGCCTAGTTTTTCCCCAGTTACATGTCCAGTAATATGTTTTTGTGAATAAATTAAAATGGCCTAATCAGGTCTTACAGATAGTATTTCTACTGATAAGCCAACATGAATGTTATACAAAATATCCATTCCATATTGCACTTTGAAATACACCTCTTGTGAATGAAGCCATTAAGGGGGTTGTCTAACTATTAAAATGAAAGTAAGGGATCTGAACTATACGTACAATTTTCTCATCCAAATGCGCTTTTCTTTTTCCAGATTGCATGCAGTGGGCCACAATACTCATTAATTTTGCCGACTGATCCAAACCATTTAACGGACCGTAATGTGACTGAGGAGGCGGCTGATGGGGAGCGGAGAAGTTCTGGACAACCTTCAGACCCACAAATAGAAGGCAGGTGGATGTGTACAACTGACCTTTTTCGAGTGGGAGCAGGGAGGAGAAGGCCAAGACTTCTGCCACCTCATATCAGGATGTACGTATTTATTACCAAAGATCTGGACATTCCGATGCACCCCAAAAAGAGATTCCTCCACCGTTATCTGAAGCAGACATGATTCTCTATAGATTTTTCAATGTAAATATATGTATTTTTATGTATTATTGTATAGTTTTTTTATGGTATTTTTTTGCATTAAAATGGATTGAAAAACATAGCTTTTCTTGTGTTACTGGTTTTAAGTTAATTTAAAGTCTTTTTAACCTTGCCAACAGCATTGCATACATCAATATAATACAGTGTGTGTCATCTAGCTAAGGGAGGAGTCATGAGCTGTGGTGCTTGGTTTGGGTGATACTCTAGACAAATCTCAAAGGGTATCATAAAAAAGGAAGCTTAAGTGAGTCAACAAATCAAGGAATCGTTGGCCATGACAAGTGACAAACCAACCATTTAATGTAACACATATACTGCTTCTAGCTCCATTGCTATATGGATTAAACCTATAAAGTAAGTAATAAAGCCCATAAAATGATAATGTTCACAATGCAAGTACTTCTAAACAGTTGGCTTTTAGACCCAAGAGCCGACGCCAGCTAGATTGCCTGCGATCAGGTGAAAGATCCAGTAAAAATACAGATTTTAAAAGAAGGAAAAGAAAGTAAACATACATAATGTGTGGAAAATCCAAACATAAAGCTCATGAGGGGTGGGATTTATAAAGAAATATACCATTTCATTTAAACTATACCTAATAAAATTGACCAATTTATCAAAAGTTATCTTAAAAAAATGAATTGCTGTTCCTGTCACCTAATTATTTTCATGGTCCTGATTCAAGTGTACCTTTAAGTTAATATAGGAAAAAAGGAACAAAAAACCCCAGATAAATGTTTCTATTATCTTTTCCCTTATACATAAATGGTTGCCATGTTTAAATTTACTTTAAATTATAAAAATCAAAATCACAGATAGTTTCATCCCTCAAAAGATTGCAGAATTACAGTTAGTTGACTGCAGTTTCTCTTCTCTTTAGTTATTGGGATGCTAATAGGCAAATTAACTAATCAATAAAAGTTGACACTGCTCCAGACATCCTGTTTGTTTTTCTAGAAGATGAACAATACCGTGAAGTCCAGATTAAAATAGGTTTCTCTGCCAGTATGTTAACTTGGGGGTCTGTAAAGAAAAGTTCCCACCAGGTGGCCTTTTCCAGGCGACACCCTAAACAATACAATCAACATCTTTCCCAGGTGATTTGTAGTGAATTCCAAATGTGACCCAAGCACATTTCAAAGAATAAGCCAACTACCTATTTGACCGGAGTGTAGACAGTTTTTTTATGATTACAATCTTGTCTATTTGCTTATACAGAGGCGAAGATTTGCCAATCAGTTACAGATATATAAATCATATAAATAAATGTGTTTTAGAAAATAGGTAAAACCCCATTGAAAACTTGCATTGTGTCTTATAGGGGGAACGGGGAATTCTTGGTAGCCCCAAAAAGATAGTCATATAGTTCCTCTAAATCAACTGGCAACAATGTTCCATATCCATTACACATTTAACATATTTATGATTCATGATATTTATTGTTGACCCTTTCATAATAGTGGCCACTGTTTTTAAAGCACTTTTTAAATGTAGCCATTCATTGCAATATTTTACTACTCTTGAAGCTTTTCTATCCCCTATCCACAGGAAAGCAGAAAGGGTCTGAGATTTGGTAGACCTCAGTTACCACGGTAACAATAAGAAAGTGAGGGGGTCCTGGGTTTAAATTGGGGTAGAGGAGGGGGGCACTGACCTTGATTACCTATACCATAAGTTGATATATGAAATCAAGTCCAGAGTCCCCAACCCCCCTCCCAGTTCTACATAAGTAAATGAATTGGCAGTGTATATGTAATATGTAAATGGAAAGATTGGCATAAACCACTGATCACAGTCATTTAACCCCTTAGCTTCAAATATCGATGAAATTATCATGAATATTGATTTAAGTTTTTCAACACTTTAGCTCTTCTTCAACACGATTTGTGCTATTATTAATACTGGTGAAAAAGTCATGCACATCATTTAAAAAATATATAAATATTTCTTTTTGTAAATGACTGAGATAACTTCAAAGAAAAATATTGTGTTTGCTCCTTACAATTTCTTGTATATAGATTACTTACAGCTCTCTATTTTTAAAAGCTGCTTTCTATTTTACATCTATCTATTGCACATGAAAAAAAAATATGTAAAACATTCAATAAGTTACTAGAATGTTTTCAAGACAGTTTGCACCAATCTAGACAAAAATCACTCTGATAAGTTATTTAAAATGTATGTTCAAAAAAACTCAAATTCTACAAATCTAGCAGAAGACACAAAATATTTTATTTAAAAAAAAAAAACTTAGCAGAAAGATAGAAAAAATGAAAAATGTTAGATGAGAAACTAATGGATACTCTTAAACCTTTTGCTTTCACACCATAATTTAATCAAGAAAAAGTACTATCATTCTACATGTCCATATAGACCAATCAAGCAATGTCTTTGGTTCCAAACAAAGGAGGAGCTACACACAATCTGCATTTGACCAGTAAAGAAAGGGAGGGGGTGTGTCATCTACCATATAAGAGCCCACAATATCTTTGTCTTCTTACTACTCTATCACATCTTACATCTTACATGGAAATGGTGATGGCATCTTCTTCAGAAACTACTATGGATCAGGTAAGTGAAAAGATTCACTTTATTGTTACTCATTACATGTTTTACTCTGCTTCTTTCCTCACAAGCCTAGATACATTTGGGTATATTTCAAATAGTTTGAAGTTTTGCATTTTGGCTGTTATATTCCAATGTATACCAGTATAGCCATTTCCATTTCTTACAGTCCTTTTATCACTCCTTAGTAGAGATGAGCGAACATACTCGTCCGAGCTTGATGCTCGTTCGAGCATTAGCGTACTCGAAACTGCTCGTTGCTCGGACGAATACTTCGCCCGCTCGAGAAAATGGCAGCTCCCGCCGTTTTGCTTTTTGGCGGCCAGAAACAGAGCCAATCACAAGCCAGGAGACTCTGCACTCTACCCAGCATGACGTGGTACCCTTACACGTCGATAGCAGTGGTTGGCTGGACAGATCAGGTGACCCTGGGATAGACTAGCCGCTGCCCGCGCTGCTCGGATCATTCTGTGTCTGGATGCCGCTAGGGAGAGAGCTGCTGCTGGTCAGGGAAAGCGTTAGGGTGTTCTATTAGAATAGTGTTAGGCAGGAGTGATTCAACAAGAACCCAACACCCCTTCTTAGGGCTACAATAACGTTATACTTTTTTTTTTTTTGTTTGCTTGTGGCTGGGCTTGCTGGCACTAGTAGTGCAGCTAGTACCATATTGTGAGGAATTTGCACGGGGACTTGCTACCGTTGTGTTTAGCTCTTAGTGACACACATATCCACCTCAAACACCAAAGTGGGAAAATTTACTAGGGGTTTGATTTCAATTAGGCACAGTCTGGCAGTTTCTTTTTATTTTACATTTATTTTTTCATAACTCAGCGTCATCTCATCAGTGTGCTTTCATACTTGGCTAGAAAATAGCCAAAGGAGAATCCAAACGGCTTACTTACGCCTACAATAGCGTTATATATATTTTATTTCTGGTTGATCTGCTGGTGGCTGTCCTTGCTGCAGTGCATATACTAGCCAATTGTGAGGAATTTGGAGTGAGACTTGCGACCGCTGTGTTTAGCGCTTAGTGACGCACATATCCATCGCAAAGACCGAAGTGGGAAAATTTATTAGGGGTTGGATTTCAATTAGGCACAGTCTGCCATTTCCTTTTTATTTTACGTTTATTTTTATCTCATCTGGCATAGCAGTGTGCTTTCATACTTGGCTAGAAAATAGCCATAGCAATAGGATAGCATTGTTTGGTTTTAAAAACTAAAAAACACAAAAAAACACAAAAAAAAGTAAAAAAAAAATTAAAGTTATAACTTTCATTTTCAAAATGTTTAACCCGAGGGCTAGGGGTAGAGGACGAGGACGAGGGCGGGGACGTGGGCGTCCAACTACTGCAGGGGTCAGAGGCCGTGGTCCTGGGTGGGGTGAGACACCACCTGCTGATGAGGGAGCAGGGGAACGCCGCAGAGCTACACTCCCTAGGTTCATGTCTGAAGTTACTGGGACTCGTGGTAGAGCACTGTTGAGGCCAGAACAGTGCGAACAGGTGATGTAGTGGATTGCCGACAATGCTTCGAGCAATTTGTCCACCAGTCAGTCTTCCACGCAGTCCACCCATGTCACCGAAATCGGCACTCCTCCAGCTCCTGCACCTCAGCCTCCTCCCCCCCAGTCTGCCCCCTCCCAGCAAAATTTGCCATTTGAACCGGCATACTCTGAGGAACTGTATTCTGGACCCTTCCCACAGTCACAAACCACTTGTCCGGTTGCTGCTGAGCAATTTTCCGATGCCCAGGTTTTCCACCAGTCGCAGTCTGTGGGTGATGATGACCTTCTTGACGTAGTGGAAGAAGTGTGTAAAGAGGTGTCCGACGATGAGGAGACACGGTTGTCAGACAGTGGTGAAGTTGTTGTCAGGGCAGGAAGTCCGAGGGGGGAGCAGACTGAGGGATCGGAGGATGATGAGGTGACAGACCCAAGCTGGGTTGAGAGGCCGGGTGAACACAGTGCTTCTGAGACGGAGGAGAGTCCTCGACCAGAACAGGTTGGAAGAGGCAGTGGTGGGGCCAGACGGAGAGGCAGGGCCAGAGCAGGTGCATCAGCGCCAAATGTGTCACGTAGTGAAGCTCCCGTGGCGAGGGCTCCTGCGGCGAGGGCCAGATTTTCAGAAGTCTGGAGGTTCTTTAAGGAAACACCGGATGACCGACGGACTGTGGTGTGCAACCTTTGCCAAACCAGGATCAGCAGGGGTTCCACCACTACTAGCTTAACTACCACCAGTATGCGCAGGCATATGAATGCTAAACACCCCACTCAGTGGCACCAAGCCCGTTCACCTCCGGCCGTGCACAACACTGCTCCTTCCCCTGTGTCAGCTGATAGTCAGCCCCCTGCCCAGGACCCTGGCACAAAAACCCCATCGTCGCCTCCACGATCCTCCACAGCATCCACCAGCGTTCAGCTTTCCATACCCCAGACGCTGGAGCGGAAACGCAAATATAGTGCAACCCACCCGCACGCCCAAGCCCTTAATGTCCACATCTCCAGATTGCTTAGCCTGGAGATGCTGCCCTATAGGCTAGTAGAGACCGAGGCCTTTCGCAACCTCATGGCGGCGGCCGCCCCTCGGTATTCGGTCCCCAGCCGCCACTACTTTTCCCGATGTGCCGTCCCAGCCCTGCACCAGCACGTGTCAGACAACATCATCCGTGCCCTGACCAACGCCGTTTCTGACAAGGTCCACCTGACCACGGACACGTGGACGAGTGCTGCCGGGCAGGGCCACTATATGTCGCTGACGGCACATTGGGTTAACTTGGTGGAGGCTGGGACCGAGTCTGACCCTGCGGTTGGTCATATACTGCCGACGCCGAGGATTGCGGGGCCTACCTCGGTCCAGGTCTTTCAGGCCTACTATGCCTCCTCCACCTCCTCCTCCGAACTACCATCCGTGGGCATGGCGCCATCAGTCGGTAGCTCTAGGCACAGCAGCAGTGCCGTCGCTAAGCGACAGTAGGCGGTGCTTAAACTGCTGAGCCTAGGCGATAAAAGGCACACCGCCCAAGAGCTATTACAGGGCATCACGGCGCAGACTGATCTGTGGCTGGCACCCCTGAACCTGAAGCCAGGCATGGTTGTGTGTGACAACGGCCGTAACCTGGTGGCGGCTCTGCAACTCGGCAGACTGACACATGTGCCATGCCTGGCCCATGTGTTAAATCTGATAGTTCAGCGTTTCCTCAAGACATACCCCAATCTGTCTGATTTGCTCACGAAGGTGCGCCGCATCTGTGCGCATTTCAGGAAGTCCAGCACAGATGCTGCCACTCTCAGGGCAGCGCAGCGCCGCCTCCAACTGCACGCTCACCGACTGTTGTGCGACGTGCCCACGAGGTGGAATTCAACACTGACCATGTTATCCAGAGTTTACCAGCAGCGCCGAGCGATTGTAGACTGCCAGATGTCAACTTCCACCAGAACTGGTAGTCAGGTCAGTCAGCTTCCTCAAGTCTACAATGAGGAGTGGACGTGGATGTCTGATATCTGTCAGGTGCTGAGTAACTTTGAGGAGTCAACACAGATGGTCAGTGGCGATGTCGCCATCATCAGCCTCACCATCCCGCTGCTTGGCCTGTAGAAAAACTCTCTGATCAGCATGAAGTCGGAAGCTTTGCGCTCGTCACAAGAGACGGGGGAAGAAGATTCCCTTGTTGATAGCCAAAGCACCCTTAGGTCTGTTTCTCAGCGCATATCGGAGGAGGTGGAGGTGGAGGAGGATGAGGAGGAAGAGGAGGAGAATGTTGGCGAGACACAAGAGGGGACCATTGTTGAGTCCTTCACTGTTCAGCGTGTATGGGCAGAAGAAGAGGAGTTGGAGGAGGAGGAAATGGACAGTCAGGCCAGTGAGGGGAGTGAATTCTTACGCGTTGGTACTCTGGCGCATATGGCAGATTTCATGCTAGCCTGCCTATCCCGTGACCCTCGCGTTCAAAGAATTTATTCCAGCACCGATTACTGGGTATTCACTCTCCTGGACCCACGGTACAAGCAAAATCTTTCCACTCTCATCCCTGGAGAGGAAAGGAGTGTGAGAATGCATGAATACCAGCAGGCCCTGGTGCACAAGCTGAAACACTATTTCCCTTCTGACAGCGCTAGCGGCAGAGTGCGTAGTTCTGCGGGACAAGTAGCGAGGGAGAGTAGGCGAGCAGGCAGCTTGTCCAGCACTGGCAAGGGTACGCTTCACAAGGCTTTTGCCAGCTTTATGTCAGCCCAGCAAGACACTGTCACCTGTCCCCAGTCTCGGCAGAGTAGGGCTGATCTTTACAGAAAGATGGTGAGGGAGTACGTAGCTGACCATACCATCGTCCTAAATGATCACACAGCTCCCTACAACTACTGGGTTTCAAAGCTGGACATGTGGCACGAACTGGCGCTGTACGCCTTGGAGGTTCTTGCCTGCCCTGCCGCTAGCGTGTTGTCCGAGCGGGTTTTCAGTGCAGCTGGTGGCATCATCACCGATAAGCGTACACGCCTGTCGACTGACAGCGCTGACAGGCTGACGCTTATTAAGATGAATAAAGCCTGGATTTCTCATAATTTCCAATCTCCACCAGGTGAAGGAAGCTCAACCTGAATAATTTATCCACTCCTCCTCCTCCTCATTTTCCTCCTTCTCCTCCTCTTTGTACACTAAAGCAGAGGAAACTGGCTATTTTTTGACAGGGCCCACTGGCTCTAGCTATAGTACTTTATGCATTTAATTTTTCTGGAGGGCCACCTACCCGGTCCTCTGTTTTAAACAATTTTTGGGAGTGCCACATACAGGCACTCAATCTATTCAATTTTTCTTGAGGGCCACCTACCTGCTCCTCTGGTTTGAAAACTTTTTTGGACTGCCACATACAGGCACTCAATCTATTAAATTTTTCTGGAGGGCCACCTACCTGCTCCTCTGGTTTGAAAACTTTTTTGGACTGCCACATACAGGCACTCAATCTATTTCATTTTTCTGGAGGGCCACCTACCTGCTCCTCTGGTTTGAAAACTTTTTTGGACTGCCACATACAGGCACTCAATCTATTTCATTTTTCTGGAGGGCCACCTACCTGCTCCTCTGGTTTGAAAACTTTTTTGGACTGCCACATACAGGCACTCAATCTATTTCATTTTTCTGGAGGGCCACCTACCTGCTCCTCTGGTTTGAAAACTTTTTTGGACTGCCACATACAGGCACTATCCAAATTAAATTGTCTCCATAGCAGCCTCCACACGTTGTCTCCATTGCTACCTCCAAAAGTCGTCCATATAGCTGCCTCCATACATCGTCCCCTTATCAAACGAGGTGTGTCAGGCAGAAATTTGGGTTGTTTTCATGGATTCCACATCAAAGTTGTTAACTTTGTCGCCACCCTGCTGTGTTATCCACAAAATATACTGGCAAACTTTTACCATTTACGGATATTATTTCAGCGCTTCTTGCGCATCTGTTTACATTGCCCTCACCCGCCATATCCCAAACTTATAAGAACGCTACTACACTTAACTTGGTGCAGGCTGGGACCGAGTCTGACCCTGGGGCTGGTCATATACTGCCGACGCAGAGGATTGCGGGGCCTACCTCGGTCCAGGTCTCAAAGGCCTACTATACCTCCTCCTCCTCCCACCCCTCCTCCACCTCCTCCTCCTCCGAATTACCATCCGTGGCCATGGCGCCATGAGTCGTAAGCTCTAGGCACAGCAGCAGTGCCATCGCTAAGCGACAGCAGGCGGTGCTCAAACTGCTGAGCCTAGGCGATAAAAGGCACACCGCCCAAGAGCTATTACAGGCCATTCCACATCAAACTTGTTAACTTTGTCGCCACCCTGCTGTGTAATCCACAAAATATACTGGCAAACTTTTATCATTTACCGATATTATTTCAGCGCTTCTTGCGCATCTGTTTACATTCCCCTCAAACGCCATATCCCAAACTTATAAGAACGCTACTACACTTGATCTTATACAAAAGGTTCTTAGAAGTGCTGTTTGGGGAGTAGCCTAGAGACAGGGGCTTGGATTGGCGAAAGCTCGCCTGGAAGCGGAGCGCCAGCTCCATGCCAAGATCCAACTAACATAGTTTTAACTGCAGCACCTTTAATCTACTACTAGTTCACTGCCTCCATACATGGTCCCCTTATCAAACGAGCTGTGTCAGGCAGAATTTTGGGTTGTTTTCATGGCTTCCACAACAAACTTGTTAACTTTGTCGCCACCCTGCTGTGTAATCCACAAAATATACTGGCAAACTTTTATCATTTACCAATATTATTTCAGCGCTTCTTGCGCATCTGTTTACATTCCCCTCACCCGCCATATCCTAAACTTATAAGAACACTACTACACTTGATCTTATACAAAAGGTTCTTAGAAGTGCTGTTTGGGGAGTAGCATAGAGACAGGGGCTTGGATTGGCGGAAGCTCGCCTGGAAGCGGAGCGCCAGCTCCATGCCAAGATCCAACTAACATAGTTTTAACTGCAGCACCTTTAATCTACTACTAGTTCACTGCCTCCATACATGGTCCCCTTATCAAACGAGCTGTGTCAGGCAGAATTTTGGTTTGTTTTCATGGCTTCCATGTTAACTTTGTCGCCACCCTGCTGTGTAATCCACAAAATATACTGGCAAACTTTTATCATGTACCGATATTATTTGAGCGCTTCTTGCTCACCTCCTTTGGTTCCTCTCTGCCACCCATTGGTTTGAAGCCTGAGTCCATTTAGGGTATGTCGCCATGCCACTCTCTAGCCTGCCGCTGCTGCCGCTGCCTCTGCATGCCGTCCCCTATAGTGTCAGGGTCAATTATTGGATGTTTTAGATGCTATCTAGCTTCATTCTGTCACTCTGTCATGGCCATGCTGTTGCCCATAATTTTGGCATAATGGTGCATTTAAGCAGCCTCAGAGGCATCCATGCATGCTGCCTCTGCTGTTTACTGTCCATTTCCGTGGTGTTTCCATCCTTTTCTGAGGTTCCCAGGTGTTTGGCCAAGCTTCCCTGTGCAGAGCCTTGGTCCCCTTGAAAAATGCTCGAGTCTCCCATTGACTTCAATGGGGCTCGTTATTCGAGACGAGCACTCGAGCATCGGGAAAAGTTTGTCTCGAATAACGAGTACCCGAGCATTTTAGTGCTCGCTCATCTCTACTCCTTAGTATTGTTTTTTTTCAATTCCTCAAATTACAGCTAAATTGTGATTTAAAAAAAAAAAAATTAATGAGTCTAGTTTAACCCCAGTTACATGTCCAGTAATAGGTTTTTATTTGTGAATAAATTAAAATTGCCTAATAAGGTCTTACAGATACTATTTCTACTGATAAACCAATATGAATGTTATCCAAAATATACATTCCATATTGCACTTTCAAATACACCTCTTGTGAATGAAGCCATTAAGGGGGGTTGTCTAACTATTAAAATGAAAGTAAGGGATCTGAATAGAGATGAGCGAACATGCTCGTCCGAGCTTGATGCTCGGTCGAGCATTAGGGTACTCGAAACTGCTCGTTACTCGGACGAATACTTCGCCCGCTCGAGAAAATGGCAGCTCCCGCCGTTTTGCTTTTTGGCGGCCAGAAACAGAGCCAATCACAAGCCAGGAGACTCTGCACTCCACCCAGCATGACGTGGTACCCTTACACGTCGATAGCAGTGGTTGGCTGGCCAGATCAGGTGACCCTGGGATAGACTAGCCGCTGGCCGCGCTGCTCGGATCATTCTGTCTCTGGATGCCGCTAGGGAGAGAGCTGCTGCTGCTCAGGGAAAGCGTTAGGGTGTTCTATTAGCTTACTGTTAGGCAGGAGTGATTCTCAAAGAACCCAACAGCCCTTCTTAGGGCTACAATAACGTTCTACTTTTTTTATTTTAATTTGCATCTTTTACCATTTTGTGAGGAATTAGCAGGGGGACTTGCTACCGTTGTGTTTAGCTCTTAGTGGCACACATATCCATAGCAAAGACCGAAGTGGGAAAATTCAGTAGGGGTTGGATTTCTATTAGGCAATAACTCAGTGTCATCTCATCTGGCATAGTAGTGTGCTTCCTTTGATACTTGGCTAGAAAATAGCCATAGGAGAATACAAACAGCTTCTTGAAGCCTACAGTAGCGTTCTATATATTTGATTTCTGGTTGATCTGCTGGTGGCTGTAGTTTCTGCAGTGCATGTACTTGCCAATTCTGAGCAATTTGTAGTGAGACTTGCGACCGCTGTGTTCTGCGCTTAGTGGCGCACATATCCATAGCAAAGGCTGAAGTGGCAAAATTCAGTAGGGGTTGGATTTCTATTAGGCAATAACTCAGTGTCATCTCATCTGGCATAGTACTGTGCTTCCTTTGATACTTGGCTAGAAAATAGCCATAGGAGAATACAAACAGCTTCTTGAAGCCTACAGTAGCGTTCTATATATTTGATTTCTGGTTGATCTGCTGGTGGCTGTAGTTTCTGCAGTGCATGTACTTGCCAATTCTGAGCAATTTGTAGTGGGACTTGCGACCGCTGTGTTCTGCGCTTAGTGGCGCACATATCCATAGCAAAGGCCGAAGTGGCAAAATTCAGTAGGGGTTGGATTTCTATTAGGCAATAACTCAGTGTCATCTCATCTGGCATAGTACTGTGCTTCCTTTGATACTTGGCTAGAAAATAGCCATAGCAATAGGATAGCATTGTTTGGTTTTAAAAACTCAAAAAAAAACAAAAAACACACAAAAAAAAAAAAAACACAAAAAAAAACAAAAAAAGTAAAAAAAAAAATAAAGTTATAACTCTCATTTTAAAAATGTTTAACCCGAGGGCTAGGGGTAGAGGACGAGGGCGGGGACGTGGGCGTCCAACTACTGCAGGGGTCAGAGGCCGTGGTCCTGGGCGGGGTGAGACACCACCTGCTGATGAGGGAGCAGGGGAACGCCGCAGAGCTACACTCCCTAGGTTCATGTCTGAAGTTACTGGGACTCGTGGTAGAGCACTGTTGAGGCCAGAACAGTGCGAACAGGTGATGTCGTGGATTGCTGACAATGCTTCGAGCAATTTGTCCACCACCAGTCAGTCTTCCACGCAGTCCACCCATGTCACCGAAATCGCCACTCCTCCAGCTCCTGCACCTCAGCCTCCTCCCCCCCAGTCTGCCCCCTCCCAGGAAAATTTGGCATTTGAACCGGCATACTCTGAGGAACTGTTTTCTGGACCCTTCCCACAGTCACAAACCACTTGTCCGGTTGCTGCTGAGCAATTTTCCGATGCCCAGGTTTTCCACCAGTCACAGTCTGTGGGTGATGATGACCTTCTTGACGTAGTGGAAGTGTGTAAAGAGGTGTCCGACGATGAGGAGACACGGTTGTCAGACAGTGGGGAAGTTGTTGTCAGGGCAGGAAGTCCGAGGGGGGAGCAGACTGAGGGATCGGAGGATGATGAGGTGACAGACCCAAGCTGGGTTGAGAGGCCGGGTGAACACAGTGCTTCTGAGACGGAGGAGAGTCCTCGACCTGAACAGGTTGGAAGAGGCAGTGGTGGGGCCAGACGGAGAGGCAGGGCCAGAGCTGGTGCATCAGCGCCACTGTCAACTAGTGAAGCTCCCGTGGTGAGGGCTCTTGCGGCGAGGGCTAGATCTTCAGAAGTGTGGAGGTTCTTTAAGGAAACACCGGATGACCGACGGACTGTGGTGTGCAACATTTGCCAAACCAGGCTCAGCAGGGGTTCCACCACTACTAGCTTAACTACCACCAGTATGCGCAGGCATATGAATGCTAAGCACCCCACTCAGTGGCAACAAGCCCGTTCACCTCCGGCCGTGCACACCACTGCTCCTTCCCCTGTGTCAGCTGCTAGTCAGCCCCCTGCCCAGGACCCTGCCACAAAAACCCCATCGTCGCCTCCACGATCCTCCACAGCATCCACCAGCGTTCAGCTCTCCATACCCCAGACGCTGGAGCGGAAACGCAAATATAGTGCAACCCACCCGCACGCCCAAGCCCTTAATGTGCACATCTCCAGATTGCTTAGCCTGGAGATGCTGCCCTATAGGCTAGTAGAGACCGAGGCCTTTCGCAACCTCATGGCGGCGGCCGCCCCTCGGTATTCGGTCCCCAGCCGCCACTACTTTTCCCGATGTGCCGTCCCAGCCCTGCACCAGCACGTGTCAGACAACATCATCCGTGCCCTGACCAACGCCGTTTCTGACAAGGTCCACCTGACCACGGACACGTGGACGAGTGCTGCCGGGCAGGGCCACTATATATCGCTGACGGCACATTGGGTTAACTTGGTGGAGGCTGGGACCGAGTCTGACCCTGGGGCTGCTCATATACTGCCGACGCCGAGGATTGCGGGGCCTACCTCGGTCCAGGTGTTTCAGGCCTACTATGCCTCCTCCTCCTCCCACCCCTCCTCCACCTCCTCCTCCGAACTACCATCCGTGGGCACGGCGCCATCAGTCGGTAGCTCTAGGCACAGCAGCAGTGCCGTCGCTAAGCGACAGCAGGCGGTGCTCAAACTGCTGAGCCTAGGCGACAAAAGGCACACCGCCCAAGAGCTATTACAGGGCATCACGGCGCAGACTGATCTGTGGCTGGCACCGCTGAACCTCAAGCCGGGAATGGTTGTGTGTGACAACGGCCGTAACCTGGTGGCGGCTCTGCAACTCGGCAGACTGACACATGTGCCATGCCTGGCCCATGTGTTAAATCTGATAGTGCAGCGTTTCCTCAAGACATACCCCAATCTGTCTGATTTGCTCACGAAGGTGCGCCGCATCTGTGCGCATTTCAGGAAGTCCAGCCCAGATGCTGCCACTCTCAGGGCAGCGCAGCGCCGCCTCCAACTGCCCGCTCACCGACTGTTGTGCGACGTGCCCACGAGGTGGAATTCAACACTGACCATGTTATCCAGAGTTTACCAGCAGCGCAGAGCGATTGTAGACTGCCAGATGTCAACTTCCACCAGAACTGGTAGTCAGGTCAGTCAGCTTCCTCAAGTCTACAATGAGGAGTGGACGTGGATGTCTGATATCTGTCAGGTGCTGAGTAACTTTGAGGAGTCAACACAGATGGTCAGTGGCGATGCCGCCATCATCAGCCTCACCATCCCACTGCTTGGCCTGTTGAAAAACTCTCTGGTCAGCATGAAGTCGGAAGCTTTGCGCTCGTCACAAGAGACGGGGGAAGAATATTCCCTTGTTGATAGCCAAAGCACCCTGAGGTCTGTTTCTCAGCGCATATCGGAGGAGGTGGAGGTGGAGGAGGATGAGGAGGAAGAGGAGGAGAATGTTGGCGAGACACAAGAGGGGACCATTGTTGAGTCCTTCACTGTTCAGCGTGTATGGGCAGAAGAAGAGGAGTTGGAGGAGTTGGAGGAGGAGGAAATGGACAGTCAGGCCAGTGAGGGGAGTGAATTCTTACGCGTTGGTACTCTGGCGCATATGGCAGATTTCATGCTAGGCTGCCTATCCCGTGACCCTCGCGTTCAAAGAATTTATTCCAGCACCGATTACTGGGTGTTCACTCTCCTGGACCCACGGTACAAGCAAAATCTTCCCACTCTCATCCCTGGAGAGGAAAGGAGTGTGAGAATGCATGAATACCAGCAGGCCCTGGTGCACAAGCTGAAACAGTATTTCCCTTCTGACAGCGCTAGCGGCAGAGTGCGTAGTTCTGCGGGACAAGTAGCGAGGGAGAGTAGGCGAGCAGGCAGCTTGTCCAGCACTGGCAAGGGTACGCTTTACAAGGCTTTTGCCAGCTTTATGTCACCCCAGCAAGACACTGTCACCTGTCCCCAGTCTCGGCAGAGTAGGGCTGATCTTTACAGAAAGATGGTGAGGGAGTACGTAGCTGACCATACCATCGTCCTAAATGATCACACAGCTCCCTACAACTACTGGGTTTCAAAGCTGGACATGTGGCACGAACTGGCGCTGTACGCCTTGGAGGTTCTTGCCTGCCCTGCCGCTAGCGTCTTGTCCGAGCGGGTTTTCAGTGCAGCTGGTGGCATCATCACCGATAAGCGTACACGCCTGTCGACTGACAGCGCTGACAGGCTGACGCTTATTAAAATGAATAAAGGCTGGATTTCTCAGAATTTCCAATCTCCACCAGGTGAAGGAAGCTCAACCTGAATAATTGATCCACTCCTCCTCCTCCTCCTCATTTTCCTCCTTCTCCTCCTCTTTGTACAGTAAAGCAGAGGAAACTGGCTATTTTTTGACAGGGCCCACTGGCTCTTGCTATAGTACTTCATGCATTTAATTTTTCTGGAGGGCCACCTACCCGGTCCTCTGTTTGAAACAATTTTTGTGAGTGCCACATACAGGCACTCAATCTATTCCATTTTACTGCAGGGCCACCTACCTGCTCCTCTGGTTTGAACAATTTTTGGGACTGCCACATACAGGCACTCAATCTATTCCATTTTACTGGAGGGCCACCTACCTGCTCCTCTGGTTTGAAACATTTTTGGGACTGCCACATACAGGCACTCAATCTATTCCATTTTACTGCAGGGCCACCTACCTGCTCCTCTGGTTTGAACAATTTTTGGGACTGCCACATACAGGCACTCAATCTATTCCATTTTACTGCAGGGCCACCTACCTGCTCCTCTGGTTTGAAACATTTTTGGGACTGCCACATACAGGCACTCAATCTATTCCATTTTACTGCAGGGCCACCTACCTGCTCCTCTGGTTTGAACAATTTTTGGGACTGCCACATACAGGCACTCAATCTATTCCATTTTACTGCAGGGCCACCTACCTGCTCCTCTGGTTTGAACAATTTTTGGGACTGCCACATACAGGCACTCAATCTATTCCATTTTACTGGAGGGCCACCTACCTGCTCCTCTGGTTTGAAACATTTTTGGGACTGCCACATACAGGCACTCAATCTATCCCATTTTACTGGAGGGCCACCTACCTGCTCCTCTGGTTTGAAAAATGTTTGGGACTGCCACATACAGGCACTATCCAAATTAAATTGTCTCCATAGCAGCCTCCACACGTTGTCTCCATTGCTACCTCCAAAAGTCGTCCATATAGCTGCCTCCATACATCGTCCCTTTATCAAACGAGGTGTGTCAGGCAGAAATTTGGGTTGTTTTCATGGATTCCACATCAAAGTTGTTAACTTTGTCGCCACCCTGCTGTGTTATCCACAAAATATACTGGCAAACTTTTACCATTTAGGGATATTATTTCAGCGCTTCTTGCGCATCTGTTTACATTCCCCTCACCCGGCATATCCTAAACTTATAAGAACGCTACTACACTTGATCTTATACAAAAGGTTCTTAGAAGTGCTGTTTGGGGAGTAGCCTAGAGACAGGGGCTTGGATTGGCGAAAGCTCGCCTGGCAGCGGAACGCCAGCTCCATGCGCATCATGCGCTTCTTGCGCATCTGTTTACATTCCCCTCACCCGCCATATCCCAAACTTATGAGAACGCTACTACACTTAACTTGGTGCAGGCTGGGACCGAGTCTGACCCTGGGGCTGGTCATATACTGCCGACGCAGAGAATTGCGGGGCCTACCTCGGTCCAGGTCTCAAAGGCCTACTATACCTCCTCCCACCCCTCCTCCACCTCCTCCTCCTCCGAATTACCATCCGTGGGCATGGCGCCATCAGTCGGTAGCTCTAGGCACAGCAGCAGTGCCGTCGCTAAGCGACAGCAGGCGGTGCTGAAACTGCTGAGCCTAGGCGATAAAAGGCACACCGCCCAAGAGCTATTACAGGGCATTCCACATCAAAGTTGTTAACTTTGTCGCCACCCTGCTGTGTAATCCCCAAAATATACTTGCAAACTTTTACCATTTAGGGATATTATTTCAGCGCTTCTTGCGCATCTGTTTACATTCCCCTCACCCGGCATATCCTAAACTTATAAGAACGCTACTACACTTGATCTTATACAAAAGGTTCTTAGAAGTGCTGTTTGGGGAGTAGCCTAGAGACAGGGGCTTGGATTGGCGAAAGCTCGCCTGGCAGCGGAGCGCCAGCTCCATGCCAAGATCCAACTAACATAGTTTTAACTGCAGCACCTTTAATCTACTACTAGTTCACTGCCTCCATACATGGTCCCCTTATCAAACGAGCTGTGTCAGGCAGAATTTTGGGTTGTTTTCATGGCTTCCATGTTAACTTTGTCGCCACCCTGCTGTGTAATCCACAAAATATACTGGCAAACTTTTATCATGTACCGATATTATTTGAGCGCTTCTTGCTCACCTCCTTTGGTTCCTCTCTGCCACCCATTGGTTTGAAGCCTGAGTCCATTTAGGGTATGTCGCCATGACACTCTCTAGCCTGCTGCCGCTGCCTCTGCATGCCGTCCCCTATAGTGTCAGGGTCAATTATTGGATGTTTTAGATGCTATCTAGCTTCATTCTGTCACTCTGTCATGGCCATGCTGTTGCCCATAATTTTGGCATAATGGTGCGATTAGGCAGCCTCAGAGGCATCCATGCATGCTGCCCCTGCTGTTTCCTGTCCATTTCCGTGGTGTTTCCATCCTTTTCTGAGGTTCCCAGGTGTTTGGCCAAGCTTCCCTGTGCAGAGCCTTGGTCCCCTTGAAAAATGCTCGAGTCTCCCATTGACTTCAATGGGGTTCGTTATTCGAGACGAGCACTCGAGCATCGGGAAAAGTTCGTCTCGAATAACGAGTACCCGAGCATTTTAGTGTTCGCTCATCTCTAGATCTGAACTATACGTACAATTTTCTCATCCAAATGCGCTTTTCTTTTTCCAGATTGCATGCAGTGGGCCACAATACCCATTAATTTTGCCGACTGATCCAAACCATTTAACGGACCGTAATGTGACTGAGAAGGCGGCTGATGGGGAGCGGAGAAGTTCTGGACAACCTTCAGACCCACAAAGAGAAGGCAGGTGGATCTGTACAACTGACCTTCTTCGAGTGGGAGCAGGGAGGAGAAGGCCAAGACTTCTGCCACCTCATATCAGGATGTACGTATTTATTACCAAAGATCTGGACATTCCGATGCACCCCAAAAAGATTCCTCCACCAGTATCTGAAGCAGACATGATTCTCTATAGATTTTTCAATGTAAATATATGTATTTTTATGTATTATTGTATAGTTTTTTTATGGTATTTTTTTGCATTAAAATGGATTGAAAAACATAGCTTTTCTTATGTTACTGGTTTTAAGTTAATTTAAAGTCTTTTTAACCTTGCCAACAGCATTGCATACATCAATATATTATAGTGTGTGTCATCTAGCTAAGGGAGGAGTCATGAGCTGTGGTGCTTGGTTTGGGTGATACTCTAGACAAATTTCAAAGGGTATCATAAAAAAGGAAGCTTAAGTGATCCAACAAATCAAGGAATCGTTGGCCATGACAAGTGACAAACCAACCATTTAATGTAACACATATACTGCTTCTAGCTCCATGCTATATGGATTAAACCTATAAAGTAAGTAATAAAGCCCATAAAATGATAATGTTCACAATGCAAGTACTTCTAAACCGTTGGCTTTTAGACCCAAGAGCCGACGCCAGCTAGATTGCCTGCGATCAGGTGAAAGATCCAGTAAAAATACAGATTTTAAAAGAAAGAAAAGAAAGTAAACATACATAATGTGTGGAAAATCCAAACATAAAGCTCATGAGGGGTGGGATTTATAAACAAATATACCATTTCATTTAAACTATACTAGAGATAAGCGAGCACTAAAATGCTCGGGTGCTCGTTACTCGAGACGAACTTTTCCAGATGCTCGAGTGCTCGTCTCGAATAACGAGCCCCATTGAAGTCAATGGGAGACTCGAGCATTTTTCAAAGGGACCATGGTTCGGGAATAAAATGTGTTAATTAACTGAAAAAGAATGTCTTCTGATAAGTTATCAGCGGTATACAAACATCTGCAATCTATTCTTCACTGTTCCGTGTGTATATTATCTCCCGACAAGTTAGCAGATGTGAAGAACAGTGAATAATAGAATAAAAACAGTGACCACAGGATCATTTAAGTGAAAAACACAGTGAAGAATAGATTACAGATGTTTGGCACATCTGCTTACTTGTCGGGAGATACGCTGTCCCGGGATCCGCTGCTCTTCTTCCACTGAAGTCTCCCCGATCTCTCCGTGCTGCCACTGCCCCATGTCTCCGTGACTCCGCTGCCCCATGTCCCCGTGCCGCCGCTGCCACATGTCCCCGTGCCACCGCTGCCCCATGTCACCGTGACTCCGCTGCCAAATGTCTCCGTGCCTTTGCTGCCCCATGTCTCCGTGCCGCTGCTACTCCATGTCTCCGTGCCTTTGCTGCCCCATGTCTCTGTGCCGCTGTTACCCCATGTCTCCGTGCCTTTGCTGCCCCATGTCACCGTGACTCCGCTGCCCCATGTCTCCGTGCCTCCGCTGCCCCATGTCCACGTGCCGCCGCTACCACATGTCTCTGTGCCGCCGCTACCACATGTCTCCGTGCCGCCGCTAACCCATGTCTCCGTGCCTTTGCTGCCCCATGTCACCGTGACTCCGCTGCCCCATGTCCCCGTGCCGCCGCTGCCACATGTCTCCATGCCGCCGCTGCCACATGTCCCCGTGCCACCGCTGCCCCATGTCACCGTGACTCCGCTACCCCATGTCTCCGTGCCTTTGCTGCCCCATGTCTCCGTGCCACTGCTAGCCCATGTCTCCGTGGCGCCGCTGCCCCATGTCTCCGTGGCGCCGCTGCCCCATGTCTCCGTGCTGCCGCTGCCCCATGTCTCCGTGCTGCTCCCCGGTGTCTCTGTGCTGCTCCCCGGTGTCTCTGTGCTGCTCCCTGTGTTCTTCAATGTGTTCTTCACACATATATATTGTTCTTCACATACTATTTTGTCCGCACCGTTCCGCGCGTATCTTCCGACAAGTAAGCAGATGTGCCGAACATCTGTAATCTATTCTTCACTGTGTTTTTCACTGTGTTTTTCACTTAAATGATCCTGTGCTCAATGTGTTCACTGTTTTTATTCTATTCTTCATTGTTCTTCACTGTGTTTTTTTAATTAAATGATCGATCTCGAGCAGGGGAAATACTCGTCCGAGCAACGAGCCGTTTCGAGTACCTTAATACTCGAACGAGCATCAAGCTCGGACGAGTATACTCGCTCATCTCTAAACTATACCTAATAAAATTGACCAATTTATCAAAAGTTATCTTAAAAAAATGAATTGCTGTTCCTGTCACCTAATTATTTTCATGGTCCTGATTCAAGTGTACCTTTAAGTTAATATAGGAAAGAAGGAACAAAAAACCCCAGATAAATGTTTCTATTATCTTTTTCCTTATACATAAATGGTTGCCATGTTTAAATGTACTTTAAATTATAAAAATCAAAATCACAGATAGTTTCATCCCTCAAAAGATTGCAGAATTACAGTTAGTTGACTGCAGTTTCTCTTCTCTTTAGTTATTGGGATGCTAATATGCAAATTAACTAATCAATAAAAGTTGACACTGCTCCAGACATCCTGTTTGTTTTTCTAGAAGATGAACAATACCGTGAAGTCCAGATTAAAATAGGTTTCTCTGCCAGTATGTTAACTTGGGGGTCTGTAAAGAAAAGTTCCCACCAGGTGGCCTTTTCCAGGCGACACCCTAAACAATACAATCAACATCTTTCCCAGGTGATTTGTAGTGAATTCCAAATGTGACCCAAGCACATTTCAAAGAATAAGCCAACTACCTATTTGACCGGAGTGTAGACAGTTTTTTTATGATTACAATCTTGTCTATTTGCTTATACAGAGGCAAAGATTTGCCAATCAGGTACAGATTGGTGCTCACAATGGGTCCCTCTGGGTGATGGATGAAACTACATGGTGTCTGCTAGAGGCATTTATTTCATATAAATAAATGTATTTTAGAAAATAGAAAAAACCCCATTGAAAACTTGCATTGTGTCTTATAGGGGGAACGGGGAATTCTTGGTAGCCCCAAAAAGATAGTCATATAGTTCCTCTAAATCAACTGGCAACAATGTTCCATATCCATTACACATTTAACATATTTATAATTCATGATATTTATTGTTGACCCTTTCATAATAGTGGCCACTGTTTTTAAAGCACTTATTAAATGTAGCCATTCATTGCAATATTTTACTACTCTTGAAGCTTTTCTATCCCCTATCCACAGGAAAGCAGAAAGGGTCTGAGATTTGGTAGACCTCAGTTACCACGGTAACAATAAGAAAGTGAGGGGGTCCTGGGTTTAAATTGGGGTAGAGGAGGGGGGCACTGACCTTGATTACCTATACCATAAGTTGATATATGAAATCAAGTCCAGAGTCCCCAACCCCCCTCCCAGTTCTACATAAGTAAATGAATTGGCAGTGTATATGTAATATGTAAATGGAAAGATTGGCATAAACCACTGATCACAGTCATTTAACCCCTTAGCTTCAAATATCGATGAAATTATCATGAATATTGATTTAAGTTTTTCAACACTTTAGCTCTTCTTCAACACGATTTGTGCTATTATTAATACTGGTGAAAAAGTCATGCACATCATTTAAAAAATATATAAATATTTCTTTTTGTAAATGACTGAGATAACTTCAAAGAAAAATATTGTGTTTGCTCCTTACAATTTCTTGTATATAGATTACTTACAGCTCTCTCTTTTTAAAAGCTGCTTTCTATTTTACATCATCTATTCCACATGAAAAAAAAAAATCCAAAGCACTGTACATTTTCAAATATGTAAAACATTCAATAAGTTACTAGAATGTTTTCAAGACAGTTTGCACCAATCTAGACAAAAATCACTCTGATAAGTTATTTAAAATGTATGTTCAAAAAAACTCATATTCTACAAATCTAGCAGAAGACACAAAATATTTTATTTAAAAAACAAAACAAAACTTAGCAGAAAGATAGAAATAAAGAAAAATGTAAGGTGAGAAACTAATGGATACTCTTAAACCTTTTGCTTTCACACCATAATTTAATCAAGAAAAAGTACTATCATTCTACATGTCCATATAGACCAATCAAGCAATGTCTTTGGTTCCAAACAAAGGAGGAGCTACACACAATCTGCATTTGACCAGTAAAGAAAGGGAGGGTGTGTGTCATCTACCATATAAGAGCCCACAATATCTTTGTCTTCTTACTACTCTATCACATCTTACATCTTACATGGAAATGGTGATGGCATCTTCTTCAGAAACTACTATGGATCAGGTAAGTGAAAAGATTCACTTTATTGTTACTCATTACATGTTTTACTGCACCAACTCTCTTTCTGGTCCATCTTTAATATAGGGCTTCGAACTTGCATGTTTAATCCGGCAAACATTCCAACTGAGCACCAGAACGCCCCCTAATTTGTGTCGCAAACATATTTGTGGTTGACACTTCTTAAATACCTGTGCAAGCAGTTTACACTAGAAAGAACATGCAAGTCTACCAAAAAACTGGTGCAAAGCCCTTAGTAAATGTGCCCCACAGCGTAACGCCATATAGTTTATAATACATACAGCGTGGCGCCATATGGTATATAATACATACAGCATGCCACAATATAGTATATAATACATACAGCGTGCCACCATATAGTATATAATACATACAGCGTGCCGCCATATAATATATAATACATACAGCGTAACGCCATATAGTATATAATACATACAGCGTAACGCCATATAGTACATAATGCATACAGCGTGCTGCCATATAGTATATAATGCATACAGCGTGTCGCCATATAGTATATAATACATACAGCATAACGCCATATAGTATATAATACATACAGCATGCCGCGATATAGTTTATAACACATACAGCGTGCCGCCATATACTATATAACACATACAGCGTGCCGCCATATAGTATATAACACATACAGCGTGCTGCCATATAGTATATAACACATACAGCGTGCCGCGATATAGTTTATGGCGTAAGCGAGAAGTATAAAAATATAGAGCATGTCCTATTTTCCACCGTATTTCCATTCTGTACGGCCCATAGAAGTCAATGGGAACATATAAAATGTAAACTATATGGCGACACGCTGTAGGTATTATATTTTATATGGCGGCACGCTGTAGGTGTTATATTTTATATGGCGGCACGCTGTATGTGTTATATAGTATGTAATACATACAGCGTGCCGCCATATAGTATATGATACATATAGCGTGCTGCGATATAGTTTATAATACATACAGCGTGCCACTATATAAAATATAATAAATACAGCGTGTCGCCATGTAGTTTATACATTAAAGACAGAGACAGTCTATTCCACAAAGCTGAAAAGCCTGGTAAAAAGGTGAGTGCAATATGTAGTATAGTAAACTTTACTATATGTGCAAAACACCCATTAGCATTAGATGGCACAATGAGTACATGGCTTTTGTAAGACATTGTTTAATGTTACTTAGCAATATTACTTTTGACAGTAATGATAATAAGAGTAATTTTTCTGGAAAAGAAAGGCAAATACTCATAATGGCAATATATTCATCATTATACCAATATTTGGAGTCATTTTTCCATAGAGAAGTAATGAATATAATTCTTTTAGAGTGCTCTGATACATTAGAGTCCATCCACTGGTCAAAATCCTTGAGGGGAAAAGGTTGCCACCTGGATTCACAGCATAGGGAAAAAGGGGCGAAGAATCTCCTTTGTGATGAGGATCACAGTCCTTACTAGAAGATGTAGTTAGTTACGCTCTGCTTTCAGCCGAGAGGGGTGCTTTAAAGCACAACGGGGGAGGAGTCCAGCAATGTCTCTGGCTTTCAGTACAAAATATAAGAGTCTCAGGACAGTTTCGGGCTTTGGATACAATTAGGGAATTATGGGTTCAACCTAACCCGGAAGAAAGCAATGTCATAGTTACACAGTAATAAAGTACATGATAAGGCCTCATCAGCATCTGGTGCTGAAATGGAAGCTGCAGGCATAGGAGCAGGAACTGCAGCATGGACATCATCAGCCCGGGTGCAGACAGCAGTGGCTGGATATGTCATCTGTTCAAGCTCTCACTGCCTGAAGGTCATTTGCTGGAATCATCTCAGCAGGAACATCAAAAACACTGGTGGGCTTTGAAACTGCTGACAAGGGGCTTCCAAAAGCTGGAGTTGGAAGAGCGGGAAGGTTATCTGCGGCAGCTCAGCGAAAAAGGGAGGCAGGCTCTTTTGTGACCGACCTTCGGTAGCTGGGGGCACTGTAGAGCACAAGATAGTAGCTTTAGATTCTTCTCCATTGCTGACAGAAGGAGGAGGGTTATTCCCGGACTAACCTGCAGCTGTTGGGTGCGCTGTGGAGTTTGCAGTGGTGACCTGTTTAGCTAGCAAAACCACGGTATCGCGGTTTAAAACACTTTTTAAACTTTATAGCCGGCGCAGGGAGGTACGCGCTCGGCGCTTACCATGCGCGCGGCTACATAGGAACTGAAGGAGAGCCGCGCGTAAGCGCCAAGCGCGTACCTTCCTGCGTCGGCTATAAAGTTTAAAAAGTGTTTTAAACCGCGATACCATGGTTTAAAACACTAACAAAAATAAGCTTTGGCACTAGCTCACCCTGAGCTGGTGCTCGGTATTTCCATCTGAAACCTGCCACTTCAAGTGGTAGGTTTCCTTTAAAGGATTTTTGGTGCGCCTTATAGGCCGAATAATACGGTAATTGCCTTTTTACCAAGATAACCTATGGTGTTTAAATCTGATTGCAATGAATTAATGTTCATTGTTTTAATCAAAGATCCAAAAGTTTCTATTCTTCCTTAAATATCCTGTGTTATTCCTCTCTTAGTTCTTGATTTGGTTGCAATACTTTTCCTAAACCACCGTTCTAAACCTTCTTCCATGTTGACAAGATGTTTTCCACACTCAGGATACAAAGAGGATATTTTCCCATCCGAAATATTATATTTCCACATTATTGTGGGAAATTATCATCACTTAAAGGAGGCCAAGACTTATGGTGGTTAATCTGGAAAAGATTAGATGGTTTCAATTTAACCCTGTACAAGCCCTATTTGTAGATGACCACACAGTGACTTTAACAGATTCACATTGCATGTAATAGTTCATAATTAATATGCAACACTGATATATCCTTAAATCATTAGGAGATGGTTGATCTTAATAAAAAAAAAAATTATGAAGCCATTTAATATTCCCAATAAGACCTTTTTGGATCACATATTGGACTGTTAGAGAAACTACCCAAAATTATGTTTCCTTTAGTACAAGTTCAAATTGATTGAGAAGGTATTTACAACCTTGTGTTGCATTTTAAAAATAGTGTATCAATTTTTTCCTGCATATTAACAACTCTAAGGACATTCCCCCTTATAAATATACTCCTGCCTGGGAGCTCTTTGTACAAGAATTATTACATGTCCCAAAGTGTCAATAATTTTAAAGGGACCTTACCAATTGCTTTCCCAAAGTCCACTCTCCCTGAAGTTCTAATCATTAGTGAGTGATGTGGCACCATGCGTTGCATTTTGTATGTGGAAGAATTGTGTTTAAATTGTCCAACAATAACGGTAATCACTTGGACCTGGAATTGCATTTTTTTGAAGAGTTGACAAGAATAGTTCATTTGGAAAAATTAATGTCATATCTCCCAGTCATTAATTGAAATAGGGTGTATTGGGTTGTTGAGCAAATAGATCCTCTTATACTCATCAAAACAAAGGGTACTCCATCAAACCAAGTATTCCCATACTTTCCACAATTCTGGGGATTTTATAGATGATAGAGTAAATGAAGCTGATGTTGTACCCCTAGAATAGAACAAACGATTTGAAAAATCTTCTTCTGTAAAATGATTTCCCCTGTCCGAAGTAATGTTTTTTGGGATCCCAACTAGAGATTCGAGTAACGAGCCCCATTGAAATCAATTGGAGACCCAAGCATTTTTCAGTAAAATTACAAACTGAACGAGCACAGTGAAAGAACACAGTGCAGAACAGATTGCAGATGTTCGGGAACATCTGCGATCTGTTCCGGAGACACGCGCGCAGAACGGTGTTCTCCGCAATAGTATTTGAAGAACAATATGTGTAGAGAACAACTTGCAGATGTTGCCAAACATCTGCAATGTGTTCTTCACACATATTGTTCTTCAAATACTATTGAGGAGAACACCGTTCTGCACGCGTGTCTCCGGAACAGATCGCAGATGTTCCCGAACATCTGCAATCTATTCTGCACTGTGTTCTTTCACTGTTTTCTTCAATTAAATGATTAAATTAAATGTTTTAATTGTATTTTTTTTACTGTTCTTCACTTCTTTTTTTCTAATTAAATGCTCGTTATGGAGCAGGGCAAATACTCGTCTGAGCAACGAGCCGGTCCGAGTATGCTAATACTCGACCGAGCATCAAGCTCGGACGAGTATACTCGCTCATCACTAATCCCAACACATCTTTCGTTAGAAGCAAAATCTACACCCATTTGGTGGTAGTAGATATATTTATCAATACATATGTTAATCCATGTCCATATTAGCACAACATCTTGGACAGTCTTTTCCATTTTCTACCAGTAAAATTTCTCTTTCAGAATGTCCAGCAACTTTTGAACCCAAATTGCCTAAACTTTTATGATTGTATTTGGAGAAATCCCTTTGTTAGTAGTTTGTTACAACAGGAAGCAAATCCCCAATAGAGCAATGTCAAAATCCCCATTTTGACAAACAAAGGAAGGTTTTAACTCAACCTGAGAAGCAGCAAGGAATAAATTCTATACATGTTCTTCTGAAAAAGAAAGCTGTATCTGTTTTCCTCATTTGTAATGCCTGCAAAGATTCAGTGCCTTCTACCCTGTTTCCCCCGAAAATAAGACAGTGTCTTATATTAATTTTTGCTCCTAAACAGGCACTAGGTCTTATTTTCAGGGGATGTCTTATATTTCCATGAAAAATAATTCACATTTATTGTTGGACAAAAAAAACTTCTCTAACATCCTTATAACTCTCCAAACTCATTTCATGTAGAATTTCTTGTGACTCCATTTCTAATGGAATGATTGCCCCCAATATCTCACATTTAGCAATAGCACTTTCCTTAAATGATACCCTTCTTGTCCGGGTAGCTGCTTGTATCACATTTGCAGCGCAACAGTCAGAGATTTTATCTCATGATTTCTTCCCACATGTCACAACCTCTTGTGGTATCTAAATGATCTACTAATAGCAATGTATGGCATGGGGGGAGCTGTAGCAATGGCTGCCACTAGGTCTTATTTTCAGGGGAGGCCTTATATTTCTAAGTTTGAACTAAATTCTACTAGGTCTTATTTTCGGAGGATGTCCTATTTTAGGGGAAACAGGGTAGCAATTCACCTGTTGTAGCTACTTCTTTAGCTAGCTCATCTGCTTTGTTGTTTCCTATGGTTAACTAATGTGGGCCACATTTGTAAGAAGTCTGAGAGATCTCACAACATATCAGATGTCACTATAAATGGCCAAAGTGCTTTTGTTTTCTTTCTCATAAATTATCGGAACAGTCTAAACAGCTTCGAGCTCGGCCCTCTGAGCTTAGTAATGTCATGGTAATCTATGCTAAACTGCATATTCCTATTTATCCCTTTATACATATTTGAAAGGGCATCATAAACAACTAAGCTTAAGTGAGGCGACAAATCATTGAAACGTAGGCCAAAACAAGTGACAAACCAACCATTTAATGTAACACATATACTGCTTCTAGCTCCATGCTATATAGTTGGAATCTATAAAGTGGTTTTTATTGTGCATGTGGTTGTATGTACGTCTTATTGTTTTTGCCTTCTGTTGTACTGTGTATTTTGCGGATGTGACACTAAGTTCCCTTTGGGATAATAAAGAACTTTTAACCCCTTCATGGAGGGTTGAAGGGTGTATGAAGAGGGCTCACAGGGTGTTGTTTGCCGCCGGCAAAGTTGGGCAAGGGCCCGCCATCTTACCTCCGATTGTTGCTCCCCTGAATGATATCGGGGGACAGCGATCGGTTGCCATGAATGTCTTCTGAGCCAACAGCTCATTGTAATGAATCGTGTGCAAAGATGTATATAATACAGTAGTATTGCAGTATATAGTAGGAACAATCGGACCATCTAGGGTTAATGTACCAAAGTTCAAATCACACACCTTTCCCTAGAACTGATTTAAAACATAATAAACAGTAAAAATCACAGACACATTAGGTATCACTGCATCCCAAAATGCTAGATCTATCAAAATATAAAAACGGTTACGGGCGGCGGTGACCTCCAGAACGGCAAATGGCACCCAAATGTCCGAAACACGACATTTACACCATTTTACATGACATAAAAAATGTAATAAAAATGATCAAAATGTCACACTGTCCTCAAAATGGTAGCAATGAAAACATCAGCTCATTTAGCAAAAAATTACATATCAAACAGCTCTGTGTGCCAAAGTATGAAAAAGTTATTAGCGTCAGAATATGGCAAAAATTTTTTTTTCTTTTTTGTACACATTCGTAATTTTTGAAAATGTACCGTATATACTCGAGTATAAGCCGACCCGAGTATAAGCCGAGACCCCTAATTTTACCACCAAAAACTGGGAAAACCTATTGACTCGAGTATAAGCTGAGGGTGGGAAATGGATTGGTCACAGACCCCCCCCCCCCACCAGTATATAGCAAGCCAGCCCCCTATAGTATACAGCCTGCCCCCAGTAGTATACAGCCACCCCAGCCTGCCCCCAGTAGTATACAGCCACCCCAGCCTGCCCCCAGTAGTATACAGCACTGCCCAGCTTGCCCCCAGTAGTATACAGCACTGCCCAGCTTGCCCCCAGTAGTATACAGCACTGCCCAGCCTGCCCCCAGTAGTATAATTTTCTCAGGCGGCCTGCAGAATATTAGCACCTGCCGCTGGATGATGCAAACGATATACCACTGTCTCCTCTTGTCCTCTTATAAAAATTATTAAGAGGACGTGACATTGGATTACAGGAGGACTGTTCAAACTAAGGGGACCTACTCCTGTATTACTGTCCCAGGCTTACAGTATATAGCCACAGTGACATTGATTAAGTGTGGTTTGCATTACCACACTGGAACCTCATGGTGTATGTAGACGCACACGAGTCTTGGTTATTTTAATACAAGAACAAAAAAAATTTACATTTTAAAGTGATACACTCACAACTTTTCCCTCTTCTCCAAAAACCCCCCTTCATATATACTTGAAAATGTATTAAAACACAATAAAAACTGTATAAATTTAGTATCACTGCGATCATACCGAACCAAAGAATAAAGTAGAGGTAAAAGTGAAAGTCTTAAAAAACTGAGCCCACAAGAACATGATGCACAAGCGTTTTTTTTTTTTTTTTTTCCACATATTTTCCAGCTTCCCACTACATGGCAGGGAATAATAAATAACATCACGGGAAAGCAAAATTTATCATCACACACAAAATAAGCCCTCACACAGCTCTGTACATGGAAAAATGAAAAAGTTCTGGATTTTTGAAGATGGAGAGCGAGAAATGAGCGAAAATACACTGCGACCTTAAGGGGTTAAACAATTAGCTTTTAGACCCATGAGCCAATGCCAGATAGATTACTTGCGATCAGATGAACAATCCATTACAATTACAGATTTTTTTTAAAAAAAACATACATAAAGAGGGTCATTTACTAAGGGGCCGGTTCGCGTTTTTTGCGACGGGTTAACCAAATTTTTCCATTTTGCGATGATTTTCCCTGTATTGCCCTAGGATTTCAGCGCACGGCGATCAGATTGTTGCGCATCAACGCCGCATGCACGCGATGGAAATCGGGGGGCGTGGCCGTAAAAAAAAAAAAAAGACGGATTCGGGAAACCCGCTGCATTAAAAAAAAAATAAAGTGGGTTCAGGACATGTGTTAACATTATGTTTACACACTGTGGCTAGACGGCTTGCGGGGGACTATCGATTGGCTACACTGTTTTTTGTACACTTGACACTGTGTTATGATCATATGATGTAATAATATCATATGATATATGATATATACCTTTTATATATGTGTTTTGAGCATGATGTAACAACTCATTATCACACCACCTGTTTTTTGTAATCATGATGTCACATCCTGCAGGGGATTTAAACCCGCCCTGTATCACTGTTTCACTATGCTTGAGAATGGCTGCATAGAGTCAGCCGAAACGTAGCACTTACCACTGGTGGAATAAACATTCACTACTTATCTTGGAGTGCTGCTTCCTTCCTTGGAGTTTGTATGCATATGGGATCTTGAGTCAGTTCCTTGAAGCCTGCACCCACATTGGATTTAATCCGGTTATCCACAGTGCTGCTCCTTCTACCTATCTATCTGACACAATGGACTGCGGAGCCGTCCACGTGAGTGAAGATTTATATGTTTTACGGACTGAATCACCCCCACCCATGGTCTTTTCCTATACTGTTGATGATGTGAATTGTATACTTGGGGGACCTCTGGGAGATACATCTTTTCTAAGTATGCCGTCTAAGGTTGATATTAAAAGAATGTATGAAGCCGGTTCCAGGAGATTAATCACATTGCAATTGCATCTCTCATTACTGGGCGAATACTAAAGAAATAAGATGATCCCTCGTGGTCTGTGCCCACACCTGAGACCAAACCCTTTTCCCAATAATGGAGATTTTTGTCGTATTTTTGAAGGACTCTCCAACAAGTATGCACTTGATATCATTCAATTAAATATTGATGTTTTACAAAAAGAAGTTATCACTATCACCAATTAAGTAACCACACATGAGACACAGCTGCAACAGTTGATGGAACCAGCGGAATTTACATCATATAAAGAAAAATCATCACAGATTCTCCTGAAATTCAAACACGAGCAGGAGGAGACTAAAAGACATAAATGGCACAGGGATTCAGAGGACTACAAGACAGGCAAGATTTATAACTGGCAAATGGATGAGAAACTGGAATCAAGAACACAGAGCCAGAGAAACCGTGGAAAAGGAGGCAAGACACAAGCAGCCCAGCAAAGTCAACAAAAATGCGCTACCAGACAGGGTCCCTCTTCCACTTCCTCTTCTTTTTTAGAGACTGGCGAAGCTCGCCTGAAAAGGAGGAGGAGAAATACCCGGCGTGGCGGTAAACGTCATAGAAAACAGCCCCATGACGAGGAGTGTAAAGGCATCGAAAACAGCGACATTGAAGAAATGAGCACAATGCACAGCGACTTAGTGGTAAATATCTCTTCTTACACACTATCTGATACACAAATGGAACTGTTAAATAAGGGACTGTCATTTTGCCCTACCAGTGACACTAATTAGCTGAGATTTGAGGCGGATTTAGCCCGTTTTTTCAGATCAATCAAGCTTAAAATTTGGTTTGCACAACAGGTTCCAAATGATATCAGGAGGCAGGCAAGCCCAGAGTTATGTTTGAAGGACCTGGGTCTCTACAACAAAAGTGATTTTTCCATAACGTCCCCCATGACAGCCCACTTGGAGGATGACCCTTGACCTCTGTAGGGACAGGAAGCAGAGCGGTTAAAAGACTCCCCCCCCCCCCTCATCCTCCCGCCAGTGTTATCTAAAAAAAAAAAAATGATACATTTCTTACCTGGGGTTATGCTGACTGCGGTCTAAGTTCCCCTCCGGACGGTCCTCGGTTGGCTCGGCGGTGCGGGCCCTCACTGGATTCGGCATCGGTCCGGTCTTCGTCCTCTCCGGTGGCCTGGCATGTCGGGGCCCTCGCGCGGACGCGAGGAACTACATTTCCCATAATCCCTCGGAAGTCACCGCACGTCGTTCCGGATACACTCGGACAGTGCGGATCATGGAGGAGGCCACCTGCAAGGGGGATGGGCTCCCCATAAAGGTATTTAAATCCTCTAAAGCGGGTAGTCAGTTGATCAGAGGTCTATGACATCGATTCGAGGTGTTGGCCGTCCCAGACATAAAATGGCTGTTGAGGCAGACTTGGGCCTACTCCACCCCCCGGTTTACGTGAGTGGTGCTGTACGGCAGATTATATCTTTTTTATGTTTGATAAAGAACACCAAGTCATTTTTTCCTTTGCCTTCCTCCCCTAGGAGCAAGGGTCTAAGGGGAAAGGCAAAGAAGATAAATTGGTCAAATCCAAGAAATCTAGTAGAGAGAAGCCTGAGAAAAGTAAAATCCCTGTTAAAAAATGTAATATGTGCCTCCACACTCTATCTGAAGGTTATAAGAAACCTATTTGCAGAACCTGTATTGAGGACTTCATGCGGGAAGAAAAAACGTCCTTTATGGATGAACTAAAAACCTTTATAGAAGAGAAAGTGGGTTCTTCAGTTGCAGCTGCCACTCGGGGAGCCCCCCCGCAAAAAAGGGCAAGACCCGTATCAGTCTCCTCATCCGAGGAGGAAGAGGGTTGCATCTCAGATTCTCCATCCTGCTCTATGGTTGAAGATCAGGAACACCAGGATCATGAACAGGCAACAAGTTCCCGTTACTTATTTCAGAACGACGATCTGAACGATCTCTTAAAAGCCATGCGTGATACACTGAACCTTGAAGACGAGGTACCTCCCTTATCTCGTGAGGATGAACTATTCGGTGGGCTTAAAGCTAAGAAACATCGTGTCTTCCCACTTAACGATACGCTGAGAGGATTAATCAGTGAAGAATGGAAAGATCCTGAGAGAAAGATCGCAGTTTCCAAGAACTTCAGGAAACGTTTAGTCTTTGATCAAGAAGAGTCAAAAGATTGGGACTCATTTCCTAAAGTAGACGTGCAAGTATCCAAAATCTCAAAGAAAATGGATCTTCCCTTCGAAGATTCTGCAAAACTCAGGGACCCAATGGATAGAAAATCAGAAGCCCTGCTGAAGAAGGCGAGGAAACCTCTATGTTAAGTCTCAAGTCGAATTTAGCTGCCACCTCAGTGGCAAGAACACTCTTTTTTTGGCTGGGGAAATTGGAATCCCATATGCGGGAGGGCACTCCCAGAGACGCCTTACTAGAGAGTTTACCACTATTAAGATCCGCTACAGCCTTTCTGGCAGATGCATCAGCAGAAGGGATACGCTTCGCTGCTAAAGAGGGAGCCCTGACCAATGCCACTAGAAGGGCCCTGTGGCTAAAGCAATGGAGTGGAGACATACGTTCAAAATCAAAGTTGTGCAGTATTCCTTTCTTAGGTGCCTTTGTCTTTGGGCCTGAACTGGACACCATATTAGAGAAAGCGTCGGACAGGAAAAGGGGATTTCGGAAGAGTAAAACAATCCCCAAAAAGACTCCTTTTTCGTCCTTTTAGAGACACCAGAGAGGCTTACCATGGGAAAGGTAAGCAGGGGCGATGGAGTTACCCTAAAGGAGGAAGGGGAAGGGGTTTCCTGTTCTCCAACCCCCCGGATGGCTCAGGAAACAAGAAGCAATGACGCCAAGGTGGAGGGGCGTCTTTTGGGGTTCTTATCCCAATGGACAAAGATTACTATGAATCCTTGGGTGCTGACCATTATGGAATCTGGAAAGGAGTTAAACCGCTTCATTGTTTACAGAAGATTTCGCATGGAGTCGGTAAGAACTGCTACCCAGCTTATTCACGGAAACTCCCACATGTGCACATTAGATCTACAAGATGCATACTACCATGTACCTATTCACCCTGCATCTCAGAAATTTCTCAGGTTCTCAGTCCTCTCTCCCGAGGGTTCTGTCTTACATTTTCAATTTCGAGCACTCCCATTTGGTATCTCATCTGCCCCGGGGGTTTTCACCAAGATTATGGTGGAGGTGGTAGCCTTCTTAAGGCTACAAAACATATCTATTATACCCTACCTAGACGACTTGCTAATAATAGGGAAAGACAAACAAAGCCTGTTAGCGGCAAGAGAGTCTTCCCTAAAAATTTTATCAGAGTTGGGATGGTTAATCAATCTGAAAAAATCGAGTTTAACACCTTCCACTCAAAAGACTTTTTTGGGGGTTATATTAAATTCAACTCACCAGATGTCTTTTCTTCCCCAGGAATATACAATAGAAGAGAGAACTTCTGACGTGGGTGGTGCCAGTGCAGGTCATGCACCCTGTAATATACTAGACTGGCTAAATGTAGACATTATCCACTCTAAGCTCAATAAAATCAATGTGTACAAAGCTCCTGGACCAGATGGGTTACACCCCAGAGTTCTTAAAGAACTCAGTTCTGTTATTGCTGTACCACTGTCTAAAATCTTCAGGGACTCCATAATGTCTGGTGTGGTGCCAAGTGACTGGCGCAAGGCAAATGTGGTGCCAATATATAAAAAGGGCTCTAGAACTTCGCCTGGCAATTACAGGCCTGTAAGCTTAACTTCCATTGTGGGGAAAGTATTGGAAGGGTTAGTAAAAGTTTATATACTGGAGTATGTGACATCAAATAGAATAATAAGTTATAGCCAGCATGGGTTTACTAAGAATAGAAGTTGTCAAACTAACCTTATCTGCTTCTATGAAGAGGTGAGCAGGTGCCTGGATGGAGGAGCAGCTGTGGATATTGTGTTCTTGGACTTTGCAAAGGCATTTGACACTGTCCCTCATAGACGTCTGATGGGTAAAATTAGGGCTATTGGTTTGGCAGAAATCATTTGCAATTGGATTGAAAACTGGCTGAAGGATCGTATCCAGAGAGTTGTGGTCAATGATTCATACTCGGAATGGTCACCAGTTATGAGTGGTGTACCCCAGGGTTCTGTGCTTGGCCCACTACTATTTAATATATTTATTAATGATATAGAGGTAGGAATTAATAGCACTGTGTCTATTTTTGCAGATGACACCAAACTGTGTAGTGTAATACAGTCTATGGAGGATGTTCATAGGCTGCAGGGTGACTTGGACAAACTGAATGTTTGGTCATCCACTTGGCAAATGAGGTTTAATGTGGATAAATGTAAGGTTATGCACCTGGGGGCCAATAATCCAAAGGCAAAATATGTCCTTGGGGGAGTAAATCTGGGAGAGTCCCTTGTTGAGAAGGACCTGGGGGTACTAGTAGATCATAAATTGAATAACAGCATGCAATGTCAATCAGCTGCCTCTAAAGCTAGTAGGATCTTGTCATGTATCAAAAGTGGTATGGACTCTCGTGATAGGGATGTAATATTACCACTATACAAGGCATTGGTTCGGCCTCATCTGGAATATGCTGTCCAGTTCTGGGCACCGGTCCATAAAAAGGATGCCCTGGAGCTGGAGAGGGTTCAACGTAGAGCCACAAAAATGATAAGGGGTATGGAGGGTCTTGGTTATGAGGAAAGATTAAAACAACTAGATTTATTTAGTCTGGAAAAGAGACGACTACGAGGAGACATGATTAATTTATATAAATATATGAATGGTCCATACAAAAAATATGGTGGTAAGTTGTTTCAGATTAGATCAAATCAAAAGACGAGGGGGCACTGTCTCCGTTTGGAGAAATCAAGGTTTAATCACCGGAGGCGACAGGGCTTTTTTACTATGAGAACGGTCAATCTGTGGAATAGCCTGCCTCAGGCGCTGGTCACAGCAGGGACAGCAGAGAGCTTTAAGAAGGGTCTAGATGCCTTTTTACACCTAAATACCATTGATGGTTATGTTATATAGAATTGTTTCCCCTAAATCCCTTCCTCATCCAATCCCTACCCTTCCTTGGTTGAACTTGATGGACAAGTGTCTTTTTTCAACCGTATAAACTATGAAAAGATAATCAACATAAAGGACCAAATTCATTCTTTCAGGAGGAAGGACTCTGTATCAGTCAGACAGACGATGAAGACCCTGGGGCTCCTTACAGCATGTCTACCTGCAGTCGCATGGAGTCAGAGTCATACTCGGATCCTTCAGAACTGGATCTTAAGCTTCTGGAACAGGAGATCCTCGGGACTAGACAAAAAGATACGGATCCCATCTTTTGTAAAGAGGGACCTACTGTGGTGGACAGAATCGACAAACCTGAAAAAAGGGGTTCATTGGCACCTCCTCCCAAACATTACCATTGTAACAGATGCAAGCAGCTTGGGTTGGGGAGCAGTCTTTCCTTCCCACTACGAGCAGGGGTCTTGGATCCCATCCCAGGCAAGAAAGAGCTTAAACTACAGGGAGCTAAGAGCAGTGTGGGAAGCCTTAAAGTCAAACACAGCCTGCCTGAGAAACCATCATATACACATACTCTCGGACAATGTCACGACAGCATACTACCTAAGGAGACAAAGGGGTACAAGATCCCCGGTACTATCAAGCCTGGCTCACACCATCTTCTTATGGGCGGAAGAAAACACCCTTTCCATCTCGGCCACTCATCTGAAAGGGACCCTAAACAGAGAGGCGGATTATCTCAGCAGGAGGGAAATCCGACCCAACGAATGGTGTCTCAACCAAGAAGTTTTTCAACATCTAACCAGCATCTGGGGTATTCCCCAAATCGACTTGTTCGCCACAAGGGGAAATACAAAGTGCCAGCAATTCTATTCTCTGGAGGTCAGCGAGTCCAGGGATTACATGGATGTGTTCAGCCATCGCTGGAACGGAAGTCTCGTGTATGCCTTTCCCCCTATTCCCTTAGTCGGAAAAGTCCTGAGGAAGATCTTGCTCGACAGGGCGAGGGTGATCTTGATCTGCCCAAATTGGCCAAAAAGAAGCTGGTACCCGTTGCTGAGATCTCTATCCATCCAACAACCTCTAATCCTACCGGTTCGGAAAGACCTCCTGAACCAAGGCCCGATACTTCATCCAGATCTAGGAAGACTCCAACTGGCAGCTTGGATCCTGAGTCCGAGTTCTTAAGATCCCAAGGTCTCTCCCGAGCTGTGATAGCTACATTGAAGGCAAATAGGAAGAAGGTTACCTTCGCCATATACTATAAAATATGGAAAAAGTTTGTAACCTTTTGTGGGGCTAATCCCCCCGTTCTAGCTAACCCAAATATTTTGCAGGTCCTAGACTTCCTACAAAGGGGCCTAGAAATCGGTCTTTCTACAAGCACCTTGAAAGTCCAGATCTCGGCTCTCAGCGCATTCTTCGACCATCCTTTGGCAGATCACAGGTGGGTCAAAAGAGGTTAGGTGAACTCCAAGCCATTTCCATTATAGAGCCTTATATGTGCATTCTTCCCGACAGGATAGTTCAGGAATCCTTCTTCAAGCAAGGAAATGGCGTGGCACTCCTTGGATGTAAGACGCTCGGTTTTAGCTTACTTACAAGCCACAGAGTCCTGGCGCAAGGATTACAATCTCTTTGTTCAGTTTCAGGGGAAGAACAAAGGGGTAAAGGCATCTAAGACTACGATTGCCAGATGGTTAAAAATGGCCATAGCCAAGTGTTACACTGAGCAAGGTAAAGAGGTTCCTCCTAACCTGAAAGCCCACTCCACCAGAGCCATATCTGCCTCCTGGGCGGAAAGAAGGGACGCCTCACTCGAGCAAATTTGCAAAGCTGCCACGTGGTCTTCTTCATCCACCTTCGTTAAACACTACCAGCTGGACTTGCCTAACTCACAGGATCTCGCCTTCGGTCGGAAGGTGCTCCAGGCAGTGGTCCCGCCCTGATTCTACTTATTTGGTAGATCTCCAAGTGGGCCGTCATGGGGGACGTTACGGAAATAGTGAATTAGGACTCACCGGTAATTCGGTTTCCATCTAGTCCTCCATGACGGCCTATATTTTTTCCCTCCCAAGTTTTTCTGTAATTTGTTGATATTCTTTGTATGTGCATACAAAACAAGCAGAATAAAATTATGTTGTATCTTCCACCGGTGTAGTTATTTGGTAGACACTGGCGTGAGATGAGGGGGGGAGGCTTTTAACCTTTCTGCTTCCTGTCCCTACAGAGGTCAAGGGTCATCCTCCAAGTGGGCCGTCATGGAGGACTAGATGGAAACCGAATTACCGGTGAGTCCTAATTCACTATTTTTCACCCTTTGTGAATTCATGTGCTGTGAAAACATTTATCTCATTAGTGAAAAAAGATGTCTTGTTATTACGTCAACAATGGGGCCAGTCATTATTACCAAAAATACGCAACAACCTTTCCGGTTCTGCTAGAGTGGCGCTCTCCAATCTCATCCATGATGACAGGTTGACCATAAAACCGGCCGACAAAGGTGGTGTAATTGTTATCATGGATCGAGATAGTTACCTGAAGGAAGTAATGCGCCAATTGTCTGACACAGAGGTAATAGCCTTTGTAAATTATCTGAGAATCCTCTCCCATGGATCTCTAAAAGGCTCAGATTACTTATTGATAATGCATATGCAAACAATGTTATTGACAAAGCTACGCATTCATTCTTGATCCCTGTAAAACCAGTCACTCCGGTATTATATTGTCTACCTAAAATCCACAAACGGTTAGTGGATCCACCTGGCAGACCTATCGTATCCGGGAGAAACTCGGTATTATCCCCTGCAGCCATTTTTGTAGAGAAGATGTTACATGAGTATGCCACGACAGCTAAGTCATATATTCGGGATACCTCAGATTTTCTCATTAGAATACAGGATATAGAGGTTCCCCCACAGGCCATCTTAGCTTCTCTTGATGTTTGCAGTTTATATACCAGCATTAACCCCTCAAGGACGCAGCCATTTTACAGCTTAGAGGACACCTGTCATCAGGTCTCTGTCACTAGTCCTGTCACCACTACCTGTTGGAGCAGCTCACAAGGATCCCATCACAGCCTTTATCTAGTTATTTCATACATTATTCATTGTAAAATCATCTATTCTTTATCATGTAAATGAGGCTGGTCACATGGTCAGAGGCAGTGATGTCACCCCTGTTACCCCTCCCCTCTCCTCCCCATGCTCATGTCTGTGTGTAATGTATAGTAAAGCATGGCTAGTGTGTGTGCTGCATCTGCTGACATGCTGAATCCTCCTAATATACAGGTGAGAGACACAGACATCAGCTACACATGAATCTGACATTTTCTGCTATAACATGGCTGCCTGGAGCTGCTGTATCTCTCCTATACACACACACATGCACACACAGGCTACAGGGGTTGTGGCCACCAGCACCAGGAAGCACATCATTATACAGCCTCACTCCATTATACAGGCTGTAAGTCATGCACTGGGGGTGTGGCTGTGCCTCCCACTCATGAATAGAGTGGACAGCTTGAATATGCTAATGCTTCATTGGACATTTCACAGGTCATTTGCATACAGCTTTAGTACCTCATTGCTTAGGTTTACAGGCATGTAGAGGGACAATGAAGGGATAGAAGCAATGCTCTCTAATGGCAGTTTATGAAAATATATTTAGATTAGGGGGGTTATTTTGCATGACGGGTTCTCTTTAAGGCTCAGTCCCAATTTTTGGATTCTGACCTGCGTCTCTTTATATGGTTATAACTTTTGAACACTGTTACTTATCAAAGCGATTCTGAGATTATTTTTTCCCCACATGTTGTACTTCATTTTAGTGGTAAATTTTGGCTGATAAGTTTTGCGTTTATTTACAAAAAAAAAGAAAAAAAATGATGAATTTTAAGAAAAAATCACCGCATTTTCAGGCAGATAGATTTACCACCTAAATAACTTGCCGAATAACATTTCCCATTTGTCTACTTTACATTTTCATAATTTTTGAAATGTTTGGATAATTTATTTTGACGTCACGTGGCCTACAAATCGAATAGCGATTTTCCGAATTGACTATTTTGGGGATAAATACTGTTTGAAATTAAATTTTACATATTTAGCATCAAAAACCCCCTATATAACCAACCCATTTTCAAATCTGCACCCCTCAAACTATCAGAAACAGCATTTACAAAGATTGTTAACCTCTTGAGATCTTCATAGTAATTGAATCAAAATTGCAGTGAAATTTAGAATGGTCAAATTTTGTCGGTTATATGTTCATTTAACCCTAAAATTTACACATTTCCAAAAGATAAAAAGAGAAAACCCACCATAAAATTTGTTCTACAATTTCTCCTGAGTGCAGAGACCCCCCACATGTGGACATTACTTGTGTTATGGGGGCACAGCGAGGCGCAGAAGGGAAGGAGCACCCTGCAGCTGCCAGGATTTTAGTTTTCTCGTTGCCCCCTTTTGAAGGCTATAAAATTTTCGCTTTTCCGTTATTTGGGCCATGTGATGGCATTTTTTTTGCGTGATGAGATGCTTTTTCCAGTGTTACCATTTTGGGGATGGTATCACCTATTGCTGAAAATTTAGGAACCTTTTTTGAGGTCATGTGTAGAAAAGCATCAATTCTGTACTGGATTTTTTACTTTTTTTTTTTTTTTCGTGTTCACCGTATATCCTAATAATCCTGTTATCTTTATTCTATGGGTCGATACGATTACGGGGATACCGGACATGAATATTTTTTCTTATGTTTTACTAAATTTGCCAAATAAAACCCTAATGTGGGAAAAATCTATCATTTTTGCATTGCCGTCTTCCAAGCGGCATAACCATTGTTACGTTTTTGGCTACAGAGCTGGTTGATGGCTTGTTTTTTGCAGGACATGTTGTTCTTTGCAACAGTATCATTCTGGAGTACATATGTTTTGTAGATCACTTTTTATTGCATTTTTAGTGGAATATAATAGGTAAAAATCATAATTTTTGGCGGGTTTTTAACGTTCATCATATGGGTTCAATAGTTATTTAGTTTTATTCTATGGATTGTTACGGACGCGGTGATACTATATATGTGGGGTTTGTGTTATGATTTAGACTTTTTTGAGCGTTATATGTCTCTTTATATGTTTTGGGGCTTATGGGCATTTTTAGTAATTTGTAAAGTAATTTTTTATTGAAAACATTTTTTTTTTTTTACTTGATCCACCATGGGATATGAACAAGCAATCATCTGATTGCTTGTTCATGATAATACTCTGCAATACTGATGTATTGCAGGGTATTAGCAGTGCCAGCCTATGCAGATGCATAGGCTGACATTTTACCTTTAAGATGACGTCACAGACGCTATCTTAAAGGCTTCTCTGGGGTCCCGATCAGACCCCAGAGGTTCCAAAACAGCGATCGCCCCCCGAAAACGGTGCGGGGGGGCGATCGTGGGGTAAAGACCCCTGGAAGGCATGTTAAATTCCGCGGTCGCGTTGACCGCGGCATTTAACGGGTTAAACGCCTGCGATCGGAGCCCACTCCGACTGCGGCTGTTAGCCGGGGATGTCAGCGGTAAATTACCGCTGAAATCCCGCGGCTAACGATGCCAGTTCGGCTGCTGTGCAGCGCTGAACCGGCATCGTCTCTGCGCAGTAGCTGTACTGCGCTGAGCGCTGTTTGCGGGACTCAGCGCAGTACAGCTACGGCGCAGAGCAGTAAGGGGTTAATCATGAACGGGGTATGTCTTGTGTGAAAAATTTTTTGTCCACTTCAACTCATTCAAAGGAATGTCAGGGTTTTGTTCCAGATCTTTTGGACATTATTTTATCATGCAACTATTTTTTGTTTGGTGACAGTTACTTCTTGCAATTACGTGGGACGGCGATGGGGGCCAATATGGCCCCCACTTACGCCAATATTTTCATGGCGGACTTGGAGGAGGCGTCGATATACACGTCACCACTCTTTACACACGTTTTGGGGTGGTGGTGATGTCTTGGACATGATCTGGACAGGTGACGCTGAGACTTTTTTGACTTTGTGAATTCGGTGGATCCAGATATTAAATTCACCAAATCTGTTTCTCAATCACAAATTCAATTTTTGGACACCAATGTATACATTGAGGGGAAAAAGCTGAAGACTGATCTTTTTGTCAAAGTGACTGACCGAAATAATTTACTGAGATATAACAGCGCACATCCTAGATGCACAGTGAATTCTCTCCCACTCAGCCAGCTTATGAGGGTTCGGAGAATTGTGGATGACCCTAACCGGGTGGACACTAGACTTAATGAAATGTGAAAAAAATTTCTAGCTAGAGGTTACCCTACTCAGCTGATTAATAGACACAAGGACACTTGTTAAAACTGACCTGTTGACACCAAACACGAGGGACACTAAAGCACCAGATAGGATACCTTTCGTGTCCACTTTTGGCCCCCATAGCCAGCTTGCATCAAATTTGATTCACAAACATTGGACAACCCTTTCCTGTTACCATAGTGACATTAAAGAATTCCAGGTACCTCCAATTTTCTCTTACAGAAGACCCAGAAATCTAAGGGACAATCTTGTGAAAGGTGACTTTGGCCCTATCGACAGAAAAGAGAACCTGGCCTCTAGTCTTAAGCCGGGATCCTATCCATGCATGTGCTGTGAGAACTGCAGTCACATGATTAAGGGAGATTCATTCACTGACCCACTTACTGGTAAAAAATATAGGATCCTCCAGCATTTGACATGCAGGTCAGATCATGTAATTTATGTCTTGGTTTGCCCCTGCCCCAAATTGTATGTTGGTGAGACCACCACTGAATGTAGATTGAGACTACATAACCACAGGTCATCTATCAACACATCTAAGCACGACTTACCTGTACCTCGACATTTTTCAGATCATGGACATAGTGTTTAGCAGCTCAGATTTTGCATTGTGGACCACAAACCACCGCCTAGGAGAGGGGGTGATCGTCAGAAACTATTGCTAAAAAGAGAGATCAAATGGATTCACAAGCTTAATTCTTTACAACCACGCGGTTTGAATGTTGATTTTAATGGACAAATTCTGGATTAGATTTACCAGTTTATACCTCATTTAACGATCACACAATGAATGTTGTAAGAAAGTACAAAAAAATCCTTTTTTTACTGACATATGTTTTTTGCATTAAATAATACTACTTTTCTTCTGTTTTTGATCTAGATCACTATTCACATAATGCCTGTTGATAATCAACCCAGAGCGCCGACCGTCAGCCACTATCTTTATTTATATTTTTTTTTCTCTTCTCCTCTCATGGGATCTCCCGTGTTCGCCTGACAGTACGCGGTTAAGGAGTCCCACATTGTGTATTCTATCAACATTAACATCATGCATCTGACCTGACAGCTTCCTCCAGGGTGCTGCCTGACCACATGATGTTGGGCTGAATTCGCCTGGAATCACAACTTTTTGTTCATGATACCCTTGGGAATACACCTAAAGTTATTACTTACCTGTCGTAGCGCAGTCATAGCATAGTTTGTGTGACAGCTCTATTGCTCATTAGCTAAATGTGGGCTTGCCCACTTGAAAGATGTCTGCCGTCCCATCTGGTAGTTCTCGCAATAGCGGGTCCGATCCCTGAGAGTTTGACAAAGCCATGTGACATGGTGGATCACAGCTGAGCAGGTCACAGCCCTGCGTAGCGATCACACCGCCTTGGCCTGTCACCTCAGGATCTCCTCCACCTTGGTAAGGGTGAGCCTCCGTTTGTTGTTGGCGCAGTAAGTCATACTCCGGCACTGAGCACGCTTCTCTTTATTTACTTTTTAAAATTGTATTCGCTGTGCAGTGTCATGTTGCTTAGCAACGGGTTCAGGACATGCGTTAACATGATGTTTACACACTGTGGCTAGACGGCATGCGGGGGACTATCGATTGGCTACACTGTTTTTTGTACACTTGACACGGTGTTATGATCATATGATGTAATAATATTGCACATTGATATGCTGTATATACCTTTTATATATGTGTTTTGAGCATGATGTAACAACTCATTATCACACCACCTGTTTATCCCCAGTTACATGTCCGGTAATATGTTTTTGTGAATAAATTAAAATTGCAGGTCCTACAGATAGTATTTCTACTGATAAGCCAACATGAATGTTATACAAAATATCCATTCCATATTGCACTTTGAAATACACCTCTTGTGAATGAAGCCATTAAGGGGGTTGTCTAGCTATTCCAATTTAAGTAAGGGATCTGAACTATACTTACAATTTTCTCATCCAAATGCTCTTTTCTTTTTCCAGATTGCATGCAATGGGCCACAGTACCCATTAATTCTGCCAACTGATCCAAACCACTTAACGGACCGTAACATGACTGAGGAGGTGGCTGACAGGGAGAGGAGAAGTTCTAGGCAACCTTCAGACCCACAAAGAGAAGGCAAGTGGATCTGTACAACTGACCTTCTTCTAGTGGGAGCAGGGAGGAGAAGGCCAAGACTTCTACCACCTCATATCAGGATGTACGTATTTATTACCAAAGATCTGGACATTCCAATGCACCCCAAAAAGAGATTCCTCCACTGTTATCTGAAGCAGACATGATTCTCTATAGATTTTTCAATGTAAATATATGTATTTTTCTGTATTATTGTATAGTATTTTTATGGTATTTTTTGCATTAAAATGGATTGAAAAACATAGCTTTTCTTGTGTTACTGGTTTTAAGTTAATTTAAAGACTTTCTAACCTTGCCAACAGCATTGCATACATCAATATAATATAGTGTGTGTCATCTAGCTAAGGGAGGAGTCATGAGCTGTGGTGCTTGGTTTGGGTGATACTCCAGACAAATCTCAAAGGATATCATAAAAAAGGAAGCTTAAGTGAGCCAACAAATCAAGGAATCGTTGGCCATGACAAGTGACAAACCAACCATTTAATGTAACACATATACTGCTTCTAGCTCCATGCTATATGGATTAAACCTATAAAGTAAGTAATAAAGCCCATAAAATGATAATGTTCACAATGCAAGTACTTCTAAACCGTTGGCTTTTAGACCCAAGAGCCGACGCCAGCTAGATTGCCTGCGATCAGGTGAAAGATCCAGTAAAAATACAGATTTTAAAAGAAGGAAAAGAAAGTAAATAGAGATGAGCGAGCACTAAAATGCTCGAATGCTCGTCTCGAATAACGAGCCCCATTGAAGTCAATGGGAGACTCGAGCATTTTTCAAAGGGACCATGGTTCGGGAATAAAATGTGTTAATTAATTGAAAAAGAATGTCTTCTGATAAGTTAGCAGATGTATACAAACATCTGCAATCTATTCTTCACTGTTCCGCGTGTATATTATCTCCCGACAAGTTAGCAGATGTGAAGAACAGTGAAGAATAGAATAAAAACAGTGAACACAGTGAACACAGGATCATTTAAGTGAAAAACACAGTGAAGAATAGATTGCAGATGTTCGGCACATCTGCTTACTTGTCGGGAGATACGCTGTCCCGGGATCCGCTGCTCTTCTTCCACTGAAGTCTCCCCGATGTCTCCGTGCCCCTATGTCTCCGTGCCGCTCCGTGCCGCTGCCCGATGTCTACGTGCCCCAATGTCTCCGTGCCCCTATGTCTCCGTGCCCCTATGTCTCCGTGCCCCTATGTCTCCGTGCCGCTCCGTGCCGCTGCCCGATGTCTCCGTGCCGCTGCCCGATGTCTCCGTGCCGCTCCCCGGTGTCTCCGTGCCGCTCCCCGGTGTCTCTGTGCCGCTCCCCGGTGTCTCTGTGCTGCTCCCCGGTGTCTCTGTGCTGCTCCCCGGTGTCTCTGTCCTGCTCACCGTGTTCTTCAATGTGTTCTTCACACATATATATTGTTCTTCACATACTATTTTGTTCGCACCGTTCCGCGCGTATCTACCGACAAGTTAGCAGATGTGCCGAACAGTGAAGAATAGAATAAAAACAGTGAACACCGTGAACACAGGATCATTTAAGTGAAAAACACAATAAAGAACACAATGAAGAATAGATTACAGATGTTCAGCACATCTGCTTACTTGTCGGGAGATACGCGCGGAACGGTGCGTACAAAATAGCATGTGAAGAACAATATATATGTGTGAAGACATTGCAGATGTATGTAAACATCTGCAATGTGTTCTTTACACACATATATATTGTTCTTCACATACTATTTTGTTCGCAGCGTTCCGCGCGTATCTCCCGACAAGTAAGCAGATGTGCCGAACATCTGTAATCTATTCTGCACTGTGTTCTGCACTGTGTTTTTCACTTAAATGATCCTGTGTTCACTGTTTTTATTCTATTCTTCATTGTTCTTCACTGTGTTTTTTTAATTAAATGCTCGATCTTGAGCAGGGGAAATACTCGTCCGAGCAACGAGCCGTTTCGAGTACCTTAATACTCGAACGAGCATCAAGCTCGGACGAGTATACTCGCTCATCTCTAAAAGTAAACATACATAATGTGTGGAAAATCCAAACATAAAGCTCATGAGGGGTGGGATTTATAAACAAATACACCATTTCATTTAAACTATACCGAATAAAATTGACCAATTTATCAAAAGTTATCTTAAAAAAATGAATTGCTGTTCCTGTCACCTAATTATTTTCATGGTCCTGATTCAAGTGTACCTTTAAGTTAATATAGGAAAAAATGAACAAAAAACCCCAGATAAATGTTTCTATTATCTTTTCCCTTATACATAAATGGTTGCCATGTTTAAATTCACTTTAAATTATAAAAATCAAAATCACAGATAGTTTCATCCCTCAAAAGATTGCAGAATTAGAGTTAGTTGACTGCAGTTTCTCTTCTCTTTAGTTATTGAGATGCTAATAGGCAAATTAACTAATCAATAAAAGTTGACACTGCTCCAGACATCCTGTTTGTTTTTCTAGAAGATGAACAATACCGTGAAGTCCAGATTAAAATAGGTTTCTCTGCCAGTATGTTAACTTGGGGGTCTGTAAAGAAAAGTTCCCACCAGGTGGCCTTTTCCAGGCGACACCCTAAACAATACAATCAACATCTTTCCCAGGTGATTTGTAGTGAATTCCAAATGTGACCCAAGCACATTTCAAAGAATAAGCCAACTACCTATTTGACCGGAGTGTAGACAGTTTTTTTATGATTATAATCTTGTCTATTTGCTTATACAGAGGCAAAGATTTGCCAATCAGGTACAGATTGGTGCTCACAATGGGTCCCTCTGGGTGATGGATGAAACTACATGGTGTCTGCTAGAGGCATTTATTTCATATAAATAAATGTATTTTAGAAAATAGGTAAAACCCCTTTGAAAACTTGAATTGTGTCTTATAGGGGGAACGGGGAATTCTTGGTAGCCCCAAAAAGATAGTCATATAGTTCCTCTAAATCAACTGGCAACAATGTTCCATATCCATTACACATTTAACATATTTAGAATTCATGATATTTATTGTTGACCCTTTCATAATAGTGGCCACTGTTTTTAAAGCACTTATTAAATGTAGCCATTCATTGCAATATTTTACTACTCTTGAAGCTTTTCTATCCCCTATCCACAGGAAAGCAGAAAGGGTCTGAGATTTGGTAGACCTCAGTTACCACGGTAACAATAAGAAAGTGAGGGGGTCCTGGGTTTAAATTGGGGTAGAGGAGGGGGGCACTGACCTTGATTACCTATACCATAAGTTGATATATGAAATCAAGTCCAGAGTCCCCAACCCCCCTCCCAGTTCTACATAAGTAAATGAATTGGCAGTGTATATGTAATATGTAAGTGGAAAGATTGGCATAAACCACTGATCACAGTCATTTAACCCCTTAGCTTCAAATATGGATGAAATTATCATGAATATTGATTTAAGTTTTTCAACACTTTAGCTCTTCTTCAACACGATTTGTGCTATTATTAATACTGGTGAAAAAGTCATGCACATCATTTAAAAAATATATAAATATTTCTTTTTGTAAATGACTGAGATAACTTCAAAGAAAAATATTGTGTTTGCTCCTTACAATTTCTTGTATATAGATTACTTACAGCTCTCTCTTTTTAAAAGCTGCTTTCTATTTTACATCTATCTATTCCACAGGAAAAAAAAAAATCTAAAGCACTGTACATTTTCAAATATGTAAAACATTCAATAAGTTGCTAGAATGTTTTCAAGACAGTTTGCACCAATCTAGACAAAAATCACTTTGATAAGTTATTTAAAATGTATGTTCAAAAAAAATCAAATTCTACAAATCTAGCAGAAGACACAAAATATTTTATTAAAAAAACAAAACAAAACTTAGCAGAAAGATAGAAAAAATTAAAAATGTTAGATGAGAAACTAATGGATACTCTTAAACCTTTTGCTTTCACACCATAATTTAATCAAGAAAAAGTACTATCATTCTACATGTCCATATTGACCAATCAAGCAATGTCTTTGGTTCCAAACAAAGGAGGAGCTACACACAATCTGCATTTGACCAGTAAAGAAAGGGAGGGGGTGTGTCATCTACTATATAAGAGCCCACAATATCTTTGTCTTCTTACTACTCTGTCACATCTTACATGGAAATGGTGATGGCATCTTCTTCAGAAACTACTATGGATCAGGTAAGTGAAAAGATTCACTTTATTGCTACTCATTACATGTTTTACTCTGCTTCTTTCCTCACAAGCCTGGATACATTTGGGTATATTTCAAATAGTTTGAAGTTTTGCATTTTGGCTGTTATATTCCAATGTATACCACTATAGCCATTTCCATTCCTTACAGTCCTTTTATCACTCCTTAGTATTGTTTTTTTTCAATTCCTCAAATTACAGCTAAATTGTGATTAAAAAAAAAAAAAATGAATGAGTCTAGTTTAACCCCAGTTACATGTCCAGTAATAGGTTTTTATTTGTGAATAAATTAAAATTGCCTAATAAGGTCTTACAGATACTATTTCTACTGATAAACCAATATGAATGTTATCCAAAATATCCATTCCATATTGCACTTTGAAATACACCTCTTGTGAATGAAGCCATCAACAGGGTTGTCTAACTATTAAAATGAAAGTAAGGGATCTGAACTATACGTACAATTTTCTCATCCAAATGCGCTTTTCTTTTTCCAGATTGCATGCAGTGGGCCACAATACCCATTAATTTTGCCGACTGATCCAAACCATTTAACGGACCGTAATGTGACTGAGGAGGCGGCTGATGGGGAGCGGAGAAGTTCTGGACAACCTTCAGACCCACAAAGAGAAGGCAGGTGGATCTGTACAACTGACCTTCTTCGAGTGGGAGCAGGGAGGAGAAGGCCAAGACTTCTGCCACCTCATATCAGGATGTACGTATTTATTACCAAAGATCTGGACATTCCGATGCACCCCAAAAAGAGATTCCTCCACCGTTATCTGAAGCAGACATGATTCTCTATAGATTTTTCAATGTAAATATATGTATTTTTATGTATTATTGTATAGTTTTTTTATGGTATTTTTTTGCATTAAAATGGATTGAAAAACATAGCTTTTCTTGTGTTACTGGTTTTAAGTTAATTTAAAGTCTTTCTAACCTTGCCAACAGCATTGCATACATCAATATAATACAGTGTGTGTCATCTAGCTAAGGGAGGAGTCATGAGCTGTGGTGCTTGGTTTGGGTGATACTCTAGACAAATTTCAAAGAGTATCATAAAAAAGGAAGCTTAAGTGAGCCAACAAATCAAGGAATCGTTGGCCATGACAAGTGACAAACCAACCATTTAATGTAACACATATACTGCTTCTAGCTCCATGCTATATGGATTAAACCTATAAAGTAAGTAATAAAGCCCATAAAATGATAATGTTCACAATGCAAGTACTTCTAAACCGTTGGCTTTTAGACCCAAGAGCCGACGCCAGCTAGATTGCCTGCGATCAGGTGAAAGATCCAGTAAAAATAGAGATTTTAAAAGAAGGAAAAGAAAGTAAACATACATAATGTGTGGAAAATGCAAATATAAAGCTCATGAGGGGTGGGATTTATAAACAAATATACCATTTCATTTAAACTATACCGAATAAAATTGACCAATTTATCAAAAGTTATCTTAAAAAAATGAATTGCTGTTCCTGTCACCTAATTATTTTCATGGTCCTGATTCAAGTGTACCTTTAAGTTAATATAGGAAAAAAGGAACAAAAAACCCCAGATAAATGTTTCTATTATCTTTTCCCTTATACATAAATGGTTGCCATGTTTAAATTTACTTTAAATTATAAAAATCAAAATCACAGATAGTTTCATCCCTCAAAAGATTGCAGAATTACAGTTAGTTGACTGCAGTTTCTCTTCTCTTTAGTTATTGGGATGCTAATAGGCAAATTAACTAATCAATAAAAGTTGACACTGCTCCAGACATCCTGTTTGTTTTTCTAGAAGATGAACAATACCGTGAAGTCCAGATTAAAATAGGTTTCTCTGCCAGTATGTTAACTTGGGGGTCTGTAAAGAAAAGTTCCCACCAGGTGGCCTTTTCCAGGCGACACCCTAAACAATACAATCAACATCTTTCCCAGGTGATTTGTAGTGAATTCCAAATGTGACCCAAGCACATTTCAAAGAATAAGCCAACTACCTATTTGACCGGAGTGTAGACAGTTTTTTTATGATTATAATCTTGTCTATTTGCTTATACAGAGGCAAAGATTTGCCAATCAGGTACAGATTGGTGCTCACAATGGGTCCCTCTGGGTGATGGATGAAACTACATGGTGTCTGCTAGAGGCATTTATTTCATATAAATAAATGTATTTTAGAAAATAGGTAAAACCCCTTTGAAAACTTGAATTGTGTCTTATAGGGGGAACGGGGAATTCTTGGTAGCCCCAAAAAGATAGTCATATAGTTCCTCTAAATCAACTGGCAACAATGTTCCATATCCATTACACATTTAACATATTTAGAATTCATGATATTTATTGTTGACCCTTTCATAATAGTGGCCACTGTTTTTAAAGCACTTATTAAATGTAGCCATTCATTGCAATATTTTACTACTCTTGAAGCTTTTCTATCCCCTATCCACAGGAAAGCAGAAAGGGTCTGAGATTTGGTAGACCTCAGTTACCACGGTAACAATAAGAAAGTGAGGGGGTCCTGGGTTTAAATTGGGGTAGAGGAGGGGGGCACTGACCTTGATTACCTATACCATAAGTTGATATATGAAATCAAGTCCAGAGTCCCCAACCCCCCTCCCAGTTCTACATAAGTAAATGAATTGGCAGTGTATATGTAATATGTAAGTGGAAAGATTGGCATAAACCACTGATCACAGTCATTTAACCCCTTAGCTTCAAATATGGATGAAATTATCATGAATATTGATTTAAGTTTTTCAACACTTTAGCTCTTCTTCAACACGATTTGTGCTATTATTAATACTGGTGAAAAAGTCATGCACATCATTTAAAAAATATATAAATATTTCTTTTTGTAAATGACTGAGATAACTTCAAAGAAAAATATTGTGTTTGCTCCTTACAATTTCTTGTATATAGATTACTTACAGCTCTCTCTTTTTAAAAGCTGCTTTCTATTTTACATCTATCTATTCCACAGGAAAAAAAAAAATCTAAAGCACTGTACATTTTCAAATATGTAAAACATTCAATAAGTTGCTAGAATGTTTTCAAGACAGTTTGCACCAATCTAGACAAAAATCACTTTGATAAGTTATTTAAAATGTATGTTCAAAAAAAATCAAATTCTACAAATCTAGCAGAAGACACAAAATATTTTATTAAAAAAACAAAACAAAACTTAGCAGAAAGATAGAAAAAATTAAAAATGTTAGATGAGAAACTAATGGATACTCTTAAACCTTTTGCTTTCACACCATAATTTAATCAAGAAAAAGTACTATCATTCTACATGTCCATATTGACCAATCAAGCAATGTCTTTGGTTCCAAACAAAGGAGGAGCTACACACAATCTGCATTTGACCAGTAAAGAAAGGGAGGGGGTGTGTCATCTACTATATAAGAGCCCACAATATCTTTGTCTTCTTACTACTCTGTCACATCTTACATGGAAATGGTGATGGCATCTTCTTCAGAAACTACTATGGATCAGGTAAGTGAAAAGATTCACTTTATTGCTACTCATTACATGTTTTACTCTGCTTCTTTCCTCACAAGCCTGGATACATTTGGGTATATTTCAAATAGTTTGAAGTTTTGCATTTTGGCTGTTATATTCCAATGTATACCACTATAGCCATTTCCATTCCTTACAGTCCTTTTATCACTCCTTAGTATTGTTTTTTTTCAATTCCTCAAATTACAGCTAAATTGTGATTAAAAAAAAAAAAATGAATGAGTCTAGTTTAACCCCAGTTACATGTCCAGTAATAGGTTTTTATTTGTGAATAAATTAAAATTGCCTAATAAGGTCTTACAGATACTATTTCTACTGATAAACCAATATGAATGTTATCCAAAATATCCATTCCATATTGCACTTTGAAATACACCTCTTGTGAATGAAGCCATCAACAGGGTTGTCTAACTATTAAAATGAAAGTAAGGGATCTGAACTATACGTACAATTTTCTCATCCAAATGCGCTTTTCTTTTTCCAGATTGCATGCAGTGGGCCACAATACCCATTAATTTTGCCGACTGATCCAAACCATTTAACGGACCGTAATGTGACTGAGGAGGCGGCTGATGGGGAGCGGAGAAGTTCTGGACAACCTTCAGACCCACAAAGAGAAGGCAGGTGGATCTGTACAACTGACCTTCTTCGAGTGGGAGCAGGGAGGAGAAGGCCAAGACTTCTGCCACCTCATATCAGGATGTACGTATTTATTACCAAAGATCTGGACATTCCGATGCACCCCAAAAAGAGATTCCTCCACCGTTATCTGAAGCAGACATGATTCTCTATAGATTTTTCAATGTAAATATATGTATTTTTATGTATTATTGTATAGTTTTTTTATGGTATTTTTTTGCATTAAAATGGATTGAAAAACATAGCTTTTCTTGTGTTACTGGTTTTAAGTTAATTTAAAGTCTTTCTAACCTTGCCAACAGCATTGCATACATCAATATAATACAGTGTGTGTCATCTAGCTAAGGGAGGAGTCATGAGCTGTGGTGCTTGGTTTGGGTGATACTCTAGACAAATTTCAAAGAGTATCATAAAAAAGGAAGCTTAAGTGAGCCAACAAATCAAGGAATCGTTGGCCATGACAAGTGACAAACCAACCATTTAATGTAACACATATACTGCTTCTAGCTCCATGCTATATGGATTAAACCTATAAAGTAAGTAATAAAGCCCATAAAATGATAATGTTCACAATGCAAGTACTTCTAAACCGTTGGCTTTTAGACCCAAGAGCCGACGCCAGCTAGATTGCCTGCGATCAGGTGAAAGATCCAGTAAAAATAGAGATTTTAAAAGAAGGAAAAGAAAGTAAACATGCATAATGTGTGGAAAATGCAAACATAAAGCTCATGAGGGGTGGGATTTATAAACAAATATACCATTTCATTTAAACTATACCGAATAAAATTGACCAATTTATCAAAAGTTATCTTAAAAAAATGAATTGCTGTTCCTGTCACCTAATTATTTTCATGGTCCTGATTCAAGTGTACCTTTAAGTTAATATAGGAAAAAAGGAACAAAAACCCCCAGATAAATGTTTCTATTATCCTTTCCCTTATACATAAATGGTTGCCATGTTTAAATTTACTTTAAATTATAAAAATCAAAATCACAGATAGTTTCATCCCTCAAAAGATTGCAGAATTACAGTTAGTTGACTGCAGTTTCTCTTCTCTTTAGTTATTGGGATGCTAATAGGCAAATTAACTAATCAATAAAAGTTGACACTGCTCCAGACATCCTGTTTGTTTTTCTAGAAGATGAACAATACCGTGAAGTCCAGATTAAAATAGGTTTCTCTGCCAGTATGTTAACTTGGGGGTCTGTAAAGAAAAGTTCCCACCAGGTGGCCTTTTCCAGGCGACACCCTAAACAATACAATCAACATCTTTCCCAGGTGATTTGTAGTGAATTCCAAATGTGACCCAAGCACATTTCAAAGAATAAGCCAACTACCTATTTGACCGGAGTGTAGACAGTTTTTTTATGATTATAATCTTGTCTATTTGCTTATACAGAGGCAAAGATTTGCCAATCAGGTACAGATTGGTGCTCACAATGGGTCCCTCTGGGTGATGGATGAAACTACATGGTGTCTGCTAGAGGCATTTATTTCATATAAATAAATGTATTTTAGAAAATAGGTAAAACCCCTTTGAAAACTTGAATTGTGTCTTATAGGGGGAACGGGGAATTCTTGGTAGCCCCAAAAAGATAGTCATATAGTTCCTCTAAATCAACTGGCAACAATGTTCCATATCCATTACACATTTAACATATTTATAATTCATGATATTTATTGTTGACCCTTTCATAATAGTGGCCACTGTTTTTAAAGCACTTATTAAATGTAGCCATTCATTGCAATATTTTACTACTCTTGAAGCTTTTCTATCCCCTATCCACAGGAAAGCAGAAAGGGTCTGAGATTTGGTAGACCTCAGTTACCACGGTAACAATAAGAAAGTGAGGGGGTCCTGGGTTTAAATTGGGGTAGAGGAGGGGGGCACTGACCTTGATTACCTATACCATAAGTTGATATATGAAATCAAGTCCAGAGTCCCCAACCCCCCTCCCAGTTCTACATAAGTAAATGAATTGGCAGTGTATATGTAATATGTAAGTGGAAAGATTGGCATAAACCACTGATCACAGTCATTTAACCCCTTAGCTTCAAATATGGATGAAATTATCATGAATATTGATTTAAGTTTTTCAACACTTTAGCTCTTCTTCAACACGATTTGTGCTATTATTAATACTGGTGAAAAAGTCATGCACATCATTTAAAAAATATATAAATATTTCTTTTTGTAAATGACTGAGATAACTTCAAAGAAAAATATTGTGTTTGCTCCTTACAATTTCTTGTATATAGATTACTTACAGCTCTCTCTTTTTAAAAGCTGCTTTCTATTTTACATCTATCTATTCCACAGGAAAAAAAAAAATTTAAAGCACTGTACATTTTCAAATATGTAAAACATTCAATAAGTTGCTAGAATGTTTTCAAGACAGTTTGCACCAATCTAAACAAAAATCACTCTGATAAGTTATTTAAAAATCTGATGTTTAAAAAAAACCTCAAATTCTACAAATCTAGCATGATAAACTTTAAATTTTCTAAAAACAAAACCTAGCAGAAAGATAGAAAAAATTAAAATGTTAGATGAGAAACTAATGGATACTGTTAAACTTTTTGCTTTCACACCATAATTTAATCAAGAATAAAGTACAATCACTCTACATGTCTATTCAGACCAATCAAGCAATGTCTTTGGTTCTAAACAAAGGAGGAGCTACACACAATCTGCATTTGACTGGTAAAGAAAGGGAGGGGTTGTGCCATCTGCAATATAAGAGCCCACCATACACTTGTCTTCTTACTACTCTGTCACATTTTGTTCTTACATGGCAATGGTGATGGCATCTACTTCACAAACAACCATGGATCAGGTAAGTGAAAACATTCACTTTATTGTTACTCATTACATGTTTTACTCTGCTTCTTTCCTCCCAAGCCTAGATACATTTGGGTGGATTTCAAATAGTTTGAAGTTTTGCACTAATTTTAGCTGTTGTATTCTAATGTATACTACTATAGCCATTTCCATTCCTTACAGTCCCTTTTTTTTACTCCTTATTATTGTTTTTTTTTCAATTCTTCAAATTACAGCTAAATTGTGATTTTAAAAAATGAATACGTCTAGTTTTTCCCCAGTTACATGTCCAGTAATATGTTTTTGTGAATAAATTTAAATGGCCTAATCAGGTCTTACAGATAGTATTTCTACTGATAAGCCAACATGAATGTTATACAAAATATCCATTCCATATTGCACTTTGAAATACACCTCTTGTGAATGAAGCCATTAAGGGGGTTGTCTATCTTTTCCAATTTAAGTAAGGGATCTGAACTATACTTACAATTTTCTCATCCAAATGCTCTTTTCTTTTTCCAGATTGCATGCAATGGGCCACAGTACCCATTAATTCTGCCAACTGATCCAAACCACTTAACGGACCGTAACATGACTGAGGAGGTGGCTGAAGGGGAGAGGAGAAGTTCTAGGCAACCTTCAGACCCACAAAGAGAAGGGCGGTGGATCTGCACAACTGACCTTCTTCGAATGGGAGCAGGGAGGAGAAGGCCAAGACTTCTACCACCTAATATCAAGATGTACCTATTTATAACAGAAGATCTGGACATTCCAATGCACCCCAATAAGCCATTCCTTCGCCGTTTCCTGAAGCAGACATAATTGTGTATTTTTTAAAATGTAAATGTACGTATTTTAATGTATTTTTTTGTATTAAAATGGATTGTAAAACATATCTTTTCTTGTGTTAGTGGTTTTCAGTTAATTTAAAGTCATTCTAACCTTGCCAACAGCATTGCATACATCAATATAATAGTATGGTGTGTCTCATCTAGCTATGGGAGGAGTGATGAGCTGTGGTGCTTAGTTTGGGTGATACTCTACACAAATTTAAAATGGCATCACAAAAAAACTAAGCTTAAGTGAGCCGAAAAATCAGAGAAACGTTGGCCGTTACAAACCACCATTTACTATAACAAATGCGCCATGCTACATAGATTTCAAGTACCGTATATACTCGAGTATAAGCTGACCCAAGTATAAGCCGAGGCCCCTAATTTTACCACAAAACCTGGTAAAACCTATATTTTGTTTACTCAAGTATAAGCCGAGTTTGGGTTTTCAGCACATATTTTTGTGCTGAAAAACTAGGCTTATACTCGAGTATATAAGGTAATAAAGCCCATAAAATCATAGTGTTCACAATTCAAGTATTTTTAAACAGTTGGCTTTTAGACCCAAGAGCCGATATGCCTGCTATATTAGCAGTGCAAGATCCAAACATAAAGCTCACGAGGGGTATGATTTATAAACAAATATATCATTTCTTTTAAAATATATATAATAAAATTGACAAATTTATCAAAAGTCATCTTAAAAAAATGAATTACAGTCCTTGTCACCTAATTATTTTCATGGTCCTGATTCAAGCGTACCTTTAAGTTAATATATAAAAAAAAAACAATAAAAAATACCAGGTGAATGTTTCTATTATCTTCTGCTTTATGTAAAAAGGGCTGTCATGTTTAAATTTATTTAAATCATAAAAATCTAAATACAGATAGTTTCATCCCTCAAAAGACTGCAGAGTCAGAATTAGTTGACTGCAGTTTCTCTTCTCCTTAGTTATTGAGATGCTAATAGGTAAATTAAATATTTTTCAATAAAAATTGACACTACTCCAGACATCCTGCTTGTTTTTCTAGAAGATGAACAATACAGCGAATTGAAATACTTGAAAATATTACTAAGTACTTTAATTAGGTTCACACACTTTTTTAGAACTTTATTATTCACTATTTTAGAGTTAGTAGCATCCCTTGTTTAAAATTTTTCGAATATCTTGCAAAAATTTGGTTGTTGACAAATATGTTAACAAATGTGTTAACAAATGACTGTAAAGTTTACAAATAGGACTGTTAGAAATTTCATCTGTTAAAATAAGACTTTGTCATTGATACGAACATTATTGAAAGAATTGCATGAAAACAGTTTATTTTATTTAGAGAAAAAAATTGTGAGAAATGTTTTGCATATGAATTGAATTTGCATATAAAAGACACGTAGCTCAACACGTTGGTAAGCCCCGGAAGAAGCCATATCAGGCGAAACTCTGAGTCGGGCGGTATACCGAGCGTGTTTGTTTTATCCATAAGGCCTTTTTAATCTTTACTCTTGTGAGTATTTCCATTAAAACAATTTTTACGATCAAAAAAGTACTGCACCATCGCTTTTTTCCTTTCTTTTCCCAAATCTAATAGTTATTAGAAGAAGGAACGAAGAAAGTGAAATGAGTAGTGGAGGAACAAGTTCCCGGGTGGGAACAATTAGGAGTAGCACAGAAGCTACGAGCTACCTTGAGAATCCCCAGGAGAGACGCCGTGCCGAGCTACCTTACCCTGTATGAGGATTTTTCATGCCCTAGGCATGCAACACTGAGGACATTGGGTATGGACTAAGGACTGTCCCCGTGAGTACCAAAAATCTCTGGTTGGAAATGTACTGCACCTTTTTTCCTAAATGTGGAGTGGATGAACGTAGAGGCGGAGGATTAATCAATTTTGTACTAACATTTACTGGTTATTTTTTTGGATCTTTTTTAACCTGTATCCTCCTTGCGCCGTTTTTTTTCCATTCTTTTTTGCGAGTAAGGGTAAACTGAATGTCATTCTTCTACAGATTAAAATTTGTTCCTTTGTCAGTACGTAAATTTGGGGGTCTGTAAAGAAAAATTCTCCCCAGGTTCTCACCAGATTAACATTTGTCCATGGTGCAATGTAGTGAATTTCAAATAATAAGACAACTACTAGAGATGAGCGAACACACTCGTCCGAGCTTGATGCTCGTTCAAGCATTAGCGTACTCGAAACTGCTCTTTGCTCGGACGAATATTTTGCCAGCTCGAGAAAATGGCATTTCCCGCCGTTGAGATTTTTGGCGGCCAGAAACAGAGCCAATCACAAGCCAGGAGACTCTTCACTCCACCCAGCATCACGTGGTACACTTACACGTCGATAGCAGTGGTTGGCTGGCCTGATCAGGTGACCCTGATCATTCTCTATCTGGATGCCGTTAGGGAGAGAGCTGCTGCTGCAGAGGTAGCGTTAGGGTGTTTTATTAGCTTACTGTTAGGAAGGAGTGAGTCTACCAGAACCCAACAGCCCTTGTTAGAGCTAGAATATTTTTTTTTTCTTTGCTTGTGGCTGGGCTTGCTGGCACCAGTAGTGCAGCTAGTACCATATTGTGACGAATTTGCCGGCAGACTTGCGAACGTTCCATTTAGCTCTTAGTGACACACATATCCATCTCAAACACCTAAGTGGGACTATGTATTATGGGTTTGATTGAATTAGGCACAGTCTGCTGTTTTTTTTTTTACTTTTTTTTTCAAAACTAAAAGTCATCACAGGCACAGCACAAAATCCAGTTGTGTGCTGTCAGTGTAGGTTAGAAACTAGCCATACAAGAACCCAACAGGCCTTCTTAGGGCTACAATAGCGTTATATATATTTTTTTTTATTTGCTTGTGGCTGGCCTTGCTGGCACTAGTAGTGCAGCTAGTACCATAATGTGACGAATTTGCAGGGAGACTTGCGAACGTTCTATTTGGATATGTGTGTCACTAAGAGCTATCTTAAACGCTTAAGTGGGACAATTTATTAGGATTATATTAAATAATTTCTTGAGGTGACCAGCATCTAAAATGCATGGGGCACCCCAGTATATTAGAGAGGGCTATAAATAGGTACATTAATTCATTAAAGGGGGCCATATAAATTAAGTCATTAATTGGGGGGGCAACATATATAATTAGTGGTACAGTATTATTTATTCAAGGGCTGTAGTATAGTAATATATTGGGGGTCGCAATGTGTTCTTTGATATATGCAGAGTGGCTTTATTATGGGGTATATTTGGGGGGGGGCATTATTCTGTTATCCAGGTGACATTATACTGTGAGTAACTGTGGTATTTTTAGGTGCACAGTGTGGGGCAGGTGCTGCCGGGAGCTGAAGACATCTGCTGCAAAATTCTTCAGCCAAAAGTTACGTCGATTCTGGACCTGGCGGAGACAAGTCACCTGTGAGGTACTAGAAGCCACTTCTGCAGTATTGTACTCACTGATTAACCTTCTAGTGTTAGACAGCTCTCAGCTTGTACTGTACATGTACTGTTCTATACATAGTGTCCATAGAGAGCCAGCAATGGGGTGTGGGGTTATTATCAGTAATTGTTATGCATTCTCTTATTGATAACGTTGGTGCTGTGAACTCACTTTGTGTATTTGCCCCCTGTGCTTTGACATCACTGTGTGTGTATTAACCCTGTGCCTAATAAATTCCTAAGGGGGGCTTACCTAATGATTTATTAAAGGAGAGCCCTGCCTAATAAATTTCTAAGGGAGAGACCTACCTAATGAAGCTCTATGGGGAACCCTTTGTCTAGCCTTATAGGTGCACAGTGTGGTCAGTTGTGGTGTGAGCAGTATATATGTAAGGGGTACAGTGTGGACAGTTGTGGTGTGAGGGGTATATAGGTGAGGGCACAGTGTGGTCAGTTGTGGTGTGAGCAGTATATATGTGGGGAGTACAGTGTGGACAGTTGTGGTGTGAGGGGTATATATGATATGTGGATGGCACAGTGTGGTCAGTTGTGGTGTGTGGGGTATGTATGATATATGTGGGTGCATAGTGTGGTCAGTTGTGGTATGAGCGGTATATATAATATATGTGGGGGCACAGTGTGGTCAGTTGTGTGAGAGTTGTATATGACATATGTGGACGGCACATAGTGGTCAGTTGTGGTGTGTGGGGTGTATATGATATATGTGGGGATACAGTATGGTCAGTTGTGGTGTGAGGGGTATATATGATATATGTGGGGGTACAGTATGATCAGTTGTGGTGTGAGGGGTATATATGATATATGTGGGGGCCCATAGTGGTCAGTTGTGTTGTGAGGGCTATGTATAATATATGTGAGGGCACAGTGTGGTCAGTTCTGGTGTGAGGGGTATATATGATAAATGTAGGGGCACAGTGTGGTCAGTTGTGGTATGAGGGGTATATATGATAAATGTGGGGGCACAATGTGGTCAGTTGTGATATGAGGGGTATATATGATAAATGTGGGGGCACAATGTGGTCAGTTGTGGTGTGAGGGTCAGATGTGAGGAGTATATAGGATGATGTCAACCATGTTTGTTTTATAAACCTGCACAGATGAGTGATGGATGGAATAAGTCTCCAGGAAGATCAGAAAGAAGGGAAGAGACAGCATCAGGGACGTCAACTGTAAGTCATTGGATGACACTGCTGCCTCTGTGCAGGACTGGTATATACTACTATATGGTCACTATATGGTGGTACATACTGGTCTGTGTGTAGGTTATTATATATTATTGCAGTATTATTCAGTCATTATGTAGTGGTAATAATCATGATGTAGTGTTATTATTTGGGCCTTGTACACAGGTGCTATTAATGATCTTGCCCTTTGCTGGGTGGTGTTTGTATAATAACAATATGGCGGTAAAGATCATCCAAGTAAATGGAGTTTATATGTGGTAAATTATTGGTAATACTGGTCTGTGTATAGAGTCTTGTGCTCAGTATCAGGATGTTGGTATTATCTTTATTTTGTGGTGATGCTGCATTTTGGAGGGATCATTTATAAATAGTTGCGCTATTGTTTGGAATATTGGTCTTAAGGTAGTTTTAAATTGGTAACAGTATTGTGGTATCATTTTAAAATAGTATGGCGGGAGTATTTTCTGGTTTCTACTATCTCTAGAGCTTTTAAACAGTATAACTATGAGGAACCTTTTTACTTATATTGTTGTGGGAGGGGGCCCCGCATTGGCGGCAGAGCTGGGGGGGGCCCCATCCTAAAGGAGGTGCTCCACACCACTGGGACCCTTAATCTGGCCCTGGCCGTCACTGTAGGTGAGATACTAGCAATAGCAATCATCATCATCTTCTGTGGTTACTGTGTGATTTCTTCTGATCGTTTTGTTAAAAAAAAAAACACACACACAAAAGAACAAAAAAAAATGGAAAAAAAAAAATTACAGTTTACACTTTAAGTTTGAAAATGTTGAACCCAAGGGCTAGGGGTAGAGGACGAGGGCGTGGGGGTCCAACTACTGCAGGGGTCAGAGGCCGTGGTCCTGGGCGGGGTGAGACACCACCTGCTAATGAGGGAGCAGGGGAACGCCGCAGAGCTACACTCTCTGGGTTTATGTCTCAAGTTACTGGGACTCGTGGTAGAGCCCTGTTGAGGCCAGAACGGTGCAAACAGGTGATGTCGTGGATTGCGGACAATGCTTCTAGCCATTTGTCCACCAGTCAGTCTTCCATGCAGTCCAACCATGTCACCGAATTCAGCACTCCTCCAGCTCCTCCACCTCAGCCTCATTCCCCCAAGTCTGCCCCCTCCCAGAAAAATTTGCCATTTGAACCGGCATACTCTGAGGAACTGTTTTCTGGACCCTTCCCAGAGTCACAAACCACTTGTCCGGTTGCTGCTGAGCTCTTTCCCGATGCACAGGTTTTCCACCGGTCGCAGTCTGATGACATTGTTGATGACATTGTTGACATAGTGGAAGAAGTGTATAAAGAGGTGACCATGAGGAGACACGGTTTTCAGACAGTGGTGAAGTTGTTGTCAGGGCAGGATGTCCGAGGGGGGAGCAGACTGAGGGATAGGAGGATGATGAGGTGACAGACCCAAGCTGGGTTGATAGGCCGGGTGAACACAGTGCTTCTGAGACGGAGGCGAGTCCTATAGCAGAACAGGTTGGAAGAGGCAGTGGTGGGGCCAGACGGAGAGGCAGGGCCAGAGCTGGTGCATCAGCGCCAAATGTTTCCACCACTACCAGCTTAACCACCACCAGTATGCGCAGGCATATGAATGCTAAACACCCCACTCAATGGAACCAAGGCCGTTCACCTCCGGCCGGGCACACCACTGCTCCTTCCCCTGTGTCATCTGCTGCCTCTGCTAGTCAGCCCCCTGCCCAGGACCCCGGCCCAAACATCTCACGTGCAAAAACTACACCTTCACCTCCACGATCCTCCACAGCATCCACCAATGTCTCCTTGCGCAACTTTCAACTGTCTATACCCCAGACGCTGGAGCGCGAGAGGAAATACAACACATCATTCCCTTATCAAATGAGCTGGGTCAGGAAGAATTTTCAGGTGTTTTACCATATACATAATGGAACTCGGCGCATCGGTCGCCGTCATGCTGGAGACCTGAATCATAGCAGCGAAATATGGATGCCCCATACTGTCTCTCTTCATCATGGAACCATTTCCGAAAAAACTATTAAAAATAGAACCGCTATGCTATTCCATTATTCCTAGATGAAATATTCAAACGACCCCGCCTTCTTTAAAAATTATAATTTTTTCAAAGTAAACGCTTCTTGCCCCCAGGCCCATTTTGGGTGGGGAGGAGCCGAGAGACAGGGGCTTGGACAGGTGAAAGCTCGCCTGGCAGTGGGCCGCCAGCTCCATTCCATGGTTAGGCAGCCTCAGAGGCATCCATGCATACCTGCCCCTCCTTTTTCCTGTCCATTCAACCTCCACGATCCTTTACAATGTCCACCCATGTCTCCATGCGCAACTTTCAACTGTCTATACCCCAGACGCTGGAGCGCGAGAGGAAATACGGCACATCATCCCCTTATCAAACAAGCTGTGTCAGGCAGAATTTTCAGGTGTTTCACCGGATACATAATGGAACTCGGCGCATCTGTCGCCGCCATGCTGGAGACCTGAAGTTTCAATCATAGCAGCGCAACATGAATGCCCCATACTGTCGCTCTTAATCATGGAAGTCATCTCCATGGCTGCCTCCTCATGTCGTCCCTTTATCAAAAGAGCTGTGTCAGGCTCATTTTTCGGGTGTTTCACCATATACGTTATGGAACTTGGTCACTATGTCACCACCATGTTGTGTTATCGACTAAATATACCGTCAACCTTTTGTTCACATAGGAAATCATTTCAGCGCTTCTTGCTCACCTCCTTTGGTTCCTCTCTGCCGCCTTAACCAGGCAAAATAATGATACATACAGTGCTACACGTTATCCTCGCCAAAAGGAATTTTTTTAATTGGTTTGAAGCCTGAGTCCATTTGGGGTATGTCGCCATGCCACTCTCTAGCCTGCCGCTGCCTCTGCATGCCGTCTTCTATAGTGTCAGGGTCAATTATTGGATGTTTCAGATGCTATCTAGCCTCATTCGGTCACTCTGTCATGGCCATGCTGTTGCCCATAATTTTGGCATAATGGTGCAATTAAGCAGCCTCAGAGGCATCCATGCATGCTGCCCCTGCTGTTTCTTGTCCATTTCAGTGGTGTTTCCATCATTTTCTGAGGTTTCCAGGTGTTTGGCCAAGCTTCCCTGTGCAGAGCGTTGCTCCCCTTGAAAAATGCTCGAGTCTCCCATTGACTTCAATGGGCCTCGTTATTCGGGACGAGCACTCGAGCATCAGGAAAAGTTTGTCTCGGATAACGAGCACCCGAGCATTTTAGTGCTCGCTCATCTCTAACAACTACCTATTCGATTGTCATGTAGACAGTTTCTTATGATTGCAATTTTGTCTATTTGCTTATGTTAAAAATCACCATAAGGGTCTTTGGATACACGAGGCTTTAACACTCCCTGTCAGTGTTCTAAGGGGATTTTCTAATTATAGTCTGTTTCTTGTGCTGGAATGGATTGAGTAAGGCCCTTTCCACACTTGCGAGTGTGATGCGATGAACTCGCATCACACTCGCAACGCATGCTGCCGGGAACGCACGGCCCGAACGCTGCACCGCGGGAGTTAACTGACATGCTGAGTTTACTCCCGCGGTGCAGCATTCGGGCCGTGCGTTCCCGGCAGCATGCGTTGCGAGTGTGATTAGAGTTCATCGCATCACACTCGCAAGTGTGGAACGGGCCTAACACAGAAAAGACACACTATTGTTACCAAAGTTTAGCTCAAGACTATTTATTTGAGGTACTCAAACACTTATGTAGAAAATCATAAGTCATTTTGCATAGGGTGTGCAAGTGCACAAGCGGGCAATACTATTGGGTGGTTTGACCCTGATAATGCAACACTATTGGATGCAAGCACACAATGGAATGTAGAACCATTGGCTGTCTTCACACAAATAAAATGCACAGGTTCTCCACCTTCCCCTGGGTGATGCTAGCGAGCTACGTCTTTTTGTTTTCTATTTATCTTTGCTCGAATAGAAAATCCACCCAAACGTTAGTTTTCACTAAACAAGTTAGGTGAAATGAATGCTGAGTCTTTAAAATGGCTAACAGTACGCAACATGGCATCTGAGACCAGTGCAATATCCTTAACATTTCCCCCTTTTGAGTCCTGCATGGCCTATAACTCTGTCCTTAGTGACCTTCTCAAACTCCAGATACCTTCAGGTAGGCTAGCCCCTTTGCCTGCTGGACTTGTTAACTCTTCACCAGATTCTCTGGAGGCCAGTCACTCAGGGGTTACAGGTCTGCATACTCAAATCACATAACTGAGTTTCCATAGTTCACAGGTTTATTAACATGCTGGTTCTTCAACAAGGCGGAATCCTCCACTTCGGGCACTTCTCCTGTCATGGTTTTTACCACCCAGACGGCCATCTGGGACATGGTGGAGTTGATGAGGAGGACTACACAGCGTGCAATAAATGACAGGATTAAAATCACAATCCTTAATATCACCCCTACTCAAGAAACCCTTCCAATCCCCCAACTACGAAGTGAAGGAAGAATTGTCCACTTTAGAGTTTCTCTTGAGTTCACTGGACAGTCCTTCAATCTTTTCAAGGGCGTAGGTAATGGATCCATAGGGGGTTGTGTCATTCACGATGTATATGCAACAAGCTGCTCCCACTATCTTACAGACTCCTTCCTTTTAATAAAAGGATCGTGTCCAAAGCCATGCGGTTCTGGAACGCCATGATAGAGGTTGCTTTAAGCCACTTAGCGACACCTCCAAAAGCATCTTGGATATAATTCACAAATCTCTGTTGGTTACAATAAACACAGTTAACCCAATTAACATTTTATTTCATAGTTATCTGGGAAATCATGGACTCTAGAACTGCCGATATCTGATTGTCAGCCTTGAACTCAACTGGGACCCCCACTTGGTACTCTCAATGTATCTAGAACGCTGTCATCCAGGTGCTTCTCTCTATCCCCACAAATCAAGTACATATCATAAACAGCTAATACATGTTTACCTTTGCTTTCAATTTTACAGAAGGTCATTGTCTTGTTTCACCAACTGTAGTTAAAGTCTCCTACCATGGGGACATTTTGATCACCCCTATAGATACATAGATGTTCATGATTGCAGTGTCCCTGAGCATACAGTCAATCAGAAGAGGCCAGCTAGCAAGAAGAGTAAGTAATTTTGCAATAGAAAGCGTGGCAGCATTCTGGCTTCCAGACTCGCTCTCTGGTTTGTTTCTTTACCTCCCAGTCTCCAGGCTTCAGGATATGTGTCCTGAGGTCTCTGTCTGGATCTGAAAAGGAATCAGAAACACTTTTGTGCCTTTTCCAAGGCCTGGCTCAACTGTATGACATCTTCCACCTAGTTTCCTGCCATCAGTTATAGGGTCTGTGGGAAGTTAAACACCCCCCCCCCTTCTGAATTCTGAAAAATTGGCAACAGAATGACAGGATTAAGAGATGTGTACCTTGTGAGTTTGAGGTTCTGGGGCATCAGGAGTGCACACTGGAGTCTGAGCTGTCTGGTTATTGCTCGGATGATTGGGCTGTACTTGGGTGAGGACACTCTGCATGCCATGTGGGGTTTGCACAGTAATTGAGTGATCTAGGATCAACTAACTGACCTTGCTGAGAAGATGCTGGCTGCAGCTACTGACACATGAGGGGCTCCCCTCATGATTCAGTCTTACTGGGCTTAATATTGGGCCACTGGGGATGCCACCATGTTCCTTGGCTAGGACATCTGTGGGATGGCCTTGATACAAAACCAACAGTTTGGTGCAGAGGGGTGTGCCAGCTGTGCTACATGATTTGCCAGCTTAAGGCTGTGGAATTCATCAATTGCATTGGGGAAGGGCAAATGGGAAAGAGGCAATGCAGTCATAAAGGGGCAGCATCATTCTGGAGGCAGCAGACCTTATCCCCGGCCTACAGGAGCTGGCCAGTTCTAGAAACATGTGAAGAGGCTCAGTGCCTCAGGACAAGGGCATATTCTGGACTGCCAGCTTTCCTCTGTCAGGTATCTGCCTGTGGCTAAAAATCAGTGGTCTAGGAAGAACACCTTCTCCTGGCAGTGCTGGAGTTTTTCTCTGGAGACTTTGCAACCCTTCTGGAACAGAAAACACATATTGTCAATAGATGCATCCTGGCAAACCTGCAAAATGGAGGCACAATACAGTGGGTCATCCACATACTATAAAAGGACAACATCCAGTAAGGGGCAAGTCTGCCAGTCTACTCCCTGTGGGGCCAAGTAGTACTGGCTGGGTAAGTTTTACCCCCTTGTGGGAGTCTGCACCACGCATACTGGAAGACTAAGGTGGTAGAGGCAAATAGGTATTGGCAGTCTTTATGGAGGTATACAGAGAAGAAAACATTTGACAAATCAATAAAAGCGAATTCTCTGGGACTGCTACCAGTGAGGTGTGTTGGTTAGGGACCACTGAGTACACCACTCAGTACACGCATTGACTGCTTGGAAGTCATGGACCATCCTACATTTATCCAGCTGTCCTTTCTGGGTCTTTTTCTTGACCCAGAAAAGGTTAATTATCACTGGGCTAAAAAAAGGAGTTCCACATCAGTTCTACAACAAAAGGAGCTAACTCTGTCTTGGGGAGGGTGTGCCTGCCAACATCCTCATCCGTTAACACCCCCTTGTTGTGGGCGTCTCCACTTCCTAGAGTGTGGACAGTAACATGTCTCTCCTCCCTGCAAGTTGAAACACGCCCCCTTGAGCAGGGCTCTCATGGGACCAGAACTTCCCTCAGTCTCACTTTGGCAGTGGTCTGTAAAACTGCCCAACCTGGTCTCGGTTCCCCCTGGCTTTCTGTAACAGTCTCATTGGTTCCTCTGTATGCCAGTCTGGCAGAGAAGTCTCAAGTTAACAAAACAGCTGGGAAAGTGAGGTTAACACATTCTACTCAAAATCTCAAAGTCTTGCCAGGTACACTTAGACAAAGTGTTGGTGTTTGTCAAAAAGGAGAAAAAAGTCAAAGGCTCTGTCATAGGGCTGGGGGCTTGTCCTTGCTTAGTCTGTTCATGGAGTATACAGAGAAATCTGAATCTCAAGCAGAATTTTTTCCAAGGTCACACACTGCCTGTGCTCTGAGCATAACACAGACACAGGATTCCAATCGAAAGCAGCCCAGATTTGTAGCCCCCGCGATCTCCATTTTCCACGTATAGGACAGTGGTGGCGAACCTATGGCACCGGTGCCAGAGCTGGCACTCAGAGCCCTTTCTGTGGGCACCCGGGCCATCACCCCAGCGCACCAGACAGGACTCAAAGAATCTTCCTGCAGTTCCAAGCAACTTAAAAGATACTGCTGTCAGTCATATTTTGATACTGACTTTGCTACTTGGGACTGTAGGAGGAGGGAGAATTAGACAGGGTTGAATTATTTTTGGAGGATCTCTTACTGGCCCCACAATTCTCTGTGTACAGAGGGAAATTGGAAAGAAGCTGAAATGATGAAAATTTTCCATCTTTCTACTGTGTTGCTGTCCTCAGGAGGCCAATATGATTGAAAGTTGTTGAACAGGGAGCAATAAGTTACTGCTTTAATTTTTGGTTGGCACCTCGCGATAAATAAGCAGGGTTTTGCGTTGCAGTTTGGGCACTCGGCCTCTAAAAGGTTCGCCATCACTGGTATAGGAGATGCTGTAAAAATCACTTCTAAGCCACAGGATCTTTTGTAATCATCAGAATTGAATAAGCTTTAACTGGACCTTAAGCAAAAGAAACAAACTTTCCAACTCCAAGAATTCTGTCAACAGAAATCTGGAATCAGTGAAAATATTCACCTTTCCCAGCTTTTATTCCAGACATCTATCAAGAATTTTCAAGGCGTTCAACTACTACAAAAACCAGTTGTTTTCTACAACTATTATCCTCAACCAGCCTTTATGGCTGCCAATAGAGTATAGTCTTAGGCAATTAACTTCAGGGACTTGAGAAAATAAACTGTTCTTAGATGGCTGCTGCTAAAGATGTCCCATATCGCCTGTCTCTTTCTTCAGCGGCCACTCTGAAGGATTCCTATTACTCAGTCCTGGTCCATCCGTCAAAGCCAGAGACAAAGTCTCCAGTAATCAACCCCATCCACTTTCCTTTCTGTCATAGTATACTTTCTTATCCAACTTGAACACAACTTTCACAACCAACTGTCTATGTGCATCAAGCCAACCTACTGTCTGGGTGTGTCACTTCTTGTCTTTGAGCCAACCACTATTTTTATCAAGTGCTGTCTCTCACCTGTGCACACTCAGGGGATCATCTAACATACCCAAAACCTTCAATACCTCATGACTTCCTTTTACCCACTCTTTATCTTTCTTGTGTGACACGATGTGAGTTGCTTTTTTAGGTCTGCAATGCCCAGCTACCGTCTTCCTTTGCTCACTACCCATATTGGGACCTGTGAAATACTTGTTTTGTTCAAGGACTATAGAAATCCTCCATAAATACAGCTCCAGGCTACCCCGCTTCCTATCAGTAAGGACAAATTAGAGACCTTCACACAATTTTTCAGAAATCAAGGAGTTAACGCTCAACTGTAAAATCTCTGGTGGGGGGGCCGAGCTTGACCGCGAGGTGTGATGGTCGCATAGATCTGCACTCCTCACCACAACTCATCTGGGACCTTTACTAGCAGCAGAGAGACACGTAAATGGGCAAATCTATCAAAGAAAAGCACAGAGAAACACCCGGGACCGCTAAGGGCGGAAAGAACCAAGCTGATTTGGAGAGATTCCTGCAGAAAAAGATGTGCGACTCTCCCGCGCGGCTCTCCAAGATGACGCCTGCAGCGTTAACAGGCACAGAAGAGGAGTCAGAAGTTGAAAGCATGGGAGACCTCTCAGACGCAGGCGGGGGAACATATGGGGCAAGTGCTGACCCAGCATCATAGTATCATAGTATATAAGGCTGGAAGGAGAAGCAAGTCACTCAAGTGCAACCTTCAAGAATTAAATAAATATTTTTTCTCTCCAGAAAGTCATCCAGGCCTCTCTTGAACATGTACATAGAGTCCGCCATAACAACCTCCTGCGGCAGAGAGTTCCACAGTCTCACTGCTCTTACAGTAAAGAACCTTTGTCTATGGTGATGGTAAAATCGCCTCTCCTCTAGGCGTAGAGGATGACCCCTTGTCCTGGTCACAGGCCGAGGTATAAAAAGATCTTTGGAGAGATCCTTGTACTGTCCGTTCAGGTATTTGTACATTGTAATGAGGTCTCCCCTCAGTCCAGAGGCTTCATACGGCGCACGCTGCTACAAGCTCTGAGCCCGCTGGCCAAAGATCTTACGGCCACCGCATTGAGCAGGCAGAGTCAATCCAATTTGACATCCTATCCTTTGACACCAAGGTTAAAGACTCTCTGCAGATCCACTATAATCTAATCAATGAGGCACTATCGAGAGCTGAAAATTTAGAGAACCAGAGCATTAGGCAAAATGTGCACATCTGGGGGGTCCCAGAGTCTTATGCTCATGAGGCCTTACGTACTATAGTTAAAGAACTTTTTACCAGCCTCCTAGGTCAAGAAAGTTAGATGAGTCTAACTAGAGATAGAGGATATGCCTTGGTGACCACAGAATATGCATTGGTGACCACGAGAATCACACACACTTATGAACGGATGTAATTTTATTTCATACAACGTGCGTGGTATGGGTACTCTGCAGAAGCGTAGCCAGGTACTGCGTATAGCCACTGGCCTTAAAGCTGATGTTTTGATGTTACAGGAAACCCACTTTAAGAAAAACAAAATTCCTACCCTATCTAACAAGACATTCTATTGGTGGTACCATAGTCCATACTCTAAAGCCTCAAGGGGAGTAAGCCTAGCTATCAACAAAAATGTACCTTTTATATTCCTGTCAGAATTGGCAAACCCATAAGGCAGGTACCTATTTATTAAAGGGTCCATTGGAGGTTCTGTATTAAATATGGCTAATCTTTATGCGCCCAACTCTGGCCAGGCTAAGTGGATTACCAAGACCATATCTAAACTATAAGTTTTTGCAGAAGGGATTATCATCCTGGGAGGGGACCTAAACATAACCTTGCAACCCTCACTGGACTCCACAAGCACTCAACCACCACCAAATAGGAAAATAGCAACAATTCAAAGGGCTTTGGGAGAATTAGGGCTGGTCGACGTGTGGAGACTCCTCAATCCTACAGTTAAGAACTACACCTTTTACTCTTCCTCACACACTACCTATCACAGACAGGACTATTTAATTGTTTACAGAAGACAGCTAATACAGGTCAAGTCTGCGGAAATAGGTGTGCTACACATATCAGATCACGCTCCTATTGGGCTTATGATCTGTCTAGGTGACTCTCAAAAGGGAGAATGGAGCTGGAGGCTGAACAAATCTATACTAGCTGACCCACCACACAAGGAGAGAATAGAGACACTCATTATCAAATGCTTTCTAGAAAATAGAGACAATGGCTTACCTCTCCCGGTCCTGTGGGATGCCCACAAGATGCAGATTAGAGGTGAAATGATCTCAATAGGCTCTTATGTTAAGAAAACACATAACAAGAAACTCAATGACCTATTCTCCCGTATACCAGCCCTAGAGTCCTCACACAAAAAAGGCGGCAGCCCTGAAGCCTTAAAGTACCTAACAAAGTTATGTAATGAGGTCAAAAACTTACTAAACGCAGCAGCGCTTAAAGCCTTACTATCCATGAGATTTAAGCAATATGCCCATGGTGACAAGGGCAATAAGATGATGTCCGTCCTAGTCCATAAGCAAAGGGAAAAATCGAGAATCAAAGCTATTAAGAAAGACACAGGGGAAATGGTCACTGACACAGGAGCAGTAGCAGATGCTTTCCATGACTTCTACGAGAAACTATATAATATCCCTGACCCAGCACAGATGTTTTCGGAGACAGAATGGCAAAATAAACTAAAGGGGTTTCTGGGCTCGTGTGGCCTGCCTAGACTAAAGAGAGAACAAGCACTTAACCAGACAGTTCATAGAGGACGAACTACGCAAAGTATTTAACTCTATCACTTTGGGTAAAAGCCCTGGCCCGGATGGGCTACCTATTTCTGATTAGAAAATGTTCCAAACTATTCTCCAACCGCGCTTTACTCGACTATGCAATGCTCTTATGGAATGGGCGCATCTAACTAGACAAGCACAAGAAGCCCATATCACAATTATACACAAAGAGGGGAAAGGCCCCAAACAATGTGACAGTTACCGCCCTATCTCGCTTCTCAACACTGATTTGAAGTGGTGGGCCAAAGCAATGGCAGAGCGACTAAAAACCATCCTACCAGAGCTTATAGACCAAGACCAAACTGGCTTTGTAGCAGGGAGACAAGGAAGGGACAATACCTGTAGGGGGATATGCATCATAGAACTAGCCACCCTGTCCTCTTTTGGTATACCAGACCAATTCAGTCAGGCAATAATGTCACTTTATAAAGCACCCTCAGCCCGTATAAAAGTTAATGGCACCTTGTCTCACCGATTCAGCATCAAAAACGGGACCAGACAGGGATGTCCCCTTACCCCTTCAGTATTTATCCTAGTAATGAAGACACTGATTAGGAAAATAAAATCTACATCCTTAATTAAAGGATTCCAAATAGGAGAATTCTCACACAAGACAGCTGCCTTCGCAGACGATCTGCTAATAATAACAACAAACCCTACCACCTCCCTCCCTATCATTACTGATTAATTTACTGAATTTGGGGAAGTTTCCAACTTCAAAATCAACTTCTAAAAATCAGAGATCTTGAACATCACTCTCCCCGAACGGGAAGCCCTAGTCCTACAAAGCAATTCTCCATATAAATGGCAAAAACATACTATTAAATACCTGGGAGTCCAGATCTCCCCGGAAGTGGGCAGGTTACGCGAACTCAATTACACACCCATACTCTCCCACATAGAGGAACAACTAGCCCAACTAAAAGTCCCATATATGTCGTAGTGGGGCAGAAAAAATTAAAGACATACATTCTACCTAAACTTTTGTACTTATATCAGACAATACCCATCAAACTCCCAAGATCCTTTTTTACAAAAATGATGAGAATTTTCAAAAACTTTCTCTGGCAGGGCAAGAGAGCCAGGCTCCCTCTAAAACTCCTATAGCAATGAGCTAGGTTTGGAGGAATAGGATATCCAGACATGCTCAGATATTACCAGGCTACGCAAATAGCCAGAGTGATCTCCATTACACAATCACTAGACTCGACACTATACAACTCACTTGAAACCCACACAATGACGGAAGGAGAAAAAGTTAGGCTTTGGGGATTCGCACCAGCAAATTGCCACAGTCACCTGTTGAGCCCCCTTCATGTAGTTATGTTCCAAACCATGCGTGACATAAGAGATAAGCTACCCAGGAGGACCGATACCATACGAAATATTGCCCATGAGCTTGCTCCCCTTTGTGGTATACCCAGAAAGAGGACATACAGACTCTTTCTGGAAACACTTACACCAATACACAATATCCTCCTCCTTCCTGCAGGGAGAAAAAGTAGATGAACATTATCTATTTAGGAAAACAGGGTTACTCCTCAAAAACTTCATACATATACAGTACATAGTTTTTTTAGAAAATTTCAGAATATGCCTCAAAAGACAGAGCAAGCGGCTGAATGGTTAGTTGCACTAACAAATAAGAGACCCATATACAAACAACTTTTATCAAGCTGCTATGAGGCAGTTTTGAAGCTGAATACACCTGGAACACCTTCATATATACGACAATGGGAAAGGGAGCTTCAGACTACATTCTCCACGGATTAGATAGATGCTCTAATGGTGAATTCCAATGGATTCTCTAGGTGTACAAGAATCAAAGAGAATCACTATAAAGTCGCAACGAGATGGTATAAAACGCCTTCGTGGTTGCATAGAATTTACCCGGACATCCCAAGCAATTGTTGGAGATGTGGCTTAGACACTGGAAATACGACACACATTTGGTGGTCCTGCCCAGTTATAACTGATTTCTGGGATGCAGTCCTAGAAGCTACCGGGAAAATATGTAAAATGGTAGTCCCTAAATCACTAAAAACAATCCTCCTAGGCATACCTGATCAAAACTTTATAATTAAAGATGAGCGAAAACACTCGTCCGAGCTTGATGCTCGTTCGAGCTTTAACGTACTCGAAACTGCTCGTTGCTCGGACGAGTATTTCGCCAGCTCGAGAAAATGGGATCTCCCGCCGTTGTGATTTTTGGAGGCCAGAAACAGAACCAAGCACAAGCCAGGAGACTCTGCACTCCACCCAGCATGGCATGGTACCCTTACACGTCGATAGCAGTGGTTGGCTGGCCAGATCAGGTGACCCTGGAATAGACTAGCCCCTGCCCGCGCTGCTCGTATCATTCTCTGTCTGGATGCCGTTAGGGAGAGAGCTGCTGCTGGTCAGGGAAAGCGTTAGGGTGTTCTATTAGAATAGTGTTAGGCAGGAGTGATTCTACAAGAACCCAACAGCCCTTCTTAGGGCTACAATAACGTTATATATTTACTTTTTTTTGGTTTGCTTGTGGCTGGGCTTGCTGCCACTAGTAGTGCAGTTAGTACCATATTGTGAGGAATTTGCAGGGAGACTTGCCACTGTTGTGTTTAGCTCTTAGTGACACACATATCCACCTCAAACACTGAAGTGGGACAATTTATTAGGGGTTTGATTTGAATTAGGTACAGTCTGCTGATTTTTTTTTTTTTTACGTTTATTTACTTTTATAACTCAAAGTCATTAGACACAGCAAAAAATCCAGTTGTGTGCTGTCAGTGTAGGTTAGAAACTAGCCATAGCAATAGGATATAGCATCATTTTGTTTAAAAAAACAAAAAAAACAAAACACACACAAAAAAAAAAATTTTAAGTTTACACTAATTTTGAAAATGTTTAACCCGAGGGCTAGGGGTAGAGGACGAGGGCATGGACATGGGCGTCCAACTACTGCAGGGGTCAGAGGCCGTGGTCCTGGGCGGGGTGAGACACCACCTGCTGATGAGGGAGCAGGGGAACGCCGCAGAGCTACACTCCCTAGGTTCATGTCTGAAGTTACTGGGACTCATGGTAGAGCACTGTTGAGGGCAGGACAGTGCGAACAGGTGATGTCGTGGATTGCGGACAATGCTTCTAGCCATTTGTCCACCAGTCAGTCTTCCACGCAGTCCACCCATGTCACCGAAATCAGCACTCCTCCACCTCAGCTTCCTTCCCCCCAGTCTGCCCCCTCCCAGGAAAATTTGGCATTTGAACCGGCATACTCTGAGGAACTGTTTTCTGGACCCTTCCCACAGTCACAAACCACTTGTCCGGTTGCTGCTGAGCTATTTTCCGATGCCCAGGTTTTCCACCGGTCGCAGTCTGTGGGTGATGATGACATTATTGACGTAGTGGAAGAAGTGTGTAAAGAGGTGTCGGACGATGAGGAGACACAATTGTCAGACAGTGGTGAAGTTGCTGTCAGGGCAGGAAGTCCGAGGGGGGAGCAGACTGAGGGATTGGAGGATGATGAGGTGACAGACCGAATCTGGGTTGATAGGCCCGAGTGAACACAGTGCTTCTGAGATGGAGGCAAGTCCTATACCAGAACAGGTAGGAAGAGGCAGCGATGGGGCCCGACGGAGAGGCAGAGCCAGAGCTGGTGCATCAAATGTAATACAAACCAAATGTTTCACGTAGTTAAGCTCCCGTGGCGAGGAATAGATTTTCAGAAGTCTGGAGGTTCTTTAAAGAAACACTGGATGACCGACGGACTGTGGTGTGCAACCTGTGCCAAACCAGGATGAGCAGGGGTTCCACCACTACTAGCTTAACTACCACCAGTATGCGCAGGCATATGAATGCTAAGCACCCCACTCAATGGCACCAAGCCCGTTAACCTCCGGCCGGGCACACCACTGCTCCTTCCCCTGTGTCATCTGCTAGTCAGCCCCCTGCCCAGGACCCCGGCCCAAACATCTCCCGTGTGAAAACCCCATCTTCGCCTCCACGATCCTCCACAGCATCCACCAGCATTCAGCTCTCCATACCCCAGACGCTGGAGCGCAAAAGGAAGTATAGTGCAACCCACCCACACGCCCAAGCCCTCAACGTCCACATCTCCAAACTGCTTAGCCTGGAGATGCTGCCCCATAGGCTGGTAGAGACTGAGGCCTTTCGAAACCTCATGACGGCGGCCGCCCCTCGGTATTCGGTCCCCAGCCGCCACTACTTTTCCCGATGTGCCGTCCCAGCCCTGCACAAGCACGTGTCAGACAACATCATCCGTGCCCTGAACAACGCCGTTTCTGACAAGGTCCCCTTGACCACGGACAAGTGGACGAGTGCTGCCAGGCAGGGCCACTATATATCGCTGACGGCACATTGGGTTAACTTGGTGGAGGCTGGGACCGAGTCTGACCCTGGTGCTGGTCATATACTGCCGATGCCGAAAATTGCGGGGCCTACCTCGGTCCAGGTCTCAAAGGCCTACTATGCCTCCTCCTCCTCCCACCCCTCCTCCGAATTACCATCCGTGGGCATGGCACCATCAGTCGGTAGCTCTAGGCACACCAGTAGTGCCATCGCTAAGTGACAGCAGGCGGTGTTCAAACTGCTGAGCCTAGGCAATAAAAGGCACACCGCCCAAGAGCTAAATCAGGGCATCATGGCGCAGACTGATCTGTGGCTGGCACCGCTGAACCTGAAGCCAGGCATGGTTGTGTGTGACAACGGCCGTAACCTGGTGGCGGCTCTGCAACTCGGCAGACTGACACATGTGCCATGCCTGGCCCATGTGTTAAATCTCATAGATTAGCTTTTCCTCAAGACATACCCCAATCTGTCTGATTTGCTTACGAAGGCGCGCCGCATCTGTGCACCTTTCCGGAAGTCCAGCACAGATGCTGCCACTCTCAGGGCAGCGTAGCGCCGCCTCCAACTGCCCGCTCACCGACTGTTTTGCGACGTGCCCACAAGGTGGAATTTAACTTTAACCATGTTATCCAGAGTTTACCAGCAGCGCAGAGCGATTGTAGACTGCCAGATGTCAACTTCCACCAGAACTGGTAGTCAGGTCAGTCAGCTTCCTCAAGTCTACAATGAGGAGTGGACGTGGATGTCTGATATCTATCAGGTGCTGAGTAACTTTGAGGAGTCAAAACAGATGGTCAGCGGCGATGCCGCCATCATCAGCCTCACCATCCCGCTGCTTGGCCTGTAGAAAAACTCTCTGGTCAGCATGAATTCGGAAGCTTTGCGCTCGTCACAAGAGACGGGGGAAGAAGATTCCCTTGTTGATAGTCAAAGCACCCTCAGGTCTGTTTCTCAGCGCATATCAGAGGAGGTGGAGGAGGAGAATGTTGGCGAGACAGAAGAGGGGACCATTGTTCAGTCCTTCACTGTTCAGCGTGTATGGGCAGAAGAAGAGGAGTTGGAGGAGGAAATCTAGAGTCAGGCCAGTGAGGGGAGTGAATTCTTGCGCGTTGGTACTCTGGCGCATATGGCAGATTTCATGCTAGGCTGCCTATCCCGTGACCCTCGCGTTCAAAGAATTTATTCCAGCACCGATTACTGGGTATTCACTCTACAAGCAAAATCTTTCCACTCTCATCCCTGGAGAGGAAAGGAGTGTGAGAATGCATGAATACCAGCAGGCCCTGGTGCACAAGCTGAAATAGTATTTCCCTTCTGACAGCGCTAGCGGCAGAGGGCCTACTTGTGCAGGACAAGTAGTGAGGGAGAGTAGGTGAGCAGGCAGCTTGTCCAGCACTGGCAGGGGTACGCTTTACAAGGCCTTTGCCAGTTTTATGTCACCCCAGCAAGACACTGTCACCTGTCCCCAGTCTCGGCAGATTAGGGCTGATCTTTACAGAAAGATGGTGAGGGAGTACGTAGCTGACCATACCATCGTCCTAAATTATCACACAGCTCCCTACAACTACTGGGTTTCAAAGCTGGACATGTGGCACGAACTGGCGCTGTACGCCTTGGAGGTTCTTGCCTGCCCTGCCGCTAGCGTGTTGTCCGAGTGGTTTCTCAGTACAGCTGGTGGCATCATCACCGATAAGCGTACACACCTGTCGACTGACAGCGCTGACAGGCTGACGCTTTTCAAGATGAATAAAGCCTGGATTTCTAAGGATTTCTATTCTCCACCAGGTGAAAGAAGCTCAACCTGAATAATGTATGCATTCCTCCTCCTCATTGTCCTCCTTCTCCTCCTCTTTGTACACTAAACAGAGGAAACTGGCTAATTTTGCCAGGGCCAACTGGCTCTAGCTATAGTACTCTATGTATTTAATTTTGCTGGAGGGCCACCTACCCGGTCCTCTGTTTTAAAAAATTTTTGGGAGTGCCACATACAGGCACTCAATCTATTTAATTTTTCTGGAGGACCACCTACCTGCTCCTCTGGTTTGAAAACTTTTTTTGGACTGCCACATACAGGCACTATCCAAATTAAATTGTCTCCATAGCAGCCTCCACACGTCGTCTTTTTAGCTGCCTCCACATGTCGTCTCCATTGCTACCCCCACACGTCATCACCATAGCTGCCTCCAAAAGTCGTCCATATAGCTGCCTCCATACATCGTCCCCTTAGCAAACGAGCTGTGTCAGGCAGAATTTTGGGTTGTTTTCATTGCTTCCACATCAAACTGCTGTGTTATCCACAAAATATACTGGCAAACTTTTATCATTTACTGATATTATTTCAGCGCTTCTTGCGCATCTGTTTACATTCCCCTCACCCGCCATAACCCAAACTTATAAGAACACTACTACACTTGATCTTATACAAAAGGTTCTTAGAAGTGCTGTTTGGGGAGTAGCCGAGAGACAGGGGCTTGGATAGGCGAAAACTCGCCTGGCAGCGGAGCGCCAGCTCCATCCCAAGATCCAACTAACATAGTTTTAACTGCAGCACCTTTAATCTACTACTACATCACTGCCTCCTTATCAAACGAGCTGTGTCAGGCAGAATCAGGTGTTTCACCAGATACATAGTGGAACTCGGCCCATCTGTTGCCACCATGCTGGAGACCTGAAGTTGCAATCATAGCAGCGCCATATGGATGCCCCATACTGTCCCTCTTAATCATGGCTGCCTCCACATGTAGTCCCCTTATCACAAGAGCTGTGTCAGGCTCATTTTTTGGGTGTTTTACCAGATACGTTATGGAACTTGGTCACTATGTCGCCACCATGCTGTGTTATCGACTAAATATACCGTCAACCTTTTGTTCACATAGGAAATCATTTCATCGCTTCTTTCTCACCTCCTTTGGTGAAGCCTGAGTCCATTTAGGGTATGTCGCCATGACACTCTCTAGCCTGCCGCTGCCTCTGCAGCCTATAGTGTTAGGGTCAATTATTGCATGTTTTAGATGTCTAGCCTCATTCGGTCACTCTGTCATGGCCATGCTGTTGCCCATAATTTTGGCATAATGGTACGATTAAGCAGCCTCAGAGGCATCCATGCATGCTGCCCTTGCTGTTTCCTGTCCATTTCAGTGGTGTTTCCATCCTTTTCTGAGGTTCCCAGGTGTTTGGCCAAGCTTCCCTGTGCAGAGCCTTGGTCCCCTCGAAAAATGCTCGAGTCTCCCATTGACTTCAATGGTGCTCGTTATTCGAGACAAGCACTCGAGCATCGGGAAAAGTTCGTCTCGAATAACGAGCACCCGAGCATTTTAGTACTCGCTCATCTCTAATTGTGAATATTATTAAAATACCTTTTTAATTTTTTTATTCAATAAAAAGTGAATTTTATGAAATCATTCTCCAAGCCTGGATGCTGGAGTTGCTATTAGACTTTTTTTTCCTTTGGCGTATACATGTGCCACAGGTACCCTGCAGCCATATGCCACACTTCAATTTCCTGCAAGCCACAAAAGTGAATTAAAGGGGTTTTCCTGAGGTTGAAAAATACAGCTGCTTTCTTTCGAAAACAGCCCAACACCTGACCATGGCACTGTTTTTGGAAGAAAGCAGCCGGGAGAACCACTTTATGACAACTATAGGTCCTGGGCTATATAAAAGTTGTTGGTCCCCATGAGACACCGGCCACATTAACATAACCATAAATGGCTGCATAAACAGCAGCTAGTGCACAGCCACTGTAAAGGTGTACTATACATGCTCAAGGTGAAGACAACATTGCATCGTGCCCCAACCGTGTGTTGGTGCACCATAAACTATAATGCAAGACCTCTTTCTGCCTATTTCTGATCCTATTACTGCCTACAGCTGCTCAGGCGCCTACCCATATCGCCCTAATTAAGATCCACCATTGTGCAGCAGTCATGTCCCTTGCAGCCATTTGCAGCACCCATGTACCTCATTCTTTTCATAGTCAAACCCATCTCTAAAAGATGGGTCTCCGTGCAAGATCAATGTAAAAGAGAGAAAAGTGAGAAAGAAACGCACGAAAGTGGCAAAAATCAGAAAAGGCAAGACTTATATTTGAAATATCTTCAATTTCTAGACCCTATGGGGGAACGCAAGTATTGTGATTAATAATTTTTTCTAGCATATCTGTATATACATTGAATACCCCTTCTGCAAGGTACAAGTGAATGCCTTTCAACCTTGCAGAATACCATTCATGCATGCACAACATGAATGACCTTTTGTAAAGGGAAAGGGAGTTCCTTTCTACCTTGCAGAATGCCATCCCTGTATGGCTTGTGTATTCTTTTCAAAAGGTAGGGAGTAATTCTATCCCAGGTCAGACCTTGGGTACTAAGCCCCTGAGGGACAGTGTGTCATTGCGCTGTGCTACCAGCCACCAGGATATATTAGGAGGCTACAGACTTCAAATAGATGAAGAAGGTGCCAAGAAATGGACAGAATATCATATTCTGGTGAAATTAGCACCTGTGAGTGAAAAATGTCCCACATGGTATGTTACTAGACAAAATGGTGGGAATTAAGACAGACTTTCTAAATGCCAGTATTAAAATTCCCCCTGCTGGCCATCCAGCACCTGTTGTTTCACTAACAGGCTCCGTCCTCTTAGAGAATATGGCTGCAAACTCTGCAAGTGCCAACGTTTTGCATTCCCCGCTCTCTGCCTCCACTTGCCCATAGTGGCAAGAGGGTGTGAGGGTGGCCAAAAATTAATGGGAGAAGGAGATTCATGTGATTTTTCAGAAAACTGGCAGGGAAGCCATAATGAGTCTCCCCCTAAATGCAGTAAAATGTGCAACTAAACAACACCCCCATAGTTTACCCCCCCCCCCCCAAAAAAAAAAAATCATTCATTCATTTTATTTATTTGGGGAAAATAACCCACAATCCAAATATGGGTCAAAAAAGTGTTACGCTCGCAACCCATGGGGCCTCATCTCTTGGGAGCCCCTACACTAATTAGCCAAAATAACAATTTCAAAAATAAAAAACTAAAACAGCAAGTCCAAAGCCTTAACCTCTCATAACAGCATCCATCTGCTGGGGAATTACACCCTCTGAAGACACTAAATAGGAGGCAAACTGTTCACGCACAAACAGTCCTGTTGTTCCCGGTTATCCCTGGAGAGTGTTGTCTAGGGGGATAGACACTGTTGGATGTTGTCCCTCGAGGTCATCATCTGAAGCAACATTGTAGATCCAAAGGAAGTTTTGAAGAATAATGCAGGTTTGAATTACAACCTTCATGTTGTCTGGGTCCTTCTAAATCAAGTTAAGGAGCACCTGCTACTTGCTGCTCAGAATCCCAAAGACAAAGTCCACATACCGTCTTGCATTGGAGGACAGGCACTTGAAAACGTGCCCCAGTTCATCCAAACTATGCCAAGGAAATGGTCACAAAATATGACAGGAAAGTCCAAAGCCTTCATCAGTGATAACTAGAGATGAGCGAACATACTCGTCCGAGCTTGATGCTCGTTCGAGCATTAGCGTACTCGAAACTGCTCGTTGCTCGGACGAATACTTCGCCCGCTCGAGAAAATGGCAGCTCCCGCCGTTTTGCTTTTTGGCGGCCAGAAACAGAGCCAATCACAAGCCAGGAGACTCTGCACTCCACCCAGCATGACGTGGTACCCTTACACGTCGATAGCAGTGGTTGGCTGGCCAGATCAGGTGACCCTGGAAAAGACTAGCCCCTGCCTGCGCTGCTCGGATCATTCTGTGTCTGGATGCCGCTAGGGAGAGAGCTGCTGCTGGTCAGGGAAAGCGTTAGGGTGTTCTATTAGAATAGTGTTAGGCAGGAGTGATTCAACAAGAACCCAACAGCCCTTCTTAGGGCTACAATAACGTTATACTTTTTTTTTTTTGTTTGCTTGTGGCTGGGCTTGCTGGCACTAGTAGTGCAGCTAGTACCATATTGTGAGGAATTTGCAGGGGGACTTGCTACCGTTGTGTTTAGCTCTTAGTGACACACATATCCACCTCAAACACCAAAGTGGGAAAATTTATTAGGGGTTTGATTTCAATTAGGCACAGTCTGCCATTTACTTTTTATTTTATGTTTATTTTTTCATAACTCAGCGTCATCTCATCAGTGTGCTTTCATACTTGGCTAGAAAATAGCCATAGGAGAATCCAAACGGCTTACTTACGCCTACAGTAGCGTTATATATATTTGATTTCTGGTTGATCTGCTGGTGGCTGTCCTTGCTGCAGTGCATCTACTAGCAAATTGTGAGCAATTTGTAGTGAGAGTTGCGACCGCTGTGTTTTGCGCTTAGTGACGCACATATCCATCGCAAAGACCGAAGTGGGAAAATTTATTAGGGGTTGGATTTCAATTAGGCACAGTCTGCCATTTACTTTTTATTTTACGTTTATTTTTTCATAACTCAGCGTCATCTCATCTGGCATAGCAGTGTGCTTTCATACTTGGCCAGAAAATAGCCATAGCAATAGGATAGCATTGTTTGGTTTTAAAAACTAAAAAACAAAAAAAAAACTAAAAAACACAAAAAAACACAAAAAAAAGTAAAAAAAAAATTAAAGTTATAACTTTCATTTTCAAAATGTTTAACCCGAGGGCTAGGGGTAGAGGACGAGGGCGGGGACGTGGGCGTCCAACTACTGCAGGAATCAGAGGCCGTGGTCCTGGGCGGGGTGAGACACCACCTGCTGATGAGGGAGCAGGGGAACGCCGCAGAGCTACACTCCCTAGGTTCATGTCTGAAGTTACTGGGACTCGTGGTAGAGCACTGTTGAGGCCAAAACAGTGCGAACAGGTGATGTCGTGGATTGCCGACAATGCTTCGAGCAATTTGTCCACCAGTCAGTCTTCCACGCAGTCCACCCATGTCACCGAAATCGGCACTCCTCCAGCTCCTGCACCTCAGCCTCCTCCCCCCCAGTCTGCCCCCTCCCAGCAAAATTTGCCATTTGAACCGGCATACTCAGAGGAACTGTTTTCTGGACCCTTCCCACAGTCACAAACCACTTGTCCGGTTCAGGTGTTTCAGGCATACTATGCCTCCTCCTCCTCCCACCCCTCCTCCTCCGAACTACCATCCGTGGGCATGGCGCCATCAGTCGGTAGCTCTAGGCACAGCAGCAGTGCCGTCGCTAAGCGACAGCAGGCGGTGCTCAAACTGCTGAGCCTAGGCGATAAAAGGCACACCGCCCAAGAACTATTACAGGGCATCACCGCGCAGACTGATCTGTGGCTGGCACCGCTGAACCTGAAGCCAGGCATGGTTGTGTGTGACAACGGCCGTAACCTGGTGGCGGCTCTGCAACTCGGCAGACTGACACATGTGCCATGCCTGGCCCATGTGTTAAATCTGATAGTTCAGCGTTTCCTCAAGACATACCCCAATCTGTCTGATTTGCTCACGAAGGTGCGCCGCATCTGTGCGCATTTCAGGAAGTCCAGCACAGATGCTGCCACTCTCAGGGCAGCGCAGCGCCGCCTCCAACTGCCCGCTCACCGACTGTTGTGCGACGTGCCCACGAGGTGGAATTCAACACTGACCATGTTATCCAGAGTTTACCAGCAGCGCAGAGCGATTGTAGACTGCCAGATGTCAACTTCCACCAGAACTGGTAGTCAGGTCAGTCAGCTTCCTCAAGTCTACAATGAGGAGTGGACGTGGATGTCTGATATCTGTCAGGTGCTGAGTAACTTTGAGGAGTCAACACAGATGGTCAGTGGCGATGCCGCCATCATCAGCCTCACCATCCCGCTGCTTGGCCTGTTGAAAAAATCTCTGATCAGCATGAAGTCGGAAGCTTTGCGCTCGTCACAAGAGACGGGGGAAGAAGATTCCCTTGTTGATAGCCAAAGCACCCTTAGGTCTGTTTCTCAGCGCATATCGGAGGAGGTGGAGGAGGATGAGGAGGAAGAGGAGGAGAATGTTGGCGAGACACAAGAGGGGACCATTGTTGAGTCCTTCACTGTTCAGCGTGTATGGGCAGAAGAAGAGGAGTTGGAGGAGTTGGAGGAGGAGGAAATGGACAGTCAGGCCAGTGAGGGGAGTGAATTCTTACGCATATGGCAGATTTCATGCTAGGCTGCCTATCCCGTGACCCTCGCGTTCAAAGAATTTATTCCAGCACCGATTACTGGGTGTTCACTCTCCTGGACCCACGGTACAAGCAAAATCTTTCCACTCTCATCCCTGGAGAGGAAAGGAGTGTGAGAATGCATGAATACCAGCAGGCCCTGGTGCACAAGCTGAAACAGTATTTCCCTTCTGACAGCGCTAGCGGCAGAGTGCGTAGTTCTGCGGGACAAGTAGCGAGGGAGAGTAGGCGAGCAGGCAGCTTGTCCAGCACTGGCAAGGGTACGCTTTACAAGGCTTTTGCCAGCTTTATGTCACCCCAGCAAGACACTGTCACCTGTCCCCAGTCTCGGCAGAGTAGGGCTGATCTTTACAGAAAGATGGTGAGGGAGTACGTAGCTGACCATACCATCGTCCTAAATGATCACACAGCTCCCTACAACTACTGGGTTTCAAAGCTGGACATGTGGCACGAACTGGCGCTCTACGCCTTGGAGGTTCTTGCCTGCCCTGCCGCTAGCGTCTTGTCCGAGCGGGTTTTCAGTGCAGCTGGTGGCATCATCACCGATAAGCGTACACGCCTGTCGACTGACAGTGCTGACAGGCTGACGCTTATTAAGATGAATAAAGCCTGGATTTCTCATAATTTCCAATCTCCACCAGAAGCTCAACCTGAATAATTTATCCACTCCTCCTCCTCCTCATTTTCCTCCTTCTCCTCCTCTTTGTACAGTAAAGCAGAGGAAACTGGCTATTTTTTGACAGGGCCCACTGGCTCTAGCTATAGTACTTTATGCATTTAATTTTTCTGGAGGGCCACCGACCCGGTCCTCTGTTTTAAACAATTTTTGTGAGTGCCACATACAGGCACTCAATCTATTCCATTTTTCTGGAGGGCCACCTACCTGCTCCTTTGGTTTGAAAACTTTTTGGGACTGCCACATACAGGCACTCAATCTATTCCATTTTTCTGGAGGGCCACCTACCTGCTCCTCTGGTTTGAAAACTTTTTTGGACTGCCACATACAGGCACTCAATCTATTCCATTTTTCTGGAGGGCCACCTACCTGCTCCTCTGGTTTGAAAACTTTTTTGGACTGCCACATACAGGCACTCAATCTATTCCATTTTTCTGGAGGGCCACCTACCTGCTCCTCTGGTTTGAAAACTTTTTTGGACTGCCACATACAGGCACTATCCAAATTAAATTGTCTCCATAGCAGCCTCCACACGTTGTCTCCATTGCTACCTCCAAAAGTCGTCCATATAGCTGCCTCCATACATCGTCCCTTTATCAAACGAGGTGTGTCAGGCAGAAATTTGGGTTGTTTTCATGGATTCCACATCAAAGTTGTTAACTTTGTCGCCACCCAGCTGTGTTATCCAAAAAATATACTGGCAAACTTTTATCATTTACCAATATTATTTCAGCGCTACTGTTTACATTCCCCTCACCCGCCATATCCTAAACTTATAAGAACGCTACTACACTTGATCTTATACAAAAGGTTCTTAGAAGTGCTGTTTGGGGAGTAGCCTAGAGACACAGGCTTGGATTGGCGAAAGCTCGCCTGGCAGCGGAGCGCCAGCTCCATGCCAAGATCCAACTAACATAGTTTTAACTGCAGCACCTTTAATCTACTACTAGTTCACTGCCTCCATACATGGTCCCCTTATCAAACGAGCTGAGTCAGGCAGAATTTTGGGTTGTTTTCATGGCTTCCATGTTAACTTTGTCGCCACCCTGCTGTGTAATCCACAAAATATACTGGCAAACTTTTATCATGTACCGATATTATTTGAGCGCTTCTTGCTCACCTCCTTTGGTTCCTCTCTGCCACCCATTGGTTTGAAGCCTGAGTCCATTTAGGGTATGTCGCCATGCCACTCTCTAGCCTGCCGCTGCTGCCGCTGCCTCTGCATGCCGTCCCCTATAGTGTCAGGGTCAATTATTGGATGTTTTAGATGCTATCTAGCTTCATTCTGTCACTCTGTCATGGCCATGCTGTTGCCCATAATTTTGGCATAATGGTGCGATTAAGCAGCCTCAGAGGCATCCATGCATGCTGCCCCTGCTGTTTCCTGTCCATTTTCGTGGTGTTTCCATCCTTTTCTGAGGTTCCCAGGTGTTTGGCCAAGCTTCCCTGTGCAGAGCCTTGGTCCCCTTGAAAAATGCTCGAGTCTCCCATTGACTTCAATGGGGCTCGTTATTCGAGACGAGCACTCGAGCATCGGGAAAAGTTCGTCTCGAATAACGAGTACCCGAGCATTTTAGTGCTCGCTCATCTCTAGTGATAACATATGGTGCAGGAGGTCCAGTAAATCCGGCAAACATTTTGGCTCTGGCACGGCGAGCTGGTTGGAGAAAAGCCAGCCACCCATTCTGGAAGCCTTGAAGACTGCTTCTTCAGCAGAGCACCCATAGGCCCCAATTTCCACAATTACAAACTTGAATTCACTGTCAGCCAAAGCAAATAAGACCACTGAAAAGTACTGCTGATAATTGAAAAATTGGGACCCAGTTTGAGCCAGCTTCTTCACATGAATGTGTTTCCCTTCCAGCACCCCAGTGTCATAGAGAAATCGTGTTGGCTTCTGTAAACCATCAGACTTCCAGATCTAGTCATTACCAGTCTTTGCCGGCTCAGACATCACTGCAGTTCTCAGTCGCTCCAAATTCACTTCACAGGTTGCTCCCACAATCAGCAGAATGGTGGAAACACGCAGAAGGAACAGCGGTGCAGTGAAAAAAATGATTTCCCCATGGCAAGAAACCTAGAAAATGATAAAGATAATCATTAATGATTAAAAAGATTAAAAAATAAATATATATATATATATATATATATAAAACTTACCCCAGTGCCCTGATGAGGCTCTCCTCATTAGTGATGAATTGTCTAATGTTGGTATAGTAGACAGTCAAAAGATGGACTGGACATCCAAACGTAGTTATGAAACTTGTCCAGATGCTTCCATCAGTCAACATATATATATGGATTCATACAGCAAGTAAATACAGGACTGACTAAATCATACGTTTGTGTGAAAGCAGCCTAACTTCACAGCAAATTTAGTTTTTGGATTTAGTCATACAAGTGAATAATTCTGAAACATTCCTTACTACTGGCACATACTTTAAGAGTGTGGTTGTTAGTTTTCTCAAATAAACTAGTGCCTACTCCAAAACGTAGAATCTCCCATCCTCCCATACATAACATATACAGCTACTGACAGTTTTCCATAGGACCCTATTAACTGACTCCCTCTTAGCTAAAAATTGATTCCCTTACATCCACATAAACCAACTTTATGTATTATATTCCCTGGCATCAGAAAAGGGTTATCCTGCTTGGCCAATCCCTTCCATCTACTCCTCCCCATGTCCCATTGTCTATTCTCAACATGCTGTGTGACCAGTGTGACATCAAACTGTACACTATGAATATATCGGATCACATGAAATAACAACAGCCTCAATGGACTTATACACCTCCCCACCGTGATTTCATGTGATCAGATATGTGGTAGACATTTGAAACCAACAAGAAGGAACAGGGCACAAGGGGAGGAAAAGGGGAGAAGACAGCAAATAACATCCATATCATGCTAGATCCCCAACTTTATGCCTAAGTGACACCCCTCACATGACATACGCATCCAGTCTGATACCTCAGAAAGTTAATGAAACCAATGGTATCCCCCAACAATTGGTAGAAAGAGAGGAAAGACTAATTTGTAGTGAATGTATAAAAAGTTGAAGCTTTATTTATACAGCATAAAAAACATATAGTACAACAAACACATAACAAAGAGTCACAGAAGAATTACAGTCAAGAACCGGGACAGTAAGGGAACATAATAGTATAGAATTCTTACAAAAGACTGGATCAGTATATATAAAAGAGAGAACCTCTTAGATAAATGCTGATAAGTCAATGTATACACTTTGATGCTTATTAATTTTTTAATGTTTTGTTTAGACCCTATATATAGGTATATATACTTGTATATATTTTATGTTTTATTAGTATCATGCACAAATGTATTTTTACACCAATATAAATTTTTGTCAATAATGTTATATATTAACAATGAGGTTTATTCGGGTCAGATCGTGCAAAATAACCATATATGGGCGGACGACAATGTGCTATCTATATTAATTATTCCTGTGCACCATGCACTTTAATTTTTGTATATAGGAGGTATACTATTGCAGAGGTATTTTATATTCCAACTAATTAAATTAAGAAAAGCCTATGGTACCCCTCAAAAAGAGGGGAAAAGATATGAGGCAAAAAAGGGTACTGGCATGGTTAAAAAAGACAAAATTTTATTAGATGTATAGTTAAAATACATAGCCATATTTAAACATATTAGGTAGAGAAGTTACAAGATAACAGGGTTATAAGGTGACAATACAGCAGAAAAAGCAGTCATACCCGGACACAGCACTTAAACCAAAGGTAAGCCAAATTGAATGGAATCATGTTTAGAGACTGAGGGTAAGCAAAATGAAAAAGATGCAAGTGCATTGGTAATGGCATAGCAACGCTAATGCCTTGTATAGACTACGTAGAGTGGAACAGCAACATCAGTCCTTACCGTGTGGGTAATTGGTAGTGCGAAGTGTCCGGGGATGACCGCCGCGGAGGGGGCGGAGGTCATCCCCGGACACTTCGCACTACCAATTACCCACACAGGGGCCTACCATTGCAATAGCAATCTATGCCTAACATTGCACATATCCGTTAGTTAGTTTTATTAATTGTGCCTTGGACCTCATGAATTCCCATGCACCCTCCAATAGGTGGGACACACATGCCAAACACGTAAGGAACGTATAAATACCCACATCATGGCAGGATATTGACCAGTATAGTGTTTTCAAATCTCATCATGACTGTAATTCCAACGTTCTCACACTCATTCCTATTGAAAAGATACCCTAATCGCATCCCAATCATCTAAACCAATAAATATGCAGGGGAAATTTTGGCCATATACTTAGGCCCCTTTCACACTTTCCTTGTGGGAACGTAGAACTGTTGTTTTGTTAACATTGCATTAACAAAACAACAGCTGTGGAGAGACGATTTGCTCAATTACAATGCTGTTAAGATTAGTATTTTCAAAACACAACCATTAACGAGATGTTAACATTTCATTAACAAAATTTGTTAACACAATTCTAATGCAATCATAAGCAACCCATTTACATTGCATTTTGTAAAAGCAAATGTTAATTTAACATCAATTAAATTCGGAAATTCTTCTCTCCTCACCTGTTTCATCGTGGTTCAAAATTCAATGTAAACACTGCACTTGAACATGCCCTTAAAGAGGGCTTTTATTTCACATCAGTGATTTTTCTCCAATTTTGTCAGTTTACAAAAATGTAAGTAAAACGCTTTGAGGTAAAGCGGCTAACCCTTTCAAGCTATAACTTTCTAAGGGATTCTGTTTTATGGATAGATAGATAGATAGATAGATAGATAGATAGATAGATAGATAGATAGATATTACACATACATTCACATGTCATGGTGTCATATTACAGAAAAATACACACGGATATATATTTTTCTGCACCATTATATAGCACTGTTGATACAATCAGCAATGGAAGCACATAAAGTATGATCAAACTTGCACAAATAACAGTATTCCATGTACAAACATATAATAAACGTCTATGTATACCTTTTTGAATATAGACTTATTAAGACACTCATATATTATTGAGAACAACCAAATGTGTACTATCATTCACACAGAAAACTCGAAACACACTCCTACATGCATAAACACTATCCTACCTGAAGCAAGTTGTCAGTCTTCTCCATAGCATGACAGTATGTGATGGGCACAGTCACTATAAGCACCTGACAGCTTGAAAATCTGCACCCAGGAGCGGGAAGTAGTGAACATACAGGAATGTAAAAGACGTTTCCTCTTTCAATGACCTTTGACTTTCTGTGTTGAAACCCCTATACTCACTTGCTCGACGGCATCCTTTGCTGAAAAATCAAAAAAAGATAGAGCTCAGCAAAACCTGTGCTTGGAAGTAGTCACTCAAAACATACCCGCTTGTCCATGCAGGATGCAATGCAAATAATATAATGGGGCATGCAGACCAACTGCACCTTCAACCAGGACCTGACACACAAGCTCTGTCTAGTTCCTTTGTGCTATGGTCTGCAGAGCCATGGGACCTAAATGAAAACTAGGTCAACAAACTTACAGCAAGAGGACAAGCAGGCAGAGCTTACCGGCTGGTGTCTGCTATTCCCTGTGCTTCAAAGTCGGGGGCGGAGCCTAAGTTGTAGAAAAAACCTTGCAGTGTTCTCAACTACAGGAAGTGGCTCCATCCCAGTTCCAAGGCTTAGGCCGCGGTCACACGATCCGCTAGGCGTCCGTTCATAATGCGACGCTAGCGCACAGGGGGCGTTCCTCGGCCCCGACCGCACATGCGTTAACAGCGAAACACATGCGATTGATAAGCCGATCGCATGCGTTTCCCTGTTAACGCATGTGCGTTCGGGCCGAGGACCGCCCCCTGTGCACTAGCGTCGCGTTATGAACGGACGCCTAGCGGATCGTGTGACCGCGCCTTAGATTTGCATCCCTGAATTGGGGAGAACAGTAGGGTCACCTCCCTGGCTGCAATCATATCTATTTTAAGATTGGTTAAGATTTTAACAATTTCCATCATGAACCTGGAATCTGCCGCCTGGCAGATCCTGGTACACTCCTCTTCTGGGCCTGGCAGTTAGGCCGCGGTCACACGTACCGCTAGGCGTCCGTCATAACGCGACGCTAGCACACAGGGGGAGGTCCTCGGCCTGAACGCACATGCGTTTCCAGGGAAACGCATGCGATTGTTAAGCCGATCGCATGCGTTTCTCTGGAAACGCATGTGCGTTTGGGCCGAGGACCTCCCCCTGTGCGCTAGTGTCGCGCTATGAACGGACGTCTAACGGTACGTGTGACCGCGGCCTTACATTCCTGCGTTTACACAATGCATTGTGATGCTTTTTTGGTGTGGTTTTGACAAATTCCAAAGTCTTCAGACTTGATCACATGCTAAAGTTACATTGCTTTCCACTGCATTTGCTAAATTGCAATGTAACCTTAGCATGTGATCACGATTCAAGCCATTGAAATGCGCCTAAAACGCAGCAAAACACATGATGCAGTGCATTGTGTGAACATGGCCTACGGGCCCACTCATACGGTGCGATAGCATTACATTTACAAACAACACTAGTGTCTATGGGTGGCCTGATCGAATAAGCATTTACATGGAAAAGCATGCCAGTTGTAACCAGCACCCATTGCATCGCATTACATTGGGTTCTGATTACTGATGGCATGCATTTACATCAAAACATAAATGCGATTAGGCCGTTGCCCTCCCCTGCCGCACTGCTTAAACTCAACACTAGCGCAACATATGAATGCCCTTGAAGGCCTTGTCTCGTGGGAAGGAAAGGTGTTAAAAATCACTTTTTCCATTTAGGAATTGAATATTCTTTTCAGATTTGACATTCAAAACACTTTAAAGACAATGGTTAGAACCAGTTCTATATACACAATATCTGTTCACTTCTAAAATATTTTGTGCCATAGCATAGTACCATCGTCTGCTTCAACCATATTTTAATGTTTTCAACTTTGCCAGGAAAAATCATGTGTTATGATTCCTTGCTTTGACTCGGGCAATTCATCATAGGCCGGCAATTCTTTACATCGCAATTCATCATGCAGGCTGGCATTTCTGTTGAAGTAGTCGCACATACAGATGTCTCTTCATCACACTTCTCAGAGGTAGCAGTGACCACAGGGAAATTGCTCATGTGCCGACACATGATAAAGGTCATGCCCACTTCCGTCCCGGCAAATAAATCAAGAGGACACTAGGGTGCGCACAGGGGGTGGTTTCCAGGCAAAATGCATGGGATTGATAAACCAATTGCATGTGTATCCCTGGAAACGCATGTGCGTTCGGGCCAAGGGACGACCTGTGTGTGCTAGCGTGGTGTTATGAACGGACGCCTTGCAGAACGTGTGACCGCTGCCTAAGGGTGCGATCGGGGTGCGGTTTGGTCTGCATTTGCAAATGCAGCCAGAAAATCCCATGTGATAGCGCCCTAACGGCACATTCACATTTTCAGCTAGTGTTGCATTCATAATGCGATGCTAGCGCACAGGGGGTGGGGCTCGGGACGATTGCATATGCGTTTCCCGGGTAATGCATGCGATTGGCAACATCTGAATGCGCTTTAGGCCGCGGTCACACATACCGCTAGGCGTCCATTCATAACGCGACGCTAGCACACAGGTGGAGGTCCTCGGCCCGAACGCACATGTGTTTCCAGAGAAACGCAAGCGATCGGCTTAACAATCGCATGCGTTTCCCTGGAAATGCATGTGCGTTCGGGCCGAGGACCTCCCCCTGTGCGCTTGCGTCGCGTTATGACGGACGCCTAGCGGTACGTGTGACCGTGGCCTTAGGAATAACACAGGCATGAAGAGATATATGCTCATATCTAGTTCCTTTCATTTTTTCGAAGCAAAAACAGCTGACTACTGGCATCTTTCAGGGCTGTTTTTAGGTTGTAACTAAAAAGTTATTAAAAAGATTACTAAAAGCCATTTTTTGGCTTTCCTAAAGGGCACAGTGACATGGTACCTTTTGGCCTGTGTTTTCATTTCATTTTGATTGTGTTTTCAACGCATTTTGAAGTGCATTAGAACAGCTGAGGAGAGGTGATTTGCTTTATTACATTACTGTCAACATATAGGCCGCGGTCACATGTACCGCTAGACGTCCGTTCATAACGCAACGCTAGCGCACAGGGGGAGGTCCTCGGGCCTAACGCACATGCGTTTCCAGAGAAACGCATGCGATTGGATTAACAATCGCATGCGTTTCCCTGGAAACGCATGTGCCTTCGGGCCGAGGACCTACCCCTGTGTGCTAGAGTCGTGTTATGACAGACGCTTAGCGGTACGTGTGACCGCGGCCATACATTTACAAAACACAATGTAAATGCATGGTTAACACATGTGTTAACAATGCATTTATGTTAGCGATTTGTTAAAATATTGTTAACATATGTGTAAGCTATGCATTTTGTAACAGCAAATGTTAACAATAATGTAATTAGGCAAATGACCACTCGTCAACTGTAATGCGTTTAAAAATGCAATTAAAATGCAACCAAAATGCACTGTGTGACTGCCCCCTTGGCCAATGCCACACGCACTGATTTGTCTGTGTTTGAAAACGCAAACACAGACAAAGTCGCGCCTAACAGGGCGGGCCGCAGCCCAATCGCATCAGCGTTTCTGAAATTAACGCAAAACATCGGCGGCTCGTTCCTGATCACAGGCGTTTCCATAGAAACGCCGATGTGATCGGGCCGCGGCCCACCCCAGTAGGCGCGGCTTTGTCTGCATTTGCATTTTTTAACGCAGACAAAGCGGTGCGTGTGAAAAACATGACGCAATACATTGTGTGAACATGCCTTTAACCTTTTGTTTTCACACCATTATTGAGGGCGCTGTCTCACGTAGCGTTTTGACTGCGTTTGCAAACACAGACCAAACCGCACCCACCGGGGCTAGCCACGGCCTGATCGCATCAGCGTTTCTATAGAAACGACTGCGATCGGGTACAAGCTGCCGGTGTTTTGCATTAAAGTAACGTGGCGCGGCTTGGTCTGCATTTGCAAACGCAGCCAAAACACAATGTGGGACAGCCCCCTGAATCAAGAATTAAGTACAATCATTCTACATGTCTATTCAGACCAATCAAGCAATGCCTTTGGTTCTAAACAAAGGAGGAGCTACACACAATCGGCATTTGACTGGTAAAGAAAGGGAGGGGCTGTGTCATCTGCAATATAAGAGCCCACCATACACTTGTCTTCCTACTATTACCTCTTGTTCTTCCATTGCAATGGTGATGGCATCTACTTCAGAAACAGCCGTGGATCAGGTAAGTGAAAAGATTCACTTTATTGTTACTCATTACATGTTTTACTCTGCTTCTTTCCTCCCAAGCCTAGATACATTTGGGTGGATTTCAAATAGTTTGAAGTTTTGCACTAATTTTGGTTGTTATATTCTAATGTATACCACTATAGCCATTTCCATTCCTTACAGTTCCTTTTTCAATCCTATGGGTGCTTTCACATGTTCCGCTGGGGAAACGCATATGCGAGCGGGCCCCTGTACTCTAGCGTCGTTATGAATGCGACGCAAGCGGAACATGTGACCGCGGTCTATGGGTCCACAAAAAAAACAGATAAAACAATTTCTCTTTACTAATGAGGCTGAAAAAACTAGGGGTGATCTTTTCAATTGTAAACAAAGAGAATGTCCAGCAGAGTTGTTTCATTAAGAAATGTAGGCTTCTTTATTTAGTCCACATAAGGAAGAGCAGTTTAAGCGCAGAAATCAAAACAAAGTTGGAGATATTCAAGGCCGTGGTCACACGTTGCATTTTTATTACTTTTGAAACAAGCGGCGCAAATCGGAAATATTCGGGTAACACGTCGGGAAAACGCGAATCGGGCCCTTAGTAAATGACCCCCATTGTGTCCAAAAGCTTTAAGAGGAGACTTGTATTTGAGCCAGAGGAGTCCAAGGTGTGGGACACTTGCCCAAAAATGGATGTGCAAGTCACAAAGATCGTAAAGAAGACTGATCTTCCGTTTGAGGACGCGGCACAATTAAAGGACCCGATGGATAGGAAGTCGGACTCTCTTTAAAGGAAGGCCTGGGAGACATCCATGCTCAATCTGAAGAGAAATCTAGCTTCTACTTCAGTAGCAAGGAACTTGCTGTACTGGTTAAACGAACTGGAATCCCACATCAAGGAGGGAACTCCAAGGTCAACAATCTTGGAGGACTTTCCTTTGCTGAAATCAGCAACAGCTTTCCTAGCAGATTCCGCGGCTGAGGGAATCCGTTTTGCCTCCAAGGAGGGGGCACTGTGGATGAAACAGTAAAGCGAAGTTGTGCAGCCTCCCCTTCTCAGTGGAATTCATATTTGGGCCAGAACTGGATGCTATACTCGAGAGAGCATCAGATAAGAAGGGCTTTCCTGAGAGATCGATACCCAAGAAACAGCCCTTTCGGGACTTCAAAAAGGATTCATACAAGGATAAAGGGTAAAAAGGGACGCTGGAGCTACCCGAAAGGAGGTAAAGGGAGAGGGTTTCTGTTCTCCACCCCCAACAGACCCTAATAGAAACAAAAAACATTAATGCCATGGTAGGGGGAAGATTGCTAAGGTTCAGAGGAGAATGGACAAAGATCACTTTAAATCCCTGGGTCTTAGATATATTACTGCACGGTTACAATATCGAATTCTACAAACTTCCCCATAAAAAATACATGCCACCTTCGTCATCTGTCACTTACATCCCACAACTTAATATGGCAAGAAGTAGCTTCCATTTTGTCTTCTGGAGTTGTTGTACCTGTCCCACAAGATCAGGAAAAATCTGGGTTTTACTCTTCTCTTTTTTTTGGTGAAGAAACCGAATGGCACAAACCGGCTGATTATCAACCTGAGAGGTCTCAACGAATTTATTGTCTACTGAAAATTCAGGATGGAATCGGTAAGATCAGCCACACACATTATTCACAGAGATGCATTATTGTGCACTATAGACTTAAAAGATGCATACTATCACATCCCTATACACCCTTTCTCAGAGATTTCTAAGGTTTTCTGTCCTGTCTCCAGAGGGTACTACACTTTCAATTTTGTGCACTTCCCTTTGGAATATCATCTGCACCAAGAACCTTTACAAAGGTGATGGCAGAGGTGGTGGCGTCCCTCAGACTACAGGATGTACTGATTGTCCCGTACCTAGATGACCTGCTTATTATTGGCCAAGACAGAGAGAGTTTACTCTTTTCAAGAGATCTCACCCTAAAAACCTTAGAGAAACTGGGATGGATAGTAAATTATCAGAAATCCGAACTTTCTCCAGCTACTGTGAGAAAATTCTTGGGAGTAAACTTGAACTCAGTTTACCAAATGTCGTTCCTTCCACAGGACAAGGGAGACCACATCAAGGATCAGATAACGAAGTTCAGGAAAAAATCGGTGATCTCCATCAGAGGCAATGAAGATCCTGGGTTCTCTAACAGCCTGCATGTCCTCGGTAGCCTGGTGCCAGGCTCACTCCAGAACTCTCCAGGGATGGATCTTAAGATCCTGGAACAGAAGACAGAAGGACCTGGACAGGAAAATTCCAATTCCTCCTGCTGTCAAGGAAGACCTGTTATGGTGGTTGGAAGACGGAAATCTGAGGAAGGGAATATTTTGGTCAAACAGCCCTTACATTCCGATTCAAACAGACGCGAGTCAGACGGGCTGGGGGGCAGTGATGCCTCAGCATTTTTCTCAGGGTACCTGGACAGAGGAAATTACAAGAAGGTCCTCAAATTTACGGGAGCTGCAAGCAGTATGGGAAACCCTCAGCGCAAACACTCCTCTTCTTGCTCACCACCACCTTCTCATCTTGTCGGACAATACGACTACGGTCTCCTATATAAAAAGGCAAGGGGGAACCAGGTCTCTTCTCCTGAGTGCCCTAGCTCAAAACATTTTCATGGGCAGAACGCACCCTGTCAATATCTGCCACCCATCTAAAGGGCACAGAGAACTCAAGGGCAGACTTTCTAAGCAGAAGGAAAATCCTCCCAAACGAATGGAGTCTCAAGGAAGAGATCTTCCAGGAGCTAACATCCTTGTGGGGCCATCCTCTAGTGGACTTGTTCGCAACAAGGGAGAATACCAAATGCCCTTGTTACTTTTCTCTAGAAAAAGGGGAGAACAGGGAACAGCTGGACGCTTTCTCTCACTCCTGGGACATTCCACTAGCCTACGCCTACGCCAGGTGGGTCAAGAGGTATATTAAAGCAGCTTCTAGGTTAAAGCCCCAGACTGTTAAAAAGTCGTCAGCATGGGACTTAACTCTAGTCTTGAATGCCTTAATGAAGGAACCATTTGAACCTATTGACTCCTGCAGTATAAAGAACTTAAGACGGTTTTCCTGATAGCCATCACTTCTGCTAGAAGGTTAGGTGAACATCAGGCTATATCGATTAGGGAACCCTACATGAAAATTCTAGATGATAGAATTGTACTGATGTTGGATCCAAATTTTGTTCCCAAGGTGGTTTCTGATTTCCACAGGAATCAGGAGATTATCCTGCCTTCCTTCTTCAGCAAGAGAACAAGAATGGAATTCTTGGGATGTAAGACGTTCTGTCATAAAATACTTACAGATCACTGAAACCTGGTGTATTGACTCTAATCTTTTCATCCAATTTCAGGGGAAAAACAAGGGGAGGAAGGCGTCGAAGGCGACTATCGCAAGATGGCTGAGACTGGCGAATGCTTCATGCTACGATCTACAGAAAATACCAATACCATCAGGAATCCGAGCTCATTCGACCAGGGCCATGTCCACATCCTGGGTGGAAAGAAGAGGAGCGTCACTGGATCAGATTTGAAGGGCCGCAACCTGGTCTTCATCCACTACGTTCTCTAAGCTTTAGAGACTGGACTTGCACTTATCAAAAGACTTATCATTTAGACGCAAGATGTTACAGGCAGTAATCCCTCCCTAAAGCTTACTAATTTTGTAAGTCTCCAGGTTGGGCCGTCATGGGGGACGAAGCAGAAATTGTGAATTAGACTACTCACCGGTAATTCTATTTCCGTTAGTCCACCATGACGGCCTATATATTTTCCCTCCCAGTTGGAAATTCCTTATTTCTGTATTTTTGCTTTTCAGATGAGTTTTGTATGTGGAGCAAACCTACTAATAAATCTGGTTGCATCTTCCTCAGCATGGTTATTTTGTAATCACTGGCGGGAGGATGCGGGGGGGGGGAGCATTTAACCTCTCTTCTTCCTGTCCCTGCCGAGGTCAAGGGGTATCCTCCAGGTTTGGTGGACTAACGGAAATAGAATTACCGGTGAGTAATCTAATTCACAATTTTATAATTGTAGATCCAGGCAGCGGCGCCTAAGGGAGGGCGGAGGTGCTCCGTGCGCCTTAAATCGATCCCGGTGTGTCGCGCGGAGGCATATGGCGACTTCCGGCGCGATCGGAAGTAACGCTCCGATGCCGGGTCTCGGAGCATGAACGCCGGCTGCAGCCTTCAACAGGGGGATGGGCTCCCCTAGAAGGTATTAAGTCATTTTATTGCGGGTACACATTGATCTGAGGTCTAAGTTCAAAGTTTTTTCTGGACTCTCGTGCAGCCGTGTGTTTTTGTCTCCCTGCCATCACAGCCATGTCTGAAGAGGCAGATGCAGGCTCTCTCCACCCGCTGGTACCCGTAAGTGCCCTGGAGGAGTCCTCCACATGGTATATGTGTTTATTAAGGTCTCTTGCAATGAATCCTCCTCCTTCCCTTCCAGGAGGAATCTGGGGGAAAGGCAAGGAGGAGAAGCAGGAGAAAGGGGGCAAAGTGGCGAGATCAAAATCATCTGATGTTCAGAGCAGAAGATGTAATATGTGCATTAGCAAGTTACCCGATACGCATAAGAAGCCGATATGTAAATCTTGCATAGATTGAGACGAAAAAACCTCCTTTATGGATGAGATTAAGGAGTTTATTGAAGAAAAATTTGTATCCCTTGCTTCAACCTCTCAGGTTCTTCAGGGTCCCTTCCCTTAAAAGAGGCCGAATGGATCTAGATTTAGCCACTCCTCCATCAGATTCAGATGTCTCAGAATCTCCATCCTGTTCTTCTAAAGATTCAGAAGTAACGCATTCTGATTTACGAGACTCTGAAGCCAGGTATTCGTTCCCTATTGAGGAAATGGAAAGGCTGCTCAAAGGAGTAAGGCATACACTAAATATCGAAGACATAATCCCTCCTAGATCAGTCGAAGAGGATCTTTTTGGAGGATTGAGGAATAAAAAGCGAAGTGTCCTACCCGTCAATGATGCCTTAAAACATCATCTGATTACGGCAGAATGGCAAGAATCTGAAAAGAAGATAAGGGTCTTTCAGGAAGCGACTTCTGTTCGAGCCTAACGATTCAAAAATTTGGGACGCCTGTCCTAAAGTGGACGTACAAGTCTCCAAGGTATCTAAAAAGATGGATTTACCATTTGAAGATGGAGGACAGTTTTGGGATCCTATGGATTGGAAATCCGAAGCACTACTCAAGAAAGGCATGGGATACATCTATGCTAAATCTTAAGACTAACCTGACGGCTACCTCTGTAGCCAGGACACTACTCTTCTGGCTGAAGGAGCTGGAAAATCACAATAAGGACCATACTCCCAGAGAAGTTATCCTAGAGAATATTCCTCTCCTTAAATTAGTGGCAGCCTTTTTAGCTGATGCCTCAGCAGAGTCCATCAGATTTTCCGCTAAAGAAGGGGCCCTATCCAACGCATCCAGGAGAGTGCTTTGGCTAAAGAAATGGAGGAGACATCCGTTCCATAACAAAATTGTGTGGAGTCCCCTTTTCCGGCGAGTTCGTCTTCGGCCCGGACCTCAATGCCATTCTTGAGAAAGCCGCCGACAAGAAGATGGGATTTCCGGAAAATCGACCCGACAACAAAAGGAAATTTTTTTTTTTTTTGTGGCCCCAAGGACCAAAGGGAGAGCTACAGAGGAAAGGGAAAAACAAGGCCGCTGGAGCTATCCCAAGGGAGGCAGAGGTCGTGGCTTCTTGTTCTCCTCAAATAGTGACCCATCAAAAAGTAAGAAGCAGTGATGCCAGGGTTGGGGGAAGACTCACATTTTATACTTCTCAGTGGGAGAAGATAACATCAAATCTCTGGGCAAGAGACATTGTAAAAAATGGTTACAGAATAGAATTCTCCCATCTCCGCCCCCCCCCCCCCTCCCAAAGATACTTCTATCCATCTTCGACATCTCCTTTTACACAGGTCACCATCTGGCAGGAGGTCCAGAACCTGCTACAACTGGGGGCCATCCTGAGAGTTCCGCTCAATCAAGAGGAACAAGGGTTCTACTCCCCTCTCTTCACAGTGAAAAAACCCAACGGATCGAACCGCCTCATAATAAATTTGAGCGGATTAAATCGCTTCATAATATACAGACGCTTCAAGATGGAGTCGGTAAGATCTGATATACCCCCTCATCCACCAAAACTCCTTTATGTGCACCATAGACCTAAAGGACGATTATTATCATGTTTTTATCCACCCTTCCCCTCAGAAATATTTAAGATTCTCTGTTCTTTCCTTGGAAGGGGTAACTCACAACTTTCAATTTTGTGCACTACCTTTCGGAATCTCTTCCGCTCCCAAGGTATTTTCCAAACTGATGATAGAGGTGGTTGCTTTCTTAAGAAATCAGACTCCTTATAGCCAATACCAGATTAGACCTAGTCATGTCTCAGGATTTCACTATTTCTGCACTCAAGTCTGGGGTGGATGGTCAACTTTCAAAAGTCAAATCTTTCCCCTCCTTACCCAGATAAAATTCTTGGGGGGTAATCTTGGATTCATGTTTTCAAATCTCTTTTCTTCCGCAGTACAATATCAGACACCTCATAGTATAATTCAGGAAGAAGCCAAGAGTCTCAATCCGGACGGCTATGAAGCTCTTAGGACAGATGACAGCCAGTATCCCAGCGGTATCATGGTGCCAAAACCATTCCAGGTCACTCCAGAGCTGGATCCTTTCATCCTGGGACAGGTCACCAAGAGGTTTAGAGAAAAAGGTCCAGATCCCGCTGAGTGTGAAACGAGATCTTTTGTGGTGGCTAAGTACAAATAACCTAGGAAGGGGCATCCCATGGATCCAACAGCCCTTGATTACCATCCAGACGGATGCAAGTCAGGTTGGCGCGCTTATTTCCAGGATCAGCTGGTACAGGGTCAATGGACTCAGGAAATCAGTGCCAGATCCTCCAACTTCAGAGTTATATGCGGTTTGGGAGACTCTGAGATCCAACAGGTCTCACCTAAGGAATTCACACCTCCTAATATTATCCGACAACATCACCACTGTATCATATCTGAGGAGTCAAGGAGGAACCAGGTCTCCAGATTTACTGGCCCTATCGCAGAAGATCTTCAAATGGGCAGAAGCCAATTGCCTATATCTGAGCAGAAAAACACTCTCACTGAACGAATGGTGCCTAAAGCAGGAGATTTACGACCAACTGATCACCCTATGGGGGCAGCCACTCATGGATCTGTTTTCCTCAAGAGAGAATACAAAGTGCAACCATTTTAGTTCTCTTGTGTCTAGAGAATAATTCTCTATTCTGGACGCATTCAGCCATACTTGGGACCAGCCACTAGCATATGCCTTTCCCCCAATTCCCCTGATTTCAAAGGTGCTAAGCAAGATCTACCTGGACAGGGCCAGGGTAATACTAATCTGCCCGAATCGGAAGAAGAAGAGTTGGTACCCTCTTCTGAGATCCATGGCTCTTCAGGAACCCATCCTACTTCCTCCGGAGAACGACCTTCTATTTCAGGGCCCAGTCCTTCATCCAAGACTGAGCTATTTCGACCTATCGGCATGGATCCTGAAAGGGAACTCCTGTTAAGGAAAGGTCTTTCCTCTAAGGTGGTGAACACTCTACAGGCGAGTAGAAAACCAATGACATTTGCCATATATCATAAAATATGGAAAAAATTTGTATCCTTTTGTGTGGATAAACCTCCATCACAAGATAACCCTAATGTCTTTCAGGTGTTGGAGTTCCTGCAAGCTGGACTAGAAAAGGATCTATCCACAAGCACTTTAAAAGTGCAGGTGCCTGCCCTGGGTGCCTTTCATGACTGCTACCTTATGGACAATAGGTGGGTAAAAAGATTCATAACCGCCTCTTCTAGGATCCGTCCTTACTAAAATCCCTACCTGGGATCTTACTTTGGTTCTCAATGCCTTAACTAAAGGTCCACTCGAAACAATAGAAAGTTCTGATATCAGAAACCTGACTTTAAAAACCGTTTTTCTGATAGCTATAACCTCAGGCCGAAGACTAGGATAACTCCAAGCCTTTTCTATACAAGAGTCTTACTTAAAAATTTTAGATGACAGAATTATAATAACTATTGACTCTGCTTTTGTTCCTAACGTCTTGGATTTCCACAGAAATCAGGAAATTATCCTGCCCTCATTTTGCAATAATCTGACATCCTCCAAGGAGGCCGAATGGCATACGCTTGATGTAAGGCGCATGATATTAAAATACCTTCAATCCACCGAGGAATGGCAAGTAGATAATAACCTCTTCATTCAATTCCAGGGGCCCAACAAGGGAAAAAAGGCATCTAAGGTCACTATCGCTAGATGGCTCAAGATGGCAATTTCAAAGTGTTACAGCCTACAGAACAAGCCAGTACCATCGAACATAAGGGCTCACTCCACGAGAGCCATGTCTACATCGTGGGCAGAAAGAAGGGGAGCTACGCTAGACCAGATCTGCAGGGCAGCAACTTGGGCTTCCCAAAATACATTCCTAAAACACTACAGATTGGACATGCCAAAGAATCCCAACCCAACTTATCTCATTTGATAAGTCTCCAGGTGGCCGTCATGGGGGACGTGGTGGAAATTAAGATTTAGAATCTACCGTTAAATCAGTTTCTACTAGTCCACCATGACGGCCTATTTATTCCCTCCCTAATATTGATTGTTTTGTTGTATTCTTGTGTGTGACTTAACATACTAAATAAATACATTTGCATCCATTCCAGGTATATATTATAGCCGACACCCTCCTCTAACCCTGACCGCGGTGTGCTAGGGGCATTTAACTGGATTCGGACCCCCCGCGGCGCTTACCGGGGGGTCCCGCTGCTCTGATCGCAGCCCCGGGACTGCCGGTGACCGGGGCTGCGCGATCTTCTTCCGGGTGCCGGGTCCGTGCCTTCTGGCAGGACCCGGCTGTGACACACTGAGTGTCACAGCTGAGTGCCATGCTCAGTGTGTCACATAATACAGTGTTATATATCTGTATTACACTGTATTAGGTGAAGAATAGCTTGAACAAGTGATCAGTGGATCACTTGTTCAAGCTAACCTGTAAAAGTAAAGTTAAAAACACTGAATAAACACAATTTTTAATAAAAATAATTAATTAGAGTTAAAGTCCCCTAAACACAAACATTCCCTATACACATCTAATAAAGTAAAAATACCTGAAAATCACCAAAACCCCCCACATATTTGGTATCGCCGCATCCGTAACAATCTGTACAATAAGTCAGAAACATTATTGGACCCGTACGATGAACGCTGTAAAAACAAAACCCGAAACTCGCCAAAAATATACATTTTCATAAAATCCCTTCACAAAAAATGTTCTAAAAAGTGATCAAAAAAAGTTGTGCCCCAAAATGGTACCAATTGAAAGAACAACTCAACACCTTAAAAAATAAGCCCTAAACTAGCTCTGTCAACCAAAAAATATTAAGGTCAAGTTCCCGAAAAGATGGCGATGCAGAAACAAATGAGATTTACTCTATATTAGTTTTTCTCCAGTAAAATTGTAAAAATAAATGAAAAACTATATAAATGAGGTATCACCGTAATCGTAGTGACCTATAGAATGAAAATATTATAGTATTTTTAGTGTATGGTGTACGACCCCCAAAATATACAAAAAAACCCAAATTGACAATTTTCTTTTCCTCCATACATTAAAGATTTATTAAAATCTCATCAATAAGCTAATGACCCACTTAAATGAAGTATTTGTAAAGTGCATCTCATGTCGCAAAAAATAAGCCCTTATGTCCAAATTGCCAAAAAAATTAAGATTGTATAGCCAATAAAAAGTGACAATGCATAATCTGCTCTGAATGGCGCAGCTTCCCTTCGATGCCCTGGCGTGTGCCTATACAGCAGGTTACCACCACATATGGGGTATTATTATACGCGGGAGAGATTGGGGATCAAATTTTGAGGAGCGTTTTAGAATTTTATCCACTGACAATTTGTACATTTTATGAAAAACATTCATTTAGCCAAATAAAATGTAATTTCAAAATTGCATCCGATTTTGTTTTAACCCCTGTAAACCAATTAAAGGGTTAACGAACTTCATAAAAGTTGTTTTACGTACGTTGAGGGGTGTAGTTTCTATAATGGAGTAATTTATGGGGTTTTACTTTATTTAGGCCTCTCAAAGTGACTTGAAACCTGAGCAGGTCCCCCAATAGCAGGATTTTGCTTTTTTTATGAAAATGTGAAAAATTGCACGTGACGTTCAAAGCCCCATAACATCCTACAAAAATAAGAGTATGCATAAAAAACCACGGAGGTATAAAGTAGACATTCGGTGAATGTTAGTTATTACGTTTTTTTGGTGTTATGACTCATGTGTAGAAAAAGTAGAACATTTCAAAAATTGCAAATTTTTCCAAATTTTCACCAAATATCTGATTTTCTCATAAATAAATGCAAAACATACCACCAAAATTTTTTAACGAACATCAAGTACAAAGTGTCACGAGAAAACAATTTTCAAAATCACTTGGATATGTTAAAGCGTTCCAAAGTTATAACCAATTATAGTGTCAGAGGGCAGATTTGAAAAAATGGGCCGTGTCAGGAAGGTGAAAAGTGGCTTCAGTGTTAAGGGGTTAATAAAACCATATGTAAGAGGTTTCTCATCTTCAGACTTCTTCATACTTTGCTTTATGGAGCTATGTAAGGTGTTTTTTTTTGTGAAATGGGAATAATCGTATATATACTGGACATTGTTGGTATGAAGGGATAGCAAAGATTTTTATGATTTTACTGGTTTTATTTATTACAACATGCTGGAACAGAAAGGTACAGCTTTGGGTCAACAATTAAGACAATGAAGGTGGTTGTGTGTGTTTTCAGATGCAAGTCTGCCCTTATATGTGCATTTTGCTAATCCAAATGGTCTTTTCTTTTTCCAGATTGCATCCAGTGAGCCGCTATACCCAGCTATTCTGCAGGCTGACCAAACCTATTAAATGGACTGTAAATTTACTGAAAAGATGACTCCTAGGGACTATAGAAGCTCTAGCCAACTTTCAGAGCAACAAAGAAAAGGGCAATGGATCTGCACAACTGACCTTAAGAGGACTAAGATTTCTGCCAAATAACATAAAAATATACCTGTTTATTACAGAGGATCTGGACGTTACAATACACCCCAAACAGAGATTCCTCCACCATTTTCTAAAGCTGACTTTATTCAGTAATTTTTTTTTATGTAATTTTATGTATTAATATACAGTTTATTGTGGTATATTCTTGTATTCAATTGGATTGAAAAGCAGCTTTCCTTGGTTTCTTTAGCACAATTTTTAAAAGTTGCATTTTAATGACCCAAAAGGGGTTCTGGAGATGTTAAGAGAGCCCTCCATGCTATAGCCTCAGGCTGTTACACTATGGAGGAGAATGTTTCCCCCACCACCCAAAGCCCTTCTGGCTTATTAGCATAATTTCAAAAGTTGATTAGATCTATAAATTGGCTTCCCTGGTTTATCTATGCTTAATTTTCGTCCACAGTAATTAAGCTTATTTAATTCTTTCTAACCTGTTATTGCAAATTTTAACAAGCCTGGGATTTTTTATTACATCATAATAAACTTCATATTCTGTCTAAAACGTAAAAAATGTTGCAGTCATTTGAAAAACTAATTAACTATCAAATCTTAAGCATTTTATTCTAAACTATAAATGTATCAAACAGAATTTCAGTCTATACTTAATTATAAGACTATTTCCCCAGCACCACGACGGCACCAACCAGAGATAGATCCGCCCCCAGGGACTGGAAACCTGAGCATAAAAAAACCCTGCCTGAGTGTGTAGAGGTTACTACCTGGTGCTTGTCAATCGGCAGGTACTAGGGTTTTGAACCCAGCAAGTGAGCTGGAGGTCATCCAGATCTGGAGTGATCCAAAGCAGCACAGGCGATGTGCTGGGGGTCCTGGCAAAATGTCAGCAATGATAATTGCCATTGTGTATGACCTAGCCCCAGAAGCAGCATGATGTGGGGACTAGAATTCACCTGTTCTGGGTTCCTGCTGCACGCTGCTGACCCCAGAGTGGGAGCAGGTATGCAGGGAGATGGGTCCAGTGTCTCTAGAAACAGGATTAAGAGTTGCATGGTGTGACTCCTCTTCTCCAGACACACCTCACGTGGTGAATGGTGCTAACAGGATGGGACTTCTGGCATCCCGTACAGAACACACCTCCAGTCGGATTGGTTTGTGTCTGTTGGATTATCCCTTTGAGGGGGATAACGGAACCTAACAAGGAGGTCACCGTATCCCCCGCAGTCCCGGCAAAACCTCTGTACCTATATGAGAGTTCTGGGTGGTAAGTTTAACTATTCTTTTATTACTCATGATATGTAGTGTAATATGGATTCAGGTTAACCTATGGAAAAGCTACCCACCATTCTAAACTAAACATGCTCGCTCTTGTCAGAAGGCTGCATCTATGCAGCATTAAATCTGCAAGTCCCAGAATGGGAATATGGTCTGTAATCCTGGTCAGTAGCTCAAGTCACAGCTTTTGTTTAATTACCCTTGCAGGTTCAGTTAATTATCTGATGACTTGCAGGTTAGCCTCTCCTCCCAGTGTGTAGAGATGTTCAGGACTGAGACACCTCACATAGCACATGGTTACTCTTCAGTTATCTTGGAAGGTCTGATGAACCACATGCTGCTTTTATAAAGCATTGCTTGGACCAAAAGTGAGTTCCCATCAACGTTGATGATTTGGAAACTCAAAATTACAAGATATAGTAAAACACTCATTATATGGGTTATGCCTACAAAATTGTTAGGTTTTAAAGGAACTCAGGGTTGGCATATTGCAGTGTTGGTAACTGAGATGTGCAGTTTCCTAACTAAATTCAAACTGCTCTCTCCAACCTTGTACATCTACATACAAAATGATATAAAAGGTTTATTCATATAAAACATTGTGGTTGCAGGGCCATTTGACACATTAACATTTGACTATGCAGTAGCTGAGAAATTGGACTTTGACTTTCTGCGAGGAGCTTTTCCACAGGTAAGCAAGTAATGTGAATGATGCCAGAGTCCTTGCTGGAAGCAGCTGTTCCACAGGTATCAGAATCCTTGCTCTGAGCGGTTGCTCTACAGGGGAGCAAGATATGATGAATTGGGGTAGGATATGCTCCTTGCATTGGGTGTTTTGTGGAGAGCACGAAGAATAAGAATACTAAAACCCTATCAAAGTGACAAAGTGTGGGCACAAGAAATGCCTTTGCTGTAAGATCATCCACCTCAAAACTACATCATTTCGCTCCAACAAAACAGGAGAAGTCTTCAGGATAAAACAAACCCTGTCCTGCGCATCGGATTATGTTATTTACCTGGTGGACTGTGGCCTTCAATACGTTGGAAGGACTATCCAAACCCTAAAGGTACGTATGAATGGCCACAGGCATAAGACAAAAATAGGGTTCCTGAAACAAAGCCTCTCTAAACATCTACATCTGGAATATGAGAGGGACTTTGGAGCCATCAAGTCACAAGAAAATAGAAATAGAGTCAAAACACTAAATCGTAGGGATTCCTACTGGATATTTAAGTTGGATACCCTTCATCCACATAGTCTAAATGAAGCAATTGAATCTGTGTAACCCAACTCACCATTTAGATAGGGTCAAAATTTTCCGTATGTACACTTCGTACCCCCGGCACAGCTCATGTGCATTGTATTCTCGCTACCACATCGCCAAAAATCCATCTCGTTACGTACACCTGTTATCTCCACATGAACGTTAGGCACCTTGCTCCACTGCGGCTCCCGTAGAGCATCCTAGTCGCTTGGCAACGGCATCAACCTTATACCCTCTTTATTACAACAGGGCTTAGTAGTAAATAGTTTTTGTCCCTCTGCGGCTTCCGTAGAACATCCAGCCGCCTAGCAACGGTACACACGCCATGCGCCTCATACGGTAACTCACAGACATAACAAACTAGTCTGTCACCTCCGCAAAATATATTTGTATAATGAAGTGTAAATATTGTCCTGTATATTTTAGAATAACCCAAATGTATTTCTGTAAGATTTTTAATGTGTATTATGGATCTCCACAAGCCGCCCTGTGAACTGTGAACCTATCCCCGGTGCCCCGTTTTCATACCTTTTATCTATATAAACAACTTTGTTTGTAATGAATTTTATGCCTGACGAAGGTCCGGGTACCGGACCGAAACGCATAGCATTTAAACCAGCATTGAACCAGCAACACTGTCCTTGGATATTGATTCCACGTTGAATGCCACTTCATCCTGCTCCAGTGCTTGGGGCTCAGAATCTACTGCTGAATTCATACCACTACCGATTTACTCTACGTGCACATGTGTTCGTGCTACAAGGTGAGCACTTTTAAACTGCTCTTTTAGACCTTTTGCAAGCAGCTTTTACAATATCACACGAGGAGAGCGCTCCTGTCTTTTTTTGTCTCCCTTCCCCCAACTGGAGATCTGGGGTTGGTATATCTACTGATCACCTAATCTCCGGTCCCCCTCTCAGGTATCATTTGCATCTTAAATAAATAGAAGACTGGCAGAGCTTTTGTTCGTCATGCAAATCTCAAATTGATTTGGAACATTCTAACATTCTCTAGTATCATATTTTTTCTCTGGGCGGAAAAATAAAAAAAAAACCCTTCAGCTTTCTAATTAGTAAGTTGACAGGAAATCCAGAGGCAATTAGGTCATAAAGTCTCCACATTAGGTCCCACAGTAGGATGTCCCTACTCGCAAAGGATTGGCCTAATCTTGTGGTTTCTGTAGTATTTTTGATCTGGCCTCCACTATCTTTCATTGGTCATACAGAATATTTCTTATGTTCCTTATGCACCAATTCAAAATCTGAAGGGGAAGAATGTTTTCATAACCTAGAGGCCAGGCGTTCGCTTATAATATATCCTAAGAGTGTGTATTGCGTAAAGGCAAATAATCAGTTTTACTCAGTGGTCTAGACCTTTATAAAGAGTAGAATTTGACCTATATAGTAGCTGAGGAGTCTGCCCCAAAAATTATCTGTGCATTTTCTACCCGAGCACTTGCCACATCTTGGGCATAATTTAGACATGCATCCTTAGACTAGATCTGTCAGGCTGCATGCGGGTTTACGCCCCACACCCACACTTTCTTTAAACACCATCAGTTAAATGTGGTGGGTACTCTTGAGAGAAAAGTGCTCTCCCCTATTATCCTTCCCTAAATATTTCTCTCTGAAAATCTCTCTGGTTGGTGCCGTCGTGGTGCTGGGGAAAACAGTATTACTTACCGGTAATGATGTTTCCTCGAACCACGACGGCACCTGGTATATTCCCACCCTGGGGATTTTTCCTACCTTTTTATTGGTGGTAGTTCATGGGTATCACGGAAAAAATAATATAATTAAAAATAAATAAATAATAATTTTGAGCGTCAGAATTATGCTTACATGGAAATGTTTTTTCTGATGTACTAATAAGGTTCTTCCAAGTCTCTGTAACCATTGAGGCAAGATAGGAAGAGCATGTTTTTTATGCTCAGGTTTCCTGTCCCTGGGGGCGGATCCCTCTCTCTCTCTGGTTGGTGCCGTCGTGGTTCGAGGAAACATCAATACCAGTAAGTAACTACTGTTTTTTGTGCTGAAAAATCCCATTCGGCTTATAATCGGGTATATAAAAACAATAAAGTTGGTACTCTCCCTCTGCTGACACCTGGCATCTTCTTCTCCCTGCACCACCTTTTTGAGTTCCTAGCCGGGCTGGCAGATGCACATCTGCATGATCTGCCGGCACACAAAATATGACTTAACAGTGTTGCCACCGGCTGATATATTGTTTGTCGGCAAATCAGACATGCAGATGCCAGCCCGGTCTGACATTTTATTGATGAGGGTAGTCTACTGGACATTTTGTAAGAGTAACATCTGTATTTCCTACCCTAGGCTTGTACTCAATTGAATACATTTTTTCACTTTTACCCAATCAGCTTATACTCGGGTATTTTACATTTCTATTCAGACCAAACAATGGTAAACCCAAGGAGGAGCTAAAACAATATCTGCCTTTGACAGATAAGTAAAGAGACAGGCTTGTTATATGGTTTTTACACACCTCATGAGTTGTTCCCTGGGAAGACTTTGGGGATCACTTGTATACATGGGGATACCAAAGTGTACCCAGTGACCCAGGTAACCTTAAAGACAGATGGTGGTGCAATATACCAACAAGTGGGAATCATGCACGGACTGATGCATGACCTAATTGTTGGTCGGGACAGTCCTTTTGTTTAGGGTATTACAGGAAAGACGGGTATTTGAGGTAGTACAGGAAAGACTCCCAGAGGATAAGAACAGACACTGAGGTAGTACCTGAATTTCCTTTTTTCTGTCATGTTGGGGAACAAGGAGGAAGAGTCAACTGTTGAGGATACTGTCTCAGACCTGAGTTGTCTAGGGATGGCCCAACTTCAAGATTAAGTCTAAAAAGATGCTTTTACTAATATAGTGTTAAGTAGAGATGGGCAAATTAGTTAACATTCATTTTTTTTCCCCAAAAAAAATTTGAATCGAATCACATTAAAAACAGGTATTTGCTGGCTGCAGAGAGCATGTAGGGGTTTGTAGAACGTTGTGCCATGCTTTAATATGCCTAGGGAACATGGTTTGGTCTTCAAACAATGCTGTGTTTTAGTATGAAACGCACATGACATCCGTCACTCTTAGAATAACTTCATTTCCATGTGCACTTACATAGGCCAACTAATGATGATGGGAATGTGTATAACGGGACTTGTGTACAGCGGGCGTATTGGGAAACTGTATGTGGTATGTAGCAAGGTATGGGATGATGTGTAGGAAAATAGTATGTGAGGTATGTGAAGATTTCTTTCTATGTGGGATCATGATAAAAGATGATGGATCTAAAGTGTGGATGAATGTGAGATAGCGATTATTGATATAAGGGATCACTATAACTGAGTCAAAGAAAGAAAAAGGGGAGAGGGAGATAAGAAAATATTTCCATTGCAATGCTGGCTTCATATTCACGTGATCTGGAAAAAATAAACATAGTACATTGAAATCTTTTTCCACATAATTAAGACATATTTTGTATATCATACTTTAAGATGGGCGAATTTGTTAAAACTTGGTCCGAATTGAATCATGAAGAATCGCCTTAAAATAATAGGTATTTCCTGGCTGCAGATAGCCTGTAGGATGTTGTAGAACATTGTGCCATGCTTAACTATGCATAGGGAGCATGGTTTGGTCTTCAAACAATGCTGAGTTTTAGTATGACTTGCATAAGACAGCCGCCGCTCTTAGAATCACTTCACTCTTCACTTCCATGTGCACTTAATTCATCAGCATTGCTAAAGCCAAAAACAAACACGAGTTGATCCAGAATAGAGATGAGCAGCAAATGGGGTTCCTGCTATCAATCCTGAATCTTTTCATCCTTCTGACAGATGAAATGAAGGGGAAACCCAAACACTGGCAACGTCATAGAGTGGTGGAGGGTGAAAACAGCATTATGGAAATCACAGGGTGTTCCAGGGAGACATTGGTCAGTTGACAGCAGCACGAGCAGGCTGCAGAGTGGCACAATGACAATTTATGGAGGTGGGGGAAACATGGTAGGCCAAAAAGTGGCACAATGATAAGAGTGTGGAGGTGACAGCAGGAGCCCACATGGGGCAGCAACAAGGAAAGCCACAGAGTGGCACAATGATATACTGTGGAGATGGCATCAGCAGCAGCAGAAGCCCACAAAACCCACAGCAGAGTAGGCCACGTTGTTGCACAACAATGAAGTTTGAAATGAATTGGAATTCGAAGTATTCAATGTAAATTTTAATTAGTAGAATCGAGACATCACATCCATATTACATTACAGTTTTCCTGAAAATATCAGGTCTTTGACAAAAAAAGCTCCAAAGGTGGCAGCAGCAGCATGAGGTCAGAGGTGTGGAGGTGGTGGCAACATGGTAGGCCACAGATTGGCAAAATGATATAGTGTGGAGGTGGCATCAGTAGCAGCAGAAGCCCACAGAGTGGCACAATGATATAGTGTGTTGGTGGCATCCGCAGCAGCAGGAGCTTGCAGAGTGGCACCATGAAATAGTGGGGAGGTGGCGAACAATTCCAGTCCCTGGTAAAGATGGTAGGAGGCAGATGGTGCAACTGGCAGCAGATGTGTGGCACCAGGCGGGCGGCAGCATTAGAATAGTGGCTGAGGCAGGTAGTTAGAACCCCGACTCATTTCTCAACATTTGAAGGAGGCGTCATAGTTAATCTAATCTGATGCATTAGGCATTGGTGAGTTGAAATCCTGGCCAATCCAAGCTTGATAGAAAGGTCAGTCTCTCCACATTACGGGTGGACAAGCGGGTTCTCCTTGGGGTAACGATGGCCCCCGCCGTACTGAACACCCGCTCTGATGCCACACTACTGGTCGGGCAGAACAGCTTCTCTACTGCAAACCCCGCAAGTTGCAGCCACGCATCAAGTTTGGCTGCCCAGTAGTCGATGGGATCCTCTACCTCAGGTGGTAAAGTGCTGTCCAAGTAGGCCACCACCTGCTGGTGCAGGATCTGCTCCATATCCTGCTGCTGGTGGCGGCTACCCTCCTCACTAGGCGGGTGAAGGAAGTTGCTCAATAAGGAATCCAAACTTAAGCTTTTGCTGATGGAGCTGCTACTGCTCCTACCAACCCCCCCCCCCCCCCCCCAGCCCAGCAGTAGTACGTGAGCGATGACTGCCAGGAATCCCCTGGTCAGACCTGACAGAGGATGGACAATGGCGCACATAGGCAGTGGCCAACTGTGTTCACAGTATTTCTCTATAGTATGCCGGTTGTTTCTCTCTCTGAGCAGCTGGAAAGTCAAACATTTTTGACCGGCATTGAGGGTCCAAGAGGGTGCAGAGCCAAAAGTCATCCCTATGGTGGATGTTGACTATTTGGCTGTCACTAGCTAGGCAAAACAACATCTGCGCAAGTGACTCTGAGGGACTCCCGGCCTCCATCTCCGCAGTATACTACCACGGTTCTTCTGGGTTATCTGCTTCGTCTTCTATCTCCTCCAGATGCTCCTGCTCCTCCCCTCCTGTAATCTGAGTAGAAAAACCACAAATTTCACCAGACTCTGTTGTGCTCCAATGTCCTCCTCCTTATTCTTCTCCAGTTCAGCCTCCACTGGACTCTGTGGCCATGAGATGTAGTCTCTACATCTCCAGTGCCCTGACCAGACAGATTTTGCAGCATGAGTTCCAGGACATGAAGCAGTGGAATGACGTTATTCATCCCATAACATATAGAGGCTGGAATTTCAACGGGTGGAAACATCGCATATCAGACTATGTTGGGGTAGGCCGTTCTGACGCTGCAACTTGAGGAGGGTTTGCTTGGCTTTGTAAGAATGGCGCGCACAGTGTCCGGGCAATTTTTAGAATGTCTTGCAGATGGGTGTAAGACTTTAGGAACTTGTTGACTACCAGATTGAACATGTTCGCCATGCTGGGCGCATGGAGCATCCATCCTTGGTGCAGCGCGGACACCATGTTCCTCCCATTGTTTGTCACCATGGTTCCGATTTTTAGTTGTCTTGGAGAAAGCCACACATTGATTTGTTGTTGACGTGGAGCAGTTCCTCCCCTGTGTCACTTCGTTCGCCCAGGCAAACCAGTGTAGAACTGCCTGACACTGCTGTACCCTGCAGATGTGGTATGATGGAGCAGCACTTGTGGAGGCTGAGGTGTTGGTGGAGAAGGAGGAGGACACTGGCGCAGGAGAAGCAGTTTGACAACGTGGAGGAGAAAGCGTTGTCTCTTATGGAAGTTGTTGGTGTGGCTGGGTGGGAAGCACATTCACCCAGTGGGCTGTAAAAGACATTGTACTGGCTCTGACCATAGGTACAGCTCCACAAGTCCGCGCTGCCGTGCACCTTGGAAGAAACTGATAAGCTCAAGGACTGGCCCACCTTCTGTTGTACATATTGGTGAAGGGCTGGCAGAGCTTTTTTGGAAAAAAAATGCTGCTTGGAACTCTCCACATCGGTTCGGCACAAGCCATTAGTTCTGTGAAGGGTGCAGAGTCCACGACTTGGAAAGGGAGAGACTGCAGTACCAACAACTTGGACAAGAGTATGGTCAGCTTCTGCACCTTAGGATGGCTGGACACATAGAGTTGTCTCTTTGTAGTCGCTTTGCTCAACGACTGCTGGCACCATTCATAGCGAGGAGCAGGAGTATCTGGACCAGGAGATTATGTCAAAGACAAACAGTTCCCTTCGGCAGAGGTGCTGGAGCCTTGACTTGCTGAAACAGCATGTGTGCCAGTAGGTGTTGCTGCTGCTGTTGCTGCACCTGCAGGATGGACCACATCTGACACCCGTTTCTCCCAGGCCATTGGATGGTGATGCTGTATGTGTTGGCGCAGGGCCGTGGTGTCAAGGTTAGCTCCCTGGCCACGCTTCACTTGCTGCCCGCAGATATGACATATACCCACTCTCGGCTCCTTTGGTGTCTTTATAAAGAACTGCCACATTGCTGAGGTGGTAATTTTACCGCCAACACAGTGATTACTACCACCGCTGCATCGCTGAACCCCTGTGCCACTGCTTACTTGGACCTGTGAAACGGGATTTGTACCCCGCGAACATTTGGTTCCAGTCCTCACACTGCTGCCACCCTGCTGACTCAAGGCCACAGTAGCAACTTGCTGCTTGCTCCGCTGCCTGACGCGAAAGCTGACACTCTCTTTGCCCGACGATGATGAATCCCCTGCTACACCCAGCTCCGAAGTGAGATCAGCTATATCATCGTCAATTTGCATTTCCCAGTCACTGCTACTCTCCTCACCAGTGTCAGTTTGCACAGCCTGCCTACTGCAGGAAGCAGCGGAAGTCTTCCCCACCTCTTCACTGCCAAGCAGCTGCTGACTGTCCTCAAACACTTTGTCCTTGCTGAATAGTGGTGCTTAGCCCAGACCAACTAGTTGCTCTCTGGCTGTGGGAAAGGAACAGGACAAAGGCTGTTTGAGGACAGGTGAGGGCCGTTGACCTGCTCCTGGGCCATGCCAACTAATTGTTGTATCTGAGGAACCCACGGACTCTTGGCTGGGGTTGTCAGATGTTATATTTGAGGAATTTGGTAGACCTAGTCAACCATTCAACAACCTTTGGGTTGTTGATCAACACACTGCCGCTAGATGACAATGGCAGTTCTGGCCACAGAGTCAACCCTGCTGCGAGTTCCCCTTACTGTGCTGCCACCTCTGGCTGTAAACTATAGCCCCAAAAAGGTATGTGTCACGGGTTCCCCCTGTGCACTCCCTGGTTTGGAGTTGTGGTGCGGGTGCCCCACGTGATTCATGTTGCGGATCGCGGGTGCACCCGTGTTCCGCTGTCTGCTGCTGCCGCTGCCCCGTTCCCCCTAGGTCAGTACTTAGCTGTCCCAGCTCCTGATGGCTCCATCGCCGTCCCGTCTAGGCCGCGCGCTCCCACTGCTAGGGCGCCCGCGCCTACTCTCTAAGAATTTAAATGGCCAGCGCCCTCCTTATTGGTGCTGGCATTCCCGGCTCTGCTATATAGCCTGGTGACTCCCAGCATTCCCTGCCAAATCTTCAGGTCATTCTTCTGAAGAAAAATCCTCCTTAGCGTTTCCAGACGCCTTCTAGTTTCCTGAGTGTTTCCAGACGCCTCCGTGTTCCTCTGGTGTTCCCGTGTGGTCCTGTAATCCTGTGGCGGTCCTGTAATCCTGTGGCGGTCCAGTATCCTAGTGGTCTTCCGAGGTCCTGCCCGCCGTCCCTTCCGAGGTCCTGCCCGCCGTCCCTTCCGAGGTCCTGCCCGCCGTCCCTTCCGAGGTCCTGCCCGCCGTCCATTCCGGGGTCCTGCCCGCCGTCCATTCCGGGGTCCTGCCCGCCGTCCATTCCGGGGTCCTGCCCGCCGTCCATTCCGAGGTCCTGCCTGCCCCGTGTCCCACCGCAGGCCTAGTCGCACCTGTGGAGCGACCTGGTGGCTCCCCTCTGGCGAAGGCCAGGAGTCCACTTAGACTCCGCTCCCGGGTTGCGGTTAGCATCTTTATCCTCCGTGGTGGTCCAGGGAATCCACCGACTTTAATCCCAAGGGACTATTCCCATAGACTGTGACAGTAAGATCCGGCCATGGACTCCGCTAAGCTCTTGTATCCTACAAAAGCCATGGACAGTCCCAAGGATCTGTACCTGCTACTGGGTCACCTCCCTAACCCTATTGCCCAGCAGTCCCAAGAGTTTGCTGTCCAAAAGGAACTCTTTGACAAACTCGCTGCTACTCTTCAGATGTTTGCCTCCCAGCAGCAGGCTCCCGCGACTCCTCCTGTTGCTTCAGTCACCCCGCTATGTTTTCCAGCAGTAGAGACTGGACTCGAAAATTTTTTGCCAGACAAATTTGCAGGAGGTTCATTTCCCAGTGCTCGCAGCACCTTGAACTGTTGTCCTCCCACCGAGCGCTCTAAGGTGGCGTTCATCTACTGTTTGCTCTCTGGAGAGGCCCTGGCCTGGGCTACCCCTCTATGGGATAGTGGTGACCTGGACATGGTTTCCCATACCAAGTTCCTGGCAAAATTCGGTCCAAATTTGAACCACCTCAAGTTCGGCTTCCTCGCCTGTCCTGCTTGGTTCCTGTGTCCCCAGTGTCTCCACAACTTCCCAGAGCTGCTGCAGTGGTGCCTCTGCAGCTTCCCAGAGCTGCTCCAGCGGCGCCTCAGGCTCCCCAGCTTCCCAGAGCTGCTCCAGCGGTGCCTCAGCCTTTGCAGCTTTCCAGAGCTGTTCCAGCCGCGCCTCGACCTCTGCAGCTTCCCAGAGCTGCTCCAGTGTCTCCTCAGCTTCCCAGAGCTGCTCCGGTGACTCTGCAGCTTCCCAGAGCTGCTCCGGTGACTCTGCAGCTTCCCAGAGCTGCTCCGGTGACTCTGCAGCTTCCCAGAGCTGCTCTGGTGACTCTGCAGCTTCCCAGAGCTGCTCCAGTGACTCTGCAGCTTCCCAGAGCTGCTCCAGTGACACTGCAGCTTCCCAGAGCTGCTCCAGGGACTCTGCAGCTTCCCAGAGCTGCTCCAGGGACTCTGCAGCTTCCCAGAGCTGCTCCAGTGACTCTGCAGCTTCCCAGAGCTGCTCCAGTGACTCTGCAGCTTCCCAGAGCTGCTCCAGTGACTCTGCAGCATCCCAGAGCTGCTCCAGTGACTCTGCAGCTTGCCAGTGCTGTTCCCCTGGCGCCCCAGACTCAGCAGCTTGCCAGTGCTGCTCCAGTGACTCTACAGCTTCCCACAGCTGCTCCAGTGACTCCGCAGCTTGCCAGAGCTGTTCCAGTGACAACCCAGCCTCCGCAGCTTGCCAGTGCTGCTCCTGTGGCGCTCCAGCCTCCGCAGCTTGCCAGTGTTGCTCCTGTGGCGCTCCAGCCTCCGCAGCTTGCCAGTGCTGCTCCGGTGGCACCTCAGCCTACGCAGCTTGCCTGTGCTGCTCCCGTGGCGCCCCTGCCTCCGCAGCTTGCCTGAGCTGCTCCGGTATTTCAAGAAGCCGCTCCGGTGACTCCGCAGCTTCCCACGGCTGCTCCAGTGACTCTGCAGCTCAGGTGTCTCATCACCAAGAAGAATTGTTGTATTTTGATTAATTCTCAACCTATATGTCATGAAAATGTAATGGGGGAACCACAACAAAAACAGCTTGGTGGCACCAAAACATCCTGCTATAGGTGTTAGAAGTGTCTTGGTGTCTACCCCATATCACAGCAGTCAAAGGAATATATAGATCTACATCTCTGGAATTCTATTCTAAAATGTCAGAAACACTGGTGTAACCCACAGATTATCTGTTGTCTGCAGGGGCATTCACATTTATCTGAGGGTATTTACATCCGAAATCATAATGTAGATCTCATGTCACATACTATGGAGTCATTTGGAAATCTTCAGCTGTCTCCTTGAACAGGTGTGAAGTAACAATAGTTTTAGTAACATCATTCCTGATAGTTGGATGGTAAAGAAAGAAGAACAGCGGGCTGAAGAAAAAGAGAAGAAGGGCCCTTAGGAGGGGGGTACTGTCACAGGTGACCCCGCGATTCATGTCTCGGAGCGTGGGTGCACCCGTGCTCCGCTGTCTGCTGCTGCTGCTGCCCTGCTCCCCCCATGTCAGTACTTACCTGTCACAGCTCCTGATGGCTCCATCGATGTCCCGTCCAGGCCGCACGCTCCCTCTGCTAGGGCGCGCGCACCTATGCTCTAAGAATTTAAAGGGCCAGTGTCTTCCTTATTGGCGCTGGCATTCCCGGCTCTGCTATATAACCTGGCGACTCCCAACATCCCCTGCCGGATCTTCAGGCCATTCTTCTGAAGAGAAAGCCTCCTGAGCATTTCCAGATGCCTCCGAGTTCCTCTGGTGTTCTCGTGTTCCCGGACTCCTGTGGCGGTCAGGTATACTAGTGGTCTTCCGAGGTCCTGCCAGCTGTCCTTCCAAGGTCCTGACAGCCGTCCATCCCGTGGTCCTGCCTACCCGTGGTCCTGCCTTTCCGTCGCAGCAAGACCATCCCGCTTTGCGATGGGCTCTGGAGAAGACCAAGAGTCAACTTAGACTCTGCTCCCGGGTTACTGCTAGCATCTTTATCCCCCACGGTGGCCCAGGGAGTCCACAGACTTTAGTCCCAAGGGACTATTCCCATGGACTGTGACAGTATAGCAATGTGCATTACACAGATACCCCACAAATCACACTGCAATGAAGTGTGAAGTGCCGAGATTGAAAATGGCTGTGTTTTATAGTGCTGTGTGACATCACATAAGCCTGCCAGTCGCTTATTGGCTTACAGGTCTGCAGATGTCACTGGGGGTGTTCCTTTTTCCTTCCCAGAGTTCTCTGCCCCATGTAACACGTTGCTATCACGCCCATTTAGCTGAAAAAAAGAGGGGGAAAAAAAACAACGTCGTTACCAAGAATCAGCATAAACTTCGGCTTTGTGACAAATCAAATTTTTCCCTAAATTCTAACCGAAGTTAGATTCTTTAGAATCGATTCGCCCATCTTTAGTGGTAAATAATGGGGTTCCTCAGGAGCTAGGGGCAGACAAAAGATTTCCTCATTTTGCCATGAATGAGAATTTGCAGTACAGAGTGACTAAAATTGGTGAAGACCTAGTAGAAAAGCTCCCCAAACAGTATAGGCGCCTGGTCATGGACCTGGCACATAACCATTTGTTAGGAGGCCATCTGGCGGCAGATGCGACAATATAGGGGATTCTACTCGCCAGGATGTTAATGGGAGTTCAAATTATTGTTAGTCATGTCCTACCTGCCAAGAAACTTCCCCAGTGGCAAACTTCCACAGCCACCTAATAACATTGCCGATTATCAAAGCACCCTTTTGAGATGGTAACCATGGATTTGGTAGGGCCTCTGGCCTAATCAGCTAGGGGTCACCAGTATATACTAGTGGATTATGCCACCAGGTATCCATAGGCCATTCCCTTGAGAAAAGGCTGGTTTCAAGGTTATTGCTAGAGAATTGTTTCAGATATTTTCTAAAACAGGGCTGCCTAAGGAGATTCTGTAAGGTACTGATGGTTACTCAACTACGAACCACAGACAGATGGGCTTGTGGAATGTTTTAACAAGACTTTGAAGGTTCTGTTGAAGAAGATAGTTGAGAAAGAGGGTAAAGACTTGGGTTACCTGCTTTCCATTGGGGAGGTACCACAAGCATCCACAGGGTTCTCTCCATTTGAGCTGTTGTATGGCAGACACCCACAATGTCTGTTAGACCCAGCAAAGGAAACATGGGAGAGTGACGTTACACCCTACAAAAGTGTCATTAAACGTGTTGCCTTATTACAAGAATAGATAGCTTTGGAGAGTCATCTTGGTTAAATCCAAGCAGTCCTGAATGCACTTGGAAAGGCTGGTTTTACTATAAATCCAAGTAAGTGTGCTACTGGGATGGAAGAACCCAGATACTTGGTCTATATCATAGGGAGAAGTGAGATTAAGCCCCATAAACATAAGGTAGAAGCCATCCAGGACTGGCCCCGTCCACTTAGGAATAAACAAGTGAGAGCATTTCTCGGTATTGTGGGATATTTATAGGAGAATTATGTCCAACTTTGCTGAAATAGCAGTACCCCTTACCGACCTAACAAAGGGAAAAAAAACGGCCATGATCAAGAGGTCCCCAGAGGCTAAGGGGGTTTCCAGAAGCTTAAGGTTACTTTCTGTAGACAGCCAGTATTGATAGCCCCTGATTTTTATTGTGAGTTTGGTGCAAACAGATGCATCAGAGGTAGGCCTAGGAGCTTTAATGTCACAGGTGGTAAATGGGGAGAGACATCCGGTGTGCTGTAGAAAACTGTCCCCAGTGGAACGCAACTATTCAATAATCGATAAAGAATGCTTGGGCATCAAGTGGGTTCTAGATTCGTTCCAGTACTAACTCCTGGTTGGAAAGTTCAGGTTTGTATCAGGCCATGCTCCTCTGAAATGGCTCAGTGAGAAAAAGGGTAACAATGTCCATGTGACTCGCTGGCTCTTGGCTTTGTAAGACTTTAATATTATAGTGGAGCATAGGCCTGGAAATTACAAGTTAATGCAGATGGGCTGTATAGGGTTTATGGCATGCGTATCACCGTGGTGCCTGGCCTTGGTGATGTAAAAAACAGTATTGCTGGTGTAAGCGGTGTGTGGCCACTGACACACTTTTGTATCAGTCGCAGTGCTGGGTGGGATGGCTGCTCCCACATTCCAGGCCAGGGCCTACAACCCTATGTAAAGCCACCTGTGTCATGTGAAGGGGTGGGTTGTTCCCTTCCTGTGTGTGTAGCTCAGTGGATTGTCAGAACCAGAGCTGGGCCTTGCTGTGTGGGGAAGTCAGAGGACTAAAAAGGTGCTCCTAACCCAGGAGAGTGTGGTACGGTACTGTGCTTAATGACATGGAATGAGATTTATCATATGGACTATGCGTTTTGTTTTGACGGCTAGAGCAAGCCCTTTTTCCTGTTATTTTTATGTTCAAAATAAAGACACCTGTTTTGTTCACCTGTAAGACTGCTGCCTGGCGCTACTCCAAAGGCTACTATTTGAGTTGAAACCCTACAATATATGCAAGTATTAACCATATGTGTGCCATGCTTCCATTATGACCAATGTTTTTTTTTTAAATGCACTTATATAACCTTGACTGACGTTGATTTATAAAAACTTTTGAACAGTAATTTTTATACCACAAAAACAATTGTTTTAGTTTATCTACTTGATAGTTCCTTACCAGGACATGTCTACTTCTGGCCATGTGCAAATAGTGCAGTAATAGTTTCTTTTACTACATGGTAAGGTCTCTCTAAATGTCTTCGAACAAGACCTCTACTACCAGAATCAAGAATTATAAACCAAGCAAACTTGCATATAGGTGTGCGCCTCTTGCAGGATCTGCTTCTTTATCTTCTAAAGCCCTTCTTTTACAACTAAAAGCTCCAATGAAAAATATTGGCTCCATACATGTTCATTCAGCCTGGAGCCTCTAAGGCTAATGAGTAACATTTTAACATTTTAACATTTTAAAATAAGAGTGGATACTGGCAGAGGTGCCATTACATCAGTGTGCTTGGTTTACAATCCTTCATTTTTGTGATCAATGTCCTAACAGTGCTAAGTAACTGAAGCTGTGGGGGCTTAGAGTGAGGCAAAGATAAGATAAGTCTATTCCCTATCCCCCCCCCCCCCCCCCGCACCTCCAAATGGCAGAACCATTCCCCCGGTACCCACCACCACCAGGGGAAGAGCTAGGTGCAATCCATTGCCCCACCATCTACAAATGACACATCAGTAATGTAATGTTGTATTGTATCTGGCTGGTGAAGATGATTAAAGGGGGACGCCATGTCAATTTTTTTTTTTTTTAATGTCCCCCCTAAAATGTCACAAAATTTTAATTAAATAATGGTTCTGTCATTTGAGGGGCTAAGGGAAAAGACTTATCATCTTATCCAAAATATAATCCCCCACAGCTTTAGTCATGTGCACCGTATATTAGATAACACCATGATAAAGGCCAATCATAATTAGAAGAGAAAAAGGAACATTTTTAAAAAATCTTTTATTTCAAATAACCACTCCCCAAAACACACCCTGGTTAACCATTTAAAAGTGAATATTCCTCATAATCAGCACAGTCAATGCATGCATCATATATTTCTCAAAATTAAAATTCTACGCAGGACAGTGGTTACAGACAATAAAATGTTTTTGATTGCTCTGTTTGTTGCTGCTCTATGTGGCTGCATCCACATGTTACTGTAAACTTACATCACTGTGATTGTTGCATAGTGCTGCTGAAACATGTTATTACAGCTACAGATCAAGAGCAATATAAAATCTACAGTGGAGGTGTGGATATTGTATCTGTCACAGCCACTGTGTAATTAAGCAGCACAGTTAGGTGGTTGTTCTTGCGCCACAGACGTAATTCAATTCAGGCTATTTTATTCTGCTTGTTAGACTGGCTGAAGGTCACATCTAAGATCTCAGCTGTCTACAACTTTGCTAGCTGCTGCTGTCACTTCACAAATAACACTTCAGGACCCTACGCATTTCTTTATTGCCAAAAATTCATCAGGGGTCTTTAAGATTAACCAAAATTATTGTAAGGTAAAATCAACATGCGTCCGTGCTGTGTTTCACGCATAATGTTAGCCTGGCGTGCACCGATACAGCCCTGTTTAAATCCCTGATCCTAGGCTCATCACCACCGATGAACCCTTCCTTCCTATCCAATCAGCAGGTAGAACGTCACAAGTGACATGTCAAAATGCAGCTGCCAATCACAACATTGTGGGAGGTACCACAGTATCCTGGCTCCTCCCTCCACTTATGCGATTACTGTATCGATGTACGTAGTACTGTAAGTATCCATGCCACATTCCTATGACCCCCTGACTTTGCCATCAGCGCTTGGGACTCAAGACAGATGGCTCTACTACAGCCGCATCACTGTTGCGCCGCAAGTGCTAATGTCTGTTCTCAGACACTCAGTTACCCTGCACCGAATATCCCGTGACAGGCATCCATAGGACATCCTAAATGTACCTATATTGTAATGGAATTGGTTGCTGTGATCCAAGTGCTGCTGCATCATGATAGGATGATACTTGGTGATTTACTAGATCCTGGGAATATTAGTTAAGATCTGTCTGGAACAGCACTGCTTCCAGTGCTTTCATTGCAGAGGATATGGCAATCTTATTTGGGGGCACATGATCTGTTTGTCTCTGACAGTCTCTGAGTGACGGCCAGGGACAGTCACTGAAAGAGACGGCCAGGGAGAGTCACTGAAAGAGAGACTCTTTCAATGACAGTTACTGACCATCTCTGTGCATCTTTTTCAGAGACTGTCACTTTGTCTGTGGGGAGATTTAACGGAAGTGTCTGAGAGCAGAACTGTTCTAGTTGCCTATGGCAACCAATCAGAGCGCAAGTTTTATTTTTGCACAACTGTTTATAAAATTACAGCTGATCTTCGATTGGTTTCCATGGGTAACTGGAACAGTTTTACCTCAGACATTTCTGATAAATCTCCCCCTATATCTGTATCCCTATCACTTCACACATAAGCGTCTTCTACTCATTGCCTATAGTAACCAATTAAAGTTCAGAGATTATATTAATGACCTGTAGCAGAACAGCAACCAATCACGGCTCATCATCTTCTAACTGCCACAGAAGCAGAAGACAATGGGGGTCATTTACTAAGGGCCCGATTCGCGTTTTCCCGACGTGTTACCCGAATATTTCCGATTTGCGCCGATTTCCCCTGAATTGCCCCAGGATTTTGGCGCACATGATCGCATTGTGGCGCATCGGCGCTGGCATGCACAAGACAAAAATGGGGGGGGCGTGGCCAAACGAAAACCCGACGGATTTGGAAAAACCGCTGCATTTAAAACAAAAAATCTGTTGCGGAGCTTGCACTTACCTTCACTCAGCCCGAGCCGGTGAACTCCAGCACGTTCCGATGCTTTTCAGCGCAGCAGCGCCACCTGGTGGACGGCGGAGAAACTACCTTAATAAATCCCGTCCAGACCCGAATCCAGCGCAGAGAACGCGCCACTGGATCGCGAATGGACCGGGTAAGTAAATCTGCCCCATTGACTCCTGTAAATGGTGGTTAATAAGTATATTTTGGAAAGAGCAGGGTGAAAATTTCGGCTCAAAACCTGATCTAACGGTCCCCGAGTCACACAGAGCAGCTGTGCAAAATATGGTGATTGTAAATGCGATGGTGCAGATTCCTTTAGCGGACATCCATACACACACACACACACACACTCGGCTCTATATATTAGATGTATTCTGTTTTCAGAAATGCACATTGTATGTTAAATAAAGATTATGTGAAGATAAAATAAATGAAAGTTCCTAGCTCATCACTTGACATAACACCAAGCTGAGACTTCTAATAACTTCTAAGTAAGAACAACTTTTTTGAGGTATTGTTCCTCCACCTTCAACCACTTCAAAACCATAGCAAGCAAGAGAGTTTATTACATTTATTTGATAAAGCATATACTGGTCACGGTTCCCGCTAATCTGATTAATTTTCTTGTTTAATTACCATATATACTTGAGTATAAGCCTAGTTTTTCAGCACAAAAAAATGTGCTGAAAACCCAAACTCTGCTTATACTTAAGTAAAAAAAAATATCAAAACTCACCTTTCTGGCTTCCCCCGCTGCTGGCTATATACTGGGGCAGGGGGCTGACTATATACTGGGGCAGGGGGCTAGCTATATACTGGGGATATGGGCTGGAAGGCTATATACTGGGGGCAGGTGCTGGTTATATAATGTGTGGCAGGGTCTGGCAGGCTATAAACTGGGGAGGCTGTGACCAATTCATTCCCCACCCTCTGCTTCTACTCGAGTCAATAGGTTTTCTCAGGTTTTGTGGTAAAATTAGGGGCCTCGGCTTTTACTTGGGTCTGCTTATACTCGAGTATATACGGTAGTTAATTTTTTAAATTCAGTGTCCTGTTCTTGATAATGTATTAGGTAATTTTGCTGTCGTTTCTGTCAGCAGCGTTCAGAAAAAAGCTTTACTGCAGCAACTTGGACCATAGGAACCTGTAGGCTTGAGTTCACTTCCTGTACAACAAAGTGTTCAGGACATTCTTGGGGAACTTTGCTGAAAACATGATTGTCTGTAGGAGGAGGATGTGATTCATGACCATCTCCTACTGCAATGATGAATCCTATGGATATTATCTATACAAAAGCTATATCTGTCATTGTAACCCTGCCTATGGGGAAAGATGACTGGCTATTGTCAGATTCAGTGGGAGAAATAAAACCCTGAGAAATATTTCACAAAAAATATATTCATAGTATCATTTTATCTTCGTATATAAGGCTGGAAAAAGACGCAAGTCCATCAAGTCCAACCTTCAAGAATTAAATAAATTATATTTTTTCTCTCCAGAAAGGCATCCAGGCCTCTCTTGAACATGTACATAGAGTCCGCCATAACAACCTCCTGCGGCAGAGCGCAATATAGTCTCACTGCTCTTACCGTAAAGAACCTTTGTCTATGTTGATGGTAAAATCGCCTCTCCTCTAGGCGTAGAGGATGCCCCCTTGTCCTGGTCACAGGCCTAGGTATAAAAAGATCTTTGGAGAGATCCATGTACTGTCCGTTCAAGTATTAGTATACTGTAATGAGGTCTCCCCTCAGTCGTCTTTTTTCTAAACTGAATAATCCCAAATTTTGTAATCTGTCATTGTATTCTAATCCCCCCATTCCCCTAATAATCCTGGTTGCTCTCCTCTGCACCCGTTCCAGCTCTACTATATCCTCTTTATACACTGGTGCACAAAACTGTACACAATATTCCATGTGTGGTCTGACCAGGGATTTGTATAAGGGCAAAACTATGTATTTATCATGAGAATCTATTCCTCTCTTGATACATCCCAAAATTTTATTTGCTTTAGCAGCCGCCTGGCTCTGGTCACTAAAATTTAAGTTTACCATCCACCAGTACCCCCAAGTCCTTTTCAGCTCCAGTTTTACCAAGTAATTGACCGTTTAGAACATAATTATACTTTTTGTTTCCATGGCCCAAGTGCATAACTTTACATTTATCTACATTAAACCTCATCAACCATTTCTCTGCCCACTCCTCAAGCTTCCACAAATCCCTCTGTAATGCTAAATTATCGACCTCAGTATTTATTACTTTACACAGTTTAGTATCATCTGCAAATATTGAAACTTGACTGTGTAAACCCACTACAAGGTCATTAATAAAAATATTAAAAAGAAGTGGCCCCAATACTGACCCCTGTGGCACTCCACTGGTAACGTCAACCCAATCTCAGAATGTGCCATTAATGATGACCCACTGTTTTCTATTACTAAGCCAATTACTTACCCAAATACACAGATTTTCTCCTATTCCCAGCAGTCTCATTTTATATACCAACCTTTTATGTGGCACGGTGTCAAATGCCTTTGAAAAGTCCAGATATACAACATCCACAGCATCCCCCAGATCCAGTCTTGAACTTACCTCCTCGTAGAAACCAATCAGATTAGTCTGACAGGACCGATCTCTCATAAACCCATGCTGACGCTGGGTTATAAGGTTGTGGACAGTGAGATACTCGAGGACAGCATCTCTAACAAACCCCTCAAATATTTTCCCCACCACAGCAGTTAGACTCACAGGTCTGTAGTTTCCAGGATCGCTATTTGATCCTTTTTTGTATATTGGTACCACATTTGCTATGCGCCAGTCCTGTGGAACATAACCAGTCCTCAGTGAATCTTCAAATATTAAAAATAAAGGTCTGTCTATCACAGTACATAGTTCATGCAGAACCCGGGGGTGTATGCCATCTGGTCCCGGTGATTTATCTATCTTAGTGGTTGCGAGGCGGCGCCTTACCTCTTCCTGGGTTAAACTGTTGACATTCCAAAAAGAATTTACATTATTCCTCATTGTGTCTTCCACCAGGGGATTTTCTTGGGTAAAGAGACAGTTGAGAAGGCGACATTCAGTAGATTGGCCCTTTCCTCATCTCCTTCCACCATGACCCCCATGTTATTTCTAAGGGGACCCACACTCTCTGTTTTTAGTTTCTTATGATTTATATACTTGAAAAATAATTTGGGATTATCTTTGCTCTCCCTGGCAATTTTTCTCTCAGTCTCTATTTTTGCAGCCTGTATCTGCTTTTTACAGGATTTATTTTTCTCTCTATAATCCTGTAATGCCTCATCGCTACCTTCACGTTTTAGCACCTTAAACGCCTTACCTTTCTCGCTTATTGCTTTCCTTACAAGACTAGTTAGCCACATTTGCTGTCTCTTGTTCCTCTTATGCTTTTTCCCATAAGGTATGTACAACTTTATATTTGAGTTGCATAGTAGATTCCTTACTGGTGACACAATCATTTTAAATAAATGTTTAAAATGTGTTCATAGTTTTAGACTACAAAGGGAGAATTATTGGATGCAGACAATGAAATAAAGTTTGCTCAATATACAGCATGAAATTTACTAGAGATTTAAGTTCTGCTCAGTTTGCACCCATACATATAACATGGCATCATTATCTCTACCACCTTCAGGCAAGCTTTTTGCTTTATTCCTGCTTTATTCCTCTAGCAAAAACATCTTCTTAGAATGAAGATGTATCCCTATTCTAGAGAAGGGATTTCTTCTGTCTGTACCTGCTGTTCACTAATATAAAGCACATTTGTAGACTCCTGCACAATGATATTATCTATTCCCTGAGGTATTACTATGCAAGCAAACTCTTATATGCTGCTTTATCTCACTGTCAGGATTTTCTATTCTATTTATGTAATTTATAGGAAAAATAATGGATTGAAAATCCTAGATATTTCCTTAGAATTTTTGATCAATCTAATAAATGTATCATCTGAATGTAATATATTGAATGGTTTTCTACATAGATATGCTTCCCTCAATGACCCCAAAGCTGCTGCCATAGCTGCTCTGCTAGTTACTGCTGCCTTTAAAGGAAATCTACCATTTGATTTCATGTGTTATGGACCAAACATACCTTGAGAATGCTGTAGCTACACTGATGCAGAAACATATCTTGTTTAATCCCTGAACTGAGTGGTTTTGCTGAAAAAAAAACAATTATAAAATTGTAATGAGGCTGTTGCTCCTGTGGCTGCTTTGGTGCTCTCCTCTTACCCTAATTATGCAATGCTCCAAGCCTTATCCTGCCCAGCGTAAGTTGAGAAGACACTATCACTATGTTGTCCCTGACAGGCCCTATTTTAATATTAATATTTGTATGCATGTAATTTTTTAAAACGTTCAAAACCAATGGCCGCTTATCTACTGAAATATCTGCTTCAATGTCACAAAAAGAACCAGATGTGCTGCATGTTGGTTCTGGTTCCTATGATAATGAGCCAAGTATACATGAAACATCAGATCCAGTTTTGCAGAATGAAGTAAGATCTGGAAAGCCATCCAATCCACCAGTTGAAATAAATAACCAGCGTGACTCTTCAACAAAAAGGAAGGGTGGTGACACACATGGCGTTTTTAGGCTGATTTTGGGCCGTTTTTAGTTGGTATAATTGGTCAAACCTGTCAAAAACGCATGTGTAAGGCAAGACTTATGGATAGAGACACCTACTGGATATTTATTCTGAAGAGCAGGCAACCCATGGGGTTAAACCTCAGTTGGGATTTGATACCTTGTTACTAAAGTCATATATAATATATATATATATTACACATACATATGCATATCCGGGTCTTATACATCGCAATAGAAAGAAGCTAGCAAGTAATATTCTTTTTTTCTTACAGCGTTCATGTAGAATAATGTACTAATGTAGTAAAAAAGAAATATACATGCATTTATGCATTAACGCATGTAGGTTTCTTTGTATGAGATATCTTTGTAATGTTCATTGAACTTTTATATATATATATATATATATATATATATATATATATATATATATATATGTATGTGGTTTTTATTTATGAGTTTGTGCACAAGGGTTAATAGCAACCATTTATGGGTTAAATGGGCTGGAAACCTTGGAAAGTGGGCCAGTCATGTGATAATTTATTCCTGCCCACTTCCAGGTGGGAGAAAGAGTTGTTCCATTTAAATGTTTGGAGCACATACAACTAACATGACCATGGATAAGTCCATTTAGGATGAAACATGTTGGTCTGTTTACACTATGTTCAGTCTGATAATTTATCTGTTTGCCGTGGATTATGTTTTATAAGAAGAAATAAATGAAGAAATTTTTTTTTAAAGCATTCCTGTGGACATTCTGAAGTAATTACTTATTTGTGGATTACTGCAGTGGACTTCTGAATCATATCTCTGTGCACGAAAGGAGTCAAGCGCCTGAAGAGGTGAGCTGGATTTTGTTGTTCTATAGACAATGTAGCCTGATAGTTTTAATGCACTTGTGTGGGGCTATATATGTGTAAGCTACGAAAGGGTGTATGAAGAGGGCTCATGGGCTGAACCCTCTTCATACAGAGATGGGCTTTGTTGCATATTGCAGCAAAGACTCATCGCTAGCACCTGCTTTCGGTGCTTGAACCGATCATGGTGTTAACCTCTTGTAAGCCACTGGCAAAGTCGCCACCGGCACTTAAAACATGGGGGTGCATGGGCTGCACCATCTTTCTTGAGATTGTCGCTCCCCCGAAAGTCATAGGGGGATTGCGATCAGTTGCCATTACAGCCTCAGGTCTTCGTTAGATCCGAGGCTGCATGGTTTCTGAAGATTCGTTACAATGAGTCAGTGGCTCATTGTAATGAATCCTATGCAAAAATGTCATATACTGCAGTAAAGTAGTATTGCAGTATATTGTAGGAAAAATCAGAACATATGTTAGGGTAGGATTCAAGACATCCTCTTTTAGTGTGCATTGGCTGCGTGTTTCTAATCAATAAGCATGCGTGCACATCATAAGAAATTAATTCAGACACATTTGCTGATTTAAATCTCACTCATGCGATCATGGCCATGGCACATCTGCACTGCTAGAACTTTATTTGGTTTCATAAAACTATATAGAAATTATGAAGGAAGCAGAAGGTGGCAGAGAATTCCCAGCTCATGTGGTCTCTTGATTGGAGAACTCCCTTTGACGTCAGGATTGAAGTCTTGTTGACATTCTTTAGCCTTAATTGTTTTCATTATGATCACGATGCTGGCGCCATCTTATAATGAAGTCTCTGTTACAATGCTTTTAGGAAAATAGAACAAGTAGAAATGACAGGATTTGATCTATCATCTAGGTTAACCTTAACAGTCCCCCCTAAATCCTGGAATTTCTCTCCGCTACTCTTAGTCTAGAAGGACCTACAGTTCTGCCCATATGTGCTTCTTTCTCCTCTTCACCAGTTAGATGACCGCAGACCCCTGTTGGGTGCGCTCCCATTTAGTGGACTTTCACATATGGAAATCAAATCTCTACTCTACCTCTCCCTACTCCAGGAGGCTGCTTGATATGTTTCAGGGGTGGTTGATCTTAGAGGGATATCTTCATTATGCAAATTTAGGTAACTTGAGTAAGGGGGTCTTTGGCTTGTCTAACTACTGATACCCATGATACTTGGTGGACTTGATAAATGACAAGCAAAATCACAATCCCCAATATCACCCCCACTTAAAGGAAACCCTTCCAATCCCCCAACCACAAAGTGAAGGATATAGCATCCACTTCTGAGTTTCTCTTGGGTTCCCTGGACAGCCCTTCAATCTATTCAAGTGAATGGGTAATCGATCCATAGGGGGCGATGTCATTCGGGATGTAACAAGCCACTCCCACCATCTTACAGACTCCTCCCTTCTCAGCAAGGATCATGTCCAAAGTCATGCGGTTCTGGGAAGCATCTCCGATATAATTCACAAATCTCTGTTGATTACAATAAAAACAGTTAACCCAATCCAATCAACATCTTTGCTCATAGCTATCTGGGGAATAATGGACTCTAAACCTGCCCATATCTGATTATGGGCCTTGAACTCATCTGGGACCCCCCTTGGTGCTCCCACTGTATCCATATAAACGTTGTCATCTAGGTGCTTCTCTCTTCCAGAACCCTTTGGGATTCTCTACCTTTCCTTTATGTGTCTGATCAACCTCATTCTTGGGGATCACGAGGAAGGAATGCACAATTTTTATCACCGTACACTCACCTTCCCTACCTCTAGGCCTGACCTGACTCTCCTATCCCCACAAATCCAGTTCACATCAGACACTGCTAATACAGGGCTACCTGTGCTGTCAATGTTAAAGAAGGTCATTATCTTGTTGCACCGACTGTAGGTAAAGTCTCCTACCTTGGGGGCATCCTGGTCACCCCTATAGTTACAGTGATAGTCATGGTTGGGGTGTCCCTGAGCATACAATCAGTCAAGAGACCAGCTAGCAAGAAGAATAAGTAAGCATGGAATAGAAAGCGTGGAAGCATGCTGACTTCCCTCTAGCTTCACAGACGTGGCACTGGTCAGCAGGACTTGGAAAGGACCGTCGTAGCGATGCTCCAGACTCTCTCTGGTGTCTCTCTTTACCACCACGTAGTCTCCAAGCTTCAGGTTATGCATCCTGAGCTCTCTGTCTGGATCTGAAAAAGGAATCAGAAACACTTTTGCCGACCTTTTCAAAGGCCTGGCTCAACTGTGGCATATTCCACCTTGTTTCCTGCCATCAGCTATAGGGTCTGTGGAAAGTAGAGGCCTAGCCTGGGTGCACAGCCAAAAAGTACTTCAAAGGGGAACAATCCCATCTTTCTGTTGGGGGTGGTCCTAACTGAATAGAGGGCAGCAGGCAAGCACTCGTGCCATGGTTTCCCTGTTTCTACCATGGCCTTCCGGATCTCTAACTTAAGAGTGCCATTTAAAGTATCTCAAACACACCACCAACTTGGGAAGGGCAAGGGGTGTGCAGGGCCTGTTCTACACCCAGGAAGGACAAGGTTTCAGTCTTTACCTGTCCAGTGAAGTGGGTTCTGCGACCGGACTCTATGGTTTCTGGAAGTCCAAACCTGCAGAAAAATCTCACTCACCAACTTCTTGGCTGCAGCTCTGGCAGTAGCCTTGGTCATGGGAAAAGCTTCTGGCCACCCTGGAAAGAGATCAATGTACACAAGCACATATTCCTACGTACCACTTTTTGGTAGCTGGATAAAATCCATCTGCAGTCTCTGGAAGGGATACAGCAGCTTGGGTGTCACCTTCTGTGGGGTCTTTACCACCTTACCCGGGTTGTGGAGGGCACAGACTATACAGGCTTTCACTAGTCTAGTGACAGGGGTAGTAATGCCCGGGGCAAACCACTTGCGGTTTATGAGCACTAGCATGGCCATTTTGGATATGTGTGTGTGTGTCCGTGGGCTACTTGACTTACTGTCGGGTGCAGGGATCCGGGCAGGCACACCCTCTCTCCCAGCATCCAGGTCCCATCGGCATCTGGGCTCCAGCTTTCCTCCACTTCTGATGACTCTCGGGCCACCAGGGACTGGAACACCTGTGGATCAAACTTTTAGCTCAGAACTCACCGCTGAGACTTCAGGACAGTCTCTGGGCTCCATCTGTGCAGCTGCCTTGGACATCCTCTCAGCCACATACTTGCCCTTGGCTTGTGGAGTTACCAAATTGTATGTGCTTTTACTTTTACTATCCCCACCTCTTGTGGAAGTAAGAGAGCATCCATGAGCTCTTTAATCAGTGTGCCATGCTTAAAGGGGGTCCCTGCAAAGGTGAGGAAACTTCTAGCCTCCCATATGGGTTCATAGTCGTGTTTAGACCCCAGAACTATACCTTGAGTATAGATATTTGCCCTTTTACCTTCCACCAGCTGTAGCGCTTCCCTGAGTGCCGTCACTCAACCTCCTGCGCTGACCTGTGTGGAGGGAGTGGTTCTGCTTGTACTACCTCGTGTGCGCCACTGACCACTGCATATCCAGTGTAGAACCGTCTGTCTTCTCCTCGAGACCTGGAGCCATCTGTGAGAAAAAAACTCAACATCTGGGTTAATCACCCTTCTCCCCCCCCCCCTCTCTGAATCCTGGAAGACTGGTGATAGAATGAAGGATTCAGAGCTGTGCACCTTCTCAGTGTCTCCTGGGGCATCAGGAGTGCACACTGGAGTCTGAGCTGTCTGGCCTTTGCTCAGATGCTTGGGCTGTACTTGGGTGAGGACACTGTGCAAGGTATGTGGGGTTTGCATGGTAACTGAGTGATCTAGGGTCTCTAGGATCAACTCACTGGCCTTGCTGAGCAGATTGCTGGCTGCAGCTACTGACACATGAGGAGCTCCCCTCAAGACTGAGCCTAACTGGGCCTAATAGTGGGCCACTGGGGAGGCCACCACGTTCCTGGGCTAAGACACCTGTGGCCTAGATACTCCGTGCAAAATAAAATAAAAGGTCTGATTCAATAGGATGTGCCTAGGGCCGGGGCAGACAGGATTTCTCAGCTTAAGGATATGGAATGCATCAATTGCCTCCTGACTAAGGGCAAATGGGGAAGAGGCAATTCAGTCAGAAAGGGGCAGCATTGGGCTGGAGGCAGCAGACCTTATCCCAGGCCTGCAGGAGCTGGCCGGTCCTAGAAACATGTGAAGAGGCTTAGGGCCTCAGGACAGGGGCACATTCTGGACAGCCAGCTTTCTTTCCTCTGTCAGGTATCTGCCTGTGGCTGAGAAGCAGTGGCCTAGGAAGACCACCTTCTCCTGGCAGCACTGGAGTTTGTCTTTGTAAACTTTGCAACCCTTCTGGAACAGAAAACACATAAGGTCAATAAATGCATCCTGCAAACAAAAACAGTAGGTCCTCCGCATACTGAAAAGGAGAACATCCAGTAAGGGGCTAGTCTGCCAGTCTACTCCCTGTAGGGCCGTGGGGTATTGGCTGGGTGAGTTTTACCCCCCCTTGTGGGAATCTACATCAGCTATACTGGAATACTGAACTGGTAAAGGCAAATAGGTACTGGCAATCTTCATGTAGGGGCACAGAGAGGAAAACATTTGCCAAATCAATAACAATGAATAATATGTCACTCTCAGGGATTGCTGCCAGTTTGGGCTAGGGACCACTGGGCTTCAGTACACTCATTGGCAGCTTAAAGTTCATGGACCATCCTACATGCGTCCGGCTGTTCTTTCTGGGTCTTTTCTTAACCGGGAATGGGCTAAAATCATCGGGCTAGCAGGGGAGAGTCGCACATCAGTTCTACAATGAAAGGCACTAACTCTGTTTGGGGGGGGGGCACTCAGAAGAGGGACTGTTCTCGCTATCATCCTTGTCCGTAAACCCCCCCCCCCTTGTCCTGCCCTGTGGGGGCCGTTTCCGCCACTCACTACAGTAATGTCGCCTCCCCGCAACGCCCACTCGGGTTGGTCAGTTGAGACTTCCGGAAATGTCGTTAGTCTCACTTTGGCGTGGTCTGTGAAACATCCTCTATTCCCTCTGAACGTCAATGTGTCAGAGTCCCTCCACCACATCTCCAGCCCAGTGTTCTGTGCTTCCTATAAAGTTCTGGCCAGACTCCAACGTCTTAATAAAATCTAGGTACACTTATGTTGGTTTTTAATCAAAAAGGAACAAAAGTCAGTCATAGGCTCTGTAATACAGTTGGGGGGCTCGTTCTTGCTTAGTCTGTTCGTGGGTTACACAGGAGGACATCACATCATACTGTATTCCTGTTCCACAACCAAATAACTTCCTTCAAGTCTTTTTTAGATTGTCAGGGAGAACTCTAAATGCAGCGATCTGCCCCTCCCCTCCCTTTTTGAAAAACAATTTACTAGCCTGTGAAAGACAAGATAACAGAACACAGATCCCAAGCAACTCAATATAGAGAAATTCAGTTTTCTGTGAACATCAAGGTCACTGTCTCTCTCATAGATAAGACAGACACAGAATTCTAATCCAAACCACGCAGAATTCTGCCCCCATGGTCTGCCTAGTTAACACCTTAAATGCCAGAAAGCAGGTGCCGAACAAATTGCAACACTTTTTATAGTAATTTTTCTCTAATAACTTTTAATAATACTCAAACACTCAAACAAACAACATCCCACACTCCAGGACCCCTAGCAGACACCCAAAACGGTGAAATATCACCAGCCGGCGTGGTCAGCTGCTATCCTACAAAGCGCCACAACCAGTTAATCATAGGCGATTAACTTTCAGGGACTTGAAGGGAATATAACTTAAGATGGCCGCCACTGAAAAATAAACTGTCTTAAGATGGCCGCCACTGAAGAATGGTAGGGCGTGTCATCTTCTCTAACCACCAGATACAGGGGTGGAGTCTGGATTACAGGGGCCATTTTTCACTCCAAGGAAAATATAATTGAATCTCTTTTTCTCAAATTCTTTCCACATCAAAAACTTTAAAATGTCCCTTATCACCTGTCTCTTAATTCAACGGACACTCAGAAGGATCCCTGTCACTCTGTCCTGGTCTGTCCATTAAAGTCATAGGCTCTAAGTGTCTGATCAAGTTTTCTCACTTGTACAATCATCAGATTCTCTAACACATCCCAAAACTCTCAAACCTTCACTATTACTTTTCTTTCCAGCACATGCTACCAGCCCTTCTGTCACATTATATCAACTTTGCACTTTTCCATCAGTCCTACTTAACTCCACCACCTTCTGTCTACTTACATCAAGCCAATCTTCTGTCTGTGCATCTTTCCCTTCCCTGCACTGAACTATCGCACCAGTGGTTCCCTCTGGGAGGACGTCCTTTCTCTTCCGAGACCACAGAATTTATCCCGAGACCCTTACCGTGCCGCTGCTCACGGCTTAAGGGCTGACCTTCAAGCTCCCCGATCACCAGTTACCGAGACTTAGCTCACTGCGTGTCAGAGGTTTATCAGAAGTTCCCCACTTAACGATCTCTCCTGTCCGAATTCCTTGTCAATTTTCCCTGACCAAAATCAAATCCCTGACAACTGGGCCTATTAACCACTATCCTGGCGTCTGTATCAGAACCCCAGACATTTATCCCTTGTCTGCTTTTTTCAAAGTCCCAGGCACTTGTCCCGTGCCTGCTTTTCCCTGCGGTCTCTCTTTCTCCATTTCTCTCATCATATCTTTTGTGACCTTGGAACGTCCTCCCCCTCCCTTTCTGTTCTCGCTCAGCAAAGCGCATACACAGCAGCCAAGACACTTCTCACACAGAACTATATAACAATTCAGACCCCGATGCAGGACACCAGGTGGCTATACATATTTACCCTCCAATCCCAGCTGTCTACAGTCACAGGTATCACCATTCCCGAGTCACAGGCAAGTCACAGGTTAACATATGTAATCTGAAACTTACCATGATCGTGGGCTGATCAGACCCAGTCGGGAAACGGTGACCCCAAGACTGGAAACGGTGCTGGAACAAGGGGGCGTCCTGGTTGTCCTGATCGCGATATCTCAGCAGTGCCTCCAATGTTAGGGTAGGATTCAAGACATCCTCTTTTAGTGTGCATTGGCTGCGTGTTTCTAATCAATAAGCATGCGTGCACATCATAAGAAATTAATTCAGACACATTTGCTGATTTAAATCTCACTCATGCGATCATGGCCATGGCACATCTGCACTGCTAGAACTTTATTTGGTTTCATAAAACTATATAGAAATTATGAAGGAAGCAGAAGGGGGCAGAGAATTCCCAGCTCATGTGGTCTCTTGATTGGAGAACTCCCTTTGACGTCAGGATTGAGGTCTTGTTGACATTCTTTAGCCTTAATTGTTTTCATTATGATCACGATGCTGGCGCCATCTTATAATGAAGTCTCTGTTACAATGCTTTTAGGAAAATAGAACAAGTAGAAATGACAGGATTTGATCTATCATCTAGGTTTACCTTAACACATATAGGGTTAAAGTACCCTAGATGGTCTAAGAAATAGTGAGAAAAAAAGTTTAAAAAATGTATAAAATATTGAAAATTCAAATCATCCCCCTTTCCCCAGAACTGATATAAAACATAATAATCACACATACAAAAATCGCACACATTAGGTATCATGACATGGTAAAATGCCCGATCTATCAAAATACGAAACTGGTTATTGCTGCTGGTGACCTCCATAATGGAAAATGGTGCCCAAATGTCCAAAACGCGACTTTTACACCATTTTACTTAACATTCAAAAAATTTATAAAAAGTGATCAAAACGTCGGTGTCCTCAAAATGAGAGGAATAAAAACGTCAGTTCATTTTACAAAAAATAACACATCACACAGCTCCATACACCAGAGTATGAAAAAGTTATTAGCATCAGAAGATGGCAAATGTTTTTTTCCTTTTTCATACACATTCGTTTAAGTTTTGAAAATGTATGAAACCGCAATAAAACCTACCATATTTTTTTGGACTGTAAAGCGCACAAAAAATTCTATCATTTCCTCAGAAATCAAAGGTGCGCCTTATAGTCCTGTACACCTTATATATGAACCATACTTACAGACAACAGCGGCCTTGAACTGTGCACAGGTCTGCCACCTTCTGGTCATTCATCCTTATAATCCAGTACACCTTACATATGAACCTAGACGTTTTAGCAGGTATTTATTTATGGTGCGCTTTATAGTCCGAAAAATACTGTATATAAATTTTGTATCACCGTGATCGTACGGAACCAAGGAATAAAGCAGACATGTTATTTGGAGTGCACAGTGAAAGTTAAAAAAACTAAGCCCCCAAGAGCGTGATGTACATGCGTTTTTATGTTTTTTTTTTATTTCAATTTTTCCACATTTGGAATTTTTTTTACAGCTTCCCAGTACACGGCATGGAATAATAAAAAACATCACGGAAAAATGAAAAGGTTATGGATTTTTTTTAAGATGGGAAGAGAGAGAAATAGAGAGAAAAATAGAGAGAAAAACTGCGTCCTTAAGGGGTTAAACACAAAATATATATTGCACTGTGTATCACATAGCACGGAGATATATGTATACCATCTTGCATATATTTGTACTTATATGATTTTTTTTTTTTTTTTACATTTGTAATTAAAGGGGTGGTCAGAGAGCTGGCCAGGAGTGGGTTTATGTGCTGTTTACAGAGGTATGGAAGCTGCACTGAGAACAGCTATCGGCCGGCCACACCCACCAGCCCCCATATCTCAGCACAATAGCGCCAATGTGAAAACCATATAGTGTATAGACAAAGTCAAGAAGAAAGTTGGCAGTGAAAAAAAAAAGTGGCTAGAAAAGCATTGATTGTGTTCTATAAGCATGCGCAATAGAGCGGAGGTTTACAAACATTTATTTAAGCTTTACAAAATAAAAAATATTTGGTTCACAGTTTGCCCTTTGGATAATATGTAATATGTTGGCACTTGACGAGATGCTCTACTCCACTCCCCCTTCCTTTTTTCCTATTTTGTTTGAGTGTCCGGTCCTGTGAGTCTGTATGGATGTGCGTGTTGGATTCCTTAGAGGGTTTGTACGCACCCTCTTGCTATAGAGCAGTGGTGGCTAACCTATGGCACTGGTGCCAGAGGTGGCACTAAGAGCCCTTTCTGTGGGCACCCAAGCCATCACCAGAGATAACTACAGGTATCTTCCTGCAGTCCCAGACAGCCCAGGACTTGCTGAGCACAGAGCTGTTTTAAAGCGACAGCGCTACCTGGGACTACTGGAGGAGTGAGAAGGTGTGGACAGAATTGGACTGGATTATCATTGTAGCTTCTGCTCCGGCCCTGACAATTCTTCCTGTTTATGGGATCCTGGAGGGAAGCTACAATGATCCTCCAAATTTCTTCTATTTTCTGCTTTATTGGTGTCCTCAGGGTGCTGGTATCAATGGAAGCTGTGACAGAGAAGGGAGTATAAATCACAAATGAAATTTTTGTGTTGGCACTTTGCGATAAATAAGTGGGTCTTTGTTGTAGTTTGGGCACTCGGTCTCTAAAAGGTTCGACATCACTGCTGTAGAGGGTTTGCCCGCACTTGCTATACACACGGCAGGCATCGCCCCATGGTGTGTACCTCATATATTCTTTGTGCTCGGAAGATATGTGTAATCCTTGATTGTTGATGCTTTTCTGTGCAATTGTCACTCAATTTGTGTGATTTCAATGTGCTGTAAGCATGCACACCCAATGTTAAAAACTTGTTACAATAAAGCTTTTATTGAACATAAAGAATATTTAGTTATCCAGACATTGCTAATCTAGTCAACAATCAGAAATGATTTATCATCTACATTAACAATATTAGTAGTTTGTTGTTGGTCAGTAGTAAGTATAGGCATATTAGTCATATCAAATAAAATTTTATAGAAATTCCGATGCAAGTGCTTCTTTTCCATTAAGACTCAAGTGATTTTTATTATCCAATTATATTTATTTACACACAGTTAGATAATTAGTGATAATCTGGTTGACTTTAATTTAAAGCCATAATTACTTTGTGTAAATATATGGTTCACATGCCTTATTGTCTTTTTTCTTTTGGCAGATTGGATTCAGTGGACTGAAATACCCAACAATCTTATAGACGATAATTCAGCTATTTCATGAACAGTGAGTTTACTGAAGAGTTTACTTAATCAGGAGCAGAGAAATTCTAAGAGGCGAAAAGATAAGCAAAATGAAGGGGAATAGACCTGTACAACGAACCTTCTCCAAATGGGAGCAGTTAAGAAAAGGTCAAAACTTTTGCCACCTTATTTCAAAATGTTACTTTTTATTCCAAATGATAGCAAAAGAAACCATGAAAGAAACATAGATACAGAAGTCTAAACTGAGTAACATAAAAAATCAAACTACAGAGAAAGCATAAACTCAAGCACCACTACAAAGAGAGAAACATTTCTAAATGTGAAGAAAACATTGCAATTTTATTGCACTTATTTCATTTGTGGGAACACATTTTTTTTCCTTTTTTTTTTTTTTCTTTTTAGCTGAATGGGCGCGAGCACAACATTTTGCATGGGGCAGAAAACTATGGGAAGGAGAAAGGAACACCCTCAATGACATCTGAAGTCCTGTAAGCCAATCAGCGCCCGGCAGGCTTATGTTATGTCAGCCATTTGCAATCTCGGCATTTCACACTGAATGTGCTAGCTGTAGCATATAGCTGCTTTTACTGTACTGTGCTGTAGAGATTTCTGCTCCAATCCCAGGGTGTGTGTTTAGGGGGATCTGTATACCACAAAAAACAGTTCTTTTGTTACTGAAGCAACTAGGAAGAAATATGTTTCATGTCCACACAACATGACTAGGTCATGCAATTCCTCAAATATACATACAAGAGTTTGTGGGTTCGTCAGATACAACAATTAGTTGCCAAGGCCCAGGAGCAGGTCAGCGGCCCTCACCTGTCCTCAACCAGCCCCTGGCTGAGGGAAATGAACGGGACAGAAAGCTACTAGGTCGTCTAGGCTCAGTGCCACTATACAGCAAGGACAAAGTCTTTGAGGACAGTCAGCAGCTTCTTGGCAGTGAAGAGATTGGGCAGACATCCGCTGCTTTGTGCAGTAGGCAGGCTGTGCATACTGACACCATTGAGGAGAATAATAGTGACAGGGAAGTGCAAATTGACGATAATGTAGCCGATCGCACTTGGATGCCGGGTGTAGCAAGGAATTCATCATCGTCGGGCAAAGAGTGTCAGCTTGCATGTCAGGCAGCAAGTCCCTACTGTGGCCGTGAGTCAGCAGGATGGCAGCCTGGGGCCTAACTTTTGTTTGTGAGAAAACCCCTTTAAACTAAATCCCACTAAAGCCCAATTGATGAATAACTTGGTTTTATTTTTAGGAGTGATAGTTTCAAAAAAGGTAGGGGGGATTTCTGATCCAAACAAATGTGAAACTATCTATAGCCTTTCGAGGCCTAATACAAAAACAGAATTGAAACAGTTTTTGGGATTGATTTGATTTTGCAGAGACTTCATATAGGGTTTTGCTGAGAAGGCAAAAACCTCTCTATGAACTCTTAAAATGTGACAGGTGGGTAGCAGACCTACTTGAATGGATGGAAGAGCATGAAGGGGCCTTTATCAGACTAAAAATTAGCCTCCCTTAGGCAGCTGCCTATAGGTTTTGATGATTGTGTCAAAAATCTTTTGGCAGTACACTGGGCAGTGCTACCTACAGAACATGTAAACATTCTCTAAAAACATTCCAAGAACATTCTCTAAAATCATCTTACAGACACATACTCCATTCAAAATGCTTTTGGATTGAATACTCAGAAACCACGCAGTGGCTCTTATGCACTGACTCATGAGTAGAACATGACTGTGGAGAAGTCCACAGAACAAAAACACAGGAAGTGTTTAGATTAGTGGCAGGAAATACGGATCTGAAGATTTGAGTTGATCAATTAAGGTGATGGGAAGATGGTCACTTTCACACAGGATATGCCCTGTGGTGTCCCCAGACAAATGAAAAAGTGCTGATAAAATTCCAAAAATATTTTTCAGCACAAGGAGCAGAATTGTAGGTAGTAAGAGAAGCAATTTTACACTATAGGCCAATCACCATCTTCTCTGATGTGCATATGTCACCAGTTACTCTGACTGAATATATGCCCTAATGGCACACAAGATTGAATTCAATGATGCATGAGGGAAATGACTCATGTACAGTTCAGTGTTAAGGTACACTGGCCTTTTCCCAAATGTATTTTCACTATTGCCACCCTTTGTGGCTGTAAAGGCACATCAGAAAGGTACTGATGGAATTACCATAGGTAACAACAAAGATGGATGGATTAGCCACAGGGCAGCAGTCATAGGAGTTAAAGGATTCCGTATGACACAGATGCGGTGCAAGCATAAAAAGAGCAGGATCAGGAGGACAAGGATGAGGAAAAGGTAGAACTTGAATTCCTATTGGTGATTAAAATGCCAACACCTTGTTTAGCAGCAGAGCAAGAGAAATATTCAGCATTGCGCCAAATCCAAAAAAAATAATTAGGAAGAATGCAGTTGATACCCCAAACAGTTAAATTCTACAAGATGACCTCCTGTTGAGAGAAACTCCAGAAGGCTGTAAATTTGTAGTACCTAGGCAGTTTAAGAAAGGCATCACTAAGGAGAACCACTGGCTGACAGCAGATCCTATGGGAACTGTGGGTACTTTAAAATTCATTCAGGCCAAATATTGGTGGGAGAATAGGAAAGAAACCATTGTGGGCATTGTAAGGGAATACTTAATCTGTGCCCAAATGAATACCAGACCAAAAGGACAAAAATTAAGATTTAGAACCTACCGGTAAATCAGTTTCCACTAGTCCACCATAACGGCCACCTGGAGGATACCCTTTGACCTCTGTGGGAACAGGAAGGAGAGAGGTTAAAAGTCCCCTCCCAGCATCCTCCCACCAGTGTCTACCAAATAACCACACCTGGAATGAATGCAAATGTATTTATTTAGTATGTTAAGTCACACACAAGAATACAACAAAACAATCAATATTAGGGAGGAAATAAATAGGCCATCATGGTGGACTAGTGGAAACTGATTTACCGGTAGATTGTAAATCTTAATTTCCACCACGTCCCCCCTGACGGCCATCTGGAGACTTATCAAATGAGATGATAAGTTAGGGTGGGATAACCGATTGGAGCACCTTCCGTCCGAAGGCCAGATCTTTATTCTTTGGAATGTCCAATCTGTAGTGTTTTAGGAATGTATTTTGGGAAGCCCAAGTTGCTGCCCTGCAGATCTGATCTAGCGTAGCTCCCCTTCATTCTGCCCACGATGTAGACATGGCTCTCGTGGAGTGAGCCCTTATGTTCGATGGTACTGGCTTGTTCTGTAGGCTGTAACACTTTGAAATTGCCATCTTGAGCCATCTAGCGATAGTGACCTTAGATGCCTTTTTTCCCTTGTTGGGCCCCTGGAATTGAATGAAGAGGTTATTATCTACTTGCCATTCCTCGGTGGATTGAAGGTATTTTAATACAATGCGCCTTACGTCAAGCGTATGCCATTCAGCCTCCTTGGAGGATGTCGGATTATTGCAAAATGATGGCAGAATAATTTCCCGATTTCTGTGGAAATCTGAGACCACCTTAGGAAGAAAAGCAGAGTCGAGAGATATAACAATTCTGTCATCTAAAATTTTTAAGTAAGGTTCTTGTATAGAAAAGGCTTGGAGTTCTCCTAGTCTTTGGGCTGAGGTTATAGCTATCAGAAAAACTGTTTTTAAAGTCTGGTTTCTGATATCAGAAATTTCTATTGGTTCGAGTGGACCTATAGTTAAGGCATTGAGAACCAAAGTAAGATCCCAGGATTAGATTTTAGTAAGGACCTGAGGACGGACTCAAGAAGAGGCAATTATGAATCTTTTTACCCACCTATTGTCCATAAGGTAGCAGTCATGAAAGGAACCCAGGGCAGACACCTGCACTTTTAAAGTGCTTGTGGATAGACTCTTTTCTAGTCCAGCTTGCAGGAACTCCAACACCTGAAAGACATTAGGGTTATCTTGTGATGGAGGTTTATCCACACAAAAGGATACAAATTTTTTCCATATTTTATGATATATGGCAAATGTCACTGGTTTTCTACTCGCCTGTAGAGTGTTCACCACCTTTGAGGAAAGACCTTTCCTTAACAGGAGTTCCCTTTCAGGATTCATGCCGATAGGTCGAAATAGCTCAGTCTTGGATGAAGGACTGGGCCCTGAAATAGAAGGTCGTTCTCCGGAGGAAGTAGGATGGGTTCCTGAAGAGCCATGGATCTCAGAAGAGGGTACCAACTCTTCTTCTTCCGATTCGGGCAGATTAGTATTACCCTGGCCCTGTCCAGGTAGATCTTGCTTAGCACCTTTGAAATCAGGGGAATTGGGGGAAAGGCATATGCTAGTGGCTGGTTCCAAGTATGGCTGAATGCGTCCAGAATCGAGAGTGATTCTCTTGCATCTAGAGAATAAAAATGGTTGCACTTTGTGTTCTCCCTTGAGGCAAACAAATCTATGAGTGGTTGCCCCAATAAGGTGATCAGTTGGTCGTAAATCTCTTGCTTTAGGCACCATTCGTTCGGTGAGAGCGTTTTTCTGCTCAGGAAGTCGGCTGTTAGATTTTCTCTTCCATGAAGATGAGTCGCAGAAAGAGATAGGCAATTGTCTTCTGCCCATTTGAAGATCTTTTGCGATAGGGCCAGTTAATCTGGAGACCTGGTTCCTGCTTGTCTCCTCAGATATGAAACAGTGGTGATGTTGTCGGATAGTATTAGGAGGTGTGAATTCCTTAGGTGAGACCTGTTGGATTTCAATGTCTCCCAAACCGCACGTAACTCTTTGAAGTTGGAGGATCTGGCACTGATTTCCATTGAAGTCCCTTGACCCTGTACCAGCTGATCCTGGAAACAAGCACCCCAACCTGACTTGCTTGCATCCGTCTGGATGGTAATCAAGGGCTGTTGGATCCATGGTACTCCCCTTCCTAGGTTCTTTGCGCTTAGCCACCACAAAAGATCTTGTTTCACACTTAGCGGGGCCTGGACTTTTTTCTCTAAACCTCTTGGTGACCTGTCCCAGGATGAAAGGATCCAGCTCTGGAGTGACCTGGAATGGTTTTGGCACCATGATACCGCTGGGATACTGGCTGTCATCTGTCCTAAGAGCTTCATAGCCGTCCGGATTGAGACTCTTGGCTTCTTCCTGAATTATACTATGAGGTGTCTGATATTTTACTGCGGAAGAGAAGAGATTTGACGACATGAATCTAAGATTACCCCCAAGAATTTTATCTGGGTAAGGGGGGAAAGATTTGACTTTTGAAAGTTGACTATCCACCCCAGACTTGTGAGTGTAGAAATAGTGAAATCCCGAGACCTGGCAAGGTCTAAGCTGGTACTGGCTATTATCAGGAAGTCCTATAAGTAGTGAACAGACACGTTCTGATTTCTTAAGAAAGAAACCACCTCTATCATTAGTTTGGAAAATACCCTGGGAGCAGAAGAGATTCCGAAGGGTAGTGCACAAAATTTAAAGTGGTGAGTTACCCCTTCCAAGGAAAGAACAGAGAAACTTAAATATTTCTGAGAGGAAGGGTGGATAGAAACATGATAATAATCGTCCTTTAGGTCTATGGTGCACATAAAGGAGTTTTGGTGGATGAGGGGTATAGCAGATCTTACAGACTCCATCTTGAAGCGTCTGTATATTATAAAGCGGTTTAATCCTCTCAAATTTATTTTGAGGCGGTTCGATCCGTTGGGTTTTCTCACTGTAAACAGAGGGGAGTAGAACCCTTGTTCCTCTTGATTGACCGGAACTCTCAGGATGGCACCTAGTTGCAGCAGGTTCTGGACCTCCTGCCAGATGGTGACCTGTGTAGAAGGAGATGACGGTAATGGACTGAAGTATCTTTGGGGGGGAAGACGGGAGAATTCTATTTTGTATCCATTTTTTTTACAATGTCTCTTGCCCAGAGATTCTCCCACTGAGAAGCAAAAAATGTGAGGCTTTCCCCAACCCTGGCATCACTGCTTCTTACTTTTTGATGGGTCACTATTTGAGGAGAACAAGAAGCCACGATCTCTGCCTCCCTTCGGATAGCTCCAGCGGCCTTGTTTGCCCTTTGGTCCCTGGGGCCACGAAAAAATTTCTTTTTGGTGTCTGGTCGACTTTCCGGAAATCCCATCTTCTTGTCAGCGGCTTTCTCGAGAATGGCATTGAGGTCCGGGCCGAAAACGAACTCGCCGTAAAAGGGGACTCCACACAATTTTGTTTTGGAACGGATGTCTACTCCCCATTTCTTTAGCCAAAGCACTCTCCTGGATGCGTTGGATAGGGCACCTTCTTTAGCGGAAAATCTGATGGACTCTGCTGAGGTATCAGTTAAAAATCGCTGCCGCTAATTTAAGGAGAGGAATATTCTCTAGGATAACTTCTCTGGGAGTATGGTCCTTATTGTGATTTTCCAGCTCCTTCAGCCAGAAGAGTAGTGTCCTGGCTACAGAGGTAGCCGTCAGGTTAGTCTTAAGATTTAGCATAGATGTATCCCATGCCTTTCTTGAGTAGTGCTTCGGATTTCCAATCCATAGGATCCCGAAGCTGTCCTGCATCTTCAAACGGTAAATCCATCTTTTTAGATACCTTGGAGACTTGTACGTCCACTTTAGGACAGGCGTCCTAAATTTTCGAATCGTTAGGCTCGAACAGAAGTTGCTTCCTGAAATTTTTGGAGACCGTTATCTTTTCAGGTTCTTGCCATTCTGCCGTAATCAGATCTTTCAAAGCATCATTGACAGGAAAGACCCTTCGCTTTTTGTTTCTCAGTCCTCCAAAGAGATCCTCTTCGACTGATCTAGGAGGGATTATATCCTCGATATTTAGTGTATCCCTTACTGCTTTGAGCAGCCTTTCCATTTCCTCAATAGGGAAGAGATACCTGGCTTCAGAGTCTCGTAAATCAGAATGCGTTACTTCTGAATCTTTATAAGAACAGGACGGAGATTCTGAGACATCTGAATCTGATGCAGGAGTGGCTAAATCTAAATCTATACGGGCTCTTTTAGGGGAGGGACCCTGAAAGATTGAAGCAAGGGATACAAATTTTTCTTCAATAAACTCCTTAATCTCTTGTCTCTCAATTTATCTATGCAAGATCTACATATCGGCTTTTTATGCATATTGGGTAACTTGCTAATGTACATATTACATCTTCTGCTCTGAACATCAGATGATTTTGATTTGGATCTCGCCACTTTGCCCCCTTTCTCCTGCTTCTCCTCCTTGCCTTTCCCCTTTCCACCAGATTCCTCCTGGAAGGGAAGGAGGAGAAATTGTTGCAGGAGACTGTAATAAACATAATAAATATATATATATACCATGTGGAGGACTCCTCGAGCGCACTTGCTGGCTCTCTCCACCCACTGGTACCTGTATCTGCCTCTTCATACATGGCTGCGACAGCAGGGAGACAAAAACACATGGCTGCACGAGTGTCCAGAAAAAACTTTGAACTTAGACCTCAGATCAACGTGTACACGCAATAAACTGACTTAAATACCTTCTAGGGGAGCCCATCCCCCTGTCGAAGGCTTCAACCGGCATTCATGCTCCGAGACCCGGCATCGGAGAGTCACTTCCGGTCGCACCGTAAGTCGTCATCTGCCTCCGCGCGACACACCAGGATTGATTTAAGGTGCACAGAGCGCCACCGCTCTCCCTTAGGCGCAGCTGCCAGCGGGACGAGTGGTGCAGGGAGGGCTGGAGCCGCCCGTGGACCTGACCTGCGTGGCTTGGTCGAGGACTGCGCGACTGTGAGTGTTGCCGTCCCCCCTTACACCTGGATGATGCAAGAAGAGACCTTCTCTCCATCCTGACCTGTGGGAACAGGAAGAACACTGGTAGGAGGATGCTGGGAGGGGACTTTTAACCTCTCTCCTTCCTGTTCCCACAGAGGTCAAAGGGCATCCTCCAGGTGGCCGTCATGGGGGACGTGGTGGAACTAATACTTTCCAGGATACCACTAGCTGAAGGGCCATGGCAGAGATTGCAGATTGATTTTGTTGGCCATTTATCAAGTGCTCCTGGGGGATATACAGATATGAAGTTTGATTAATGGTTGGAAGCTTTGCCCATGATTCTATACACAGTTTCTAAAGGGGAATTGGTATTTGGAATGAAAGAAGATGCATAACACACCTCAAAATTCCAGATTCTTGAGATGGAGATTATAATCTTATTGGCAATCATAATTATCAATGGTAATAGTGTGAATAGCTTTGACCATTGAGGAGATGACAATATGGATATGTCTCTAGAAAGGGAATATGCTGAAGAAATTCACACAACAAGAGATTTAATGGCTGAGGAAACCACAGAGGATGGTAGTTAGCAAGGAAATAGGAGTAGGAAACAGACTTAGAACAAAAGAGAATGATACAGTTAAAGTGTATTTTCAGGGTCTTGACTGCCAATACCAGTACAGTGATACCTTTTCTTTTGGTAGGATTAACCATCATAGTTCAAATGCAAGAGAAATTTCACCCACCCATGGTATGCAGAGCATATTATCATAAGCACTACAACTACGTGAATGCTACTAGTTATTGGTTGGGGATGAGTCAGAATTGCATTATAAAAGGAAAACAAAAAGATCTAAGAATTAGAGATGTTAATGATAATTTAAAAGAAGACTACATGCTTATCTGTGGCATTTATTGGCATAGCGGTATGCACCCATTTGTGTTTTTATGCCAAAAAGTATAGCCCTTAAATTCAGACAGAAACCATAGAAATCAACCTGTCAGTTCAACAAGGGAAAATATTATTGGTACAATGTCTAAATCATAAATACTACAGAGAAATGGTTGGTCATTGGACATGAGTTACTCCTGAAATAGACATTGGGGAAATGCACATTATTGATGCCACACCTGATTATATAAAGCCGTATGCAAACAAATAATCAGTCTGAGAAAATACAGCATTCTACATATTTGGAGGAAAGACCACCTTGATTCAGCTCAATCAATAGCTAATGATGTTCAATATGCATTTGTCACCTGACCTATGAATATTTCTCTATGGTTGGTAAAAACGTACTTCCCAATTTGTGCAGGCTACACTTTAAATCAAGTCAATTTCCTTTATCAATGGCTAACACCAAATACTCTGAGGGTCCACATGAAGTTCCATAATACAATGAGCAGACGGGGACAAAGGGACACACTATGCACAATATCGGGTGGCAGAGGAACAGTAATGGATGTTATAAATGAGGCAGCTATCAGTGTACTGAGGTTTAAACTTGCAGCCATAGCCTCCAACAGTAAAAAAAAAAGTGAATGATATCAATAATTTACAACAGAGACAAATAAACACTGATGTTAGGTTAGCAAACAACTTAATTCAACATTTCAATGGAATTTTGGATAACATGCAAACAAATAGTTCTACCTGCCCTTGTGCACAAACCAAAGCCCAGGATGAGTTTTTACTATCTACCAACTTCAAATTGGCAATTCAATCATTATAAAATGATCAATAGCCACTTGACCTAATAACTGATCACATATACACATTCAAAGCGGCGGGCGAGTGCATAGCTTGGATGTATCAATCAAAATTTTGAGATGTGTTATGCATCTTCTTTCATTCCATGTACCAATTCCCCTTTAGAAAATGTGTATAGAATCAAATCAATTGGAATTTTAATGTGAGAATCTACACTTCTACATCCAAGGCTAAACCATCCTCATGTTATCAAAAAGGATGGACAATGGAGACAAGTTGATATTTCCCTTTGCCAGCAAAGGGATCATGACATCTTGTGTACACCAGGCCAGTATAGGTTTGTTGAGGATAAATGTTGGAACAATGCATCTGTTTGTGTGCTGGATGGGGAATTAAGGAGTATAAAACACCAGTCTTGTATCTAGGACACCAGAGCATATGTTTCTATCTCCTTAGAGCCACTAATGTGTCTCTGGTTATACAACAATGTTCCATAACATTGCCTATAGCTATGGGTGCATGGTATACTATACTACAGGGAACGTCCCAGAAATCCAAACACCAGACTGCGAATATGTGATTCCCACTGTGGCACTGTGGAGTTCAAATATAAAAATCCAGTAAAACTGAAGACTAAATATGGGAAAGGAACTACAGGATTGGCTAAACAAACTTAATAGTGAAGAGTTATTAATAAAGAAGATTCAGCAAGAAGGAAAGGGTTCCACAATTCGTATACGCTATGACCAAAATAAGCTAAAAGGAGGTCACTCATCAATTGGAAAATAATGCCAAAGGTTAGTGTGGGAGGTTCATTTTGGACATTCTAGCACAGTTAATGGTATCTTGAATTATTTGATATACCAGATTGTAATACTTCTTTCTGTTACTGTAATATTATCCCTAATATAGATGTATGTGCTGTATGACATTGTACTTGCATAAAAAGATTCAACTCCTTTCGAGGACAATCAAACCGTGAAATTTTGATTCTCTTATGGCTCCAATATTATGACCTCTGTTAAGATAAGTGACAATCTAATGGAATGTGAGAATTGTAAAAAGAGAGGGCACAATAAGAATGTTTCTCAAAGGAAACATAAGATCTGATAAAAGGAATGTACTTTTTTTTTCTTCTGTTTTTTAGATTATAATTTTGGTTTGGTTACAGTAGAATGATCATGTATGTTTTTGTGTTTTTTAACCCCTTAAGGGTTTTTTCGCTCATTTCTCGCTTTCCACCTTCAAAAATCGATAACTTTTTCCGTGTACAGAGATGTGTGAGGGCTTATTTTGTGCATAACAAACTTTACTCTTGGGTGATGTTAATTATTATTCCATGCCATGTACTGGGAAGCTGGAAAAAAAATTCCAAATGTGGAAAAAAAAACAAAAAAAAAACGCATGTGCGTCACGTTCTTGTGGGCTTAGTTTTTACAACTTTCACGGTGTGCTCCATATAACACCTCTGCTTTATTCTTTGGTTTGGTACAATCACGGTGATACCAAATTTATACAGGTTTTATTGCGTTTTTAAAACCTTTTCAAAAATTAAACAAATGTGTACAAAAAAGAAAAAATGTTGCCGTCTTCTGACGCTAATAACTTTTTTTTATACTATGGTGTATGGAGTTTTATGTGTCATTTTTTGCAAAATGAGCCGGCGTTTATATTGCTATCATGTTGAGGTCTGTGCGACATTTTGATTCCATTTTTTTTTATTCCATATATTTTTTTTATGTGATGTACAATGGTGTAAAAATCCCGTCTTGGACATTTGGAGGCCACCGCTGGCAATAACAACAGGTTTTTTATTTTCATTGGGCATTTTGGGACACGGCAATACCTAATGTGTTTGTGATTTTTACTGTTTATTATGTTTTATATCAGTTCTAGGGAAAGGGGGTGATTTGAATTATTAATATTTTATTTTATTTTTACATTTTTTTAACTTTTTTTTTTCCCCTATTTCTTAGACCATCTTGGGTACTTTAACCCTAGATGGTCTGATCATTCCTACCATATACTGCAATACTACGGTATTGCAGTAGATGGCGTTTTTGCATACTGGCTCATTCTAACGAATCTTCAGAAACCATGCAGCCTCGGGTCCAACGAAGACCTGAGGCTGTCATGGCAACTGATCACCACCCCCCTATGATGTTTGGGGGAGTGACAATCTCAATAAAGATGGCGGTGCCCATGCGCTGTCGTCTTTTAAATGATAAAAGACATTGAGGAGGCATATTATTTTGTATATTATCCTTTTTCCTTGCTTTATCATCTATTCAACCTTTTAATTAAATAAGTCTTTCTTCAAGTTTTACATTTTAAAGAAACAAATTCCTAGATAGAACAGTTACAAGAAACAACCCACTTATTACACTTGGCGTACTGGTCTTAAGACCCAAGGCTCTATAGTTTCTGATCAATTGTTATTATATGCCTGTGGCACATTGTAATAGATGATCAGTAAAATCACCAAATACTGCAATGCTATAGAATGGTAGTATATGGTTGGATCAGACCACCAAGGGTTAAAAAAAAACACCCCCTTTCCCTAGAACCAATATAAAAATTAACAGTAAAAATAGTAAATGTTAAGTAAAGCCATAACCCAAAATGGCAGATTTCTCAAAATGTAATAAAAAAATTTAGGAAAATGTTATCAAATGGCTGTATGATCCTCAAAATACAGACCTAAAGAATGAAAGTGACATGTCATTTGGGCACTCAGTGAAAGCCATAAAAACCAAGCCCATAAGAAAATTGTGCAAATGCCCATTTCCAAGCATTTGCAATTTTTTTCCTATTTCCCAGTACACGGCATGGAATATTAAATACAGTCAGTATGAAGTACAATTTATTACACAAATAACAAGCCTCATATAGCAATTTACAGGTAAAAATAAAAAAATAGATATTTGAAGGTGGAGAAATAAAATTGTAAATGTTAAAGGGCGTGGTCATTAAGGGATTAATAAAAAGTATATTTTTTTTCATAGAGAACTACTTCTTAAAACTGAATTTTGTAGTGCCAATACGTTTTAGTCTTTTATTGCCAGATTTCTTTGTTTTTATCCAAGTATTAAATTTTGGGACCATTTAGGCATTTTCACATAGAATATTTCTGACGAAATTTCTTATTACAGGAAATGCATTTTACAGACATAAGACTGGCATAACCGAACATGCATCTAGATGACATAGCCCTTTGAACCTTTACTTGATCCCAGGCTGTATTACAGTAATTAGAGAAAATAAATATTTGTTACTCACCAATCCTTACAAAATGGTATCCACAAGAGAGAAATAATGATCGCAGGTTTTCACAACCTTTAGACTAGGATACAGTCAGTGGAATAATGCAGAGCATTTGGTGGCGCTCTGCTACATGTAGTGACAGTACGCAATGACAGTGGTTTGAAGAAAAAGAAAGGAGCTACAGAAAAAGCCGACCGGTGCGAAGCAGCTGCTGCTAGTGCGATCCACAAACCCCCCTGCTCCAATCCCCTTTGGCTTTGGCGTTGTGACTTTTAGAAGATTCCTATTAAAAGTGAAATTTTATGGTGAGTGCCACTTTTTTTTTAAACCACAATCCTTACAAAACATTTTATTTCCTCTATAAAATCAGCAAAAAAGCACCGGATAGAAAAGTAGAGCAGGAGCATGCACCAACTGCTGTCCCATTTTACCCTAATCCAGAGCTTATTTCTGCTTAAAATTGGCTTTCTTTCTCCCTGTGTTTGCCGATTTTATGGACATCTTTGTAAAGAAACAGTCTACTTTTAGCAAACATTGTTTGTTTTAATACAATGAACAATAAAGCCACATCCAGTTTAATACCTGATAACCTATAAATATATAAAGCTTGTGGCCTAAAAGGAAAGGGTTTTCATCAGGGGGCCTTTATAATCTGTTTTTATTTTTGAGGACTGATAGACATTTATTGACTTCCTCGGGTGTTCCGAATACCCGAGGCTACTTCGTTTTAACCCCTTCATGTGCAATGTGTAATGAATGAGGAGTAAAATCCTCATATTCTGCCATACTGTAGTATGGCAGTATATGGTAGGATCGATCAGACAACCTAGGGTTAAAGTACCCTAGGGAGTCTGAAAAATAGTAAAAATAGAAAAAGTTTAAAAAAAAAAATTATAATAAAAAAACCTAAAAATTCAAATCACCCCCCTTTCCCTAAAACTGATAAAAATCTAAATAAACAGTAAAAATTATAAACACATTGGATATCGCTGCGTCTGAAAATGCCTGATCAAAAATATACTAACGGTTTTTCACTGTGTTTAACCCCGTAACGGAAAATTGCGCCCAAAGTAAAAAATGGCACTATTTTGCCATTTAAAAAAACATAAAATTCTATAAAAAGTGATCAAAAGTCTTAAAAATAATTTTTATTGAAAACATCATCAAAAGTCGCAAAAAATGACACCACCCACAGCTCCGTACACCAAAGCGCAAATGCGTTTTTTTCACCATTTTCACTGCATTTGGAATTTGTTTTCCTGCTTTCCAGTACTCGGCAGGGAACATTCAATGCCACCCTTATGAAGTGCAATTTGTTGCACAGAAAACAAGCCATCACACAGCTCTTTACGTGTAAAAATAAAAAAAGTTATAGATTTTTGAAGGTGGGGAGTGAAAAATGGAAATGAAAAAAACAGGAAAGGGCCCGAACCGGTTAAACTTACCTTGGCATAATTTCCATTTTTTAGGGGAACCTCCCAAGCATGGCCCCGTCTCCGAGCCCCTTCCGATCAGGATTAGAGATCTGCGAGTGTGGGGGAAGGAGAGAAACTAATTCTTTAATATGCAAATGATATTCTGTTGCAGGTAAGAAATTCTCATCAATTCATTCCAAATATAATGCAATTTATTAAAAGGTTCACTAAAGTGTCTGACCTGTTAATTAACCGGAAGTAGTCAATCATTAGCAAATGAGATGAAAGATTAGTACAGATGCCTCCGATTTTTTTGTTCTCAATTTAGCCCCTCTTGTTTTGAGAGGTTGGAAGAAAAAATAAAAATTTGGGCAAAACTTTCATAGTGAAAAAGTATTGCCAGAAGTTCTGTATGTGTATAGCAAAAGTCAATAGTGGGTTATAGATAAATAATAACTGTGATCCCTGATCAATTAACTCATTTGCAGTTGGGATTGAAAATGACTAAGGTGCTCTCTCACATTGATCTTTTTTTCACAGAGGTCTCACTGAGCCAACAATTTTTATGGGTGTTTTAAATTGCCTTTTATTTTCACTGATCTGTTGTACATGGACAAAATGTTGACATCTATCTGTTGAATTTCACTGATCTGGACCATGGAAGAATATAAAAGTCTATGGGTCCGCAAAAAAAAAAAAAAAAAAAGACCATTTTTTTTTTCACTGATAAGGCTAAAAAACTAGGTGTTAATTTTTCAAAGCAATGTTAAACCCTTCATTTTTTGTGGACATGGAGACAAAACAGAAGCATCACGGAGACAAACTGGAGATAAATGTGGATGTGGAGGATTTAAGGAATTGTCTATACCTGTTTTTGTATGGTATGGTACGAAGATAATTAATAATGTCTTATTGTTTTGAATATGACAAAACATGATGTAACAAGTGTTTTCTATTTTGTGGTTTAGCAATAATAAAAAAATTACTTATGTTAAATGTGACCAAAGCATGGGTTAAAGTATATTTTACACCATTCTCGCCAGCATTTAGAGGGTTTAATACCACTAGAAGCTTACCGTTGTGATTTTTTAAAAAAAACATAGATTTGAGCTGTGGGCATTATGGGTTACAATGGGACACTTTGGTTGCTGAAAACCACCATCTATGGGAGGCATCTATTTAACATTTTTAATACAGCATATATGTATTTAAGGGATGTATGAAGAGGACTTGCGGGTTGAGTCCTCTTCATACAGAGGTGGGGGTTGCTGCATATTGCAGCAAACCCCCACCGCTAATAACCGCAGTCGGTGCTTGCACCGATCGCGGCTATTAACCCTTTCAACGCCGCCGGCAAAGTCGCCGGCGGCGTTTAAAAGACAGCGGCGCGCGATCGGGTGCCATGGTAGCCTCGGGTCTTCGTTTGACCCGAGACTATCTGGCATCTGCAGGTTCGGTACAATGAGCCAGTGGCTCATTGTAATGAATGTGCTGCAAAAATGCCATATATTGCAATACAGAAGTATTGCAGTATATGGTAGGAGCGATCTGACTATCTAGGGTTAATGTACCCTAGATGGTCTAAAAAATAGTGAAAAAAAAAAAGGAAAAAAAAAAGTTTAAAAAATAAAAAAAATTAATAAAACATTAAAAATTCAAATCACCTCCCTTTCCCTAGAACGGATATAAAACATAATAAACAGTAAAAATCACAAACATATTAGAAATCGCTGCGTCCCAAAATGCCCGATCTATCAAAATATAAAAACGGTATTGGGCAGCGGTGACTTCCGAGGCGGGAAATGGCGCCCAAATGTCCGAAATGCGACTTTTACACCTTTTTACATAACATAAAAAATGAAATAACAAATGATCAAAATGTCGCACAGACCTCAAAATGGCAGCAATGAAAACGTCGCCTCATTTCGCAAAAAATGACCCCTCACACATCTCCGTGCGCCAAAGTATGAAAAAGTTATTTGCATCAGAAGATGGCAAAAAATTTTTTTTTCTGTTTTGTACACATTAGTTTAATTTTTGAAAATGTATTAAAACACAATAAAACCTATATAAATTTGGTATCACCGCGATCGCACCAAACCAAAGAATAAAGTAGGTGTGTTATTTGGAGCAAAGAGTGAAAGTCGTAAAAACTGAGCCCACAAGAACGTGCGGTTTTTTTTTTTCAATTTTTCCACATTTGGAATTTTTTTTTCAGCTTCGCAGTACACGGCATGTTAAAATAAATAATATTACGGGAAATTAAAATTAGTTACGCACAAAATAAGCCCTCACACAGGTCTGTACACGTAAAAATGAAAAAGTTATGGATTTTTGAAGTTGGAGAGCGAGAAATGAGCCGAAAAAACCCTGCGTCCTTAAGGGGTTAACCTCCAACAAAAACACAATATTGATAATTATCAAAACAATGCTCTTTTGATCTATTTCCTACCAGTTGATCTTGCTCATCAGGAGAGGAAAAGGTCTGAAGTACTAACAGACCCACAAAGAGCAGGGTCTGATTTCATTTTTCATGTTGCTCGCATTTGAAAGGATAAGACTTTATACAAAAACATTTTGACATAATTTTGCAATTGAATTTCAACAAAAAGACCAGCCGCTTAAGGTTATGATTAGAGATGAGCAAAAACACTCGTCCGAGCTTGATGCTCGTTCGAGCATTAGCGTACTCGAAACTGCTCATTGCTCAGACGAGTATTTCGCCAGCTCGAGAAAATGTCATCTCCGCCGTTTTGATTTTTGGCGGCCAGAAACAGAGCCAATCACAAGCCAGGAGACTCTGCACTCCACCCAGCATGACGTGGTACCCTTACACGTCGATAGCAGTGGTTGGCTGGCCAGATCAGGTGACCCTGGAATAGACTAGCCCCTGCCTGCGCTGCTCGGATCATTCTCTGTCTGGATGCCGTTAGGGGGATAGCTGCTGCTGGTCAGGGAAAGCGTTAGGGTGTTCTATTAGAATAGTGTTAGGCAGGAGTGATTCTACAAGAACCCAACAGCCCTTCTTAGGGCTACAATAACGTTATATTTTTTTTTTTGTTTGCTTGTGGCTGGGCTTGCTGGCACTAGTGTAGCTAGTACCATATTGTGAGGAATTTGCAGGGAGATTTGCGACCGTTGTGTTTAGCTCTTAGTGACACACTTATCCACCTTAAACACCTAAGTGGGACAATTTTATTAGGGGTTTCATTTGAATTGGGCACAGTCTGCTGATGGGTCAGAGGCCGTGGTCCGGGGCGGGGGAGACACCACCTGCTTATGAGGGAGCAGGGGAACGCCGCAGAGCTACACTCCCTAGGTTCATGTCTCAAGTTACTGGGACTCGTGGTAGAGCACTGTTGAGGCCAGAACAGTGCGAACAGGTGATGTCGTGGATTGCGGACAATGCTTCTAGCCATTTGTCCACCAGTCAGTCTTCCACGCAGTCCACCCATGTCACCGAAATCAGCACTCCTCCACCTCAGCCTCCTTCCCCCCAGTCTGCCCCCTCCCAGGATTTGGCATTTGAACCGGCATACTCTGGGGAACTGTTTTCTGGACCCTTCCCAGAGTCACAAACCACTTGTCCGGTTGCTGCTGAGCTATTTTCCGATGCCCAGGTTTACCACCAGTCGCAGTCTGTGGGTGATGATGACATTATTGACGTAGTGGAAGAAGTGTGTAAAGAGGTGTCGGACGATGAGGAGACACGATTGTCAGACAGTGGTGAAGTTGTCAGGGCAGGAAGTCCGAGGGGGGAGCAGACTGAGGGATTGGAGGATGATGAGGTGACAGACCCAAGCTGGGTTGATAGGCCGGGTGAACACAGTGCTTCTGAGACGGAGACGAGTCCTATAGCAGAACAGGTTGGAAGAGGCAGTGGTGGGGCCAGACGGAGAGGCAGGGCCAGAGCTGGTGCATCAGCGCCAAATGTTTCAAGTAGTCAAGCTCCCGTGGCGAGGGCTAGATTTTCAGAAGTCTGGAGGTTCTTTAAAGAAACACCAGATGACCGACTGACTGGTGTGAAACCTGTGCCAAACCAGGATCAGCAGGGGTACCACCACTACTAGCTTAAATACCACTAGTATGCGCAGGCATATGAATGCTAAACACCCCACTCAATGGCACCAAGCCCGTTCACCTCTGGCTGGGCACACCACTGCTCCTTCCCCTGTGTCATCTGCTAGTCAGCCCCCTGCCCAGGATCCCGGCCCAAACACCTCCCGTGCAAAAACCCCATCTTCGCCTCCACGATCCTCCACAGCATCCACCAGCGTTCAGCTCTCCATACCACAGACGCTGGAGCGCAAAAGTAAGTATAGTGCAACCCACCCACACGCCCAAGCCCTAAACGTCCACATCTCCAAACTGCTTAGCCTGGAGATGCTGCCTTATAGGCTGGTAGAGACCGAGGCCTTTCGAAACCTCATGGCGGCGGCCGCCCCTCGGTATTCGGTCCCCAGCCGCCACTACTTTTCCCCATGTGCTGTCCCAGCCCTGCACAAGCACGTGTCAGACAACATCATCCGTGCCCTGACCAACGCCGTTTCTGACAAGGTCCACCTGACCACGGACACGTGGACGAGTGCTGCCGGGCAGGGCCACTATATATCGCTGGTTGCACATTGGGTTAACTTGGTGGAGGCTGGAACCGAGTCTGACCCTGGGGCTGGTCATATACTGCCGACGCCGAGGATTGCGGGCCCACCTCGGTCCAGGTCTCTCAGGCCTACTATGCCTCCTCCTCCTCCGAATTACCATCTGTGGGCATGGCGCCATCAGTCGGTAGCTCTAGGCACAGCAGCAGTGCCGTCGCCAAGCGACATCAGGCGGTGCTCAAACTGCTGAGCCTAGGTGATAAAAGGCACACCGCCCAAGAGCTATTACAGGGCATCATGGCGCAGACTGATCTGTGGCTGGCACCGCTGAGCCTGAAGTCAGGCATGGTTGTGTGTGACAACGGCCGTAACCTGGTGGCGGCTCTGCAACTCGGCAGATTGACACATGTGCCATGCCTGACCCATGTGTTAAATCTCATTGTTCAGCGTTTCCTCAAGACATACCCCAATCTGTCTGATTTGCTTACGAAGGTGCGCCGCATCTGTGCGCATTTCAGGAAGTCCAGCACAGATGCTACCACTCTCAGGGCAGCGCTGCGCCGCCTCCAACTGCCCGCTCACCAACTGTTGTGAGACGTGCCCACGAGGTGGAATTCAACATTAACCATGTTATCCAGAGTTTACCAGCAGCGCAGAGCGATTGTAGACTGCCAGATGTCAACTTCCACCAGAACTGGTAGTCAGGTCAGTCAGCTTCCTCAAGTCTACAATGAGTAGTGGACGTGGATGTCTGATATCTGTCAGGTGCTGAGTAACTTTGAGGAGTCCACACAGATGGTCAGTGGCGATGCCGCCATCATCAGCCTCGCCATCCTGCTGCTTGGCCCGTTGAAAAACTCTCTGGTCAGCATGAAGTCGGAAGCTTTGCGCTTGTCACAAGAGACGGGGGAAGAAGATTCCCTTGTTGATAGCCAAAGCACCCTCAGGTCTGTTTATCAGCGCATATCGGAGGAGGTGGAGGAGGAGAATGTTGGCGAGACAAAAGAGGGGACCATTGTTCAGTCCTTCACTGTTCAGCATGTATGGGCAGAAGAAGAGGAGTTGGAGGAAATGGAGAGTCAGGCCAGTGAGGGGAGTGAATTCTTGCGCGTTGGTACTCTGGCGCATATGGCAGATTTCATGCTAGGCTGCCTATCCCGTGACCCTCGCGTTCAAAGAATTTATTCCAGCACTGATTACTGGGTATTCACTCTCCTGGACCTACAGTACAAGCAAAATCTTTCCACTCTCAGGAAAGGAGTGTGAGAATGCATGAATACCAGCAGGCCCTGTTGCACAAGCTAAAACAGTATTTCTCTTCTGACAGCGCTAGCGGCAGAGGGCATACTTCTGCGGGACAAGTAGTGAGGGAGAGTAGGCGAGCAGGCAGCTTGTCCAGCACTGGCAGGGGTACGCTTTACAAGGCCTTTGCTAGTTTTATGTCACCCCAGCAAGACACTGTCACCTGTCCCCAGTCTCGGCAGAGTAGGGCTGATCTTTACAGAAAGATGGTGAGGGAGTACGTAGCTGACCATACCATCGTCCTAAATGATCACACAGCTCCCTACAACTACTGGGTTTCAAAGCTGGACATGTGGCACAAACTGGCGCTGTACGCCTTGGAGGTTCTTGCCTGCCCTGCCACTAGCGTGTTGTCCGAGCGGGTTTTCAGTGCAGCCGGTGGCATCATCACCGATAGGCGTACACGCCTGTCGACTGACAGGCTGACGCTTATCAAGATGAATAAAGCCTGGATTTCTCAGGATTTCCATTCTCCACCAGGTGAAGGAAGCTCAACCTGAATAATTTATGTCCTCCTCCTCGTCCTCCTCCTCGTCCTCCTCCAGTACTCTATGTATTTAATTTTTCTGGAGGACCACCTACCTGCTCCTCCTCCTCCTCCTCCTCCTCCTCCTCCTCCTCCTCCTCCAGTACTCTATGTATTTAATTTTTCTGGAGGACCACCTACCTGCTCCTCCTCCTCCTCCTCCTCCAGTACTCTATGTATTTAATTTTTCTGGAGGACCACCTACCTGCTCCTCCTCCTCCAGTACTCTATGTATTTAATTTTTCTGGAGGACCACCTAACTGCTCCTCCTCCTCCAGTACTCTATGTATTTAATTTTTCTGGAGGACCACCTACCTGCTCCTCTGGTTTGAAAACTTTTTTGGACTGCCACATACAGGCACTATCCAAATTTAATTGTCTCCATAGCAGCCTCTTTTTAGCTGCCTCTACATGTTGTCCATATAGCTGCCTCCATACATCGTCCCCTTATCAAACGAGCTGTGTCAGGCAGATTTTTGGGTTGTTTTCATGGCTTCCACATCAAACTTGCTAACTTTGTCGCTACCCTGCTGTGTTATCCGCAAAATATACTGGCAATATACTGGCAAACTTTTATCATTTACTGATATTATTTCAGCGCTTCTTGCGCATCTGTTTACATTCCCCTCACCCGCCATAACCCAAACTTATAAAAACACTGCTACGATTGATCTTATACAAAAGGTTCTTAGAAGTGCTGTTTGGGCAGGAGCCGAGAGACAGGGGCTTGGACAGGTGAAAGCTCGCCTGGCAGCAGAGCACCAGCTCCATCCCAAGATCCAACTAACATAGTTTTAACTTCAGCACCTTTAATCTACTACTACTTCACTGCCTCCATACATCGTCCCCTTATCAAATGAGCTGTGTCAGGCAGAATTTTCAGGTGTTTCACCAGATACATAGTGGAACTCGGCCCATATGTTGCCGCCATGCTGGAGACCTGAAGTTGCAATCATAGCAGTGCAATATGAATGCCCCATACTGTCGCTCTTAATCATGGAAGTCGTCTCCATGGCTGCCTCCACATGTCGTCCCTTTATCAAAAGAGCTGTGTCGGGCTCATTTTTCGGGTGTTTCACCAGATACGTTATGGAACTTGGTCACTATGTCGCCACCATGCTGTGTTATCGACTAAATATACCGTCAACCTTTTGTTGACATAGGAAATCATTTCAGCGCTTCTTGCTCACCTCCTTTGGTGAAGCCTGAGTCCATTTAGGGTATGTTGCCATGACACTCTCTAGCCTGCCGCTGCCTCAGCATCTAAAACATGCAATAATTGACCCTGACACTATAGGGGACGGCATGCAATCTAGCCTCATTCGGTCACTCTGTCATGGCCATGCTGTTGCCCATAATTTTGGCATAATGGTGTGATTAAGCAGCCTCAGAGGCATCCATGCATGCTGCCCCTGCTGTTTCCTGTCCATTTCCGTGGTGTTTTCATCCTTTTCTGAGGTTCCCAGGTGTTTGCCCAAGCTTCCCTGTGCAGAGCCTTGGTCCCCTTGAAAAAATGCTTGAGTCTCCCATTGACTTCAATGGGGCTTGTTATTCGAGACGAGCACTCGAGCATCGGGAAAAGTTCGTCTCGAGTAACGAGCACCCGAGCATTTTAGTGCTCGCTCATCTCTAGTACATACTTCTCTAGTTATGATCAATTCACAGTGGAAAAAAAGTTTGCATATTGCAACACAAAACTAGTAACATGAAGATGTACAAACATTCAAGACAATCTGCCTCCCTTGCATTAGTCCTGTGTATTACCCCCACCCCAAAAAAAAAATTCTCTATACGAGCCATTATATGTTTGGAAAACCAAATCAAATGTAAATGAGCTCCAACTGATTGCATTTAAAAAACCAATTGCATGCATTGAATGCTCAATTGGGCGTTTCTAAACATAAATCAAGAATAGACTTAGAAAAAGAAAATATCCAAATTGGATGTTGGATAGGGCAGAAACCATTGTCTCGGGCAGAAAACGCACAGATATGCTTGTCAGACAAAAGGTCCAAAACACAACATGACATCAACAATATTCCTTGTCTGACACTCCAATTTTCAAAAATGTTCAATGGTATCAAAAGAATCATCTTAAATTATTTACCAGTTTTACAGGCACATTTCATTGAGGGCGCGTTCACACGTTGCGTTTTGACCTGCGTTTTCATTGCGTTTGAAACGCATATACAACAGCTGAGGAGAGGTGATTTGCCTAATTACATCACTGTTAACATTTCCATTTACAAAACGCATCGCAAACGCGATGTTAACGCACACGTTAAAAGTGTTAACATATTTGTTTTGTTAAGACATGTGTTAACATTGTTTACAAACGTAAACGGTAATGTAATTAGGCAAATTACCTCTCATCAGCTGTTGTATATGGGTTTCAAACGCAATGAGAACGCAACCAAAACGCAACGTGTGAACGCGCCCTCAATGTCACCAAGGGAGAATTGCCTCTCTGGAGACTTTTGTCATTGAACAGGTGCACCTCCCAAAATGTGGGAGTGACAGATATAAACTATTATTATACCGAGAGGCATACTGGATTTTTATCTTAAATACTAGATTCCCCCATGGAATGAATTTTAGAAGGGAGTTTCTATATCATTATTTATTTATTTTTGGTTTTCTGCCCATATCGCACCACATTAATTCCTTTTATTGGTTTTCTTCAAAATACTCACCGGTGCCGTCATTACACTCAGCATATCCGAGAGACTATAGCACTCTATTTATTGGCTTTCTTTAAAATACTTATGTGCATAGCTATTACATCTGGGAGATTCCAACATTTACTTAACTTTTCCTTCCCTCCCCTTCTAGTTTATCTTTCTCTGCTACTGTTTCTGTGCATTTTGTGATCTCACAGGTGTAGACAGGGTTCTAAAAGCATAGAAGATGTTAGCTTCTTTTGATCTGTCAGCTGAGAACTGCTAGACAGATGCATCACTAATTAGAACACTCAGAACTCTCAGTCCAGAGCAAGCTCCTGGACACACTTTTTATACCACTATAGTCTTGCGATTAGACAGTGTATCAGTGTTTTCCCTCATTGTATATGCTAGTAAGCAATAGAAATAATGTTTTTTGTCCGATACTAAATGTAAAGGTTTTTGTAATGGTTATATTTTCCATTGGTGTTTTTACTAAGATTTTAGGATTAGGCCCCACCTCTTACCTCACACATGTTGGATGGATTACTGAAAGTGGAGAGACGGCGGAGCTATATATCCATGTCACATTCATATACAGACTAGCCATGAGTAAGGGCGTTTTGTACACCTGAAACGCGTAGGTTATCATTACATTACAACTATCCCGTGATTACCAGGCTGCATGGCTGCAGACAACGTATGTTAAGAAAAATAATTTTCCCTTTGGATTTTAATGTAAGAAGATGACAAATTAAACTTTCGATTTTTTTTTTTTTTTAACCTTCATTTGGTGCGGTGTACAAATCCTTCTTTTCCTGCATTACCTTTGTTCCCGTGGTCCCGGAACAGTCACCTGCACATTTGGCGGACTTCATATCGGTGAGCGCAAAAACATGTTTCCAGTCGGCCCTTATGAGTGATGGATTGAACTAGATTGCTTTTATTACAGCCAACTATTTAATAAATGTATAACACATTATTAGTTAAACTTCATTGGAAAGTTTCAGTCTGCCTCACTGGGGAAAGGTCCGTGCTAACCCCCAAATAATTATCATTTAAAATACTAATATTAAAAAAAAACTATTTTGGTGCAGGGCTATTTTAGTACAGTTGTGAAAAAGAATCAACTGGTTATAAAATCATAGATCAGGTGATTTGTAAGCATGAAAATATTGCATTAGACATTAGATACAGGCCGATGCGAACTTTGCAACTATATTTAAGCTTTATAAAATTAAAAACATTTGGTTATCCAGACACTACAAATGAAGTCAACAGTCAGAAATGATCATTTTACATTTTTATTTTTCACAACAGTCTTCCAATGTTTTTGTTTTAAACAAAGGCGGAGTTAAGCACAATCTACATTTGACTGGTAAAGAAGAGGCAGGTGATTTGCTAGCTTAAAGGGGTATTCTCATCTGGGCACTCACAATCTGTTTCATTAATCTCCCATATGTAAACATTTCTTCAATTGGATGTTATTTAAAAAAATGTTCCTGTATGAAGATGATTTCTCATAAATGTAGCCATGTTGTCCCTTAGAAATGAGATAGCTTCCTCGGATACGGCCACTTCTGATAGATTGAGTGCACAAAGAAACAAAAGGTTATTGTATATAAAATGTCCGGGAGTTACTACATGTCGCACAGCCACCCTGTGGTAATGATCTCTGAAACCTGGTGGTTTGGCAGGACTCTATAGCGCAAGTCTGGCCACCGCTGACAGATTGTGACGTGGTCGTATCCGAGGAAGCTATCTGGTTTCTAAGGGACAGAATAACTACATTTATGAGAAATTATCTTCACACAGGAACATTTTTTTTAATAACATCCAACTGAAGAAATGTTTACATATGGCAAATGAATTTAATTAAATGTAAATGCCGAGATGGGAATACCCCTTTAAGTATAAAGGCCCAAGATAGACTTCTCTTTCCACTTGTTTCTAACTAGAAGTGATAATGGCTACTGACTCAGGGGACACCCAGAAAAAGGTAAGTTATTCTATATACTTCATTATTATTTAATTCTGTTTTGTACAAATGTTTCTATTTTACTAGTTTAATTAAATATTAATTTACATTTGTTGCTGAATAAAATACCTTACTGATTTGAGTTTCTTGTGATAGGCAAACATGAATGTTATACAAAATGTTAATTCTTTACCATACTATAAAATACAACACTTGTGAAGGGGGTATTGAAAAATTACTACATTTTAAAAAAAGCCAACACAGTTCTGCTAATCATATAAATTTCTTATCCAACTAATCTAAATGTTATGAATTCTTGGTCCCTCTTGCCACTCGGGCAATGGCTGCTCATCCAGGGAAATCAGAGGGAACAAGAGGTAGGTACCAGCCAATATCAGGAATGCATTTGAAATGGAATAGCAGAGATACTGGGAATTGAGCACCACTTTTATTTACTATCTTTAATGCTATTCTGGTTCTTAAAAGTAATTTAATAGTTTTCTTTTTAATACTACTTAATCAGGTAAAATGTGTAATATTTGAAAATATTCATAACTGCTTCTGGATGAAAGGACTTGTCCACTGTCTAAACATTTATCACCTTTATTAACAATGTAAAGAGTGAGTAACTTGTGCTCCTTTTTACTAAGACTCAAGTGATCTAACAATCCCATTGTGATATTTATGTAGTTACAATATTGGTTATAATCTGGTTGATATCAATTTAAACCTAACCTACAATCTGTACATATATGGTTCTTATGCCTTATTGTCTTTTCTTTTGGCAGATTGGATTCAGTGGAGTAAAATACCCAACAATCCTGGCGACAAATTCCAGCTATTTAATGGACAGTGAGTTTATTAAAGGGTCGACTCATCAGGAGCAGAGGAATCCTAAGCTTGTAAAAGAGCCTCAATATGAAGGGGAATGGATTTGTACAACAGACCTTCTCCAAATGGGTGGTGTTAAGAAAAGGCCAAGACTTTTGCCACCTGAAATCAAAATGTTCATATTTGTTCCAAATGATAGCAAAGAAACCATGAAGGAAACAGATACAAAACTCTCGACTAAGAGACACAAAAGATTAAACTCCGAAAAGAACATGGCAGCTCTAAGACAAAAATATTAAATTTCAGATAGAGACTTCAACATTCTATTTCATATTTAGTAATGTCTTTATTTTGTATATATTGATTTTTGAAAATGAATTGAAAAGCTTTCATAGTGTTACTTTATTAAGTATAATGAAATATGTTTTAATAAAAGATTATTTTCATAGAAAACATACTTTTTTTTTTTTAGTATTTATTCGTGGGACAATTTGGGCATTTTCTAAATAGCATTTTTGGTGCAGAGTTTTTGTAAGGAATATTCTGTTATCTGTAATAACATTCAAGTGACCTTTGCTTGTTACAGAAATGACTAAAGTGATATAAACAGCTATGACACAAATGAGAGGTATTACCTAACATAATTCAAACTAACTTGACCTACCACAGTCTTGGTTCTTCCAATACTTACGGTTGAGACATGCCCTATAGACACAAGCTCAATCGGGTTCCCTGGAAATGGGATCTATTGGAGTGTTAGAGGGGGTGGTTAAGGCGCAGGGTACTAAGTGGATAATCTCCCTGCCTTATGGTTCTCTTCTTGCAAAGGTACTGGGGGACACTATGGCTGAGACTAAAAGTAGATGGGAAGAGGAAGTTGGGTAAATATCGGAGGAGGAGTGGACAAAGGCGATGAATTCTCCTAGTACTCTATCAATGAAGGTTGCACAGAGAAGGTCCCAATGGTTCTTAATTCACAGAGTGTATAGTACACCACATGTACTATGGAAAAGGGGATTGTGGGAGGATGTGAGGTGTCCAGAAGAGAGAGCAGACAGATGGCATATGTTTTGGTCCTGTGCAATATTAGAAAGCTTGTAGAAGGAGGCGGAGGACTTAATAAATAGATAGTGTATAACATAAAGCTATTTATCTCATGATCCTAAGATTGGGTTATTGAGTTGTATGGATGGACAGCAGGGGACCCAAAATGAATGATTGGCTGTGGCAAAATTTCTCTATCAGGTCAGAAAAAGTATAGCTAGGCATTGGTTGGATGCAGAACCCCCAGGGCTGGGAGATGTGATATCTATGACCAATAAAACTATATGGATGGAGATGAAAGTTTATCAGAAAAGGGGTAATCTCAATACAGTGGTCCGAATGGGTGGAGTTTCCAGGGTTGGCAACTGAAGAACTGCAGAGTAGTTGGTCTTTGCTGAACCTAGGGAGGGCATTAGGGCAGTAAGGGATACTCTATTATATGAGACTGTAATCGATGTGTGACAATACGGTAGATTGAGGGAGAGGGGACATACAAAAGGGTTATGCGAATGGGGGGGTGTTGGACCTGGGGAATGTTATGTGTTTTTACTAGCATACATTTGTATTAAGATGTACTGAATGGTGGATCTTTGTAAAGTGTATTTCTGTGTTATCAGCAAAAGAAATAAAAGTTTCTAATTAAAAAAAAAAGCCACCGCCTCTTCGCACAAAATATAATATGGAAGTTTATTTATATGGCATACACCCTGTTTCACATTTGGGCTCGGTGCAAAAGAAACTGAAGGTTTAAAGTTGCTTCAAAAACATCACACCTAGCTTTTCAGTGTAATCAGATAAAAAACAGGATGTTTTAGGGTTTTTTTTTTTTTTTTTTTTGCGGACCCAAAGACTATTGCCTTCCATGATCCACATCCATGAAAAAAATAGGACACGTTCCATTGTTTTTTCAACGCACATGGATCAGTGAAAATATGAGCCAATGTGAACACACCCATAGAAATCTATGGCTTTGTGAGGCATCTGTGGAAATCACTGAAAGTTTAAAAAAAAAAAAAAAAAAAGCCAATGTGAAATTGCCTTTTTGATGAGATGATTTTAATTTAGAACCACATCTATAACTTAGACCAACTGATAATACCAATTTTATAAAATGCAAAAATATAGATACAGTACATGAATACCACAATAACACTAATACTACATGATGGTAACAAATAACTGTAGCTTTATTAATCTTCAGTAAAGTGACAGATTGTGATCTATGTTGCTCTTTTAACCAGTTAAGGACCGGGCCCTTTCCTGTTTTTTCATTTCCATTTTTCACTCCCCACCTTAAAAAATCTATAACTTTTTTATTTTTACATGTAAAGAGCTGTGTGGCAGCTTTTTTTCTGCGTAACAAATTGCACTTCATAGTGATGATATTGAATATTCCATGCCATGTACTGGGAAGCAGGAAAAAAATACCAAATGCAGTGAAAACCGTGAAAAACGCATTTGCGCCATTTTCTTGTGGGCTTGGATATTACGGCTTTCACCGAGCGCTCCAAATTACATGTCTACTTTATTCTTTGGATTGGTACGATTAGGGGAATACCAAATTTGTATAGGTTTTTTAATGTTTTCATGCATTTACAAAAATTAAAACCTCCTGTACAAATTTTCTTGGGGGGGATTTTGCCCATCTTCTGGCGCTAAAAAAGTGCCATTTTCGACTTTGGGCGCTATTTTCCATTACAGGGTTAAACGCTGTGAGAAACCGTTAATATATTTTGATAGATCTGGCAATTCTGGACGCGTGGATACCTAATGTGTTTATAATTTTTACTGTTTATTTATATTTATGTCAGTTCTAGGGAAAGGGGAGTGATTTGAATTTTTAGGTTTTTTATTACAATTTTTTTTTTATTTTTCTTTTTACTATTTTTCAGACTCCCTAGGGTACTTTAACCCTAGGTTGTCTGATCGATCCTATCATATACTGCACATTTTAACTGAGTACGTCACATAGTACGTCACATGTCCGGTCCCAGTACATGGAGAGGGCTCGCGGGCCGAGCCCTCTCCATAGCCAGTAAGTCTTCGCTGCATATTGCAGCAAAGGCTCACCGGTAACACCCGCGATCGGTGCCGGCACCGATTGCAAGTGTTTTACCACTAATCGCCGCTCCCCATGACGTCATCGAGGAGCGGCGATCCGTCGCCATGGTAGCTTTGGGTCTCACGAAGACCCGAAGCTACTTCGGGTTAACCCATTCATTACAATGTGCTGTCAGCACATTGTAATGTATGAGTAGTAAAATCCTCATATGCTGCCATACTGTAGTATGGCAGTATATGATAGGATCGTACAGACACCCTAGGGTTAAAGTACCCTAGGGAGTCTGAAAAATATTAAAAATAAAAATAAAAAAAAAGTTCAAAAAAAATAAAATAAAAAAAACTAAAAATTATAATCACCCCCCTTTCCCTAGAATTGATATATAAATAAACAATAAAAATCATAAACACATTGGGCATTGCCGTGTCCGAAAATGCCCGATCTATTAAAATATAACGGTTTTTCACTGCGTTTAACCTCATAACGAAAAAATGATAACATTGTAAACGTCATCAAAATCCCAAAAAAACGACACCACCCACAGCTCCGTACACCAAAGTATGAAAAAGTTATTAGCGCCAGAAGATGGCAAAATCCCCCCAAAAATTTTTGTACAGGAGGTTTTAATTTTAAATGTATGAAAACATTATAAAACCTATACAAATTTGGTATCCCGTAATCGTACCGACCCAAAGAATAAAGTAGACATGTCATTTGGGGTGCACAGTGAAATCCGTAAAATCCAAGCCCACAAGAATACGGCACAAATGCGTTTTTTTACCAATTTCACTGCATTTGGAATTTTTTTCCCGGTACATGGCATGGAATATTAAATATGACCATTTTGAAGTGTAATTTGTTACACAGAAAATAAGCCATCACACAGCTCTGTACATGGAAAAATAAAAAAGTTACAGATTTTTGAATGTGGAGAGTGAAAAATGAAAACGCAAAATCAAAAAAGGCCCGCGGCGGGAAGGGGTTAAAATGAAATAGCCTCGGGTCTTCGGAAGACCCGAGGCTACCATGGAGATGGATTGCCGCTCCCCGATGACGTCACGGGGAGCGACGATCCTAGGCAAGATGGCGGCGCCCGTGCGCCGCTATCTTTTTGAGGCTGCCGGCAGCCATCGATGTGATAACACCCGCGATCAGTGCTAGCATCGATAGGGGGTGTTACCGGTTTGTCTTTGCTGTAATATGCATCAAAGAATTACCGGCTATGGAGAGGGCACAGCCCGTGAGCCCTCTCCATGCAGCGGGACCCGACCGCTGCTGTGAATACACGGCGGGCAGTCGCGAACCAGTTAAATTAATATTGTAATAGCCAGGCTCGGATATTTATAAGATCTGATGCTCTCTAAAAAATATGCCTGGACCCAGGCTTCTTATACTTGTTAGTGATAATTTCAATAACATCTATGGAGAGAGTTTGTCTATAATTGTATATAATGTACTTTGTGTAAATGTCTTTGTGTAGACAGGGCATTGCAATGTGCTGAATATTGCAATGCACAATACATTGTCAGACTGGGCAAACACCCATTGGTTCAAGGGAACCCTATTTCTGGTGACTAAGGTCAGGTTAGTTATGCTCTCACCTGGTATTTATGCTCAGTGTACCTACAGGTTCCTCCTGGAAGGACCATATTGCAAATGGCAGTGGATTAAAGGGAAAAAGTGGAGCTTCCTCAGTGTGCTGCTACATCTATTCCAGGCTCAAGCTATGTTTGATAAATTTATATAGTTAGACATTTCAAGGAGCTTTTCCTTGTGCTGATGCAAGACTTTATCCAATTTGTCAAAATTCTAATTATAGCCATCATTATTAATACATGTTATATACAAACACTTGTAAATAGAATCAGCAAAAAATTTGCAAATCAGAATATACCCATATATACTCATGTATAAGCCATGTTTTTCAGCACAAAAAAGCTCAGCTTATACACGAGTCAATAAGAATTAAAAAAAACACTTAATACTCATCCTCCGTTGCCCGTATCCTTGGTGTGGTTCCTGGCGGCTCCTCTTCTTTCTTCTCTAGCAGGCAGAGTCGTGTCCATGCGATCTCCCGGCCAGCGCACACTATGATGCGGCGGTGTCGCTGCTGATGACATCTTGAGGCCGTGTCACAATATTCTATGATCAGTCAGCTCCATATTGGGGAAATAAGAACTCCATGCATAATATATCAATATAATACATGGAGCTCTATCCTTGGCACGGGACTGATCACGGAATAAAATGAAATGGTTTAGGAATGGGCTTTTTTATGCCATTATTTTTTCCTTTGATCTACTGTTGTCAGTGAACAGAATAAAAATTGGTTCTAAATGAAATTAAAGTGGAAAATGACTGAAACCAGAAAGAAATAAAAACGCTGGCCATAATTCAAAATGGGTTCAGTTAAAAATCATTTATGTTAAAAAATGCCAATGTGAGCTCCGCATAACATTTTGTATTTAGCCCAATTTATCAAGCAATTTTGGTACAGAGTTTTTGTCAGGAAGATTCTGTTATCTGCAATAACATTCAAGTGACCTTAAAAAAATGTTGAGAAATCTCCCCCAATGTTTTCCATAGTGTAAGTTGTTGCATTTTAGTTAGATTTCCAAGAAAATATTTCTAAAGAATTTTCTGAACTCATTTTGTAGTTTTTTCCCCTCTTTTTGCTTAGTTTCCTGTCATAAATAATTGTGTTTAGTTTAGTGTAGAATCAAATAGTTTCACTTAACCCATTATTGTTTAATCTCTCTATCACGGACATCCTGTTTCTTTAAATAAATAAAGTCATTACCAAATGAAAATTTGTATACAAAGTATAAAAAAGTCTGAGTCTAGAGAGAAATGTTCTCCCCAGGAGGCAATTTCAATCAGGTTTCTATGCAACACCCAAAACAATACAATCCACAGTATCACTTTTGAATGTTAAATAAGACAAAAGCATGGGTTGACCCATATAATTTTCACTAATCTCACCATAAATGTATATGGTTTGACATTTTTAGGAGTTTGTCCTTGTGCTGATGCAAGATTTTATTCAATAGGTCAAAAAAGTATAACCATCAATAATACATGTTATATGCAAACACTTGTAGATAGATTTAGCAAAGAATTATCAAATCAGAATATACCATATATACTCATGTATAAGCCAAGTTTTTCAGCACAAAAAGTGTGTTGAAAAACCTCACCTTTGCTTATACAAATAAAAAACGTAACACTCACACTGCAGCGCCTAGATCCCTGGCGTGGTTCCCGGTGGCTCCTCTTCTCTCTTCTCTAGCCGGCAGAGTCGCGTCCATGCGATCTCCTGGCCAGCGCTGCGGTGTCACTGCTGATGGCGTTTTAAGGCCATTTCACATTATTCCATGATCAGTTAGCTCCATGTTGGGGAAATAAGAACTCCATGCATAATATATCAATATAATGCATGGAGCTCCATCCCTGGCATGGGACTGATCATGGAATAATATGAAATGGTTTAGGAATGGGCTTTTTCACACCATTATTTTTACCTTTGATCCAACGTTGTCAGTGAACAGAATAAAAATAGGATCTAAATTAAAGTGGAAAATGACTGAAACCAGAAAGAAATAAAAAAGCAGGCCATAAGTCAAAATGGGTTGAGTTTAAAATCATTGATGTTTAAAAATGCAAATGTGAGCCCCACATAACATTTAGTATTTAGCCCAAATTATCAAGGACACATCCAAAAAGACACAATACTTGTGTAGTGCACCAATAACCATGTGACATGTCACTCCCGCAAACTTTGTTTTTTCTTTCCTGAGACTGCATTCACACTTTCATTTGCATTGTGTTTAGCAAAGCAATTAGTTTGGAGGTGGTTTTAGGAGCGGTTTTGTCAATTTCACAGGTGAAAGACATGAACTGAATGGGTGAATGAGATTTGTGGAGTAGGTTTCCCCTTCAAAATCAAATTCACCCGTTCGGTTCATGTCTTTCACCTGTTAAATTTAGAAAACTGCACCTAAAACCACCACAAAGCTGATTGCGATGCAGTTTTAACTTCAACGTGTGATCGCACCCTGAAAGATTCTCTTAATGCACTTAATGTAGTGCAATGTAGGGAAATATATGTGTAATGTCATCTAGTTAGAATAGTCTGGCACAGAGTCATTTAATTTAGAAGTACTCTGGTTGTACAATCATATCATTGTTTTTGAGTTAATAGAGAATTGAAATCTTAAAAAGAAATGCTTTCATTAAGGGGCTATAATAAATTGAATAATTATTACTGCCAACTATTTAATAAATGTATTACACATTATTAGTTAAACTCCCTTGGAAAGTTTCAGTCTGCCTCACTGGGGAAAGGTCCATGCTAGCCCCATAATGATAAGCAGTTTCTCTGAATCAACTGATCAAATTATTAATCCTTTAAAATTCTAATATTTTAAAAATAACTATTTTTGGTGCAGGGCTATTTTAGCAGACGGGTAAAACCGGTTATAAAATCATAGATCTGGTGACTTCTAAGCATCAAAAGATTGCAATAGAAATTAGATACAGGTCGATGTGAACTTTGCAATTATATATTAAGCTTTACAAAATAAAGAATATTTGGTTATCCAGACACCACTAATGTAGTCAACAATCAGAAATTATCACTTTACATTTTTATTCACAACAGTCTTCCAATGTTTTTGTTTTAAACAAAGGCGGAGCTAAACACAATCTACATTTGACTGGTAAAGAAGAGGCCGGGGATTTGCTAGCTTAAGTATAAAAGACCAAGTTAGACTTCTCTTTCCACTGGTTTCTAACTAGCAGTGATAATGGCTACTGACTCAAGAGAAACCCAGAAAAAGGTAAGTTATGCTATATACTTAATTATTATTTATTTCTGTTTTGTACAAATGTTTCTATCTTGCTAGTTTAATTAAATAATAATTTACATTTGTTGCTGAATAAAATTACCTTACCGATTGTGTTTCTTGTGATAGGCAAACATGAATGTTATAAAAAATTTTAATCCTTTACCATACTGTAAGATACAACACTTGTGAAGGGGGTATTGTAAAATTACTATATTTTTAAAAAGCCATCACAGTTCTGCTAATCATAATTTATTATCCAACCACACTAAATGTTATTAATTCTTGCTCCCTCTTGCCACTCGGGCAATGACTGCTAATCCATTTTAAGGGAAATCAGAGGTGACAAGAGGTAGGTATCAGCCAGTATCAGGAATGCATTTGAAATGGAATAGCAGAGATACTGGGAAGTGAACATCACTTTTATTTACCATCTTTAATGCTATTCTGGTTCTAATTTCTTTTTAATACTACTTTAATCGGGTAAAATGTGTAATATTTGAAAATATTTATAAATGCTTCTAGATGAAAAGAATTGTCCACTATCTAAGCATGTATCACCTATATTAACAATGTAAAGAGTATAAGCACATACAATTTTATAAAAATTGCACTGAATTACTGAAGACTAAAGTTATCTAATAATCCCATTGGGATTTTTATGTAGTTACACTATTGGTGCTAATCTGGTTGATTTCAATTTAAACGTATCCTATCTGTACATATATGGTTCTTATGCCTTATGCTCTTTTCTTTTGGCAGATTGGATTCAGTGGCGTAAAATACCCAACAATCCTGGCGACAAATTCCAGCTATTTAATGGACAGTGAAAGGTCGACTCATCAGGAGCAGAGGAATCCTAAGCGTCTAAAAGACCCTCAAATTGAAGGGGAATGGATTTGTACAACAGACCTTCTCCAAATGGGTGGTGTTAAGAAAAGGCCAAGACTTTTGCCACCTGAAATCAAAATGTTCATATTTGTTCCAAAAGATAGCAAAGAAACCATGAAGGAAACAGATATGCAAGTCTAGACTGAGAGACACAAAAAATTAAACTCAAAAGAACATGGCAGCTCTAAGACAAATATATTAAAAATTCACATTAAGAGTAGTGTTACTTTATTACGTACAATGAAATATGTTTTAATAAAGGTTTATTTTTTTATAGAAAACATTCTGTTTTTGAGTATTTATTTGTGGGACAATTTGTACCAAAATTGCCAATTTGAAAATGCCCAGAGTTTTTGTTAGGAATATTATGTTATCTGCAATAACGTTCAAGTGACCATTGCTGGTTACAGAAACACCTCAAGTGCTATAAACAGCTATGACACATATGAGAGGTTCTACCTAACATGATTCAAACTAACATGACAGACCTTTGAACCTTCACTTGTTCCTAGGCTATATCAAAGTATTTAGAGAAAAAAAAGGTGTCACTCACAAATCCTTGAATACATTTCCTGTAGTAATGTTGCCAATTTAACTATGGTTCAAAATACCATAGTTATGTCAAGATTACAATAAAATTTATCAGCCACCATTTCTTCACACAAAATAAAATATGGAAGTTTATTTCCAATGGACAAAACATAAAAAGACAATTTTGAACAGTGGGACACTTCATAACCTGAAGATCTTTTCTAATATTTACACCCCAAAATAGATTTAGCTAAATATACCCTTTTTTATCAAAAAGCATCTCTCTCTCAATGGGGGGTGGTGGGGGGATTAAGCAGAAGTCACATATCAGAACTGTTGCAGTTTCCCATGGCAACCAACCAGAGTTCAACTTTCATTTTCCCACAGCTGTTTATAAAAGCTCTGATTGCTTTCCATGGACAACTAGGATAGTTTTACCTTAAAAAAATGTTGAGAAATCTCCCCCAATGTTTTCCATAGTGTAAGTTGTTGCATTTTAGTTAGATTTCCAAGAAAATATTTCTAAAGAATTTTCTGAACTCATTTTGTAGTTTTTTCCCTCTCTTTTTGCTTAGTTTCCTGTCATAAATAATTGTGTTTAGTTTAGTGTAGAATCAAATAGTTTCACTTAACCCATTATTGTTTAATCTCTCTATCACGGACATCCTGTTTCTTTAAATAAATAAAGTCATTACCAAATGAAAATTTGTATACAAAGTATAGAAAGTCTGAGTCTAGAGAGAAATGTTCTCCCCAGTAGGCCATTTCAATCAGGTTTCTATGCAACACCCAAAACAATACAATCCACAGTATCTCTTTTGAATGTTAAATAAGACAAAAGCATGGGTTGACCCATATAATTTTCACTAATCTCACCATAAATGTATATGGTTTGACATTTTTAGGAGTTTGTCCTTGTGCTGATGCAAGATTTTATTCAATAGGTCAAAAAAGTATAACCATCAATAATACATGTTATATGCAAACACTTGTAGATAGATTTAGCAAAGAATTATCAAATCAGAATATACCATATATACTCATGTATAAGCCAAGTTTTTCAGCACAAAAAGTGTGTTGAAAAACCTCACCTTCGCTTATACAAATAAAAAACGTAACACTCACACTGCAGCGCCTAGATCCCTGGCGTGGTTCCCGGTGGCTCCTCTTCTCTCTTCTCTAGCCGGCAGAGTCGCGTCCATGCGATCTCCTGGCCAGCGCACACTATGATGCTGCGGTGTCACTGCTGATGGCGTTTTAAGGCCATTTCACATTATTCCATGATCAGTTAGCTCCATGTTGGGGAAATAAGAACTCCATGCATAATATATCAATATAATGCATGGAGCTCCATCCCTGGCATGGGACTGATCATGGAATAATATGAAATGGTTTAGGAATGGGCTTTTTCACACCATTATTTTTACCTTTGATCCAATGTTGTCAGTGAACAGAATAAAAATAGGATCTAAATTAAAGTGGAAAATGACTGAAACCAGAAAGAAATAAAAAAGCTGTCTATAAGTCAAAATGGGTTGAGTTTAAAATCATTGATGTTTAAAAATGCAAATGTGAGCCCCACATAACATTTAGTATTTAGCCCAAATTATCAAGGACACATCCAAAAAGACACAATACTTGCGTGGTTCACCAATAACCATGTGACATGTCCCTCCCGCAAACTTTGTTTTTTCTTTCCTGAGACTGCATTCACACTTTCATTTGCATTGTGTTTAGAAAAGCAATTCAAAAGCAAATGAGGGAGGTTCCACCTGATTGCATAAAAATCAATTGCATGCAGTGCGTTTTTAAACTCAATGCAAATGCATTGTGTGAATGCAGCCCGAGGGTGGTGCCACACATGGCGTTATTGGTCCATTCTTAAACATCCGTTTTCAGTCCGTTTTTGGCTGTTTACCATGCATTTGGCTGCTTACAACCTGTTTATCTATAAAGATAATTGGGAAAAACTGACTAAAAGGGATGCGGTCACAAGTTGGTGGTTTTAGGAGCGGTTTTGTCAATTTCACAGGTGAAAGACATGAACTGAATGGGTGAATAAGATTTGTGGAGTAGGTTTCCCCTTCAAAATCAAATTCACCCGTTCGGTTCATGTCTTTCACCTGTTAAATTTAGAAAACTGCACCTAAAACCACCACAAAGCTGATTGCGATGCAGTTTTAACTTCAACGTGTGATCACACCCTGATAGTTTCTCTTAATGCACTTGTGTAGGGAAATATACGTGTTATGTCATCTAGTCAATTAATTTAGAAGTACTCTGGTTGTACAATCATATCATTGTTTTTGAGATAATAGAGAATTGAAATCTTAAAAGGAAATGCTTTCATTAAGGGGCTATAATAAATTAAATAATTATTACTGCCAACTATTTAATAAATGTATTACACATTATTAGTTAAACTCCCTTGGAAAGTTTCAGTCTGCCTCACTGGGAAAAGTCCATGCTAGCCCCATAATGATAAGCAGTTTCTCTGAATCAACTGATCAACTGATCAAATTATTAATCCTTTAAAATTCTAATATTTTAAAAATAACTATTTTTGGTGCAGGGCTATTTTAGCAGACGGGTAAAACCGGTTATAAAATCATAGATCTGGTGACTTGTAAGCATCAAAAGATTGCAATAGAAATTAGATACAGGTCGATGTGAACTTTGCAATTATATATTAAGCTTTACAAAATAAAGAATATTTGGTTATCCAGATACCACTAATGTAGTCGACAATCAGAAATTATCACTTTACATTTTTATTCACAACAGTCTTCCAATGTTTTTGTTTTAAACAAAGGCGGAGCTAAACACAATCTACATTTGACTGGTAAAGAAGAGGCCGGGAAAGTATAAAAGACCAAGTTAGACTTCTCTTTCCACTTGTTTCTAACTAGCAGTGATAATGGCTACTGACTCAGGAGAAACCCAGAAAAAGGTAAGTTATGCTATATACATAATTATTATTTATTTCTGTTTTGTACAAATGTTTCTATCTTGCTAGTTTAATTAAATAATCATTTACATTTGTTGCTGAATAAAATACCTTACCGATTGTGTTTCTTGTGATAGGCAAACATGAATGTTATAAAAATTTTTAATCCTTTACCATACTGTAAGATACAACACTTGTGAAGGGGGTATTGTAAAATTACTATATTTTAAAAAAAGCCACCACAGTTCTGCTAATCATAATTTATTATCCAACTACACTAAATGTTATTAATTCTTGGTCCCTCTTGCCACTCGGGCAATGACTGCTAATCCATTTTAAGGGAAATCAGAGGGGACAAGAGGTAGGTATCAGCAAGTATCAGGAATGTATTTGAAATGAAATAGCAGAGATACTGGGAATTGAGCATCACTTTTATTTACTATCTTTAATGCTATTCTGGTTCTAATTTCTTTTTAATACTACTTTATCGGGTAAAATGTGTAATATTTGAAAATATTTATAAATGCTTCTAGATGAAAAGAATTGTCCACTATCTAAGCATGTATCACCTATATTAACAATGTAAAGAGTATAAGCAACTATAGGCCCAGCACATACAATTTTATAATAATTGCACTGAATTACTGAAGACTAAAGTTATCTAATAATCCCATTGGGATATTTATGTAGTTACACTATTGACTCTAATCTGGTTGATTTCAATTTAAACCTAACCTATCTGTACATATATGGTTCTTATGCCTTATGGTCTTTTCTTTTGGCAGATTGGATTCAGTGGCGTAAAATACCCAACAATCCTGGCGACAAATTCCAGCTATTTAATGGACAGCGAGTTTACTGAAAGGTCGACTCATCAGGAGCAGAGGAATCCTAAGCGTCTAAAACACCCTCAAATTGAAGGGGAATGGATTTGTACAACAGACCTTCTCCAAATGGGTGGTGTTAAGAAAAGGCCAAGACTTTTGCCACCTGAAATCAAAATGTTCATATTTGTTCCAAAAGATAGCAAAGAAACCATGAAGGAATAGATATGCAAGTCTAGACTGAGAGACACAAAAGATTAAACTCAAAAGAACATGGCAGCTCTAAGACAAATATATTAAAAATTCACATTAAGAGAGACTTCAACATTCTATTTCATTTTTGGTAATGTCTATATTTTGTATATATTGATTTTTGTAAATGAATTGAAAAGCTTTTAGTAGTGTTACTTTATTACGTACAATGAAATATGTTTTAATAAAGGTTTATTTTTTATAGAAAACATTCTGTTTTTGAGTATTTATTTGTGGGACAATTTGTACCAAAATTGCCAATTTGAAAATGCCCAGAGTTTTTGTTAGGAATATTATGTTATCTGCAATAACGTTCAAGTGACCATTGCTGGTTACAGAAACAACTCAAGTGCTATAAACAGCTATGACACATATGAGAGGTTCTACCTAACATGATTCAAACTAACATGACAGATCTTTGAACCTTCACTTGTTCCTAGGCTATATCAAAGTAATTAGAGAAAAAAAAGTTGTCACTTCAATAAATTTCCTGTACTAATGTTGCCAATTTAACTATGGTCCAAAATATGCTAATATGTCAAGATTATAATAAAATTTATCAGCGAGTTTATTGATATGGCATACACCCTCTTTCACATTGGCGTTTGTGCTCAGCTTCAATTGCACATCCGTTGTCTCATTTTTTTTCCATTTGGTATCATTGTAAAAGAAACTGAAGGTTTAAAGTTGCTTCAAAAACATCACACCTAGCTTTTCAGTGGAATCCGTGGAACAAAAACCGGACGTTTTAGGTTTTTGCTTTGTTTTTTTTTGCGGACCAAAAGACTATTGCCTTCTATGAAACAAATCCATGAAAAAGTAGGACACGTTTTATTGTTTTTTCAACGCACATGGATCTGTGAAAATATGAGCCAATGTGAATACACCCATAGAAATCAATGGCTTTGTGAGGCATCTGTGGAAATCACTGACACGTATTTAAGGACCGGTTAAGGACCGGGCCCTTTCCTGTTTTTTCATGTCCATTTTTCACTCCCCACCTTCAAAAATCTATAACTTTTTTATTTTTACACGTAAAGAGCTGTGTGATGGCTTGTTTTCTGCGTAACAAATTGCACTTCATAGTGATGGTATTAAATATTCCATGCCATGTACTCGGAAGCGGGAAAAAAATTCCAAATGCAGTGAAAATGGTGAAAAAACGCATTTGCGCCATTTTCTTGTGGGCTTGGATATTACGTCTTTCACTGAGCGCCCCAAATGACAAGTCTACTTTATTCTTTGAGTCGGTACGATTAAGGGGATACCAAACTTATATAGGTCTTAGAATGTTTTCATACATTTACAAAAATTAAAACCTCCTGTACAAAAATTATTTTTTTGATTTTGCCAACTTCTGGCGCTAATAACTTTTTTATACTTTGGTGCACAGAGCTAAGTGTGGTGTCATATTTTGCGAAATTTGATAATATTTTCAATGATATCATCTTTAGGACTGTATGGCCTTTTGATCACTTTTTATAGATTTTTTTATATTTTTCAAAATGGCAAAAAAGTGCCATTTTCGACTTTGGGCGCTATTTTCCATTTCGGGCCTAAACGCATTGAAAAACCGTTATCATGTTTTGATAGATCGGGCATTTTTGGACGCGTTGATATCTAATGTGTTTATGATTTTTACTGTTTATTTATATTTATGTCAGTTCTAGGGAAAGGGGGGTGATTTTAAATTTTAGGTTTTTTTATTATAATTTTTTTTTTTACTTTTTTTATTTTTATTTTTACTATTTTTCAGACTCCCTAGGGTACTTTAACCCTAGGTTGCCTGATAGATCCTATCATATACTGCCATACTACAGTATGACAGTATATGGGGATTTTCCTCATTCATTACAATGTGCTATCAGCACATTGTAAAGAAGGGGTTAAAACTAAATATCCTCGGGTCTTCGGAAGACCAAAGGCTACCATGGAGATGGATTGCCGCCCCCGATGACGTCACGGGGAGCAGCTATCCCAGGTAAGATGGTGGCGCCCATGCGTCGCTATCTTTTTGAGGCTGCCGGCAGCTTTGCCGGTAGCCATCGCTGTGAAAACACCTGCGATCGGTGCTAACATGCAGCAAAGACTTACCGGCTATGGAGAGGGCTCAGCCCGTGAGTCCTCTCCATGCAGCGCGACCCGACCGCCACCGTGAATACACGGCGGGCGGTCGTGAAGTGGTTAAAAATCAAAGCCAATGTGAAATAACCCTTTGGATGAGGTGATTTAAATTAGAATCCCACATCTATAACTTAGACCAACTGATAATATCAATTTTATAAACTGCAAAAATATATATAGATGAATACCACAAGAACACTAATACTACAATATAGTAACAAATAACTGTCGCTTTATTAATCTTCAGTAAAGTGACAGATTGTGTTCTTTGTTGTTATTTTCAATTAATATTGTAATAGCCAGGCTAGAATGTTCATAAGATCTGATGCTCTATAAAAATATGCCTGGAACCAGGCTTTTTATACTTGTTAGTGATCACTACAATAACATCCGCGGAGAGAGCTTTGGTCTATAATTGTATATAATGTACTATGTGTAAATGTCTTTTTGTAGACAGGACATTGCATTGTGCTGAATATTGCAAAACACAAGATGTTAGACTGGGCAAATACCCGATGATTCAAGGGAATCCTATTTCTAGTGACTAAGGTCAGGTTAGTTATGTTGTCACCTGGGGTAGTTATGCTCAGTGTATAGTTACTCAGAGTGTGTCAAGAGATGAAGTAGCACTGCAGTGCTCCCACCAGTTCATCTTGGAAGGACCGTATTGCAAATAGCAGTGGATTAAAGGGAAAAAGTGGATCTTCCTTAGTGCGCTGCTACATTGATTTCAGGCTCAACCTATGTTTGATCACAAATTCATTTTTTTCACAAAGTATTGAATAATGAACTTTCAGTACTCGATACTTTGTGAATAAAATGAATGTGCAATCAAACATTGGTAGAGCCTGAAATCGATGTAGCAGTGCACTGAGGAAGCTCCACTTTTTCCCTTTAATATACTGCCAATACACAAGATGTTAAAATAAATCCTTTCCCAATTCCCATTCCCAATCCAAACCCTTAATCAGTAGGTTACTATAATCAAAGTACAGGCAGTCCTCGGGTTACATACAGAATAGGTTCTGCAGGTTTGTTCTTAAGTTGATTTTGTATTTAAGTCAGAACTGTATACTTTATTAATGTAACCCCTGCCAAATTTTTTTGTCCTCTGTGACAACTGGATTTTAACCTCTTCACGCTCAGCGTCCGATATATCGGACGCTGAGCTCAATGATTTAGCGCTCAGCGTCCGATATATCTGAGCTGATGCCGGTTCAGCTCAAGATCTGAGCCGAACCGGCATCGGGAAAGACGGGGTGCCGGCTGTGACTGATAGCCGGCACCCCAGTGTAACACCCGCGATCGGAGTTGTCTCCGATCGCGGGTGCTTAACCCGTTAAATGCTGCGGTCAGCGCGACCGCGGCATCTAACATGTATCTGGGGGGTCTTTCCCCCACGATCGCCCCCCCCGAACCGTTTTCGGGGTGCGCCGATCGTTGCTATAGTAACTCTGGGGTCCGATCTGGACCCCAGAGTTACCTGCAAGAATTGCCAGTAAGATGGCGTCTGTGAGGTCATCTTACTGGCACAGTGCCAGCCTATGCAAGTGTATAGGCTGACACTGATAATACTCTGCAATACATCAGTATTGCAGAATATTATCATGAAGAAGCAATCAGATGATTGCTTCTTCATGTCCCATGGTATAAAAGTGAAAAAGTAAAAAAAAAAGTTATTCAATAAAAAAATAAAGTCATAAATCACTAAAAATGCCCCAAACCCCCAAAACATATAAAGAGACATATAACTCAAAAAAAGGTCTAAATCATAAGACAAACCCCACATATATAGTATCACCGCGTCCGTAACAACCCGTAGAATAAAAGTAAATCATTATTGAACCCGCACGATAAACGCCGTAAAAAAAAACTGTTATAAACCCTCCAAAAATTATGATTTTTACCTTTTCAATCCCACAAAAAATGCTATAAAATGTGATCAAAAAACCATATGTACTGCGACATGATACTGGTGCAAAGTACAACATGTCCCGCAAAAAACAAGACATCAACCAGCTCCGTAGCCAAAAAAGTAACAATGTTATGCCACTTGGAAGACGGCAATACATAAATGATAGATTTTTCCCCACATTAGGGTTTTGTTTGACAAATTTAGTAAAACGTAAGAAAATATATTCATGTCTGGTATCCCCGTAATCGTATCAACCCATAGAATAAAGATAACATGATTATTAGTCTATACGGTGAACACCAAAAAAAAAAGAAGTAAAAAATCCAGTACAGAATTGATGCTTTTCTACTCCTGTCCTCAAAAAAAGTTCCTAAATTTTCAACAATAGGTGATACAAACCCCAAAATGGTAACACTGGAAAAAGCATCTCATCCCGCAAAAAAAATGGCATCACATGGCCCCAATAACGAAAAAGCGAAAATTTTATAGCCTTCAAAAGGGGCCAATGAGGAAACTAAAATCCTGGCAGCTGCAGCGCCCTCCTTCCCTTCTGCACCTCGCTGTGCCCCCATAACACAAGTCACAGCCACATGTGGGGGGTCTCTGTACTCGGGAGAAATTGCAGAACAAATTGTATGGTGGGTTTTCTCTTTTTATCTCTTGGAAATGTGTAAATTTTAGGGCTAAATGAACGTATAAGGGAACAATATGACCATTCTAAATTTCACCTCCATTTTGATTCAATTACTATGAAGATCTCAAGGGGTTAACAATCTTTGTAAATGCTGTTTCTGATAGTTTGAGGGGTGCAGATTTGAAAATGGGTTGGTTATATAGGGGGTTTGGATGCTAAATATGTAAAATTTCATTCAAAACTGTATTTATCCCCAAAATAGTCAATTCTGAAAATCCGGAAAATCGCTATTCTATTTGCAAGCCGCGTGACATCAAAATAAATTATGCAAACATTTCAGAAATTATGAAAATGTAAAGTAGACAAATGGGAAATGTTATTCAGCAACTTATTTAGGTGGTAAATCGATCTGCCTGAAAACGCAATGATTTTGAATTTCGAAAATGGCAAATTTTTCCAAAAATTTATCATATTTTCTTTTTTTTTGTAAATAAATGCAAAACTTATCTGCCAAAATTTACCACTAAAATGAAGTACAACATGTGGGGAAAAAACAATCTCAGAATCGCTTTGATAAGTAACAGTGTTCAAAAGTTATAACCGTATAAAGAGACGCAAGTCAGAATCCAAAAAATCGGGCTGAGCCTTAAGCTACAAAATGGCTGCGTCCTTAAGGGGTTAAATATGTTGGATTGTCATAAGAACCAGGATAAACAATAAATCTTAATTACAGACACTTTTGATAACTGTTATAGCTGTTTCTTGTAGCTTAGGGCTAAAGTACAGTAAATTGCCGATATCCAGGTTGTCTGTAAGTCGGGTGTTCATAAATAGGGGACCACCTGTATTGCTATCCTGCATTCATTTACATTATTTCTGATATCACATACGCAGTCATTTTTCTCCATGAGACAAAATTAGTTTAATGAAGGGTCAACTCATCAGGAGAAGAGATGTTCTAAGCAGCAAAAAGACTCACAAAATGAAAAAGTGAAACACCTCTAAGATAAGAATAGAGAGTTTCTGTAAGAAACATTTTATTACAGAAAATTCAGTTTACAGACAAACGACTGGCATACACTAACAACCAAGACTTTTTGAGCACCAGACATCTGCTACCAGATGTAAAAATTTGTATTTCTATCAAAAAAGATTTATAAAGTTGTAGTCTTCCCTTTCTGGAATGATAAATCATTTCCAATAGACAAAACATAAAAAAAACAATTTTGAACAGTGGGACACTTCATAACCTGAAGATCTTTCCTAACATTTACACCCCAAAATAGATTTAGCTAAATATACCCTTTTTTAATAAAAAAGCATCTCTCTCTCTCAATGGGGGGTGGGTGGGGGGTATTAAGCAGAAGTTCAACTTTCATTTTCCCACAGCTGTTTATAAAAGCTCTGATTGCTTTCCATGGACAACTAGGATAGTTTTACCTTAAAAAAATGTTGAGAAATCTCCCCCAATGTTTTCCATAGTGTAAGTTGTTGCATTTTAGTTAGATTTCCAAGAAAATATTTCTAAAGAATTTTCTGAACTCATTTTGTAGTTTTTTCCCCTCTCTTTTTGCTTAGTTTCCTGTCATAAATAATTGTGTTTAGTTTAGTGTAGAATCAAATAGTTTCACTTAACCCATTATTGTTTAATCTCTCTATCACGGACATCCTGTTTCTTTAAATAAAGTCATTACCAAATGAAAATTTGTATACAAAGTATAGAAAGTCTGAGTCTAGAGAGAAATGTTCTCCCCAGGAGGCAATTTCAATCAGGTTTCTATGCAACACCCAAAACAATACAATCCACAGTATCACTTTTGAATGTTAAATAAGACAAAAGCATGGGTTGACCCATATAATTTTCACTAATCTCACCATAAATGTATATGGTTTGACATTTCAAGGAGCTTGTCCTTGTGCTGATGCAAGATTTTATTCAATAGGTCAAAAAAAGTATAACCATCATTAATACATGTTATATGCAAACACTTGTAGATAGATTTAGCAAAGAATTATCAAATCAGAATATACCATATATACTCATGTATAAGACAAGTTTTTCAGCACAAAAAATGTATTGAAAAACCTCACCTTTGCTTATACAAATAAAAAAACGTAACACTCACACTGCAGCGCCCGGATCCCTGGCGTGGTTCCCGGCGGCTCCTTTTCTCTCTTCTCTAGCCGGCAGTGTCGCGTCCATGCAATCTCCCGGCCAGCACACACTATGATGCTGCGGTGTCACTGCTGATGACATTTTAAGGCCATTTCACATTATTCCATGATCAGTTGGCTCCATGTTGGGGAAATAAAAACTCCATGCATAATATATCAATATAATGCATGGAGCTCCATCCCTGGCATGGGACTGATCATGGAATAATATGAAATGGTTTAGGAATGGGCTTTTTCACGCCATTATTTTTACCTTTGATCCAATGTTGTCAGTGAACAGAATAAAAATAGGTTCTAAATTAAAGTGGAAAATGACTGAAACCAGAAAGAAATAAAAAAGCAGGCCATAAGTCAAAATGGGTTGAGTTTAAAATCATTGATGTTTAAAAATGCAAATGTGAGCCCCACATAACATTTAGTATTTAGCCCAAATTATCAAGGACACATCCAGAAAGACAATACTTGTGTAGTGCACCAATAACCATGTGACATGTCACTCCCGCAAACTTTGTTTTTTCTTTCCTGCGACTGCATTCACACTTTCATTTGCATTGTGTTTAGCAAAGCAATTAGTTTGGAGGTGGTTTTAGGAGCGGTTTTGTCAATTTCACAGGTGAAAGACATGAACTGAATGGGTGAATGAGATTTGTGGAGTAGGTTTCCCCTTCAAAATCAAATTCATGTCTTTCACCTGTTAAATTTAGAAAACTGCACCTAAAACCACCACAAAGCTGATTGCGATGCAGTTTTAACTTCAACGTGTGATCGCACCCTGAAAGATTCACTTAATGTAGTGCAATGTAGGGAAATATATGTGTAATGTCATCTAGTTAGAATAGTCTGGCACAGAGTCATTTAATTTAGAAGTACTCTGGTTGTACAATCATATCATTGTTTTTGAGTTAATAGAGAATTGAAATCTTAAAAAGAAATGCTTTCATTAAGGGGCTATAATAAATTGAATAATTATTACTGCCAACTATTTAATAAATGTATTACACATTATTAGTTAAACTCCCTTGGAAAGTTTCAGTCTGCCTCACTGGGGAAAGGTCCATGCTAGCCCCATAATGATAAGCAGTTTCTCTGAATCAACTGATCAACTGATCAAATTATTAATCCTTTAAAATTCTAATATTTTAAAAATAACTATTTTTGGTGCAGGGCTATTTTAGCAGACGGGTAAAACCGGTTATAAAATCATAGATCTGGTGACTTTTAAGCATCAAAAGATTGCAATAGAAATTAGATACAGGTCGATGTGAACTTTGCAATTATATATTAAGCTTTACAAAATAAAGAATATTTGGTTATCCAGACACCACTAATGTAGTCAACAATCAGAAATTATCACTTTACATTTTTATTCACAACAGTCTTCCAATGTTTTTGTTTTAAACAAAGGCGGAGCTAAACACAATCTACATTTGACTGGTAAAGAAGAGGCCGGGGATTTGCTAGCTTAAGTATAAAAGACCAAGTTAGACTTCTCTTTCCACTGGTTTCTAACTAGCAGTGATAAAGGCTACTGACTCAGGAGAAACCCAGAAAAAGGTAAGTTATGCTATATACTTAATTATTATTTATTTCTGTTTTGTACAAATGTTTCTATCTTGCTAGTTTAATTAAATAATAATTTACATTTGTTGCTGAATAAAATTACCTTACCGATTGTGTTTCTTGTGATAGGCAAACATGAATGTTATAAAAAATTTTAATCCTTTACCATACTGTAAGATACAACACTTGTGAAGGGGGTATTGTAAAATTACTATATTTTTAAAAAGCCATCACAGTTCTGCTAATCATAATTTATTATCCAACCACACTAAATGTTATTAATTCTTGCTCCCTCTTGCCACTCGGGCAATGACTGCTAATCCATTTTAAGGGAAATCAGAGGTGACAAGAGGTAGGTATCAGCCAGTATCAGGAATGCATTTGAAATGGAATAGCAGAGATACTGGGAAGTGAACATCACTTTTATTTACTATCTTTAATGCTATTCTGGTTCTAATTTCTTTTTAATACTACTTTAATCGGGTAAAATGTGTAATATTTGAAAATATTTATAAATGCTTCTAGATGAAAAGAATTGTCCACTATCTAAGCATGTATCGCCTATATTAACAATGTAAAGAGTATAAGCACATACAATTTTATAAAAATTGCACTGAATTACTGAAGACTAAAGTTATCTAATAATCCCATTGGGATATTTATGTAGTTACACTATTGGTGCTAATCTGGTTGATTTCAATTTAAACCTATCCTATCTGTACATATATGGTTCTTATGCCTTATGCTCTTTTCTTTTGGCAGATTGGATTCAGTGGCGTAAAATACCCAACAATCCTGGCGACAAATTCCAGCTATTTAATGGACAGTGAAAGGTCGACTCATCAGGAGCAGAGGAATCCTAAGCGTCTAAAAGACCCTCAAATTGAAGGGGAATGGATTTGTACAACAGACCTTCTCCAAATGGGTGGTGTTAAGAAAAGGCCAAGACTTTTGCCACCTGAAATCAAAATGTTCATATTTGTTCCAAAAGATAGCAAAGAAACCATGAAGGAAACAGATATGCAAGTCTAGACTGAGAGACACAAAAAATTAAACTCAAAAGAACATGGCAGCTCTAAGACAAATATATTAAAAATTCACATTAAGAGTAGTGTTACTTTATTACGTACAATGAAATATGTTTTAATAAAGGTTTATTTTTTATAGAAAACATTCTGTTTTTGAGTATTTATTTGTGGGACAATTTGTACCAAAATTGCCAATTTGAAAATGCCCAGAGTTTTTGTTAGGAATATTATGTTATCTGCAATAACGTTCAAGTGACCATTGCTGGTTACAGAAACACCTCAAGTGCTATAAACAGCTATGACACATATGAGAGGTTCTACCTAACATGATTCAAACTAACATGACAGACCTTTGAACCTTCACTTGTTCCTAGGCTATATCAAAGTATTTAGAGAAAAAAAAGGTGTCACTCACAAATCCTTGAATACATTTCCTGTAGTAATGTTGCCAATTTAACTATGGTTCAAAATACCATAGTTATGTCAAGATTACAATAAAATTTATCAGCCACCATTTCTTCACACAAAATAAAATATGGAAGTTTATTTCCAATGGACAAAACATAAAAAGACAATTTTGAACAGTGGGACACTTCATAACCTGAAGATCTTTTCTAATATTTACACCCCAAAATAGATTTAGCTAAATATACCCTTTTTTATCAAAAAGCATCTCTCTCTCAATGGGGGGTGGTGGGGGGATTAAGCAGAAGTCACATATCAGAACTGTTGCAGTTTCCCATGGCAACCAACCAGAGTTCAACTTTCATTTTCCCACAGCTGTTTATAAAAGCTCTGATTGCTTTCCATGGACAACTAGGATAGTTTTACCTTAAAAAAATGTTGAGAAATCTCCCCCAATGTTTTCCATAGTGTAAGTTGTTGCATTTTAGTTAGATTTCCAAGAAAATATTTCTAAAGAATTTTCTGAACTCATTTTGTAGTTTTTTCCCCTCTTTTTGCTTAGTTTCCTGTCATAAATAATTGTGTTTAGTTTAGTGTAGAATCAAATAGTTTCACTTAACCCATTATTGTTTAATCTCTCTATCACGGACATCCTGTTTCTTTAAATAAATAAAGTCATTACCAAATGAAAATTTGTATACAAAGTATAGAAAGTCTGAGTCTAGAGAGAAATGTTCTCCCCAGTAGGCCATTTCAATCAGGTTTCTATGCAACACCCAAAACAATACAATCCACAGTATCTCTTTTGAATGTTAAATAAGACAAAAGCATGGGTTGACCCATATAATTTTCACTAATCTCACCATAAATGTATATGGTTTGACATTTTTAGGAGTTTGTCCTTGTGCTGATGCAAGATTTTATTCAATAGGTCAAAAAAGTATAACCATCAATAATACATGTTATATGCAAACACTTGTAGATAGATTTAGCAAAGAATTATCAAATCAGAATATACCATATATACTCATGTATAAGCCAAGTTTTTCAGCACAAAAAGTGTGTTGAAAAACCTCACCTTTGCTTATACAAATAAAAAACGTAACACTCACACTGCAGCGCCTAGATCCCTGGCGTGGTTCCCGGTGGCTCCTCTTCTCTCTTCTCTAGCCGGCAGAGTCGCGTCCATGCGATCTCCTGGCCAGCGCACACTATGATGCTGCGGTGTCACTGCTGATGGCGTTTTAAGGCCATTTCACATTATTCCATGATCAGTTAGCTCCATGTTGGGGAAATAAGAACTCCATGCATAATATATCAATATAATGCATGGAGCTCCATCCCTGGCATGGGACTGATCATGGAATAATATGAAATGGTTTAGGAATGGGCTTTTTCACACCATTATTTTTACCTTTGATCCAATGTTGTCAGTGAACAGAATAAAAATAGGATCTAAATTAAAGTGGAAAATGACTGAAACCAGAAAGAAATAAAAAAGCTGTCTATAAGTCAAAATGGGTTGAGTTTAAAATCATTGATGTTTAAAAATGCAAATGTGAGCCCCACATAACATTTAGTATTTAGCCCAAATTATCAAGGACACATCCAAAAAGACACAATACTTGCGTGGTTCACCAATAACCATGTGACATGTCCCTCCCGCAAACTTTGTTTTTTCTTTCCTGAGACTGCATTCACACTTTCATTTGCATTGTGTTTAGAAAAGCAATTCAAAAGCAAATGAGGGAGGTTCCACCTGATTGCATAAAAATCAATTGCATGCAGTGCGTTTTTAAACTCAATGCAAATGCATTGTGTGAATGCAGCCCGAGGGTGGTGCCACACATGGCGTTATTGGTCCATTCTTAAACATCCGTTTTCAGTCCGTTTTTGGCTGTTTACCATGCATTTGGCTGCTTACAACCTGTTTATCTATAAAGATAATTGGGAAAAACTGACTAAAAGGGATGCGGTCACAAGTTGGTGGTTTTAGGAGCGGTTTTGTCAATTTCACAGGTGAAAGACATGAACTGAATGGGTGAATAAGATTTGTGGAGTAGGTTTCCCCTTCAAAATCAAATTCACCCGTTCGGTTCATGTCTTTCACCTGTTAAATTTAGAAAACTGCACCTAAAACCACCACAAAGCTGATTGCGATGCAGTTTTAACTTCAACGTGTGATCACACCCTGATAGTTTCTCTTAATGCACTTGTGTAGGGAAATATACGTGTTATGTCATCTAGTCAATTAATTTAGAAGTACTCTGGTTGTACAATCATATCATTGTTTTTGAGATAATAGAGAATTGAAATCTTAAAAGGAAATGCTTTCATTAAGGGGCTATAATAAATTAAATAATTATTACTGCCAACTATTTAATAAATGTATTACACATTATTAGTTAAACTCCCTTGGAAAGTTTCAGTCTGCCTCACTGGGAAAAGTCCATGCTAGCCCCATAATGATAAGCAGTTTCTCTGAATCAACTGATCAACTGATCAAATTATTAATCCTTTAAAATTCTAATATTTTAAAAATAACTATTTTTGGTGCAGGGCTATTTTAGCAGACGGGTAAAACCGGTTATAAAATCATAGATCTGGTGACTTGTAAGCATCAAAAGATTGCAATAGAAATTAGATACAGGTCGATGTGAACTTTGCAATTATATATTAAGCTTTACAAAATAAAGAATATTTGGTTATCCAGATACCACTAATGTAGTCAACAATCAGAAATTATCACTTTACATTTTTATTCACAACAGTCTTCCAATGTTTTTGTTTTAAACAAAGGCGGAGCTAAACACAATCTACATTTGACTGGTAAAGAAGAGGCCGGGAATTTGCTAACTTAAGTATAAAAGACCAAGTTAGACTTCTCTTTCCACTTGTTTCTAACTAGCAGTGATAATGGCTACTGACTCAGGAGAAACCCAGAAAAAGGTAAGTTATGCTATATACATAATTATTATTTATTTCTGTTTTGTACAAATGTTTCTATCTTGCTAGTTTAATTAAATAATCATTTACATTTGTTGCTGAATAAAATACCTTACCGATTGTGTTTCTTGTGATAGGCAAACATGAATGTTATAAAAATTTTTAATCCTTTACCATACTGTAAGATACAACACTTGTGAAGGGGGTATTGTAAAATTACTATATTTTAAAAAAAGCCACCACAGTTCTGCTAATCATAATTTATTATCCAACTACACTAAATGTTATTAATTCTTGGTCCCTCTTGCCACTCGGGCAATGACTGCTAATCCATTTTAAGGGAAATCAGAGGGGACAAGAGGTAGGTATCAGCAAGTATCAGGAATGTATTTGAAATGAAATAGCAGAGATACTGGGAATTGAGCATCACTTTTATTTACTATCTTTAATTCTGGTTCTAATTTCTTTTTAATACTACTTTATCGGGTAAAATGTGTAATATTTGAAAATATTTATAAATGCTTCTAGATGAAAAGAATTGTCCACTATCTAAGCATGTATCACCTATATTAACAATGTAAAGAGTATAAGCAACTATAGGCCCAGCACATACAATTTTATAATAATTGCACTGAATTACTGAAGACTAAAGTTATCTAATAATCCCATTGGGATATTTATGTAGTTACACTATTGACTCTAATCTGGTTGATTTCAATTTAAACCTAACCTATCTGTACATATATGGTTCTTATGCCTTATGGTCTTTTCTTTTGGCAGATTGGATTCAGTGGCGTAAAATACCCAACAATCCTGGCGACAAATTCCAGCTATTTAATGGACAGCGAGTTTACTGAAAGGTCGACTCATCAGGAGCAGAGGAATCCTAAGCGTCTAAAACACCCTCAAATTGAAGGGGAATGGATTTGTACAACAGACCTTCTCCAAATGGGTGGTGTTAAGAAAAGGCCAAGACTTTTGCCACCTGAAATCAAAATGTTCATATTTGTTCCAAAAGATAGCAAAGAAACCATGAAGGAATAGATATGCAAGTCTAGACTGAGAGACACAAAAGATTAAACTCAAAAGAACATGGCAGCTCTAAGACAAATATATTAAAAATTCACATTAAGAGAGACTTCAACATTCTATTTCATTTTTGGTAATGTCTATATTTTGTATATATTGATTTTTGTAAATGAATTGAAAAGCTTTTAGTAGTGTTACTTTATTACGTACAATGAAATATGTTTTAATAAAGGTTTATTTTTTATAGAAAACATTCTGTTTTTGAGTATTTATTTGTGGGACAATTTGTACCAAAATTGCCAATTTGAAAATGCCCAGAGTTTTTGTTAGGAATATTATGTTATCTGCAATAACGTTCAAGTGACCATTGCTGGTTACAGAAACAACTCAAGTGCTATAAACAGCTATGACACATATGAGAGGTTCTACCTAACATGATTCAAACTAACATGACAGATCTTTGAACCTTCACTTGTTCCTAGGCTATATCAAAGTAATTAGAGAAAAAAAAGTTGTCACTTCAATAAATTTCCTGTACTAATGTTGCCAATTTAACTATGGTCCAAAATATGCTAATATGTCAAGATTATAATAAAATTTATCAGCGAGTTTATTGATATGGCATACACCCTCTTTCACATTGGCGTTTGTGCTCAGCTTCAATTGCACATCCGTTGTCTCATTTTTTTTCCATTTGGTATCATTGTAAAAGAAACTGAAGGTTTAAAGTTGCTTCAAAAACATCACACCTAGCTTTTCAGTGGAATCCGTGGAACAAAAACCGGACGTTTTAGGTTTTTGCTTTGTTTTTTTTTGCGGACCAAAAGACTATTGCCTTCTATGAAACAAATCCATGAAAAAGTAGGACACGTTTTATTGTTTTTTCAACGCACATGGATCTGTGAAAATATGAGCCAATGTGAATACACCCATAGAAATCAATGGCTTTGTGAGGCATCTGTGGAAATCACTGACACGTATTTAAAGACCGGTTAAGGACCGGGCCCTTTCCTGTTTTTTCATGTCCATTTTTCACTCCCCACCTTCAAAAATCTATAACTTTTTTATTTTTACACGTAAAGAGCTGTGTGATGGCTTGTTTTCTGCGTAACAAATTGCACTTCATAGTGATGGTATTAAATATTCCATGCCATGTACTCGGAAGCGGGAAAAAAATTCCAAATGCAGTGAAAATGGTGAAAAAACGCATTTGCGCCATTTTCTTGTGGGCTTGGATATTACGTCTTTCACTGAGCGCCCCAAATGACAAGTCTACTTTATTCTTTGAGTCGGTACGATTAAGGGGATACCAAACTTATATAGGTCTTAGAATGTTTTCATACATTTACAAAAATTAAAACCTCCTGTACAAAAATTATTTTTTTGATTTTGCCAACTTCTGGCGCTAATAACTTTTTTATACTTTGGTGCACAGAGCTAAGTGTGGTGTCATATTTTGCGAAATTTGATAATATTTTCAATGATATCATCTTTAGGACTGTATGGCCTTTTGATCACTTTTTATAGATTTTTTTATATTTTTCAAAATGGCAAAAAAGTGCCATTTTCGACTTTGGGCGCTATTTTCCATTTCGGGCCTAAACGCATTGAAAAACCGTTATCATGTTTTGATAGATCGGGCATTTTTGGACGCGTCGATATCTAATGTGTTTATGATTTTTACTGTTTATTTATATTTATGTCAGTTCTAGGGAAAGGGGGGTGATTTTAAATTTTAGGTTTTTTATTATAATTTTTTTTTTTACTTTTTTTTATTTTTATTTTTACTATTTTTCAGACTCCCTAGGGTACTTTAACCCTAGGTTGCCTGATAGATCCTATCATATACTGCCATACTACAGTATGACAGTATATGGGGATTTTCCTCATTCATTACAATGTGCTATCAGCACATTGTAAAGAAGGGGTTAAAACTAAATATCCTCGGGTCTTCGGAAGACCAAAGGCTACCATGGAGATGGATTGCCGCCCCCGATGACGTCACGGGGAGCAGCTATCCCAGGTAAGATGGTGGCGCCCATGCGTCGCTATCTTTTTGAGGCTGCCGGCAGCTTTGCCGGTAGCCATCGCTGTGAAAACACCTGCGATCGGTGCTAACATGCAGCAAAGACTTACCGGCTATGGAGAGGGCTCAGCCCGTGAGTCCTCTCCATGCAGCGCGACCCGACCGCCGCCGTGAATACACGGCGGGCGGTCGTGAAGTGGTTAAAAATCAAAGCCAATGTGAAATAACCCTTTGGATGAGGTGATTTAAATTAGAATCCCACATCTATAACTTAGACCAACTGATAATATCAATTTTATAAACTGCAAAAATATATATAGATGAATACCACAAGAACACTAATACTACAATATAGTAACAAATAACTGTCGCTTTATTAATCTTCAGTAAAGTGACAGATTGTGTTCTTTGTTGTTATTTTCAATTAATATTGTAATAGCCAGGCTAGAATGTTCATAAGATCTGATGCTCTATAAAAATATGCCTGGAACCAGGCTTCTTATACTTGTTAGTGATCACTACAATAACATCCGCGGAGAGAGCTTTGGTCTATAATTGTATATAATGTACTATGTGTAAATGTCTTTTTGTAGACAGGACATTGCATTGTGCTGAATATTGCAAAACACAAGATGTTAGACTGGGCAAATACCCGATGATTCAAGGGAATCCTATTTCTAGTGACTAAGGTCAGGTTAGTTATGTTGTCACCTGGGGTAGTTATGCTCAGTGTATAGTTACTCAGAGTGTGTCAAGAGATGAAGTAGCACTGCAGTGCTCCCACCAGTTCATCCTGGAAGGACCGTATTGCAAATAGCAGTGGATTAAAGGGAAAAAGTGGATCTTCCTCAGTGCGCTGCTACATTGATTTCAGGCTCAACCTATGTTTGATCACAAATTCATTTTTTTCACAAAGTATTGAATAATGAACTTTCAGTACTCGATACTTTGTGAATAAAATGAATGTGCAATCAAACATTGGTAGAGCCTGAAATCGATGTAGCAGCGCACTGAGGAAGCTCCACTTTTTCCCTTTAATATACTGCCAATACACAAGATGTTAAAATAAATCCTTTCCCAATTCCCATTCCCAATCCAAACCTCAATCAGTAGGTTACTATAATCAAAGTACAGGCAGTCCTCGGGTTACATACAGAATAGGTTCTGCAGGTTTGTTCTTAAGTTGATTTTGTATTTAAGTCAGAACTGTATACTTTATTAATGTAACCCCTGCCAAATTTTTTTGTCCTCTGTGACAACTGGATTTTAAATATGTTGGATTGTCATAAGAACCAGGATAAACAATAAATCTTAATTACAGACACTTTTGATAACTGTTATAGCTGTTTCTTGTAGCTTAGGGCTAAAGTACAGTAAATTGCCGATATCCAGGTTGTCTGTAAGTCGGGTGTTCATAAATAGGGGACCACCTGTATTGCTATCCTGCATTCATTTACATTATTTCTGATATCACATACGCAGTCATTTTTCTCCATGAGACAAAATTAGTTTAATGAAGGGTCAACTCATCAGGAGAAGAGATGTTCTAAGCAGCAAAAAGACTCACAAAATGAAAAAGTGAAACACCTCTAAGATAAGAATAGAGAGTTTCTGTAAGAAACATTTTATTACAGAAAATTCAGTTTACAGACAAACGACTGGCATACACTAACAACCAAGACATTTTGAGCACCAGACATCTGCTACCAGATGTAAAAATTTGTATTTCTATCAAAAAAGATTTATAAAGTTGTAGTCTTCCCTTTCTGGAATGATAAATCATTTCCAATAGACAAAACATAAAAAAAACAATTTTGAACAGTGGGACACTTCATAACCTGAAGATCTTTCCTAACATTTACACCCCAAAATAGATTTAGCTAAATATACCCTTTTTTAATAAAAAAGCATCTCTCTCTCTCAATGGGGGTGGGTGGGGGGTATTAAGCAGAAGTTCAACTTTCATTTTCCCACAGCTGTTTATAAAAGCTCTGATTGCTTTCCATGGACAACTAGGATAGTTTTACCTTAAAAAAATGTTGAGAAATCTCCCCCAATGTTTTCCATAGTGTAAGTTGTTGCATTTTAGTTAGATTTCCAAGAAAATATTTCTAAAGAATTTTCTGAACTCATTTTGTAGTTTTTTCCCCTCTTTTTGCTTAGTTTCCTGTCATAAATAATTGTGTTTAGTTTAGTGTAGAATCAAATAGTTTCACTTAACCCATTATTGTTTAATCTCTCTATCACGGACATCCTGTTTCTTTAAATAAAGTCATTACCAAATGAAAATTTGTATACAAAGTATAGAGAGTCTAGAGAGAAATGTTCTCCCCAGGAGGCAATTTCAATCAGGTTTCTATGCAACACCCAAAACAATACAATCCACAGTATCACTTTTGAATGTTAAATAAGACAAAAGCATGGGTTGACCCATATAATTTTCACTAATCTCACCATAAATGTATATGGTTTGACATTTCAAGGAGCTTGTCCTTGTGCTGATGCAAGATTTTATTCAATAGGTCAAAAAAAGTATAACCATCATTAATACATGTTATATGCAAACACTTGTAGATAGATTTAGCAAAGAATTATCAAATCAGAATATACCATATATACTCATGTATAAGACAAGTTTTTCAGCACAAAAAATGTATTGAAAAACCTCACCTTTGCTTATACAAATAAAAAAACGTAACACTCACACTGCAGCGCCCGGATCCCTGGCGTGGTTCCCGGCGGCTCCTTTTCTCTCTTCTCTAGCCGGCAGTGTCGCGTCCATGCAATCTCCCGGCCAGCACACACTATGATGCTGCGGTGTCACTGCTGATGACATTTTAAGGCCATTTCACATTATTCCATGATCAGTTGGCTCCATGTTGGGGAAATAAAAACTCCATGCATAATATATCAATATAATGCATGGAGCTCCATCCCTGGCATGGGACTGATCATGGAATAATATGAAATGGTTTAGGAATGGGCTTTTTCACGCCATTATTTCTACCTTTGATCCAATGTTGTCAGTGAACAGAATAAAAATAGGTTCTAAATTAAAGTGGAAAATGACTGAAACCAGAAAGAAATAAAAAAGCAGGCCATAAGTCAAAATGGGTTGAGTTTAAAATCATTGATGTTTAAAAATGCAAATGTGAGCCCCACATAACATTTAGTATTTAGCCCAAATTATCAAGGACACATCCAAAAAGACACAATACTTGTGTAGTGCACCAATAACCATGTGACATGTCACTCCCGCAAACTTTGTTTTTTCTTTCCTGAGACTGCATTCACACTTTCATTTGCATTGTGTTTAGCAAAGCAATTAGTTTGGAGGTGGTTTTAGGAGCGGTTTTGTCAATTTCACAGGTGAAAGACATGAACTGAATGGGTGAATGAGATTTGTGGAGTAGGTTTCCCCTTCAAAATCAAATTCACCCGTTCGGTTCATGTCTTTCACCTGTTAAATTTAGAAAACTGCACCTAAAACCACCACAAAGCTGATTGCGATGCAGTTTTAACTTCAACGTGTGATCGCACCCTGAAAGATTCTCTTAATGCACTTAATGTAGTGCAATGTAGGGAAATATATGTGTAATGTCATCTAGTTAGAATAGTCTGGCACAGAGTCATTTAATTTAGAAGTACTCTGGTTGTACAATCATATCATTGTTTTTGAGTTAATAGAGAATTGAAATCTTAAAAAGAAATGCTTTCATTAAGGGGCTATAATAAATTGAATAATTATTACTGCCAACTATTTAATAAATGTATTACACATTATTAGTTAAACTCCCTTGGAAAGTTTCAGTCTGCCTCACTGGGGAAAGGTCCATGCTAGCCCCATAATGATAAGCAGTTTCTCTGAATCAACTGATCAACTGATCAAATTATTAATCCTTTAAAATTCTAATATTTTAAAAATAACTATTTTTGGTGCAGGGCTATTTTAGCAGACGGGTAAAACCGGTTATAAAATCATAGATCTGGTGACTTGTAAGCATCAAAAGATTGCAATAGAAATTAGATACAGGTCGATGTGAACTTTGCAATTATATATTAAGCTTTACAAAATAAAGAATATTTGGTTATCCAGACACCACTAATGTAGTCAACAATCAGAAATTATCACTTTACATTTTTATTCACAACAGTCTTCCAATGTTTTTGTTTTAAACAAAGGCGGAGCTAAACACAATCTACATTTGACTGGTAAAGAAGAGGCCGGGGATTTGCTAGCTTAAGTATAAAAGACCAAGTTAGACTTCTCTTTCCACTGGTTTCTAACTAGCAGTGATAATGGCTACTGACTCAGGAGAAACCCAGAAAAAGGTAAGTTATGCTATATACTTAATTATTATTTATTTCTGTTTTGTACAAATGTTTCTATCTTGCTAGTTTAATTAAATAATAATTTACATTTGTTGCTGAATAAAATTACCTTACCGATTGTGTTTCTTGTGATAGGCAAACATGAATGTTATAAAAAATTTTAATCCTTTACCATACTGTAAGATACAACACTTGTGAAGGGGGTATTGTAAAATTACTATATTTTTAAAAAGCCATCACAGTTCTGCTAATCATAATTTATTATCCAACTACACTAAATGTTATTAATTCTTGCTCCCTCTTGCCACTCGGGCAATGACTGCTAATCCATTTTAAGGGAAATCAGAGGTGACAAGAGGTAGGTATCAGCCAGTATCAGGAATGCATTTGAAATGGAATAGCAGAGATACTGGGAAGTGAACATCACTTTTATTTACTATCTTTAATGCTATTCTGGTTCTAATTTCTTTTTAATACTACTTTAATCGGGTAAAATGTGTAATATTTGAAAATATTTATAAATGCTTCTAGATGAAAAGAATTGTCCACTATCTAAGCATGTATCGCCTATATTAACAATGTAAAGAGTATAAGCACATACAATTTTATAAAAATTGCACTGAATTACTGAAGACTAAAGTTATCTAATAATCCCATTGGGATATTTATGTAGTTACACTATTGGTGCTAATCTGGTTGATTTCAATTTAAACCTATCCTATCTGTACATATATGGTTCTTATGCCTTATGCTCTTTTCTTTTGGCAGATTGGATTCAGTGGCGTAAAATACCCAACAATCCTGGCGACAAATTCCAGCTATTTAATGGACAGTGAAAGGTCGACTCATCAGGAGCAGAGGAATCCTAAGCGTCTAAAAGACCCTCAAATTGAAGGGGAATGGATTTGTACAACAGACCTTCTCCAAATGGGTGGTGTTAAGAAAAGGCCAAGACTTTTGCCACCTGAAATCAAAATGTTCATATTTGTTCCAAAAGATAGCAAAGAAACCATGAAGGAAACAGATATGCAAGTCTAGACTGAGAGACACAAAAAATTAAACTCAAAAGAACATGGCAGCTCTAAGACAAATATATTAAAAATTCACATTAAGAGAGACTTCAACATTCTATTTCAATTTTGGTAATGTCTTTATTTTGTATATATTGATTTTTGTAAATGAAACGAAAAGCTTTTAATAGTGTTACTTTATTAAGTACAATGAAATATGTTTTAATAAAGGTTTATTTTTTATAGAAAACATGCTGTTTTTGAGTATTTATTTGTGGGACAATTTGTACCAAAATTGCCAATTTGAAAATGCCCAGAGTTTTTGTTAGGAATATTATGTTATCTGCAATAACATTTAAGTGACCATTGCTGGTTACAGAAACACCTCAAGTGCTATAAACAGCTATGACACATATGAGAGGTTCTAACTAACATGATTCAAACTAACATGACAGACCTTTGAACCTTCACTTGTTCCTAGGCTATATCAAAGTAATCAGAGAAAAAAAAGTTGCCACTTCAATAAATTTCCTGTACTTAATGTTGCCAATTTAACTATGGTCCAAAATATGCTAATATGTCAAGATTACAATAAAATTTATCAGCCACCGTCTCTTCAAACAAAATAAAATATGGAAGTTTATTGATATGGCATACACCCTATTTCACATTGGCGTTTGTGCTCTGCTTCAATTGCGCATCCGTTGCGTTGTCTCATTTATTTTCCATTTGGTCTCATTGTAAAAGAAACTGAAGGTTTAAAGTTGCTTCAAAAACATCACACCTAGCTTTTCAGTTTAATCAGTGGAAAAAAACCCGGACGTTTTAGGTTTTTGTTTTGTTTGTTTTTTTGCGGACCCAAAGACTATTGCCTTCCATGATCCACATCCATGAAAAAAGGACACATTCTATTGTTTTTTCAACGCACATGGATCTGTGAAAATATGAGCCAATGTGAATACATCCATAGAAATCAATGGCTTTGTGAGGCATCTGTGGAAATCACTGAAACAGGTATTTCAAAAACAAAGCCAATGTGAAATAGACCTTTAAATGAGGTGATTCAATTTAGAATCCCACATCTATACCTTAGACCAACTGATAATACCAATTTTATAAAATGCAAAAATATAGATACATGAATACCACAATAATACTAATACTACAATATGGTAACAAATAACTGTAGCTTTATTAATCTTCAGTAAAGTGACAGATTGTGTTCTATGTTGTTATTTTCAATTGATATTATAATAGCCAGACTTGGATGTTTATAAGATCTGATGCTCTATATAAATATGCCTGCACCAAAGCTTCTTATACTTTTTTATTGATCATTTCAATAACATCTTCGGAGAGAGTTTTTGGTACTTTGTGTAAATGTGTTTGTGTAGACAGGACATTGCAATGTGCTGAATATTGCAATACACAAGAAGACTGGGCAAACACCCTATTTCTGGTGACTAAGGTCAGGTTACTTATGCTTTCACCTGGGGTAGTTATGCTCAGTGTATAACTACTCAGAATGAGTCAAGAGATGAAATAGCGCTGCAGTGCTCCTACCGGTTCCTCCTGGAAGGACCATATTGCAAATGGCAGTGGATTAAAGAGAAAAAGGTGAGCTTTCTCAGGGCGCTGCTACATTGATTTAAGGCTCAACCTATGTTTGATCGCAAATTCATTTTATTCACAAAGAACTCGATACTTTGAGATACGTTGAGCCTGAAATCGATGTAGCAGCGCACTGAAGATGCTCCACTTTTCACTTTAATCCACTGCCAATACACAAGATGTTAAAATAAATTCTTTCCCAATCCCCATTCCCAATCCAAACCTCAATCAGTAGGCTACTATAATCAAAGTACAGGCAGTCCCCGCGTACGTACAGGACAGGTTCTACAGGTTTGTTCTTAAGTTGATTTTGTATTTAAGTCGGAACCGTATACTTTATTATTCGAACCCCAACCAAATTTTTTTTGTCCTCTGTGACAATTGGATTTTAAAAATGTAGGATTGTCAGAAGATCCAGGATAAACAATAAATCTTAATTACAGACACCTTTGATAACTGTTATAGCTGTTTCTTGTAGCCTAGGGCTAAAGTACAGTAAATTGCAGTCATTTTTCTCCATGAGACAAAATTAGTTTACTGAAAGGTCAACTCATCAGGAACAGAGATGTTCTAAGCAGCAAAAAGACTCAGAAAATGTAAAACTGAAAAACCTCTAAGATAAGAATAGAGAGAGTTTCTGTAAGAAACATTGTATTACAGAAAATTCAGTTTACAGACAAATGACTGGCATAAACTAGCATGCAAGACTTTTTGAGCACCAAACTTCTGCCACCAGATGTAAACATTTCGATTTCTGTCAAAAAAGTTTTGTAAAGTTGTAGACTGCCCAAATATACCCTTTTTTTTTTATCAAAAAGCACCTCTCTCTCAATGGGGGGGGGGGGGGATTAAGCAGAAGTCTTAAGTCAGAATTGTTTCAGTTTCCCATGGCAACCAGTAGGAGTTCAACTTTCATTTTCCCACAGCTGTTTATAAATTCTCTGATTGCTTTCCATGGACAACAAGAACAGTTTTACCTTTAAAAAATTATGAGAAATCTCCCCCAATGTTTTCCATAGTGTAAGTTGTTGCATTTTAGTTAGATTTCCGAGAAAATATTTCTAAAGTATTTTCTGGGACTGATTTTGTAGTTTTTTTCCCTCTTGTTTTGCTTAGTTTCCTGTCATAAATAATTGTGTTTAGTTTAGTGTAGAATCAAATAGTTTCACTTAACCCATTATTGTTTTATCCCTCTATCACAGACAACCTGTTTCTTTAAATAAATAAAGTCATTACCAAATAAAAATATGTATATAAAGTATAGAAAGTCTAAAGTCTATAGTCTAAGTCTCCCCAGGAGGCCATTTAAATGATGTTTCTATGCAACACCCAAAACATGTTAAATAAGACAAATAAGACAAAAGCATGGGTTAACCCATATAATTTTCACTAATCTCACCATAAATTTATATGGTTTGACATTTCAAGGAGCTTGTCCTTGTGCTGATGCAAGATTTTATCCAATAGGACAAAACAAATTATAGCCATCATTAACCCCTTCCCGCTCTGCGGCGGATATATCCGCCACTGAGCGCAATGACTTAACGCTCATCGGCGGATATATCCACCGCTGAGATGATGCTGGCTAAGCTCTGGATCAGAGCCGAACCGGCATCAGCAAACATGGGGTGCTGGCTGTAACATATAGCCGGCTCCCCAGTGTAACACCTGCAGTCGCAGTGAGCTCCGATCACGGGTATGTAATCTTTTAAATGCCGCGGTCCGTGTGACCGCGGCATCTAACATGCCTTTGGGGGGGGTCTTTCCCCCACGATCAGAGCCCTCGCCCCGTTTTAGGGGGGCGCCGATCACTGATATGGCAATCATGGGATCTGATCAGGACCCCAGAGGTGTCTGCTGGCAGTGCCTGAAAAATGGCGTCTGTGACGACACTGCTAATACTCTGCAATACATGATTATTGCAGAGTATTATCATGAACAAGCAATCAGAAGATTGCTTGTTCATGTCACATGGTGTAAAAAGTGAAAAATTTAAAAAAAAATGTTTTTTGATAAAAAATAAAATAATAAATCAATAAAAATGCCCATAAGCCCCATAACATTTTAAAAATGTTGGATTGTCATCACAACCAGGGTTAACAATTAAGCTTAATTACAGACTCCTGTTATAACTGTTGTAGCTGTTAATTGTAGCCCAAGGCTAAAGTACAGTAAATTATCAATATCCATAGGTCCGTTTGTAACTAGGGGTCGTCTGTAAGTTGGGTGTTCTTAAGTAGGGAACCGTCTGTATTCCATGATCAGTTGGCTCCATATTGGGGAAATAAGAACTCCATCCATAATATATCAATATAATGCATGGAGCTCCATCCCTGGCATGGTACTGATCACAGAATATTATGAAATGGTTTAGGAATGGGCTTTTTCACACCATTATTTTTTCCTTTGATCCAATGTTGTCAGTGAACAGAATAAAAATTGGTTCTAAATTAAAGTGGAAAATGACAAACCAGAAAGAAATAAAAGAGCTGGCCATAATTCAAAATGGGTTCAGTTAAAAATCACCGACGTTAAAAAATGCAAATGTGAGCCCCACATAACATTTAGTATTTAGCCCTAATTATCAAGGACACATCCAAAAAGACACAATACTTGGGCGGTGCACCAATAACCATGTGACAATGTCACTCCAGCAAACTTTGTTTTTTCTTTCCTGAGGCCGCATTTACACTGAGGCTGCATTTGCATTGTTTTTAGAAAAGCTATTCAAATACAAATCAGGGAGGTTTCACCTGATTGCATACAAATCAATGCAATGCGTTTCTAAACACAATTCAAATGCATTGTGTGATTGCAGCCTGAGGGTTAAAACTGCATAACAATTAGTTTTGGGTTGGTTTTAGGTGGTATTACTTATTTTAACAAATGAAAGACATCAAATCAACACGTGAATGACAAAAATTTGTGGAACAGCTTTCTCCTTCAAAATCAAATTCACCCATTCAGTTAATGTCTTTCACCTGTGAAATTGACAAAACAGCACCTAAAACCACCTCAAAACTAATTGCGATGCAGTTTTAACTGCAACGTGTGAACGCACCCTAATAGCTTCTCTTAATGCACTCCTGTAGGGAAATATACGTGTAATGTCATCTAGTGAGAATAGTCTGGCACAGAGTCAATTAATTTAGAAGTACTCTGGGTGTACAATCTTATCATTGTTTTTGAGTTAATAGAGAGTTGAAATCTTAAAAAGAAATGCTTACATTAAGGGGCAGTAATAAATCGAGTATGAGGACACTCCAAACACAATACAATCCACATGTCTGTATCTATTGAATTCCATATTTAACTAAAATATGGGTTTCATTTCAAAAATCTGACCAGAATGTTTATAAAAAAAAAAAAAAAGTCTGCCATTTCTGTACAATGAGGAATCTTGGCACAAATTAATGTTACCAGTCGGCGCTTATGAGTGATGGATTAAACTAGATGGCTTCTATTACAGCCAACTATTTAATAAATGTATTACACATTATTAGTTAAACTCCCTTGGAAAGTTTCAGTCTGCCTCACTAGGGAAAGGTCCATGCTAACCCCATAATGATAATCAGTTTCTCTGAATCAACTGATCAAATTATTAATACAAATTTAAAAATATTTTAAAATACTAATATTTAAAAAATATATATTTTTGGTGTAGGGCTATTTTAGTAGAGCGGTGAAAAAGAATCAACTAGTTATAAAATCATAGATCAGGTGATTTGTAAGCATGAAAATATTGCAATAGTCATCAGATACAGGTGAATGTGAACTTTGCAATTATATATTTAAGCTTTACAAAATAAAGAATATTTGGCTATCCAGACAACACTAATGTAGTCAACAATCAGAAATGATCATTTTACATTTTTATTCACAACAGTCTTCCAATGTTTTTGTTTTAAACAAAGGCGGAGCTAAGCACAATCTACATTTGACTGGTAAAGAAGAGGCCGGGGATTTGCTAGCTTAAGTATAAAAGCCCAAGATAGACTTCTCTTTCCACTTGTTTCTAACTAGCAGTGATAATGGCTACTGACTCAGGGGAAACACAGAAAAGGTAAGTAATGCTATATACTTAATTATTATTTATTTTTGATTTGTACAAATATTTCTATTTTACTAGTTTAGTTAAATATTATTTTATTCCGCAAAAAGTGTAAATTAACTTACTGGTTGAGTTTCTTGTGATAGGCAAACATGAATGTTATACAAAATTTTAATCATTTACCATATTATGAAATACAGCACTTGTGAAGGGGGTATTGTAAAATTACTAAATTTTAAAAAAACCACCACAGTTCTGCTAATCATATACATTTCCTATCCAACTACTCTAAATGTTATTAATTCTTGGTCCCTTTTTCCACTCGGGCAATGACTGATCATCCATTTTAAGGGAAATCAAAGGGAACAAGAGTTAGGTATCAGTATCAGGAATGCATTTGAAATGGAATAGCAGAAATACTGGGAATTGAGCAACACTTTTGTTTACTATCTTTAATGCTATTCTGGTTAAAAAGTATTTTTTTTAATACTCCTCAATCAGGTAAAATGTGTTATATTCAAAAAAAATCATAAATGCTTCTAGATGAAAGGAATTGTGCACTGTCTAAACATTTATCACCTACATTAACAATATAAAGAGTATTAGTAACTATAGGCCTATCACATACACTTTTATAAAAATCACACTGGATTAGTGCTCCTTTTTACTAAGACTCAAGTGATCTAACAATTCCATTGTGATATTTATGTAGTTACGCTATTGGTTATAATCTTGTTGATTTCAAATTAAACTTAACCTACTGTTTGTACATATATGGTTCTTGTGATAATAATATTACCACTCTACAGTTTGTTTGTTTTATTGGAAGGCAGCCAATAGCAGAACAACTCTGCTTTTAGGCTAAGACACCCAGTGTTTGGTATGTGGTTGATGGGAATAACGTACCCGTTTGGTTGGAAGCTATGGCACAATTGTACCATCTTCCAATCAAAACTTATGGGGTTTTGATAAAAACCCAGACCCAAAAAGTACCTCACTGATGGGAGGGGGATAGAAAAACTCCCCCCTCACAGTGACATCACTGCCAGGGGTGGGGGTCAAAATACCCCTGGGTTTAAATTAGTGAAGCAGCCACATAGTGTTCAGTTCTGAGGACTCTATAACACTAGAAGACTGGATCGATGTTTATACCCTGTCGTCAGGCCAAAGAATTTCTTCCTATTTCACTAGCAAGGGTTTTTTGTTTCCTTCTTCCCTAAATGTTTGTAAGTATCGTATATGTATTGTTTTTAATCTTTTTCATTTTATCTGACAATTTTATTCTTTGAGTGTACTGCATTTTTTAAATGTAAATTAAAGTGTTAACTTTAATAAGCCTCTGCTTGTAGCGTTAAAGAATCTGAGTCTCTGAAGGAATTACGTTACCAGAGGTAATTTTTAGCATAGTCCATGTAGTAAGCGATTGCATGTTCTGTGTGAATTCATCAGTAGTAAATGCATGTGCTGTGTAATCATCAGGGTGCATTGTCTGTGTGGTTGAGATGCCTACTGCCTTCTTTGTGTAATTAACACGTGGGTGGTGGCAGTGGATTGACGGGGTGCTGAGATTGCGTGGAGTACATCTAGCGCTAGGACGCCATTTTGTGAAGTTGGAAGAACTTAAGGGCTAAATTCTGGGACTCCATAGAGTAGGTATCCCCGTGTGTGAACTCTGGTGAGTTGGGTTCGTGACAGTGCCTTATGGTCTTTTCTTTTGACAGATTTTATTCAGTGGAGTAAAAATACAGTCCTGGCGACAAATTCCAGCTATTTAATGGACAGTGAGTTTACTGAAAGGTCGACTCATCAGGAGAAGAGGAATCCTAAGCGTCTAAAAGACCCTCAAATTGAAGGGGAATGGATTTGTACAACAGACCTTCTCCAAATGGGTGGTGTTAAGAAAAGGCCAAGACTTTTGCCACCTGAAATCAAAATGTTCATTTTTGTTCCAAAAGATACCATGAAGAAAACAGATACAAAACTCTAGACTGAGAGACACAAAAGATTAAACTCACAAAAGAACATGGCAGCTCTAAGACAAATATATTAAAAATTCACATTCTACTTCATATTTAGTAATGTTTTTTATTTTGTATATTTTGATTTTTGAAAATGAATTGAAAAGCTTTCATAGTGTTACTTTATTAAGTATAATGAAATAGGTTTTAAAAAATGTTTATTTTCATAGAAAACATTCTCTGTTTTATTGAGTATTTATTTGTGGGACAATTTGGGCATTTTATAATTGGCAATTTTGGTACGGAGTTTTTGTTAGGAATAATCTGTTAGGTGACCTTTGCTGGTTACAGAAACAACTCAAGTGCTATAAACTGCTATGACACATATGAGAGGCATTACCTAACATGGTTCAAACTAGCATGACAGACCTTTGAACTATCACTTGTTCCTTGGCTGTATCAAATTAATTAGAGAGAAAAAAAAAGTTATCCCTCACAAATCCTTGAATAAATTTCCTGTACTGTTCCTGTAACTGTGGTCCAAAATATACTAATATGTGAAGATTATAATAAAATTTATCAGCAACGGTCTCTTCAAACACACTCAAATATGGAAGTTTATTGATATGGCATATGTCCTCTTTAACATTGCCGTTTGTGTGCAGCTTAAGTTGCGCATCCATTGCGTTGTCTCTTTTTTTTCCCATTTGGTCTCATTGTAAAAGAAACTGAATGTTTAACCCCTTAGCCGAACCGGCATCGGGAAACACGGGGTGCCGGCTGTACCTAACAGCTGGCATCCCAGTATAACACCCGCGATCGAATTGGGCTCCACTCGCGGGTGTGTAACCCGTTAAATTCCGCAGTCAGCGCGACCGCAGAGTCTAACATGCTTCTGGGGGTTCTTTCCCCAACGATCAGCCCCCCGAACCGTTTTCGGGAGGCGCCGATCGCTACTATGGCATCTCTGGGGTCTGATCGGTACCCCAGAGATGCCTGCGAGAAATGCTAGTAAGATGGCGTCTATGACGTCATCTTACTGGCACAGTGCCAACCTATGCATATGCATCAGTATTGCAGAGTATTATCATGAACAAGCAATCAGAAATTGTTATTCAATAAAAAAAATAAATCAATAAATCAATAAAAATGCCCATAAGCCCCATAACATATAAAGAGACATATAACCCCAAAAAAAGTCTAAAACATAACAAAACCCCCACATATACAGTAACACCACGTCCATAACAACCCGTAGAATAAAAGTAAATCATTATTGAACCCATATGATGAACGCGGTAAAAAAAAAAACGTTGAAAACCCACCAAAAATTATCATTTTTACCTACTCAATCTTACAAAAAAAATGCAATAAAAAGTGATAAAAAAAAACATATCTACTCCTGAATGATACTGGTGCAAAGTACATGTCCTGCAAAAAACAATCTATGAACCAGCTCCGTAGCCAAAAAAGTAAAAATGTTATGTCACTTGGAAGACGGCAATGCAAAAATGATCAATTTTTCCCCACATTATGGTTTTATTTGACAAATTTAGTAGAATGTAAGAAAATATATTCAAGTCTGGTATCCCCGTATTCTTATCAACTCATAGATTCAAGTTAACATGATTATTAGGCTAAACGGTGAACACAAAAAAGTAAAAAATCTACTCCTGCCCTTAAAAACGAGTTCCTAAATTTTCAACAATAGGAAATGTTTTTCAGCAACTTATTTAGGTGGTAAATCTATCTACTTGAAAATGTAATGATTTCGAATTTCAAAAAGTGACATTTTTCAAAAAATTCATCATTTTTTCTTTTTTTGGAAAATAAACGTAAAACTTATCAGTCAACATTTACCACTAAAATGAAGTACAACATGTGGGGAAAAACAATCTCAGAATCACTTTGATAAGTAAAAGTGTTCAAAAGTTATAACCATATAAAGCGACGGAAGTCATAATCCAAAAAATGGGGCTGAGTCTTAAGCTGTAAAATGGCTGCGTCCTTAAGGGGTTAAAGTTGCTTTGAAAACATCACACCTAGCTTTTCAGTGTAATCATACTGTACGTTTTAGGTTTTTTTTTTTTTTTTTGCAGAGCCAAAGACTTCTATTGCCTTCCATGTTCCACATCCTTGGAAACAAAATAGGGCACATTCCATTGTTTTTCAACGCACATGGGATCAGTGAAAATATGAGCCAATGATATGAGGCAAATATGAGCCTATGTAATTGTTTAATAAACTAAAAGATCAATGTACATGTCTATAAGAAGTGAATAAAAAAGACCAATCAGTTGATGCAGTTTTTTAACGAGAAACAAAAATAGTGATTTTAACATAAAATAAGTGCAGTTTTTTAACCGCATAATTATTTTATACTTATTTATTTAATCACAATCTATGTAAATATCTACATTTCTGACACAAACAGAAGTATAACTTATACATTGCTTAAATAGACCCCGCAAAGATATTTGCAAATAAATAAATATCAACCAACATCCAGATAAATGTTTCACTTACCTCACTTAGAAGATTGAAGGTAGAACAAGCGGGCGGAGTTCTATTGGAAGTTGATAAATTACGGCAGTGGCAGAGAAGGTTGAACTCTACCCTGAGGAAGAGAGCCGTAGCTCTTGAAAAAGCGTTCGGTGCGTGTTGACCTATGTCCCACCGCTCCATCTGTAACTTAGAGTGACATCACTATTCACTTCCAACTCATCGTGTGGTCGAGCCACCGGCCGGGGCTCCCACACTGAATCGCTCTGCTCTTGGACTGACTTCAAACTTAGCTCACAGAAAAAGGCATCTACTACATTGGGTACCTACTATCCTTGTGGGACTATTCACACTGCAGAGAATCTTCCTGATCATCACTACCTCCTCAATTGAAGACTGTTTTAATCAGGTCAGTTACCCACTCAGCCAATACATCTCTTCACTTCATATATGACTGTTTGCATCAGTAGTCACAGTCAGCGCAGGTATATTGTTATTTTGTCTTCTATTGTATTGTACGCTTTTATGAGCTCAGGCGGCTCATATTATACCAGCAGCAACACCTATGCCATACCATTTATTCACATAGACCTCCAACTTTCCGCCAACGTCCCCCCTCTGTTCATTATTTTTTATCCCTCTATCACAGACATCCAGTTTCTTTAAATAACTAAAGTCATTACTAGAGATGGGCGAATCAATTCTAAAAATTCTAACTTTGGTTAGAATTTCAGGAAAAATTTGATTCGTCACGAAGCTGAAGTTTATGCTGATTCGTGGGAATGAAGTTGTTTTCTTTTCCCTCTTTTTTCAGCTAAATGGGCGCAAGAACAATGTGCTACATTGGACAGAGAACTCCCCGATGACATCTGCAGACCTGTAAGCCAATCAGCGACCAGCAGGCTTACGTGATGTTACACAGCCCAATAAAACCCAGCCATTTTCAATCTCGGCACTTCACACTTCATGTAGCATCTAGCTGCTGCTACTGCACTGTGCAGTTACGATTCTTGCTGAAATCCCTGGTTGTTCTTTAAGGGGGATCTGAATACCCCAAATTGCAGTTCTATTTAGTGACAATCGAATAGGAACAAATCTGCTTGACTTTCATGCATCTGCAGTAGTGATTTCTTTATGCAGCTGCTGTAGTGATTTGTGGACCTCTCACTGGGTGTCAGTTGTAGGGTATCTGTATAACGCACATTGCCATACCTTTTTGGGGCTATAGTTTACAGCCAGATTTACGTGTCAAATCCACGTAGTTTAGAAACCATTATGTCAGACAGAAAAGTGGCAGGTGGAGCAGGCAGAGATTGCAGCACAGTAAAGGGATAGCGCAGCAGGGGTGACTAGGTCATCCAATTTCTCAAATATAACATCTGACAACCCCAGCCAAGAGTCTGTGGGTTCCTCAGATACAACAATTAGTTGGCATGGCCCAGGAGCAGGTCAGAGGACCTCACCTGTCCTCAACCAGCCTCTGCCCTGTTCCTTTCCTGCAGCTGGAGAGCTACTAGGTGGTCTGGGCTCAGCGCCACTATGCAGCGAGGACGAAGTTTTGGAGGACAGTCAGCAGCTGCTTGGCAGTGAAGAGGTGGAGCAGACTTCTTCTGCTTCCTGCAGTAGGCAGGCTGTGCATACTGACACTGGTGAAGAGAGTAGCAGTGACCGGGAGATGCAAATTGACGATGATGTAGCTGATCGCACTTGGGAGCTGGGTGTAGCAGGGGATTCATCATAGTCAAGCGAAGAGAGTGTCAGCTTGTGCATCATGCAGCAAGTTGCTACTGTGGCCGTGAGTCAGCAGGGTGGCAGCAGTGTGAGAACTGGAGCCAAACAATTCTGCAGGCAAAGCAACAGCACCTAGTGGCACACATGCTGTTTCAGCAAGTCTCCAGGTCCAGATGCTCCTGCTCCTTGTTACGCATGGTGCTAGGAATCATTAAGCGAGGCAATTCCAAAAAGACAACTCTATGCTTTCAGCCATCCTAAGGTACAGAAGCTGACCGTGCTCTTGTCAAAGTTGTTGGTCACGGACTCTGCACCCTTCAGAGAAATAATGGCTTGTGCCGAATTGAGGTGGAGAATTCCAAGCCGCAATTTTTTTTCCAAAAAGGCACTGCCAGCCCTTCATCATTATGTACAACAGAAGGTGGGACAGTCCTTGAGCTTATCAGTTTCTGCCAAGGTGCACTGCAGCGCAGACGCGTGGAGCTGTAACTATGGTCATGTCCATGTCAGTACATGTCCTTTACAGCCCAGTGGGTGAATGTACTTCCCTCCCAGCCACACCAACAACTTCCACAAGAGACGGTGCTTTCTCCTCCACATTGTGAAACTGTTGCTCCCACACAGGGGAGGAACTGCTCCGTGTCATGCAACAAGAAATCAATGTGTGGCTTTCTCCGCAACAACTAAATATTGGAAGCATGGTGACAGAATATGGAAGAAATATGGTGTCCGCACTGCACCAAGGAGGAATGGTCCATGCGCCCTGCATGGCGCACATGTTCAATCTGGTAGTCAACAAGTTCCTGAAGTCTTCCACCCATCTGCCAGGCATTCTAAAAATGGCCAGAACACTGCACGCACTTCAGCCATTCTTACAAAGCCAAGTACACCCTCCTCGAGTTGCAGCGTCAGAGCGGCCTACCCCAACACAGTCTGATATGCGATGTTTCCATGCATTGGAATTCAAGCCTCCATATGTTAGACTGCCTGTATGAACGTAGAAAAGCCATTCATGATTTTTTGATGGTGCAAGCGGACCGTAGTACTCCCCTGTGTAACTTTGATGGCAGCTCATGCTTGACATCTGCAGTTTGCTCAGGCTCTTTGAGGAGGCCACGTTAAGTAGCTTAAGTCTGGATTCCTTATTGAGCAACTTCCTTCACCCGCCTAGTGAGGAGGATAGCCGCCACCAGCAACAGGACATGTAGCAGATCCTGCAGCAGCAGGTGGTGACCTACTTGGACAGTGGGTGAGCTGGTGTTCAGTGCGGCGGGTGCCATCGTTACCCAAAGGAGAACCCGCTTGTCCACCCGTACTGTGGAGAGACTGACCATTGAATCAAGCTTGGATTGGCCAGGATTTCAACTCGCCAATGCCTAATGCATCAGATTAGATCAGCCATGACGCCTCCTCCAAAAGTTGAGAAATGAGACATCTGCTGCCAGTTGCTCCATCTGCTCCCTATAATCTTTACCAGGGACTGGAATTGTCCACCACCTCCACACTATATCATGGTGCCACTCTGCGGGCTCCTGCTGCTGCTGCTACTGATGCCATCTTCACACTATATCATGGTGCCACTCTGCAGGCTCCTGCTGCTGCTGCTACTGATGCCACCTTCACACTATATCATTGTGCCACTCTGCGGGCTCCTGCTGCTGCTGCTACTGATGCCACCTTCACACTATATCATTGTGCCACTCTGCGGGCTCCTGCTGCTACTGATGACACCATGACACTATCATTGTGCCACTCTGCGGGCTCCTACTTCTGCTGCTACTGATGCCACCAACACACAATATCATTGTGCCACTCTGCAGGCTCCTGCTGCTGCTACTGAGGCCACCTTCACACTATATCATTGTGCCACTCTGTGGGCTCCTGCTGCTAGTGATGCCACCATCACACTATATTGTGCCACTCTGCAGGCTCCAGCTGCTGCTGCTACTGATGCCACCTTCACACTATATCATTGTGCCACTCTGCGGGCTCCTGCTGCTACTGATGACACCATGACACTATCATTGTGCCACTCTGCGGGCTCCTACTTCTGCTGCTACTGATGCCACCAACACACAATATCATTGTGCCACTCTGCAGGCTCCTGCTGCTGCTGCTGATGCCGCCTCCACACTATATAATTGTGCCACTCTGTGGCCTACCATGTTGCCGCCACTTCCACACCTCTGACCTCAAGCTGCTGCTGCCACCTTTGGAGTTATTTTTTGTCAAATGCCTGATTTTTTCAAGAAAACTGTAATGTATAATGGATAGGCGTCTCCAATCTGCTGCTACTGATGCCACTACCACTATATCATTGTGCCACTCTGTGGCCTACCATGTTGCCGCCACCTCTGACCTCATGCTGCTGCTGGTGCCACCTCCACACTCTGTCATTGGACCACTCTGTGGTTTTCCATGTTGCTGCCACCTGTGGGCTCATGTTGATGCCACCTTCACTTTATATCATTGTGCCACTCTGTGGTTTTCCATGTTGCTGCCATCTGTGGGCTCCTGCTGTTACCGCCACCTCCACACTCTTATCATTGTGCCACTTTGTGGCCTACCATGTTTCCGCCACCTCCATAATTTGTCATTGTGCCATTCTGTAGCCTACTTATGCTGTTGTCAACTGAGCAATTTCTCCGTGGAACACCCTGTGATTTCCATAATGCTATTTTCACCGTCCACCACTCTATGATGTTGCCAGTGTTTGGTTTTCACCTTCATTTGATCTGCCAGAAGGATGAAAAGCTTCAGGATTGATAGCCAAAAGCAGGAGTGGATACAGAAATGCATGTATCCCATTTGCTGCTCATCTCTGGATCATATTCTAGATCAATTCCTGTTGTTTTTTTAATGATGGATTATTGACCGATTGAAAGAGGACACTGACGCATGAAAAGAAGGGCAAAATGATCAGTGACGTCAATACAAAATTAATGCCGAGACCCTCTCCACTCTTTAGGGTGGTTTCTACATGTATTCGTGTTTAACGGAACAGATTCTGTAGTAATCTATAGAATCATCTGATGTCCGTGTAAAAAGAGTGCACTCTTTGATGTTACAGTGGGATATTGGCCCTCAGCTCGGTCCTTTCGAGCTGGCACAGACGTTACCTTGTCAGGCTGCGTTCCCGCTTCGCTTATTTGGTGAAGTTGGTCTAGGTAAGTGCACATGGAATTGAAGAGGAAGCGATTCTAAGAGTGGCGGCTGTCACGTGTGTGTCATACTAAAACACAGAATTGTTTGAAGACCAAACCATGCTCCCTATGCATATTTAAGCATGGCACAACATTCTACAACACCCTACAGGCTCTCTGCAGCCAGGAAATACCTGTTCTTTAAAGTGATTCGATTTGGACCGAATAAAATTCTTTCTAAAAATTTGGCGAATCGGGACGAACCGAATTTTAACAGATTCGCCCATCTCTAGTCATTACCAAATGAAAACGTGTATACAAAGTATAGAAATTCTGAGCCTACAAAGATATGTTCTCCCCAGGAGGCCATTTCAATCATGTTTCTATGCAACACCCAAAACAATACAATCCACAATATTTCTTTTGAATGTTAAATAAGACAAAAGCATGGGCTGACCCATATAATTTTCACTAATCTCACTATAAATTTATATGATTTGACATTTCAAGGAGCTTGTCCTTGTGCTGATGCAAGAATTTATCCAAATTATAGCCATTATTAATACAAGTTATATGCAAACACTTGTAGATAGAATCATCAAAAAATTAACAAATCAGAATAAACCGTATATACTCATGTATAAGCCAAGTTCAGCGAAAAATGTGCTGAAAAACCTCGCCTTGGGTTATACACGAGTCAATAATAATAAAAAATAAATACTCACCCTCCGGCGCCCAGATCCATGGAGCGGTTCCCGGCGGCTCCTCTTCTCTAGCCGGCAGAGTTGCGCCCCTGCCATCTCGGTGCACACTATGATGCGGTGGTGTCGCCGCTGATGATGTCTTAAGGCCGTTTCACATTATTCCATTATCAAAAATTATAAAAGCACAGTGCAGCGCACTTCCATACCACAGGAGCTAACACCACAGTCCGAGACCGATCCAACAAGTCCCACTTTAAACAATAAAAAAAAAAAGAAGTATAAAAAACCCTGACCGGAGCTCCCAATGATTCCAATACGGCTGTTGTTCAAAATTCCTTCAAAGATCTTCAATTATATTCTACCGATGAGGAAAGTTTTGCAACAAGATGTAGGTCACTATTCAGAACGTCCTTAAGGTGCAGTTTTCTCCTTAAACTCACTCAACAGTGTGGTAGCAAAAACTAAAAGAGAAAGTAGGCACCAAATCGCATAGTACGTTCTTAAAACCTTGGATTTTATTCTTAAAAGTTATACTCACAAGATTATGTTTAAAATGCGCATAAAACAGTATACAAAACGGGACGCCAGCTCCACTCGCTCGCCCGACCCTGGGTTTCGCCGTTCTCAGCTTCTTCCGGTGTGTCCCGTAATGATACACATTATGATAATCAGTTTCTCTGAATAAACTAATATAATTATTAATAATTTTAAATACTAATATTTAAAAAAAATATATATTTTTGGTGTAGGGTTATTTAATAGTGAAAAAGAATCAACTGGTTATAAAATCATAGATCAGGTGATTTGTAAGCATGAAAATATTGCATTATACATTAAATACATGTCGATGCAAACTTTGCAACTATATATTTAAGCTTTAGAAAATAAAGAATATTTGGTTATCCAGACACCACTAATGTAGTCAACAATCAGAAATGATAATTTTACATTTTTATTCACAACAGTCTTCCAATGTTTTTGTTTTAAACAAAGGCGGAGCTAAGCACAATCTACATTTGACTGGTAAAGAAGAGGCAGGGGATTTGCTAGCTTAAGTATAAAAGCCCAAGATAGACTTCTCTTTCCACTTGTTTCTAACTAGCAGTGATGATGGCTACTGACTCAGGGGAAACCCAGAAAAAGGTAAGTAATGCTGTATACTTAATTATTATGCATTTCTGTTTTGTACAAATATTTCTATTTTACTTGTTTGGTTAATTATTAATTTACATTTGCTGCTGAATAAAATACCTTACTGGTTGAGTTTCTTGTGATAGGCAAACATGAATGTTATACAAAATTTTAATCCTTTACCATACTATGAAATACAACACTTGTGAAGGGGGTATTGTACAATTACTAAATTGAAAAAAAACTCACCACAGTTCTGCTAATCATATAAATTTCTTATCCAACTACTCTAAATGTTATTAATTCTTGGTCCCTCTTGCCACTCGGGCAATGACTGATCATCCATTTTAAGGGGAATCAGACGGAACAAGAGGTAGGTACCAGCTAGTATCAGGAATGCACTTGAAATGGAATAGCAGAGATACTGGGAATTGAGCATCACTTTTGTTTACTATCTTTAATGCTATTCTGGTTCTTAAAAGTAATTTAACAGTTTTCTTTTTAATACTACTTGATCAGGTAAAATGTATAATATTTGAAAATATTCATAAATGCTTCTAGATGAAAGGAATTGTGCACTGTCTAAACATTTATCACCTACATTAGCAATGTAAAGAGTATTAGTAACTATAGGCCTAACACATACAATTTTATAAAAATCCTACTGCAGTCCTTTACTAAGACTCAAGTGATCTAACAATCACATTGTGATATTTATATAGTTATACTATTGGTTATAATCTGGTTGATTTCAATTGAAAGCTAACCTATCTGTACATATATGGTTCTTATGCCTTATGGTCTTTTCTTTTGGCAGATTGGATTCAGTGGAGTAAAATACCCAACAATCCTGGCGAAAAATTCCAGCTATTTAATGGACAGTGAGTTTACTGAAAGGTCGACTCATCAGGAGAAGAGGAATCCTAAGCGTCTAAAAGACCCTCAAATTGAAGGGGAATGGATTTGTACAACAGACCTTCTCCAAATGGGTGGTGTTAAGAAAAGGCCAAGACTTTTGCCACCTGAAATCAAAATGTTCATATTTGTTCCAAATGATAGCAAAGAAACCATGAAGGAAACAGATACAAAACTCTAGACTGAGAGACACAAAAGATTAAACTCAGAAAAGAACATGGCAGCTCTAAGACAAAAATATTAAAATTTCAGAGACTTCAACATTCTATTTCATATTTAGTAATGTTTTTATTTTGTATATATTTTTTTGAAAATTAATTGAAAAGCTTTCATAGTGTTACTTTATTAAGTATAATGAAATATGTTTTAATAAAAGATTATTTTCATAGAAAACATTGTTTTTTTTTAGTATTTATTCGTGGGACAATTTGGGCATTTTCTAATTAGCAATTTTGGTACAGAGTTTTTGTAAGGAATCTTCTGTTATCTGTAATAACATTCAAGTGACCTTTGCTTGTTACAGAAATGACTAAAGTGATATACACAGCTATGACACAAATGAGAGGTATTACCTAACATGATTCAAACTAACTTGACCTACCACAGTCTTGGTTCATCCAATACTTAAGGTTGACACATGCTCTATAGACACAAACTGTTAGGATCAGTGGATCCTCTGGACCACCGCGGGAGATGTAACTAGCCAGCACCCGGAACCGGAGCCTGGCAGCACCTGGTATTCACCAGAGCCCGCCGCAAAGCGGGTTGGACTTGCTGCGGCAGGATACCACTATGTCGTTCCCAGGTGTGACTAGCCCACGGTGGCAGCCGAGGTCGAGGTACCTTAGCGGATGGCAATCTCGTAGACAGGTCCAGGCACAGGGTCAGGGCAGGCGGCAGAGATGCAACGTCAGGGGTCAGCAACGGGAGGTCCAGGCAGGTGGGAATGGGAATACACGCTTGGAAGCTTTCTCTAAGGCTATGAGGCACAAAGATCCGGCAAGGAACACAGGAAGAGGCAGGATTCTTAAAGGTGAGGTGTTCAGCCAGTGCACCAATTAGCGGTGCGCTGGCCCTTTAAATTTTCGGCCGGAGCCGCGCGCGCACCCTAGGAGGCGGGGACGCGCGCGCACGGCAGTCCGAGGAAGTGCAGGAGCCGGGAGAGGTAAGAGACACCGGGCAGCAGTGGGGGCACATGAAGGAGCACGGATGCGCCCGCGATCCGTGACAGGGATCGCGGGAGCACCCGTGACACAAGCTCAATCGTGTTCCCTGGAAATGGGATCTATTGGAGTGTTAGAGGGGGTGGTTAAGGCGCAGGGGACTAAGTGGATAATCTCCCTGCCTTATGGTTCTCTTCTTGCAAAGGTACTGGGGGACACTATGGCTGAGACTAAAAGTAGATGGGAAGAGGAAGTTGGGTAAATATCGGAGGAGGAGTGGACAAAGGCGATGAGATCTCCTAGTACTCTATCAATGAATGTTGCACAGAGAAGGTCCCAATGGTTCTTAATTCACAGAGTGTATAGTACACCACATGTACTATGGAAAAGGGGATTGTGGGAGGATGTGAGGTGTCCAGAAGAGAGAGCAGACAGATGGCATATGTTTTGGTCCTGTGTAGAGACTAAAATGCTCGGGTACTCGTTATTCGAGACGAACTTTTCCCGATGCTCGAGTGCTCGTCTCGAATAACGAGCCCCATTGAAGTCAATGGGAGACTCGAGCATTTTTCAAGGGGACCAAGGCTCTGCACAGGAAAGCTTGGCCAAACACCTGGGAACCTCAGAAAAGGATGGAAACACCATGGAAATGGACAGGAAACAGAAGGGGCAGCATGCATGGATGCCTCTGAGGCTGCTTAATCGCACCATTATGCCAAAATTATGGGCAACAGCATGGCCATGACAGAGTGACCGAATGAGGCTAGATAGCATCTAAAACATGCAATAATTGACCCTGACACTATAGGGGACGGCATGCAGAGGCAGCGGCAGCAGTGGCAGGCTAGAGAGTCTCATGGCGACATACCCTAAATGGACTCAGGTTTCACCAAAGGAGGTGAAATGATTTCCTATGTGAACAAAAGGTTGAAGGTATATTTAGTCGATAACACAGCATGGTGGCGACATAGTGACCAAGTTCCATAACGTATCTGGTGAAATACCCGAAAAATGAGCCTGACACAGCTCTTTTGATAAGGGGACGACATGTGGAGGCAGCCATGGAGACAACTTCCATGATTAAGAGCGACAGTATGGGGCATTCATATTGCGCTGCTATGATTGCAACTTCAGGTCTCCAGCGTGGCGGCGACAGATGGGCCGAGTTCCACTATGTATCTGGTGAAACACCTGAAAATTCTGCCTGACACAGCTCGTTTGATAAGGGGATGATGTGCTGCATATGCTCTCGTGCTCCAGAGTCTGGGGTATAGAGAGTTGAAATGAGACATTGGTGGACGCTGTGGAGGATCGTGGAGGCAAAATGGACAGGAAACAGCAGGGGCAGCATGCATGGATGCCTCTGAGGCTGCCTAATCTTGGGATGGAGCTGGCGGTCCACCGCCAGGCGAGCTTTCGCCTGTCCAAGCCCCTGTCTCTCGGCTCCTCCCCACCCAAAATGGGCCTGGGGGCCAGAAGCGTTTACTTTGAAAAAATTATAATTTTCAAAGCAGGCCGGGTCGTTTGAATATTTCACCTAGGAATAATGGAATAGCATAGTGGTTCTATTTTTAATTGTTTTTACGGAAATGGTTCCATGATTAAGAGCGACAGTATGGGGCATCCATATTGCGCTGCTATGATTGCAACTTCAGGTCTCCAGCATGGCGGCGACAGATGGGCCGCAGTCCACTATGTATCTGGTGAAACACCTGAAAATTCTGCCTGACACAGCTCGTTTGATAAGGGGACGATGTATGGAGGCAGTGAACTAGTAGTAGATTAAAGGTGCTGCAGTTAAAACTATGTTAGTTGGATCTTGAGATGGAGCTGGCGCTCCGCAGCCAGGCGAGCTTTCGCCAATCCAAGCCCCTGTCTCTAGGCTACTCCCCAAACAGCACTTCTAAGAACCTTTTGTATAAGATCAAGTGTAGTAGCGTTCTTATAAGTTTAGGATATGGCGGGTGAGGGGAATGTAAACAGATGCGCAAGAAGCGCTGAAATAATATTGGTAAATGATAAAAGTTTGCCAGTATATTTTGTGGATTACACAGCAGGGTGGCGACAAAGTTAACAAGTTTGTTGTGGAAGCCATGAAAACAACCCAAAATTCTGCCTGACACAGCTCGTTTGATAAGGGGACCATGTATGCCTACAGTTCATGCCAGTCGCTGCACTGGCTGCCAGTCTCCTTTCGAATACAGTTTAAAATAATAACCCTCATCCATAAAGCTCTGTATAATGCTGCACCCCCCTACCTCTCCTCTCTTATCTCAGTCTATCGCCCAACCCGTGCTCTTAGATCCGCCAGTGATCTTAGATTAACCTCTACCCTAGTGCGGACCTCCCACTCGCTTCTCCAAGACTTCTCTAGAGCTGCACCAATTCTATGGAATGCTCTGCCCCGGACTATCAGACTAATACCTAACCTCCAAAGTTTCAAACGTGTTCTTAAAACCCATTTCTTTAGGCAAGCCTATAACACTCATTGACTGCATGAAGTTTTAACTCTTCTACTAACCCGTCCTGTGTCGTCCTCCCATCTGTTATCCAGCAACCAACAGGCACCAGACTTCTCTGCAGTCCCATTCACCCTGGACCTGGTATATAAGATGACGGCTGAGTGGTTCAAGCGACAGCAATTCCATTTATTATATTTTGTTCTATTCCCTAAGAAGAATGGCTTGACCATTAAATATTCTTTTACCTCGTGTTACCCCATCATCTTCATAAACCGTAAGCTCTGGCGAGCAGGGACCTAACTCCTGTTGTTCCATACAAATGTTGTGCTCTGTTACATTACATTTGTATTTGTTTCCTATGATTTGTAAAGCGCTACGGAATATGATGGCGCTATATAAATAAAGATTATTATTATTATTATTATTATTATTATTATTATTATGGAGGCAGTGAACTAGTAGTAGATTAAAGGTGCTGCAGTTAAAACTATGTTAGTTGGATCTTGGGATGGAGCTGGCGCTCCGCTTCCAGGCGAGCTTTCGCCAATCCAAGCCCCTGTCTCTAAGCTACTCCCCAAACAGCACTTCTAAGAACCTTTTGTATAAGATCAAGTGTAGTAGCGTTCTCATAAGTTTGGGATATGGCGGGTGAGGGGAATGTAAACAGATGCGCAAGAAGCGCTGAAATAATATTGGTAAATGATAAAAGTTTGCCAGTATATTTTGTGGATTACACAGCAGGGTGGCGACAAAGTTAACAAGTTTGATGTGGAATGCCCTGTAATAGCTCTTGGGCGGTGTGCCTTTTATCGCCTAGGCTCAGCAGTTTGAGCCCCGCCTGCTGTCGCTTAGCGACGGCACTGCTGCTGTGCCTAGAGCTACCGACTGATGGCGCCATGCCCACGGATGGTAATTCGGAGGCGGTGGAGGAGGGGTGGGAGGAGGAGGAGGTATAGTAGGCCTTTGAGACCTGGACTGAGGTAGGCCCCGCAATCCTCAGCGTCGGCAGTATATGACCAGCCCCAGGGTCAGACTCGGTCCCAGCCTGCGCCAAGTTAAGTGTAGTAGCATTCTTATAAGTTTGGGATATGGCGGGTGAGGGGAATGTAAACAGATGCGCAAGAAGCGCTGAAATAATATCCGTAAATGGTAAAAGTTTGGCAGTATATTTTGTGGATAACACAGCAGGGTGGCGACAAAGTTAACAACTTTGATGTGGAATCCATGAAAACAACCCAAATTTCTGCCTGACACACCTCGTTTGATAAGGGGACGATGTATGGAGGCAGCTATATGGACGACTTTTGGAGGTAGCAATGGAGACAACGTGTGGAGGCTGCTATGGAGACAATTTAATTTGGATAGTGCCTGTATGTGGCAGTCCAAAAAAGTTTTCAAACCAGAGGAGCAGGTAGGTGGCCCTCCAGAAAAATTAAATGCATAAAGTACTATAGCTAGAGCCAGTGGGCCCTGTCAAAAAATAGCCAGTTTCCTCTGCTTTAGTGTACAAAGAGGAGGAGAAGGAGGAAAATGAGGAGAAGGAGTGCATAAATTATTCAGGTTGAGCTTCCTTCACCTGGTGGAGATTGAAAATTATGAGAAATCCAGGCTTTATTCATCTTAATAAGCGTCAGCCTGTCAGCGCTGTCAGTCGACAGGCGTGTACGCTTATCGGTGATGATGCCACCAGCTGCACTGAAAACCCGCTCGGACAACACGCTAGCGGCAGGGCAGGCAAGAACCTCCAGGGCGTACAGCGCCAGTTCGTGCCACATGTCCAGCTTTGAAACCCAGTAGTTGTAGGGAGCTGTGTGATCATTTAGGACGATGGTATGGTCAGCTACGTACTCCCTCACCATCTTTCTGTAAAGATCAGCCCTACTCTGCCGAGACTGGGGACAGGTGACAGTGTCTTGCTGGGGTGACATAAAGCTGGCAAAAGCCTTGTAAAGCGTACCCTTGCCAGTGCTGGACAAGCTGCCAGCTCGCCTACTCTCCCTCGCTACTTGTCCCGCAGAACTACGCACTCTGCCGCTAGCGCTGTCAGAAGGGAAATACTGTTTCAGCTTGTGCACCAGGGCCTGCTGGTATTCATGCATTCTCACACTCCTTTCCTCTCCAGGGATGAGAGTGGAAAGATTTTGCTTGTACCGTGGGTCCAGGAGAGTGAATACCCAGTAATCGGTGCTGGAATAAATTCTTTGAACGCGAGGGTCACGGGATAGGCAGCCTAGCATGAAATCTGCCATATGCGCCAGAGTCCCAACTCGCAAGAATTCACTCCCCTCACTGGCCTGATTGTCCATCTCCTCCTCCTCCAACTCCTCTTCTTCTGCCCATACACGCTGAACAGTGGAGGACTCAACAATGGTCCCCTCTTGTGTCTCGCCAACATTCTCCTCCTCTTCCTCCTCATCCACCTCCACCTCCTCCGATATGCGCTGAGAAACAGACCTAAGGGTGCTTTGGCTATCAACAAGGGAATCTTCTTCCCCCGTCTCTTGTGACGAGCGCAAAGCTTCCGACTTCATGCTGATCAGAGAGTTTTTCAACAGGCCAAGCAGCGGGATGGTGAGGCTGATGATGGCGGCATCGCCACTGACCATCTGTGTTGACTCCTCGAAGTTACTCAGCACCTGACAGATATCAGACATCCACGTCCACTCCTCATTGTAGACTTGAGGAAGCTGACTGACCTGACTACCAGTTCTGGTGGAAGTTGACATCTGGCAGCCTTTTATAGCCTAGGCTCAGCAGTTTGAGCACCGCCTGCTGTCGCTTAGCGACGGCACTGCTGCTGTGCCTAGAGCTAGCGACTGATGGCAACATGCCCACGGATGGTAGTTCGGAGGAGGAGGTGGGAGGAGGAGGAGGCATAGTAGGCCTGAAAGACCTGGACCGAGGTAGGCCCCGCAATCCTCGGCGTCGGCAGTATATGACGAGCCGGAGGGTCAGACTCGGTCCCAGCCTAAACCAAGTTAACCCAATGTGCCGTCAGCGATATATAGTGTCCCTGCCCGGCAGCACTCGTCCACGTGTCCGTGGTCAGGTGGACCTTGTCAGAAACGGCGTTGGTCAGGGCACGGATGATGTTGTCTGACACGTGCTGGTGCAGGGCTGGGACGGCACATCGGGAAAAGTAGTGGCGGCTGGGGAACGAATACCGAGGGGCGGCCGCCGCCATGGGGTTTTTGTGGCAGGGTCCTGGGCAGGGGGCTGACTATCAGCTGACACAGGGGAAGGAGCAGTGGTGTGCACGGCCGGAGGTGAACGGGCTTGGTGCCACTGAGTGGGGTGTTTAGCATTCATATGCCTGCGCATACTGGTGGTAGTTAAGTGGTGGAACCCCTGCTGATCCTGGTTTGGCAAAGGTTGCACACCACAGTCCGTCGGTCATCCGGTGTTTCCTTAAAGAACCTCCAGACTTCTGAAAATCTAGCCCTCGCGCGGGAGCCCTTGCCGCGGGAGCTTCACTACGTGACACATTTGGCGCTGATGCACCTGCTCTGGCCCTGCCTCTCTGTCTGGCCTCACCACTGTTCTGGTCGAGGACTCTCCTCCGTCTCAGAAGCACTGTGTTCACCCGGCCTCTCAACCCAGCTTGGGTCTGTCACCTCATCATCCTCCGATCCCTTAGTCTGCTCCCCCCTCGGACTTCCTGCCCTGACAACAACTTCCCCACTGTCTGACAACCGTGTCTCCTCATCGTCGGACACCTCTTTACACACTTCTTCCACTACGTCAAGAAGGTCATCATCACCCACAGACTGCGACTGGTGGAAAACCTGGGCATCGGAAAATTGCTCAGCAGCAACCGGACAAGTGGTTTGTGACTGTGGGAAGGGTCCAGAAAACAGTTCCTCAGAGTATGCCTGTTCAAATGCCAAATTTTCCTGGGAGGGGGCAGACTGGGGGGGAGGAGGCTGAGGTGCAGGAGCTGGAGGAGTGCCGATTTCGGTGACATGGGTGGACTGCGTGGAAGACTGACTGGTGGACAAATTGCTCGAAGCATTGTCGGCAATCCACGACATCACCTGTTCGCACTCTTCTGGCCTCAACAGTGCTCTACCACGAGTCCCAGTAACTTCAGACATGATGAACCTAGGGAGTGTAGCTCTGCGGCGTTCCCCTGCTCCCTCATCAGCAGGTGGTGTCTCACCCCGCCCAGGACCACGGCCTCTGACCCCTGCAGTAGTTGGACGCCCATGTCCCCGCCCTCGTCCTCTACCCCTAGCCCTCGGGTTAAACATTTTGAAAATGAAAGTTATAACTTTAATTTTTTTTTTACTTTTTTTTGTGTTTTTTTTTTGTTTTTTTGTTTGTTTTTTTTTAGTTTTTAAAACCAAACGATGCTATCCTATTGCTATGGCTATTTTCTAGCCAAGTATGAAAGCACACTGCTATGCCAGATGAGATGACGCTGAGTTATGAAAAAATAAACGTAAAATAAAAAGGAAATGGCAGACTGTGCGTAATTGAAATCCAACCCCTAATAAATTTTCCCACTTCGGTCTTTGCGATGGATATGTGCGTCACTAAGCGCTAAACAAAGCGGTTGCAAGTCTCACTACAAATTCCTCACAATTTGCTTGTAGATGCACTGCAGCAAGGACAGCCACCAGCAGATCAACCAGAAATAAAATATATATAACGCTATTGTAGGCGTAAGTAAGCCGTTTGGATTCTCCTTTGGCTATTTTCTAGCCAAGTATGAAAGCACACTGATGAGATGACGCTGAGTTATGAAAAAATAAACGTAAAATAAAAAGAAACTGGCAGACTGTGCCTAATTGAAATCCAACCCCTAATAAATTTTCCCACTTCGGTCTTTGCGATGGATATGTGCGTCACTAAGCGCTAAACACAAAGGTCGCAAGTCTCACTACAAATTCCTCACAATTTGCTAGTAGATGCACTGCAGCAAGGACAGCCACCAGCAGATCAACCAGAAATAAAATATATATAACGCTATTGTAGGCGTAAGTAAGCCGTTTGGATTCTCCTATGGCTATTTTCTAGCCAAGTATGAAAGCACACTGCTATGCCAGATGAGATGACGCTGAGTTATGAAAAAATAAACGTAAAATAAAAAGTAAATGGCAGACTGTGCCTAATTGAAATCAAACCCCTAATAAATTTTCCCACTTTGGTGTTTGAGGTGGATATGTGTGTCACTAAGAGCTAAACACAATGGTAGCAAGTCCCCCTGCAAATTCCTCACAATATGGTACTAGCTGCAAATAAAAAAAAAAAAAAAGTATAACGTTATTGTAGCCCTAAGAAGGGCTGTTGGGTTCTTGTAGAATCACTCCTGCCTAACAGTAAGCTAATAGAACACCCTAACGCTTTCCCTGACCAGCAGCAGCTCTCTCCCTAGCGGCATCCAGACACAGAATGATCCGAGCAGAGCGGGCAGCGGCTAGTCTATCCCAGGGTCACCTGATCTGGCCAGCCAACCACTGCTATCGACGTGTAAGGGTACCACGTCATGCTAGGTGGAGTGCAGAGTCTCCTGGCTTGTGATTGGCTCTGTTTCTGGCCGCCAAAAAAGCAGAACGGCGGGAGCTGCCATTTTCTCGAGCGGGCGAAGTATTCATCCGAGCAACGAGCAGTTTCGAGTACGCTAATGCTCGAACGAGCATCAAGCTCGGACGAGTATGTTTGCTCATCTCTAGTCATAATGGCATTATTGCCACAAGTTCTGGGTATCCTCAGCAATAGGTTATAGAAAGATAATAATAACTGTAAGATCCCTGATCAATTAACTCATTTGCAGTTGGGATTGAGAATGACTAAGGTGATCTTTTTTTTCCCACAGATGCCTCACTGAGCCATTGATTTCTATTGGTGTTTTCACATTGGCTTTTATTTTCACTGATCTGTTGTACATGGACAAAATGTTGACATCTATCCATTGCTTTTCACTTATCTGGATCATGAAAGACAATACAAGTCTATGGGTCTGCAAAAAAAAGACAGGTCAGTTTTTTTTTCACTTAAGCTTAAAAACGATGTGTTAAGCAATGTTAAACCTTCATTTTTTTATGGACATGGAGACAAAACTGATAAAAAGTATAATTGACGCGCAACGGATTCTCATTTCATATAGATTATCATTTTCTTATCCTTTCTCTTGCCTGCATTGCAGGTAAAGGAGTGGATGTGGAGGATTTAGGGAATTGTCTATACTTTTTTTTATGTGGTATGGTACTAAGATAATTAATAATGTCTTTTTGTTTTGAATATGACAAAACATGATGTAACAAGTGTTTTCTATTTTGTGGTTTAGCAATAATAAAAAAAATTACTTATGTTAAATGTGACCAAAGCATGGGTTAAACAGTATATTTTTAACCATTCTCACCAGCATTTATAGGGTTTGACAACACTAGAAGCTTACCTTTTGTGATTTTAAAAAAATACATAGATTTGTACTTTAGGCATTGTAGGTTACAATGGGACACTTTGGGTGCTGAAAAACCACGATCTGTGGGAGGCATAGATTTAACATTTTTAATACAGCATGTATGAACCTAACAAAAACACAATATTGATAATTATCAAAAATGTTCAAATTCTAGGATAAAGTGAGACTTACATAGGTGATAATTCTGTTGGTGAAAGGCGTCTTGTTACAAACCAAGATTTATTGGTTAATGCTGGTCTTCCCAAGAAACATATGTGTTTCCTATCAACGTTCTTTTCTTTTTTTAGACCGTGGAGAAGCCATTATAACTCTCAATCTTACCCGTTTATTTTACTCATCAGGAGAGGAAAAGGTCTGAAGTACTAACAGACCCACAAAGAGCAGGGTATGCACAACGGATGACATTTTTCTTATTGCTCTCTTTTGATAGGATAAGACTTCATACAAAAACATTTTGACATGAGTTTGCAATTGAATTTCAACAAAAAGAAAGACCTACCGCTTTAAAGTTACGAACAATTCCTCACATTAGTCCTGTGTATCCCACCACAAAAAAAAAATCTCCTCTTCTATACCAACCAATGTATGATGTATATTTGGCTTTTCTTAGTTTTTTTTATTACCGCTTCAAATATATTTATTTTTGCCACCACATGGCTGCTAGCCTAATAGTGCTCCCTCAAGGAAGATGGCTTTAGTTCTATTATACTTGCATGGTGCACTAATGAACGCGTGACATTGTCACTTCCGCAAACTTTGTTTTTTCTTTCCTGAGACTGCGTTCACACTTTTCATTTGCATTGTGTTTAGAAAAGCAACTCAAATGCAAATGGGCGAGGCTCCATCTGATTGCATATACAAAACCAATTGCATGCATTGAATGCTCGATTGGGCGTTTCTAAACACAATGCAAATGCAGCCTGATAGTTTCTCTTAATGCACTTGTGTAGGGAGATAAATGTGTAATGTCATCTAGGTAGGATCGTCTGGCACAGAGTCAATTAATTTAGAAGTACTCTGGTTGTACAATCATATCATGGTTTTTGAGTTAATAGAGTTGAAATCTTAAAAAAGAAATGCTCTAATCAAGGGACTGTAATAACTTGATTGCGAGGACACTCCAAACACAATACAATCCACGTCCCTACCTATTGACTTCCAAATTTGACTAAATCATGGGTTTCATTTTAAAAATCTGACCAGAATGTTTATTAAAAAAAAGTCTGCTATTTCTGTATAATGAGGAATCTTGGCACAAATTAATGTTTCCAGTGGGCCCTTATGCGTGATGGATTAAACTAGATTGCTAATATTACAGCCAACTATTTAATAAATGTATTACACATTATTAGTTAAAATCCCTTGGAAAGTTTCAGTCTGCCTCACTGGGAAAAAGTCTGTGCTAACCCCATAATGATAAGCAGTTTCTCTGAATTAACTGATATAATTATAAATCATTTGAAATACTAATATTAAAAAAAAACTTTTTGGTGAAGGGCTATTTTAGTACAGAGGTGAAAAAGAATCAACTGGTTATAAAATCAGATCACGTGATTTGTAAGCATGAAAATATTGCATTAGACATTAGATACAGGTTGGTGGGAACTTTGCAACTATATATTTAAGCTTTACAAAATAAAGAATATTTGGTTATCCAGACACCACTAATGTAGTCAACAATCAGAAATGATCATTTTACATTTTTATTCACAACAGTCTTCCAATGTTTTTGTTTTAAACAAAGGCGGAGCTAAGCACAATCTACATTTGACTGGTAAAGAAGAGGCCGGGGATTTGCTAGCTTAAGTATAAAAGCCCAAGATAGACTTCTCTTTCCACTTGTTTCTAACTAGCAGTGATAATTGCTACTGACTCAGGAGAAACCCAGAAAAAGGTAAGTTATGCTATATAATTCATTATTAATTATTTCTGTTTTGTACAAATGTTTCTATTTTACTAGTTTAGTTAAATATTAGTTTACATTTGTTGCTGAATAAAATACCTTACTGATTGTTTTTCTTATGAATGTTAGCAACCTGAATGTTATACAAAATTTCAATCCTTTACCATACTATAAAATGCAACACTTGTAAAGGGGGTATTATAAAATTGCTAAATTAAAAAAAAAAAAAAAAAAAAAAATCACAGTTCTGCTAATCATATAAATTTCTTATCCAACTACTCTAAATGTTATAAATTCTTGGTCCCTCTTGCCACTTGGGCAATGACTGCTAATCCATTTTAAGGGAAATCAGACGGAACAAGAGGTAGGTACCAGCCAGTATCAGGAATGCATTTGAAATGGAATAGCAGAGATACTGGGAATTGAGTATCACTTTTAATTACGATCTTTAATGCTATTCTTGTTCTTAAGAGTAATTTTATAACTATTTTCTTTTTAATACTACTTGATCAGGTAAAATGTGTAGTATTTAAAAATATTCATAAATGCTTCTGGATGAAAGGAATTGTGCACTTTCTAAACATTTATCACCTACATTAACAATGTAAAGAGTATTAGTAACTATAGGCCTATCACAATTTTATATAAATCATACTGAGGTAGTGCTCCTTTTTACTAAGACCGAAAAAATCTAACAATCCGATTGTGATATTTATGTAGTTACATTGGTTATAATCTGGTTGATTTCATTTTAAACCTAGCCTTCTATCTGTATAAATATGGTTCTTATGCCTTATGGTCTTTTCTTTTGGCAGATTGGATTCAGTGGCGTAAAATACCCAACAATCCTGGCAACAAATTCCAGCTATTTAATGGACAGTGAGTTTACTGAAGGGTCGACTCATCAGAAGAGGAATCTTAAGCGTGTAAAACAACCTCAAATTGAAGGGGAATGGATTTGTACAACAGACCTTCTCCAAATGGGTGGCGTTAAGAAAAGGCCAAGACTTTTGCCACCTGAAATCAAAATGTTCATATTTGTTCCAAAAGATGGCAAAGAAACCATGAAGGAAACAGATACAAAACACTAGACTGAGAGAGACAAAAGATAAAACTCAGAGCTGCCATGTTCTTTTCTAAGACAAAAAAAATTCACATTGAGAGACTTGAGCATTCTATTTCATATTTAGTAATGTTTTTATTTTATTGTATATATTGATTTTTGAAAATGAATTAAAAACCTTTCATAGTGTTACTTTATTACGTATAATGAAATATGTTTTAATAAAAGTTTATTTTCATAGAAAACATTCTCGGTTTGTTTTAGTATTTATTTGTGGGACAATTTGGGCATTTTCTAATTAGCAATTTTGGTACAGAGTTTTTGTCAGGAAGATTCTGTTATCTGCAATAACATTCAAGTGACCTTTGCTGGTTACAGAAACAACTCAAAGTCTATAAACAGCTTTGACACCTATGAGAAGTTCTAACTAACATGATTCAAACTAACATGACAGACCTTTATACCTTCACTTGTTCCTAGGCTATATCAAAGTATTTAGAGAAAAAAAAGGTGTCACTCACAAATCCTTGAATACATTTCCTGTAGTAATGTTGCCAATTTAACTATGGTTCAAAATACCATAGTTATGTCAAGATTACAATAAAATTTATCAGCCACCATTTCTTCACACAAAATAAAAGAAGTTTATTGATATGGAATACACCCTCTTTCACATTGGCATTTGTGCTCAACTTCTGAACCGTATACTTTATTAATGTAACCCCTGTCCACATTTTTTTGTCCTCTGACAACTGGATTTTAAATATGTTGGATTTTCATAAGAACCAGGATAAACAATAAATCTTAATTACAGACACCTTTGATAACTGTTATAGCTGTTTCTTGTAGCCTAGGGCTAAAGTACAGTAAATTGCCAATATCCAGAGGTCCATTTGTAACTAGGGGTTGTCTGTAAGTTGGGTGTTCATAAATAGGGGATTGCTTTCCTGCATTCAGTTACATTTTTTCTGATATCACATACGCAGTCAGGAGCAGAGATGTTCTAAGCAGCAAAAATACTCACAAAATGAAAAACTGAAGCACCTCTAAGATAAAAACAGAGAGAGTTTTTGTAAGAAACATTTTATTACAGAAAATTCAGACAAACGACTGGCACACACTAGCAACCAAGAATTTTTGAGCACCAGACATCTGCCACCAGATGTAAAAATTTGTATTTCTATCAAAAAGATTTATAAAGTTGCAGTCTTCCCTTTCTGGAATGATAAATCATTTCCAATGGACAAAACATAAAAAGACAATTTTGAACAGTGGGACACTTCATAACCTGAAGATCTTTTCTAATATTTACACCCCAAAATAGATTTAGCTAAATATACCCTTTTTTTATCAAAAAGCATCTCTCTCTCAATGGGGGGTGGGTGGGGGGATTAAGCAGAAGTCTCATCAGAACTGTTGCAGTTTCCCATGGCAACCAGAGTTCAACTTTTATTTTCCACAGCTGTTTATAAAAGCTCTGATTGCTTTCCATGGACAACTAGGATAGTTTTACCTTAAAAAAATGTTGAGAAATCTCCCCCAATGTTTTCCATAGTGTAAGTTGTTGCATTTTAGTTAGATTTCCAAGAAAATATTTCTAAAGAATTTTCTGAACTGATTTTGTAGTTTTTTCCCCTCTCTTTTTGCTTAGTTTCCTGTCATAAATAATTGTGTTTAGTTTAGTGTAGAATCAAATAGTTTCACTTAACCCATTATTGTTTAATCTCTCTATCACGGACATCCTGTTTCTTTAAATAAATAAAGTCATTACCAAATGAAAATTTGTATACAAAGTATAGAAAGTCTGAGTCTAGAGAGAAATGTTCTCCCCAGTAGGCCATTTCAATCAGGTTTCTATGCAACACCCAAAACAATACAATCCACAGTATCTCTTTTGAATGTTAAATAAGACAAAAGCATGGGTTGACCCATATAATTTTCACTAATCTCACCATAAATGTATATGGTTTGACATTTTAAGGAGTTTGTCCTTGTGCTGATGCAAGATTTTATTCAATATGTCAAAAAAAAGTATAACCATCAATAATACATGTTATATGCAAACACTTGTGGATAGATTTAGCAAAGAATTATCAAATCAGAATATACCATATATACTCATGTATAAACCAAGTTTTTCAGCACAAAAAATGTGTTGAAAAACCTCACCTTTGCTTATACAAATAAAAAACCATAATACTCACACTGCAGCGCCTAGATCCCTGGCGTGGTTCCCGGTGGCTCCTCCTCTCTCTTCTCTAGCCGGCAGAGTCGCGTCCATGCGATCTCTCGGCCAGCGCACACTATGATGCTGCGGTGTCACTGCTGATGGCGTCTTAAGGCCATTTCACATTATTCCATGATCAGTTGGCTCCATATTGGAGAAATAAGAACTCCATGCATAATATATCAATATAATGCATGGAGCTCCATCCCTGGCATGGGACTGATCATGGAATAATATGAAATGGTTTAGGAATGGGCTTTTTCACGCCATTATTTTTACCTTTGATCCAATGTTGTCAGTGAACAGAATAAAAATAGGATCTAAATTAAAGTGGAAAATGACTGAAACCACAAAGAAATAAAAAAGCTGGCCATAAGTCAAAATGGGTTGAGTTTAAAATCATTGATGTTAAAAAATGCAAATGTGAGCCCCACATAACATTTAGTATTTAGCCCAAATTATCAAGGACACATCCAAAAAGACACAATACTTGCGTGGTGCACCAATAACCATGTGACATGTCCCTCCCGCAAACTTTGTTTTTTCTTTCCTGAGACTGCGTTCACACTTTGCATTTGCATTGTGTTTAGAAAAGCAATTCAAAAGCAAATGAGGGAGGTTCCACCTGATTGCATAAAAATCAATTGCATGCAGTGCGTTTTTAAACTCAATGCAAATGCATTGTGTGAATGCAGCCCGAGGGTGGTGCCACACATGGCGTTTCTGGTCCATTTTTAAACATCCGTTTTCAGTCCGTTTTTGGCTGTTTACCATGCATTTGGCTGCTTACAACCTGTTTATCTATAAAGATAATTGGGAAAAACTGACTAAAAGGGATGCGGTCACACGTTGCAGTGAAAACTGCATTGCAATTAGTTTGGAGGTGGTTTTAGGAGCGGTTTTGTCAATTTCACAGGTGAAAGACATGAACTGAATGGGTGAATGAGATTTGTGGAGTAGGTTTCCCCTTCAAAATCAAATTCACCCGTTCGGTTCATGTCTTTCACCTGTTAAATTGAGAAAACTGCACCTAAAACCACCACAAAGCTGATTGCGATGCAGTTTTAACTTCAACGTGTGATCGCACCCTGAAAGATTCTCTTAATGCACTTAATGTAGTGCAATGTAGGGAAATATATGTGTAATGTCATCTAGTTAGAATAGTCTGGCACAGAGTCAATTAATTTAGAAGTACTCTGGTTGTACAATCATATCATTGTTTTTGAGTTAATAGAGAATTGAAATCTTAAAAAGAAATGCTTTCATTAAGGGGCTATAATAAATTGAATAATTATTACAGTCAACTATTTAATAAATGTATTACACATTATTAGTTAAACTCCCTTGGAAAGTTTCAGTCTGCCTCACTGGGGAAAGGTCCATGCTAGCCCCATAATGATAAGCAGTTTCTCTGAATCAACTGATCAAAATATTAATCCTTTAAAATACTAATATTTTAAAGATAACTATTTTTGGTGCAGGGCTATTTTAGTAGACGGGTAAAACCGGTTATAAAATCATAGATCAGGTGACTTGTAAGCATCAAAGGATTGGAATAGAAATTAGATACAGGTCGATGTGAACTTTGCAATTATATATTAAGCTTTGCAAAATAAAGAATATTTGGTTATCCAGATACCACTAATGTAGTCAACAATCAGAAATTATCACTTTACATTTTTATTCACAACAGTCTTCCAATGTTTTTGTTTTAAACAAAGGCGGAGCTAAACACAATCTACATTTGACTGGTAAAGAAGAGGCCGGGGATTTGCTAGCTTAAGTATAAAAGACCAAGTTAGACTTCTCTTTCCACTTGTTTCTAACTAGCAGTGATAATGGCTACTGACTCAGGGGAAACCCAGAAAAAGGTAAGTTATGCTATATACTTCATTATTATGCATTTCTGTTTTGTACAAATGTTTCTATCTTACTAGTTTACCAGTATCAGGAATGCATTTGAAATGGAATAGCAGAGATACTGGGAAGTGAACATCACTTTTATTTACTATCTTTAATGCTATTCTGGTTCTAATTTCTTTTTAATACTACTTTATCGGGTAAAATGTGTAATATTTGAAAATATTTATAAATGCTTCTAGATGAAAAGAATTGTCCACTGTCTAAGCATGTATCACCTATATCAACAATGTAAAGAGTATAAGCAACTATAGGCCCAGCACATACAATTTTATAAAAATTGCACTGAATTACTGAAGACTAAAGTTATCTAATAATCCCATTGTGATATTTATGTAGTTACACTATTGGCTCTAATCTGGTTGATATCAATTTAAACCTAACCTATCTGTACATATATGGTTCTTATGCCTTATGGTCTTTTCTTTTGGCAGATTGGATTCAGTGGCGTAAAATACCCAACAATCCTGGCGACAAATTCCAGCTATTTAATGGACAGCGAGTTTACTGAAAGGTCGACTCATCAGGAGCAGAGGAATCCTAAGCGTCTAAAAGACCCTCAAATTGAAGGGGGATGGATTTGTACAACAGACCTTCTCCAAATGGGTGGTGTTAAGAAAAGGCCAAGACTTTTGCCATCTGAAATCAAAATGTTCATATTTGTTCCAAAAGATAGCAAAGAAACCATGAAGGAATAGATATGCAAGTCTAGACTAAGAGACACAAAAGATTAAACTCAAAAGAACATGGCAGCTCTAAGACAAATATATTAAAAATTCACATTAAGAGAGACTTCAACATTCTATTTCCTTTTTGGTAATGTCTTTATTTTGTATATATTGATTTTTGTAAATGAATTGAAAAGCTTTGAGTAGTGTTACTTTATTACGTACAATGAAATATGTTTTAACCGGTTCGCGACCGCCCGCCGTGTATTCACGGCGGCGGTCGCGTCGCGCTGTATGGAGAGGGCTCACGGGCTGAGCCCTCTCCATAGCCGGTAAGTCTTTGCTGCATATTGCAGCAAAGGCTTACCGGTAACATCCGCGATCGGTGCTAGCACCGATCGCGGGTGTTTTTTTACAGCGTGGGCTGCCGGCAAAGCTGCCGGCAGCCTCAAACAGATAGCGGCGCATGGGCGCCGCCATCTTACCTGGGATCGCCGCTCCCCGTGACGTCATCGGGGGGGGCGGCGATCCGTCTCCATGGTAGCCTCGGGTCTTCCGAAGACCCGAGGCTATTTCGTTTTAACCCCTTCATTACAATGTGCTGATAGCACATTGTAATGAATGAGGAAGAAAATCCCCATATACTGCCATACTGTAGTATGGCAGTATATGATAGGATCGATCAGGCAACCTAGGGTTAAAGTACCCTAGGGAGTCTGAAAAATAGTAAAAATAAAAAAAAAAAGTAAAAAAAAAAATTATAATAAAAAAACCTAAAATTTCAAATCACCCCCCTTTCCCTAGAACTGACATAAATAGAAATAAACAGTAAAAATCATAAACACATCAGGTATCGACGCGTCCGAAAATGCCCGATCTATCAAATTATGATAATGGTTTTTCAATGCATTTAACCCCGTAACGGAAAATAGCGCCCAAAGTCGAAAATGGCACTTTTTTGCCATTTTGAAAAATCTAAAAAAATCTTTAAAAAGTGATCAAAAGGTCGTACAGTCCTAAAAATGATATCATTGAAAATATTATCAAATTTCGCAAAAAATGACACCACCCACTGCTCCGTACACCAAATTATAAAAAAGTTATTAGCGCCAGAAGTTGGCAAAATCAAAAAAAAATATTTTTGTACAGGAGGTTTTAATTTTTGTAAATGTATGAAAACATTATAAAACCTATACAAATTTGGTATCCTCTTAATCGTACCGACCCAAAAAATAAAGTAGACATGTCATTTGGGGCGCTCAGTGAAAGACGTAATATCCAAGCCCACAAGAAAATGGCGCAAATGCGTTTTTTCACCATTTTCATTGCATTTGGAATTTTTTTCCCACTTCCGAGTACATGGCATGGAATATTTAATACCATCATTATGAAGTGCAATTTGTTACGCAGAAAACAAGCCGTCACACAGCTCTTTACGTGTAAAAATAAAAAAGTTATAGATTTTTGAAGGTGGGGAGTGAAAAATGGACATGAAAAAACAGGAAAGGGCCCGGTCCTTAACCGGTTAATAAAGGTTTATTTTTTATAGAAAACATTCTGTTTTTGAGTATTTATTTGTGGGACAATTTGTACCAAAATTGTCAATTTGAAAATGCCCAGAGTTTTTGTTAGGAATATTATGTTATCTGCAATAACATTTAAGTGACCATTGCTGGTTACAGAAACAACTCAAGTGCTATAAACCGCTATGACACATATGAGAGGTTCTACCTAACATGATTCAAACTAACATGACAGACCTTTGAACCTTCACTTGTTCCTAGGCTATATCAAAGTAATTAGAGAAAAAAAAATTTGTCACTTCAATAAATTTCCTGTACCAATGTTGCCAATTTAACTATGGTCCAAAATATGCTAATATGTCAAGATTATAATAAAATTTATCAGCAAGTTTATGGATATGGCATACACCCTCTTTCACATTGGCGTTTGTGCTCAGCTTCAATTGCACATCCGTTGTCTCATTTTTTTTTCCATTTGGTATCATTGTAAAAGAAACTGAAGGTTTAAAGTTGCTTCAAAAACATCACACCTAGCTTTTCAGTGGAATCAGTGGAACAAAAACCGGACGTTTTAGTTTTTTTTTTTTTTTGCGGACCCAAAGACTATTGCCTTCCATGAAACAAATCCACGAAAAAGTAGCACACGTTCTATTGTTTTTTCAACGCACTGTGAAAATATGAGTTAATGTGAATACACCCATAGAAATCAATGGCTTTGTGAGGCATCTGTGGAAATCACTGAAACACGTATTTAAGGACCGGTTAAGGCCCTTTCCTGTTTTTTCATGTCCATTTTTCACTCCCCACCTTCAAAAATCTATAACTTTTTTATTTTTACACGTAAAGAGCTGTGTGACGGCTTGTTTTCTGCGTAACAAATTGCACTTCATAGTGATGGTATTAAATATTCCATGCCATGTACTCGGAAGCGGGAAAAATATTCCAAATGCATTGAAAATGGTGAAAAAACGCATTTGCGCCATTTTCTTGTGGGCTTGGATATTACATCTTTCACTGAGCGCCCCAAATGACATGTCTACTTTATTCTTTGGGTCAGTACGATTAAGGTGATACCAAATTTGTATAGGTTTTAGAATGGTTTCATACATTTACAAAAATTAAAACCTCCTGTACAAAAATTATTTTTTTGATTTTGCCAACTTCTGGCGCTAATAACTTTTTTATACTTTGGTGCACAGAGCTAAGTTTGGTGTCATTTTTTGCGAAATTTGATAATATTTTCAATGATATCATCTTTAGGACTGTATGACCTTTTGATCACTTTTTAAAGATTTTTTAATTTTTTTCAAAATGGCAAAAAAGTGTCATTTTCGACTTTGGGCGCTATTTTCCATTACGGGGCTAAACGCATTGAAAAACCGTTATCATATTTTGATAGATCGGGAATTTTCGGACGCATTGATATCTAATGTGTTTATGATTTTTACTGTTTATTTATATTTATGTCAGTTCTAGGGAAAGGGGGGTGATTTGAAATTTTAGGTTTTTTTATTATAATTTTTTTTTTTTTACTTTTTTTATTTTTATTTTTACTATTTTTCAGACTCCCTAGGGTACTTTAACCCTAAGTTGCCTGATCGATCCTATCATATACTGCCATACTACAGTATGGCAGTATATGGGGATTTTCCTCATTCATTACAATGTGCTATCAGCACATGTAATGAAGGAGTTAAAACGAAATATCCTCGGGTCTTCGGAAGACCCAAGGCTACCATGGAGACGGATCGCCTCCCCCAATGACGTCACGGGGAGCAGCTATCCCAGGTAAGATTGCGGCGCCCATGTGCCGCTATCTTTTTGAGGCTGCCGGCAGCCATCGCTGTGAAAACACCTGCGATCGGTGCTAGCAAAGTAACATGCAGCAAAGACTTACCGGCTATGGAGAGGGCTCAGCCCGTGAGTCCTCTCCATGCAGCGCGACCCGAATCAAAGCCAATCAAAGCCAATGTGAAATAGCCCTTTGGATGAGGTGATTTAAATTAGAATCCCACATCTATAACTTAGACCAACTGATAATATCAATTTTATAAACTGCAAAAATATATATAGATGAATACCACAATAACACGAATACTACAATATAGTAACAAATAACTGTAGCTTTATTAATCTTCAGTAAAGTGACAGATTGTGTTCTTTGTTGTTATTTTCAATTAATATTGTAATAGCCATGCTAGAATGTTCATAAGATCTGATGCTCTATAAAAATATGCCTGGACCCAGGCTTCTTATACTTGTTCGTGATCATTACAATAACATCCGCGGAGAGAGCTTTTGTCTATAATTGTATATAATGTACTTTGTGTAAATGCCTTTTTGTAGACAGGACATTGCATTGTGCTGAATATTGCAAAACACAAGATGTTAGACTGGGCAAATAGCCGATGATTCAAGGGAATCCTATTTCTAGTGACTAAGGTCAGGTTAGTTATGCTGTCACCTGGGGTTGTTATGCTCAGTGTATAGTTACTCAGAGTATGTCAAGAGATGAAGTAGCACTGCAGTGCTCCCACCAGTTCCTCCTGGAAGGACCGTATTGCAAATAGCAGTGGATTAAAGGGAAAAAGTGGATCTTCCTCAGTGCGCTGCTACATCAATTTCAGGCTCAACCTATGTTTGATCACAAATTAATTTTATTCACAAAGTATTGAATAATGAACTTTCAGTACTCGATACTTTGTGAATAAAATGAATGTGCGATCAAACATTGGTAGAGCCTGAAATCGGTGTAGCAGCGCACTGAGGAAGCTCCACTTTTTCCCTTTAATATACTGCCAATACACAAGATGTTAAAATAAATCCTTTCCCAATTCCCATTCCCAATCCAAACCTCAATCAGTAGGTTACTATAATCAAAGTACAGGCAGTCCTCGGGTTACATACAGAATAGGTTCTGCAGGTTTGTTCTTAAAGGGGTTATCCGGGTTTTAAAAATTAACTAGGGCCGGGCTGGGGAGGGATATTTAAACATAATAAACATGTACTTACCTCGTCCGGCGCTGCTGATGTCCTGTGCCGCTGTCCCTTCGATCCGTGCCCCTGTTTGTTTACAGGGGCACGGAAGCCGCGCACAGGGAGCTTCCGGTCCGCGATGTGGCCGGCTCCTCCCATCCGTCCCTATCTCTCAGCGTTTTAAGCGCTGGGAGAAGGTGTCGCATGGGAGCATCCGGCTGGAAGCTCTCTGTGCGCACTTGTAATGAAACCGGCGCACAGAGAAGACCGGCCGCAGCGTGGGACATCGGCAGCACCGGAGGAGGTAAGTACATGTTTATTGTGTTTAAATAGCCCTCCCCAGCCCGGCCATAAAAAATTTTTTAAACCCGGATACCCCTTTAAGTTGATTTTGTATTCAAGTCAGAACCGTATACTTTATTAATGTAACCCCTGTCCAAATTTTTTTGTCCTCTGTGACAACTGGATTTTAAATATGTTGGATTGTCATAAGAACCAGGATAAACAATAAATCTTAATTACAGACACCTTTGATAACTGTTATAGCTGTTTCTTGTAGGCTAGGGCTAAAGTACAGTAAATTGACGATATACAGATATCCAGGTTGTCTGTAAGTCGATGTTCATAAATAGGGGACCACTTGTATTGCTATCCTGCATTTATTTACATTTTTTCTGATATCACATACGCAGTCATTTTTCTCCATGAGACAAAATTAGTTTACTGAAAGGTCAACTCATCAGGAGCAGAGATGTTATAAACAGCAAAAAGACTCACAAAATGAAAAACTGAAGCACCTCTAAGATAAGAATAGAGAGAGTTTCTGTAAGAAACATTTTATTACAGAAAATTCAGTTTACAGACAAACGACTGGCATACACTAGCAACCAAGACTTTTTGAGCACCAGACATCTGCCACCAGATGTAAAAATTTGTATTTCTATCAAAAAAGATTTATAAAGTTGAAGTCTTCCCTTTCTGGAATGATAAATCATTTCCAATGGACAAAACATAAAAAGACAATTTTGAACAGTGGGACACTTCATAACCTGAAGATCTTTCCTAATATTTACGCCCCAAAAAAGATTTAGCTAAATATACCCTTTTATCAAAAAGCATCTCTCTCTCAATGGGGGGTGGGTGGGGGTATTAAGCAGAAGTCTCATATCAGAACTGTTGCAGTTTCCCATGGCAACCAATCAGAGTTCAAATTTAATTTTGAATGTTAAATAAGACAAAAGCATGGGTTGACCCACATAATTTTCACTAATCTCACCATAAATGTATATGGTTTGACATTTCAAGGAGCTTGTCCTTGTGCTGATGCAAGATTTTATTCAATAGGTCAAAAAAAGTATAACCATCATTAATACATGTTATATGCAAACACTTGTAGATAGATTTAGCAAAGAATTATCAAATCAGAATATACCGTAACACAAAAAATGTGTTGAAAAACCTCACCTTTGCTTATACAAATAAAAAAACGTAACACTCACACTGCAGCGCCTGGATCCCTGGCGTGGTTCCCGGAGGCTCCTCTTCTCTCTTCTCTAGCCGGCAGTGTCGCATCCATGCGATCTCCCGGCCAGCACACACTATGATGCGGCGGTGTCACTGCTGATGACGTTTTAAGGCCATTTCACATTATTCCATGATCAGTTGGCTCCATGTTGGGGAAATAAGAACTCCATGCATAATATATCAATATAATGCATGGAGCTCCATCCCTGGCATGGGACTGATCATTGAATAATATGAAATGGTTTAGGAATGGGCTTTTTCACGCCATTATTTTTACCTTTGATCCAATGTTGTCAGTGAACAGAATAAAAATAGGTTCTAAATTAAAGTGGAAAATGACTGAAACCACAAAGAAATAAAAAAGCTGGCCATAAGTCAAAATGGGTTGAGTTTAAAATCATTGATGTTAGAAAATGCAAATGTGAGCCCCACATAACATTTAGTATTTAGCCCAAATTATCAAGGACACATCCAAAAAGACACAATACTTGTGTGGTGCACCAATAACCATGTGACATGTCACTCCCGCAAACTTTGTTTTTTCTTTCCTGAGACTGCATTCACACTTTCATTTGCATTGTGTTTAGAAAAGCAATTCAAAAACAAGTGAGGGAGGTTCCACCTGATTGCATAAAAATCAATTGCATGCAGTGCGTTTTTAAACTCAATGCAAATGCATCGTGTGAATGCAGCCTGAGGGTGGTGCCACACATGGCGTTTTTGGTCCGTTTTTAAACATCCGTTTTCAGTCCGTTTTTGGCCGTTTACCATGCATTTGGCTGCTTACAACCTGTTTATCTATTAAGATAATTGGGAAAAACTAACTAAAAGGGAAGCGGTCACACGTTGCAGTGAAAACTGCATTGCAATTAGTTTGGAGGTGGTTTTAGGAGCGGTTTTGTCAATTTCACAGGTGAAAGACATGAACTGAATGGGTGAATGAGATTTGTGGAGTAGGTTTCCCCTTCAAAATCAAATTCACCCGTTCGGTTCATGTCTTTCACCTGTTAAATTGAGAAAACTGCACCTAAAACCACCACAAAGCTGATTGCGATGCAGTTTTAACTTCAACGTGTGATCGCACCCTGATAGTTTCTCTTAATGCACTTGTGTAGGGAATGTCATCTAGTTAGAATAATCAACTGATCAAAATATTAATCCTTTTAAAATACTAATATTTTAAAAATAACTATTTTTGGTGCAGAGCTATTTTAGTAGACGGGTAAAACCGGTTATAAAATCATAGATCAGGTGACTTGTAAGCATCAAAGATACAGGTGAATGTGAACTTTGCAATTATATATTAAGCTTTACAAAATAAAGAATATTTGGTTATCCAGATACCACTAATGTAGTCAACAATCAGAAATTATCACTTTACATTTTTATTCACAACAGTCTTCCAATGTTTTTGTTTTAAACAAAGGCGGAGCTAAACACAATCTACATTTGACTGGTAAAGAAGAGGCCGGGGATTTGCTAGCTTAAGTATAAAAGACCAAGATAGACTTCTCTTTCCACTTGTTTCTAACTAGCAGTGATAATGGCTACTGACTCAGGAGAAACCCAGAAAAAGGTAAGTTATGCTATATACTTAATTATTATTTATTTTTGATTTGTACAAATGTTTCTATCTTACTAGTTTAATTAAATAATAGTTTACATGTGTTGCTGAATAAAATACCTTACTGATTGTGTCTCTTGTGATAGGCAAACATGAATGTTATACAAAATTTTAATCCTTTACCATACTGTAAGATACAACACTTGTGAAGGGGGTATTGTAAAATTACTACATTTTAAAAAAAGCCATCACAGTTCTGCTAATCATAATTTATTACACTAAATGTTATTAATTCTTGGTCCCTCTTGCCACTCGGGCAATGACTGCTAATTAGAGATGAGCGAACATGCTCGTCCGAGCTTGATGCTCGGTCGAGCATTAGGGTACTCGAAACTGCTCGTTGCTCGGACGAATACTTTGCCCGCTCGAGAAAATGGCAGCTCCCGCCGTTTTGCTTTTTGGCGGCCAGAAACAGAGCCAATCACAAGCCAGGAGACTCTGCACTCCACCCAGCATGACGTGGTACCCTTACACGTCGATAGCAGTGGTTGGCTGGCCAGATCAGGTGACCCTGGGATAGACTAGCCGCTGGCCGCGCTGCTCGGATCATTCTGTCTCTGGATGCCGCTAGGGAGAGAGCTGCTGCTGGTCAGGGAAAGCGTTAGGGTGTTCTATTAGCTTACTGTTAGGCAGGAGTGATTCTCAAAGAACCCAACAGCCCTTCTTAGGGCTACAATAACGTTCTACTTTTTTTATTTTAATTTGCATCTTTTACCATTTTGTGAGGAATTAGCAGGGGGACTTGCTACCGTTGTGTTTAGCTCTTAGTGGCACACATATCCATAGCAAAGGCTGAAGTGGCAAAATTCAGTAGGGGTTGGATTTCTATTAGGCAATAACTCAGTGTCATCTCATCTGGCATAGTAGTGTGCTTCCTTTGATACTTGGCTAGAAAATAGCCATAGGAGAATACAAATAGCTTCTTGAAGCCTACAGTAGCGTTCTATATATTTGATTTCTGGTTGATCTGCTGGTGGCTGTAGTTTCTGCAGTGCATGTACTTGCCAATTCTGAGCAATTTGTAGTGAGACTTGCGACCGCTGTGTTCTGCGCTTAGTGGCGCACATATCCATAGCAAAGGCTGAAGTGGCAAAATTCAGTAGGGGTTGGATTTCTATTAGGCAATAACTCAGTGTCATCTCATCTGGCATAGTAGTGTGCTTCCTTTGATACTTGGCTAGAAAATAGCCATAGGAGAATACAAATAGCTTCTTGAAGCCTACAGTAGCGTTCTATATATTTGATTTCTGGTTGATCTGCTGGTGGCTGTAGTTTCTGCAGTGCATGTACTTGCCAATTCTGAGCAATTTGTAGTGAGACTTGCGACCGCTGTGTTCTGCGCTTAGTGGCGCACATATCCATAGCAAAGGCTGAAGTGGCAAAATTCAGTAGGGGTTGGATTTCTATTAGGCAATAACTCAGTGTCATCTCATCTGGCATAGTAGTGTGCTTCCTTTGATACTTGGCTAGAAAATAGCCATAGGAGAATACAAATAGCTTCTTGAAGCCTACAGTAGCGTTCTATATATTTGATTTCTGGTTGATCTGCTGGTGGCTGTAGTTTCTGCAGTGCATGTACTTGCCAATTCTGAGCAATTTGTAGTGAGACTTGCGACCGCTGTGTTCTGCGCTTAGTGGCGCACATATCCATAGCAAAGGCTGAAGTGGGAAAATTCAGTAGGGGTTGGATTTCTATTAGGCAATAACTCAGTGTCATCTCATCTGGCATAGTAGTGTGCTTCCTTTGATACTTGGCTAGAAAATAGCCATAGGAGAATACAAATAGCTTCTTGAAGCCTACAGTAGCGTTCTATATATTTGATTTCTGGTTGATCTGCTGGTGGCTGTAGTTTCTGCAGTGCATGTACTTGCCAATTCTGAGCAATTTGTAGTGAGACTTGCGACCGCTGTGTTCTGCGCTTAGTGGCGCACATATCCATAGCAAAGGCTGAAGTGGCAAAATTCAGTAGGGGTTGGATTTCTATTAGGCAATAACTCAGTGTCATCTCATCTGGCATAGTAGTGTGCTTCCTTTGATACTTGGCTAGAAAATAGCCATAGCAATAGGATAGGATTGTTTGGTTCTAAAAACTCAAAAAAAAACAAAAAACACAAAAAAAAACAAAAAACACAAAAAAACACACAAAAAAAAAAAAAAAAAGTAAAAAAAAAAAAAAAGTTATAACTCTCATTTTAAAAATGTTTAACCCCAGGGCTAGGGGTAGAGGACGAGGGCGGGGACGTGGGCGTCCAACTACTGCAGGGGTCAGAGGCCGTGGTCCTGGGCGGGGTGAGACACCACCTGCTGATGAGGGAGCAGGGGAACGCCGCAGAGCTACACTCCCTAGGTTCATGTCTGAAGTTACTGGGACTCGTGGTAGAGCACTGTTGAGGCCAGAACAGTGCGAACAGGTGATGTCGTGGATTGCTGACAATGCTTCGAGCAATTTGTCCACCACCAGTCAGTCTTCCACGCAGTCCACCCATGTCACCGAAATCCCCACTCCTCCAGCTCCTGCACCTCAGCCTCCTCCCCCCCAGTCTGCCCCCTCCCAGGAAAATTTGCCATTTGAACCGGCATACTCTGAGGAACTGTTTTCTGGACCCTTCCCACAGTCACAAACCACTTGTCCGGTTGCTGCTGAGCAATTTTCCGATGCCCAGGTTTTCCACCAGTCACAGTCTGTGGGTGATGATGACCTTCTTGACGTAGTGGAAGTGTGTAAAGAGGTGTCCGACGATGAGGAGACACGGTTGTCAGACAGTGGGGAAGTTGTTGTCAGGGCAGGAAGTCCGAGGGGGGAGCAGACTGAGGGATCGGAGGATGATGAGGTGACAGACCCAAGCTGGGTTGAGAGGCCGGGTGAACACAGTGCTTCTGAGACGGAGGAGAGTCCTCGACCTGAACAGGTTGGAAGAGGCAGTGGTGGGGCCAGACGGAGAGGCAGGGCCAGAGCTGGTGCATCAGCGCCACTGTCAACTAGTGAAGCTCCCGTGGTGAGGGCTCTTGCGGCGAGGGCTAGATCTTCAGAAGTGTGGAGGTTCTTTAAGGAAACACCGGATGACCGACGGACTGTGGTGTGCAACATTTGCCAAACCAGGCTCAGCAGGGGTTCCACCACTACTAGCTTAACTACCACCAGTATGCGCAGGCATATGAATGCTAAGCACCCCACTCAGTGGCAACAAGCCCGTTCACCTCCGGCCGTGCACACCACTGCTCCTTCCCCTGTGTCAGCTGCTAGTCAGCCCCCTGCCCAGGACCCTGGCCCAAAAACCCCATCGTCGCCTCCACGATCCTCCACAGCATCCACCAGCGTTCAGCTCTCCATACCCCAGACGCTGGAGCGGAAACGCAAATATAGTGCAACCCACCCGCACGCCCAAGCCCTTAATGTGCACATCTCCAGATTGCTTAGCCTGGAGATGCTGCCCTATAGGCTAGTAGAGACCGAGGCCTTTCGCAACCTCATGGCGGCGGCCGCCCCTCGGTATTCGGTCCCCAGCCGCCACTACTTTTCCCGATGTGCCGTCCCAGCCCTGCACCAGCACGTGTCAGACAACATCATCCGTGCCCTGACCAACGCCGTTTCTGACAAGGTCCACCTGACCACGGACACGTGGACGAGTGCTGCCGGGCAGGGCCACTATATATCGCTGACGGCACATTGGGTTAACTTGGTGGAGGCTGGGACCGAGACTGACCCTGGGGCTGCTCATATACTGCCGACGCCGAGGATTGCGGGGCCTACCTCGGTCCAGGTGTTTCAGGCCTACTATGCCTCCTCCTCCTCCCACCCCTCCTCCACCTCCTCCTCCGAACTACCATCCGTGGGCACGGCGCCATCAGTCGGTAGCTCTAGGCACAGCAGCAGTGCCGTCGCTAAGCGACAGCAGGCGGTGCTCAAACTGCTGAGCCTAGGCGACAAAAGGCACACCGCCCAAGAGCTATTACAGGGCATCACGGCGCAGACTGATCTGTGGCTGGCACCGCTGAACCTCAAGCCGGGAATGGTTGTGTGTGACAACGGCCGTAACCTGGTGGCGGCTCTGCAACTCGGCAGACTGACACATGTGCCATGCCTGGCCCATGTGTTAAATCTGATAGTGCAGCGTTTCCTCAAGACATACCCCAATCTGTCTGATTTGCTCACGAAGGTGCGCCGCATCTGTGCGCATTTCAGGAAGTCCAGCCCAGATGCTGCCACTCTCAGGGCAGCGCAGCGCCGCCTCCAACTGCCCGCTCACCGACTGTTGTGCGACGTGCCCACGAGGTGGAATTCAACACTGACCATGTTATCCAGAGTTTACCAGCAGCGCAGAGCGATTGTAGACTGCCAGATGTCAACTTCCACCAGAACTGGTAGTCAGGTCAGTCAGCTTCCTCAAGTCTACAATGAGGAGTGGACGTGGATGTCTGATATCTGTCAGGTGCTGAGTAACTTTGAGGAGTCAACACAGATGGTCAGTGGCGATGCCGCCATCATCAGCCTCACCATCCCGCTGCTTGGCCTGTTGAAAAACTCTCTGGTCAGCATGAAGTCGGAAGCTTTGCGCTCGTCACAAGAGACGGGGGAAGAATATTCCCTTGTTGATAGCCAAAGCACCCTGAGGTCTGTTTCTCAGCGCATATCGGAGGAGGTGGAGGTGGAGGAGGATGAGGAGGAAGAGGAGGAGAATGTTGGCGAGACACAAGAGGGGACCATTGTTGAGTCCTTCACTGTTCAGCGTGTATGGGCAGAAGAAGAGGAGTTGGAGGAGTTGGAGGAGGAGGAAATGGACAGTCAGGCCAGTGAGGGGAGTGAATTCTTACGCGTTGGTACTCTGGCGCATATGGCAGATTTCATGCTAGGCTGCCTATCCCGTGACCCTCGCGTTCAAAGAATTTATTCCAGCACCGATTACTGGGTGTTCACTCTCCTGGACCCACGGTACAAGCAAAATCTTGCCACTCTCATCCCTGCAGAGGAAAGGAGTGTGAGAATGCATGAATACCAGCAGGCCCTGGTGCACAAGCTGAAACAGTATTTCCCTTCTGACAGCGCTAGCGGCAGAGTGCGTAGTTCTGCGGGACAAGTAGCGAGGGAGAGTAGGCGAGCAGGCAGCTTGTCCAGCACTGGCAAGGGTACGCTTTACAAGGCTTTTGCCAGCTTTATGTCACCCCAGCAAGACACTGTCACCTGTCCCCAGTCTCGGCAGAGTAGGGCTGATCTTTACAGAAAGATGGTGAGGGAGTACGTAGCTGACCATACCATCGTCCTAAATGATCACACAGCTCCCTACAACTACTGGGTTTCAAAGCTGGACATGTGGCACGAACTGGCGCTGTACGCCTTGGAGGTTCTTGCCTGCCCTGCCGCTAGCGTCTTGTCCGAGCGGGTTTTCAGTGCAGCTGGTGGCATCATCACCGATAAGCGTACACGCCTGTCGACTGACAGCGCTGACAGGCTGACGCTTATTAAAATGAATAAAGGCTGGATTTCTCAGAATTTCCAATCTCCACCAGGTGAAGGAAGCTCAACCTGAATAATTGATCCACTCCTCCTCCTCCTCCTCATTTTCCTCCTTCTCCTCCTCTTTGTACAGTAAAGCAGAGGAAAATGGCTATTTTTTGACAGGGCCCACTGGCTCTTGCTATACTTCATGCATTTAATTTTTCTGGAGGGCCACCTACCCGGTCCTCTGTTTGAAACAATTTTTGTGAGTGCCACATACAGGCACTCAATCTATTCCATTTTTCTGGAGGGCCACCTACCCGGTCCTCTGGTTTGAACAATTTTTGGGACTGCCACATACAGGCACTCAATCTATTCCATTTTACTGGAGGGCCACCTACCTGCTCCTCTGGTTTGAAGAATTTTTGGGACTGCCACATACAGGCACTCAATCTATTCCATTTTACTGGAGGGCCACCTACCTGCTCCTCTGGTTTGAAACATTTTTGGGACTGCCACATACAGGCACTCAATCTATTCCATTTTACTGCAGGGCCACCTACCTGCTCCTCTGGTTTGAAGAATTTTTGGGACTGCCACATACAGGCACTCAATCTATTCCATTTTACTGGAGGGCCACCTACCTGCTCCTCTGGTTTGAAGAATTTTTGGGACTGCCACATACAGGCACTCAATCTATTCCATTTTACTGCAGGGCCACCTACCTGCTCCTCTGGTTTGAACAATTTTTGGGACTGCCACATACAGGCACTCAATCTATTCCATTTTACTGGAGGGCCACCTACCTGCTCCTCTGGTTTGAAGAATTTTTGGGACTGCCACATACAGGCACTCAATCTATTCCATTTTACTGCAGGGCCACCTACCTGCTCCTCTGGTTTGAACAATTTTTGGGACTGCCACATACAGGCACTCAATCTATTCCATTTTACTGGAGGGCCACCTACCTGCTCCTCTGGTTTGAAACATTTTTGGGACTGCCACATACAGGCACTCAATCTATCCCATTTTACTGGAGGGCCACCTACCTGCTCCTCTGGTTTGAAACATTTTTGGGACTGCCACATACAGGCACTCAATCTATTCCATTTTACTGCAGGGCCACCTACCTGCTCCTCTGGTTTGAACAATTTTTGGGACTGCCACATACAGGCACTCAATCTATTCCATTTTACTGGAGGGCCACCTACCTGCTCCTCTGGTTTGAACAATTTTTGGGACTGCCACATACAGGCACTCAATCTATCCCATTTTACTGGAGGGCCACCTACCTGCTCCTCTGGTTTGAAAAATGTTTGGGACTGCCACATACAGGCACTATCCAAATTAAATTGTCTCCATAGCAGCCTCCACACGTTGTCTCCATTGCTACCTCCAAAAGTCGTCCATATAGCTGCCTCCATACATCGTCCCTTTATCAAACGAGGTGTGTCAGGCAGAAATTTGGGTTGTTTTCATGGATTCCACATCAAAGTTGTTAACTTTGTCGCCACCCTGCTGTGTAATCCACAAAATATACTTGCAAACTTTTACCATTTAGGGATATTATTTCAGCGCTTCTTGCGCATCTGTTTACATTCCCCTCACCCGCCATATCCTAAACTTATAAGAACGCTACTACACTTGATCTTATACAAAAGTGCTGTTTGGGGAGTAGCCTAGAGACAGGAGCTTGGATTTGCGAAAGCTCGCCTGGCAGCGGAGCGCCAGCTCCATGCGCATCATGCGCTTCTTGCGCATCTGTTTACATTCCCCTCACCCGGCATATCCTAAACTTATAAGAACGCTACTACACTTGATCTTATACAAAAGTGCTGTTTGGGGAGTAGCCTAGAGACAGGGGCTTGGATTTGCGAAAGCTCGCCTGGCAGCGGAGCGCCAGCTCCATGCGCATCATGCGCTTCTTGCGCATCTGTTTACATTCCCCTCACCCGGCATATCCTAAACTTATAAGAACGCTACTACACTTGATCTTATACAAAAGTGCTGTTTGGGGAGTAGCCTAGAGACAGGGGCTTGGATTGGCGAAAGCTCGCCTGGCAGCGGAGCGCCAGCTCCATGCGCATCATGCGCTTCTTGCGTATCTGTTTACATTCCCCTCACCCGGCATATCCTAAACTTATAAGAACGCTACTACACTTGATCTTATACAAAAGTGCTGTTTGGGGAGTAGCCTAGAGACAGGGGCTTGGATTGGCGAAAGCTCGCCTGGCAGCGGAGCGCCAGCTCCATGCCAAGATCCAACTAACATAGTTTTAACTGCAGCACCTTTAATCTACTACTAGTTCACTGCCTCCATACATGGTCCCCTTATCAAACGAGCTGTGTCAGGCAGAATTTTGGGTTGTTTTCATGGCTTCCATGTTAACTTTGTCGCCACCCTGCTGTGTAATCCACAAAATATACTGGCAAACTTTTATCATGTACCGATATTATTTGAGCACTTCTTGCTCACCTCCTTTGGTTCCTCTCTGCCACCCATTGGTTTGAAGCCTGAGTCCATTTAGGGTATGTCGCCATGACACTCTCTAGCCTGCTGCCGCTGCCTCTGCATGCCGTCCCCTATAGTGTCAGGGTCAATTATTGCATGTTTTAGATGCTATCTAGCTTCATTCTGTCACTCTGTCATGGCCATGCTGTTGCCCATAATTTTGGCATAATGGTGCGTTTAAGCAGCCTCAGAGGCATCCATGCATGCTGCCCCTGCTGTTTCCTGTCCATTTCCGTGGTGTTTCCATCCTTTTCTGAGGTTCCCAGGTGTTTGGCCAAGCTTCCCTGTGCAGAGCCTTGGTCCCCTTGAAAAATGCTCGAGTCTCCCATTGACTTCAATGGGGTTCGTTATTCGAGACGAGCACTCGAGCATCGGGAAAAGTTCGTCTCGAATAACGAGTACCCGAGCATTTTAGTGTTCGCTCATCTCTACTGCTAATCCATTTTAAGGGAAATCAGAGGGGACAAGAGGTAGGTATCAGGAATGCATTTGAAATGAAATAGCATAGATACTGGGAATTGGGCATCACTTTTATTTACTATCTTTAATGCTATTCTGGTTCTTAAAAGTAATGTAATAGTTTTCTTTTTAATACTACTTGATCGGGTAAAATGTGTAATATTTGAAAATATTTATAAAATGCTTCTAGATTAAAAGAATTGTCCACTGTCTAAACATGTATCACCTATATTAACAATGTAAAGAGTATTACTAACTATAGGCCTGTCACATACAATTTTATAAAAATTGCATTGAATTACTGAAGACTAAAGTTATCTATTAATCCCATTGGGATATTTATGTAGTTACACTATTGGTGCTAATCTGGTTGATTTCAATTTAAACCTATCCTATCTGTACATATATGGTTCTTATGCCTTATGGTCTTTTCTTTTGGCAGATTGGATTCAGTGGAGTAAAATACCCAACAATCCTGGCGACAAATTCCAGCTATTTAATGGACAGTGAGTTTACTGAAAGGTCGACTCATCAGGAGCATAGGAATCCTAAGCGTCTAAAAGACCCTCAAATTGAAGGGGAATGGATTTGTACAACAGACCTTCTCCAAATGGGTGGTGTTAAGAAAAGGCCAAGACTTTTGCCACCTGAAATCAAAATGTTCATATTTGTTCCAAATGATAGCAAAGAAACCATGAAGGAAACAGATACAAAACTCTAGACTGAGAGACACAAAAGATTAAACTCAGAAAAGAACATGGCAGCTCCAAGACAAAAAAAATTCACATTGAGAGACTTGAGCATTCTATTTCATATTTAGTAATGTTTTTATTTTTTTGTATATATTGATTTTTGAAAATAAATTAAAAACCTTTCATAGTATTACTTTATTAAGTATAATGAAATATGTTTTAATAAAAGTTTATTTTCATAGAAAAAAATTTCTGTTTGTTTTAGTATTTATTTGTGGGACAATTTGGGCATTTTCTAATTAGCAATTTTGGTACACAGTTTGTGTCAGGAAGATTCTGTTATCTGCAATAACATTCAAGTGACCATTGCTGGTTACAGAAATGACTCAATTGCTATAAAAAGCTATGGCACCTATGAGAGGCATTACCTAACATGATTCAAACCAACATGACAGACCTTTGAACCTTCACTTGTTCCTAGGCTATATCAAAGCAATTAGAGAAAAAAAAGTTGTCACTCACAAATCCTTGAATAAATTTCCTGTAGTAATGTTGCTAATTTAACTGTGGCCCAAAATATGCTAATATGTCAATATTATAATAAAATGTATCAGCCACCGTTTCTTCACACAAAATAAAATATGGAAGTTTATGGATATGGAATACACCCTCTTTCACATAGGCATTTGTGCACAGCTTCAGTTGCACATCCGTTTTATTGTCTTATTTTTTTTTTTTTTTGATCTTGGAGCAAAATAAACTGAAGGTTTAAAGTTGCTTCGAAAACATCACACCTATGTTTTCAGTCTAATCAGTGGAACAAAGGCTTTTGCCTTCAATGATCCACATCCATGAAAAAATAGAACACGTTCCATTGTTTTTTCAACGCACATGGAATCAGTGAAAATATGAGCCAATGTGAACACACCCATAGAAATCAATGGCTTTGTGAGGCATCTGTGGAAATCACTGAAACACGCATTTAAAAAAAACAAAGCCAATGTGAAATAGCCCTTTTTGATTACGTGATTTAATTTAGAATCCCACATCTATACCTTAGACCAACTGATAATATCAATTTTATAAACTGCAAAAATATAGATACATGAATACCACAATAACACTAATTCTACAATATGATAACAAATAACTGTAGCTTTATTAATCTTCAGTAAAGTGACAGATTGTGTTCTTTGTTGTTATTTTCAATTAATATTGTAATAGCCAGGCTAGAATGTTCATAAGATCTGATGCTCTATAAAAATATGCCTGGACCCAGGCTTCTTATACTTGTTAGTGATCACTACAATAACATCCGCGGAGAGAGTTTTTTTTCTATAATTGTATATAATGTACTTTGTGTAAATGTCTTTTTGTAGACAGGACATTGCATTGTGCTCAATATTGCAAAACACAAGATGTTAGACTGGGCAAATAGCCGATTATTCAAGGGAATCCTATTTATAGTGACTAAGGTCAGGTTAGTAATGCTGTCACCTGGGGTAGGTATGCTCAGTGTATAGTTACTCAGAGTGTGTCAAGAGATGAAGTAGCACTGCAGTGCTCCCACCAGTTCGTCCTGGAAGGACCGTATTGCAAATAGCAGTGGATTAAAGGGAAAAAGTGGATCTTCCTCAGTGCGCTGCTACAGCAATTTCAGGCTCAACCTGTGTTTGATCACAAATTCATTTTTTTCACAAAGTATTGAATAATGAACTTTCAGTACTCGATACTTTGTGAATAAAATGAATGTGCGATCAAACATTGGTAGAGCCTGAAATCGATGTAGCAGCGCACAAAGGTTAGATCCACTTTTTCCCTTTAATATATTGCCAATACACAAGATGTTAAAATAAATCCTTTCCCAATTCCCATTCCCAATCCAAACCTCAATCAATAGGTTACTATAACCAAAGTACAGGCAGTCTTCGGGTTACATACAGAATAGGTTCTGCAGGTTTGTTCTTAAGTTGATTCTGTATTTAAGTCAGAACCGTATACTTTATTAATGTAACCCCTGCCAAATTTTTTTGTCCTCTGTGACAACTGGATTTTAAATGTGTTGGATTGTCATAAGAACCAGGATAAACAATAAATCTTAATTACAGACACTTTTGATAACTGTTATAGCTGTTTCTTGTAGCCTAGGGCAGTAAATTGCCGATATCCAGGTTGTCTAAGTCGGGTGTTCATAAATAGGGGACCACCTGTATTGCTATCCTGCATTCATTTACATTTTTTCCGATATCAAATACGCAGTCATTTTTCTCCATGAGACAAAATTAGTTTACTGAAGGGTCAACTCATCAGGAGAAAAGATGTTCTAAGCAGCAAAAAGACTCACAAAATGAAAAAGTGAAGCACCTCTAAGATAAAAATAGAGAGCGTTTCTGTAAGAAACATTTTATTACAGAAAATTCAGCTTACAGACAAAACGACTGGCATACACTAGCAACCAAGACTTTTTGAGCACCAGACATCTGCCACAGGATGTAAAAATCTGTATTTCTATCAAAAAAGATTTATAAAGTTGTAGTCTTCCCTTTCTGGAATGATAAATCATTTCCAATGGACAAAACATAAAAAGACAATTCTGAACAGTGGGACACTTCATAACCTTAAGATCTTTCCTAATATTTACGCTCCAAAATAGATTTAGCTAAATATAACCTTTTTTAATCAAAAAGCATGTCTCTCTCAATGGGGGGTGGGTGGGGGTATTAAGCAGAAGTCTCATATCAGAACTGTTGCAGTTTCCCATGGCAACCAACCAGAGTTCAACTTTAATTTTCCCACAGCTGTTTATAAAAGCTCTGATTGCTTTCCTTGGACAACTAGGATAGTTTTACCTTAAAAAAAATGTTGAGAAATCTCCCCAATGTTTTCCATAGTGTAAGTTGTTGCATTTTAGTTAGATTTCCAAGAAAATATTTCTAAAAAATTTTCTGAACTGATTTTGTAGTTTTTTCCCCTCTCTTTTTGCTTAGTTTCCTGTCATAAATAATTGTGTTTAGTTTAGTGTAGAATCAAATAGTTTCACTTAACCCATTATTTTTTAATCTCTCTATCACGGACATCCTGTTTCTTTAAATAAATAAAGTCATTACTAGAGATGAGCGAGCACTAAAATGCTCGGGTGCTCGTTATTCGAGACGAACTTTTCCAGATGCTCGAGTGCTCGTCTCGAATAACGAGCCCCATTGAAGTCAATGGGAGACTCGAGCATTTTTCAAAGGGACCATGGTTCGGGAATAAAATGTGTTATTTAATTGAAAAAGAATGTCTTCTGATAAGTTATCAGATGTATGCAAACATCTGCAATCTATTCTTCACTGTTCCGCGCGTATATTATCTCCCGACAAGTTATCAGATGTGAAGAACAGTGAAGAATAGAATAAAAACAGTGAACACAGGATCATTTAAGTGAAAAACACAGTGAAGAATAGATTACAGATGTTCGGCACATCTGCTTACTTGTCGGGAGAGGAGATACGCTGTCCCGGGATCCGCTCCTCTTCTTCCACTGAAGTCTCCCCGATGTCTGCCTGCTGCCCGATGTCTCCCTGGTGCCCGCGATGTCTCCCTGGTGCCCGCGATGTCTCCCTGCTGCGCGCGATGTCTCCCTGCTGCGCGCGATGTGTCTCTGCTGCGCCAGATGTGTCTCTGCTGCGCCAGATGTGTCTCTGCTGCGCCAGATGTCTCCCTGCTGTGCGATGTCTCCCTGCTGCCGTTCCGCGTGTATCTTCCGACAAGTAAGCAGATGTGCCGAACATCTGTAATCTATTCTTCACTGTGTTCTTCACTTAAATGATCCTGTGTTCACTGTGTTCACTGTTTTTATTCTATTCTTCATTGTTCTTCACTGTGTTTGTTTAATTAAATGCTCGATCTCGAGCAGGGGAAATACTCGTCCGAGCAACGAGCCGTTTCGAGTACCTTAATACTCGAACGAGCATCAAGCTCGGACGAGTATACTCGCTCTTCTCTAGTCATTACCAAATGAAAATTTGTATACAAAGTATAGAAAGTCTGAGTCTAGAGAGAAATGTTCTCCCCAGGCCATTTCAATCAGGTTTCTATGCAACACCCAAAACAATACAATCCACAGTATCTCTTTTGAATGTTAAATAAGACAAAAGCATGGGTTGACCCATATAATTTTCACTAATCTCACCATAAATGTATATGGTTTGACATTTCAAGGAGCTTGTCCTTGCGCTGATGCAAGATTTTATTCAATAGGTCAAAAAAGTATAACCATCATTAATACATGTTATATGCAAACACTTGTAGATGGATTTAGCAAAGTATTATCAAATCAGAATATACCGTATATACTCATGTATAAGCAAAGTTTTTCAGCACAAAAAATGTGTTGAAAAACCTCACCTTTGCTTATACAAATAAAAAAACGTAACACTCACACTGCAGCGCCCGGATCCCTGGCGTGGTTCCTGGCGGCTCCTCTTCTCTTTTCTCTAGCCGGCAGAGTCGCGTCCATGCGATCTCCCGGCCAGCACACACTATGATGCGGCGTTGTCACTGCTGATGACGTTTTAAGGCCATTTCACATTATTCCATGATCAGTTGGCTCCATATTGGGGAAATAAGAACTCCATGCATAATATATCAATATAATGCATGGAGCTCCATCCCTGGCATGGGACTGATCATGGAATAATATGAAATGGTTTAGGAATGGGCTTTTTCACGCCATTATTTTTACCTTTGATCCAATGTTGTCAGTGAACAGAATAAAAACAGGTTCTAAATTAAAGTGGAAAATGACTGAAACCAGAAAGAAATAAAAAAGCTGGCCATAAGTCAAAATGGGTTGAGTTTAAAATCATTGATGTTAGAAAATGCAAAGGTGAGCCACACATAACATTTAGTATTTAGCCCAAATTATCAAGGACACATCCAAAAAGACACAATACTTGTGTGGTGCACCAATAACCATGTGACATGTCACTCCCGCAAACTTTGTTTTTTCTTTCCTGAGACTGCATTCACACTTTCATTTGCATTGTGTTTAGAAAAGCAATTCAAAAGCAAATGAGGGAGGTTCCACCCGATTGCATAAAAATCAATTGCATGCAGTGAGTTTTTAAACTCAATGCAAATGCATCGTGTGAATGCAGCCTGAGGGTGGTGCCACACATGGTGTTTTTGGTCCGTTTTTAAATATCCGTTTTCAGTCCGTTTTTGGCTGTTTACCATGCATTTGGCTGCTTACAACCTGTTTATCTATTAAGATAATTGGGAAAAACTGACTAAAAGGGATGCGGTCACACGTTGCAGTGAAAACTGCATTGCAATTAGTTTGGAGGTGGTTTTAGGAGCGGTTTTGTCAATTTCACAGGTGAAAGACATGAACTGAATGGGTGAATGAGATTTGTGGAGTAGGTTTCCCCTTCAAAATCAAATTCACCCGTTCGGTTCATGTCTTTCACCTGTTAAATTGAGAAAACTGCACCTAAAACCACCACAAAGCTGATTGCGATGCAGTTTTAACTTTAACGTGTGATCGCACCCTGATAGTTTCTCTTAATGCACTTGTGTAGGGAAATATACATGTAATGTCATCTAGTTAGAATAGTCTGGCACAGAGTCAATTAATTTAGAAGTACTCTGGTTGTACAATCATATCATTGTTTTTGAGTTAATAGAGAATTGAAATCTTAAAAAGAAATGCTTTCATTAAGGGGCTATAATAAATTGAATAATTATTACAGCCAACTATTTAATAAATGTATTACACATTATTAGTTAAACTCCCTTGGAAAGTTTCAGTCTGCCTCACTGGGGAAAGGTCCATGCTAGCCCCATAATGATAAGCAGTTTCTCTGAATCAACTGATCAAATTATTAATCCTTTAAAATACTAATATTTTAAAGATAACTATTTTTGGTGCAGGGCTATTTTAGCAGATGGGTAAAACCGGTTATAAAAAAATAAAAGATTGCAATAGAAATTAGATACAGGTAAATGTGAACTTTGCAATTATATATTAAGCTTTACAAAATAAAGAATATTTGGTTATCCAGACACCACTAATGTAGTCAACAACCAGAAATGATCATTTTACATTTTTATTCACAACAGTCTTCCAATGTTTTTGTTTTAAACAAAGGAGAAGCTAAACACAATCTACATTTGACTGGTAAAAAAGAGGCCGGGGATTTGCTAGCTTAAGTATAAAAGCCCAAGATAGACTTCTCTTTCCACTTGTTTCTAACTAGCAGTGATAATGGCTAATGACTCAGGAGAAACCCAGAAAAAAGTAAGTTATGCTTTATACTTAATTATTATTTATTTTTGATTTGTACAAATGTTTCTATCTTACGAGTTTAATTAAATAATAGTTTACATTTGTTGCTGAATAAAATACCTTACCGATTGTGTTTCTTGTGACATGAATGTTATACAAAATTTTAATCCTTTACCATACTGTAAGATACAACTCTTGTGAAGGGGGTATTGTAAAATTACTACATTTTAAAAAAAGCCATCACAGTTCTGCTAATCATAAATTATTATCCAACTACACTAAATGTTATTAATTCTTGGTCCCTCTTACCACTCGGGCAATGTATCACCTATATTAAGAATGTAAAGAGTAACTATAGGCCTATCACATACAATTTTATAAAAATTGCACTGAATTACTGAAGACTAAAGTTATCTAATAATCCCATTGTGATATTTATGTAGTTACACTATTGGTTCTAATCTGGTTGATTTCAATTGAAAGCTAACCTATCTGTACATATATGGTTCTTATGCCTTATGGTCTTTTTTTTTGGCAGATTGGATTCAGTGGAGTAAAATACCCAACAATCCTGGCGACAAATTCCAGCTATTTAATGGACAGTGAGTTTACTGAAAGGTCGACTCACCAGGAGCAGAGGAATCCTAAGCGCCTAAAAGACCCACAAATTGAAGGGGAATGGATTTGTACAACAGACCTTCTCCAAATGGGTGGTGTTAAGAAAAGGCCAAGACTTTTGCCACCTGAAATCAAAATGTTCATATTTGTTCCAAAAGATAGCAAAGAAACCATGAAGGAATAGATATGCAAGTCTAGACTGAGAGACACAAAAGATTAAACTCAAAAGAACATGGCAGCTCTAAGACAAATATATTAAAAATTCACATTAAGAGAGACTTCAGCATTCTGTTTCATTTTTGGTAATGTCTTTATTTTGTATATATTGATTTTTGTAAATGAATTGAAAAGCTTTTAGTAGTGTTACTTTATTAAGTACAATGAAATATGTTTTAATAAAGGTTTATTTTTTATAGAAAACATTCTGTTTTTGAGTATTTATTTGTGGGACAATTTGTACCAAAATTGCCAATTTGAAAATGCCCAGAGTTTTTGTTAGGAATATTATGTTATCTGCAATAACGTTCAAGTGACCATTGCTGGTTACAGAAACAACTCAAGTGCTATAAACAGCTATGACGCATATGAGAGGTTCTACCTAACATGATTCAAACTAACATGACACACCTTTGAACCTTCACTTGTTCCTAGGCTATATCAAAGTAATTAGACAAAAAAAAGTTGTCACTTCAATAAATTTCCTGTACTAATGTTGCCAATTTAACTATGGTCCAAAATATGCTAATATGTCAAGATTATAATAAAATTTATTAGCCACCGTCTCTTCAAACAAAATAAAATATGGAAGTTTATTGATATGGCATACACCCTCTTTCACATTGGCGTTTCTGCTCAGCTTCAATTGCGCATCCGTTGTCTCATTTTTTTTCCCATTTGGTCTCATTGTAAAAGAAACTGAAGGTTTAAAGTTGCTTCAAAAACATCACACCTAGCTTTTCAGTGGAACAAAAACCGGACGTTTTAGGTTTTTGCTTTGTTTTTTTTTTGCGGACCCAAAGACTATTGCCTTCCATGATCCACATCCATGAAAAAGAAGGACACGTTCTATAGTTTTTTCAACGCACATGGATCTGTGAAAATATGAGCCAATGTGAATACATCCATAGAAATCAATGGCTTTGTGAGGCATCTGTGGAAATAACTGAAACACGTATTTAACCGGTTAAGGACCATGCCCTTTCCTGTTTTTTCATGTGCATTTTTCACTCCCCACCTTCAAAAATCTATAACTTTTTTATTTTTACACGTAAAGAGCTGTGTTACGGCTTGTTTTCTGCGTAACAAATTACACTTCATAGTGATGGTATTAAATATTCCATGCCATGTACTCGGAAGCAGGAAAAAAATTCCAAATGCAGTGAAAATGGGGAAAAAACGCATTTGCGCCATTTTCTTGTGGGCTTGGATATTAAATCTTTCACTGAGCACCCCAAATGACATGTCTACTTTATTCTTTGCGTCAGTACGATTAAGGGGATACCAAATTTGTATAGGTTTTGGAATGTTTTCATACATTTGCAAAAATTAAAACCTCCTGTACAAAAATAATTTTTTAGATTTTGCCAACTTCTGGCGCTAATAACTTTTTTATACTTTGGTGTACGGAGCTGTGGGTGGTGTCATTTTTTGCGAAATTTGATAATATTTTCAATGATATTATTTTTAGGACTGTATGTCCTTTTGATCACTTTTTATAGATTTTTTATATTTTTCAAAATGGCAAAAAAGTGCCATTTTCGACTTTGGGCGCTATTTTCCATTACGGGGTTAAACGCATTGAAAAACCGTTATCATATTTTGATAGATCGGGCATTTTCAGGCGTGTCGATATCTAATGTGTTTATGATTTTTACTGTTTATTTATAATTATGTCAGTTCTAGGGAAAGGGGGGTGATTTTAAATTTTAGATTTTTTTATTATAATTTTTTTTTTAAAACTTTTTTTTATTTTTATTTTTACTATTTTTTAGACTCCCTAGGGTACTTTAACCCTAGGTTGTCTGATCGATCCTATCATATACTGCCATACTACAGGATTTTCCTCCTCATTCATTACAATGTGCTATCAGCACATTGTAATGAAGGGGTTAAAACGAAATAGCCTCGGGTCTTCGGAAGACCCGAGGCTACCATGGAGACGGTTGGCCCCCCCGGATGCCGTCACGGGGAGCGGCTATCCCAGGTAAGATTTTGAGGCTGCCGGCAGCTTTACCGGCAGCCATCGCTGTGAAAACAGCCGCGATCGGTGCTAGCAACATGCAGCAAAGACTTACCGGCTATGGAGAGGGCTCAGCCCGTGAGCCCTCTCCAGGCAGCGCGACTCGACTGCGGCGGGCGGGCGCGAAGTGGTTTAAAATCAAAGCCAATGTGAAATAGCCCTTTTGATGAAGTGATTTAAATTAGAATCCCACATCTATAACTTAGACCAACTGATAATATCAATTTTATAAACTGCAAAAATATATATAGATGAATACCACAATAACACTAATATTACAATATAGTAACAAATAACTGTAGCTTTATTAATCTTCAGTAAGGTGACAGATTGTGTTCTTTGGTGTTATTTTCAATTAATATTGTAATAGCCGAGGATTTAAAGAGACTTCCGGGTCGGCGCCCGATGGCGGCACGCAGGTGAGCGTGCAGGTGAGACCTCCAGCGAGACAGAGGAGGGTGATGGACGCGAGGTGAGAGAGGGAGATGCCTGCAGGGCCACGAACCATCTCATCTCATCACATGACTGGACCCGATCACGTGACACGCCGAGCTTCGGAGCTCTGTAGCTGCCGGCAGCTATCATCAGAGCAGAGCAGAGCTGAATGCTTAAATACTGCTGGGGCATTGGGAAGGAAAGTGGAGTGAATGCACAGCTCATGAGTGCACAGCCCAGCACACAGCCCAGAGTATTTCCTTTGGTGCCACAGCCAGGAGCAAAGAAAGGAGCCGTAGGAGCAAAGCATTTCAGCAGGAGCACAGACGTCTGAGATGTAACAGGGGACATCAGCACCACCTGGTGGCGAGTGGGAGGATAAGTAGTTTCCTTTTTTCTGCACTTTATGCCCATAGCCAAAGCCAAATGTGCTGTAGAACATGTAAAACAAAATGTTCCTTATAATTGATTGTGCTTTGTGAAGACTGGCAGGTGCTGTTAAAGGCAGCAGCAAGCGCTGGGAAGATCAGGACTCTGGGACTCTCTCCCAATCCTCTTTAACACGCTTATTTAACTATGCAAGTGGACTGAGCATTTCTCCAGTCTAGAGGGTCATAGAGGACTGAGATTTATGATTGGAAAAGCTGACTATGTCTGTATAGAAGATTAACCTCTGCTCTGCATGAATGAACCATCCCTAGTCAGTGCTCTGCTACAGAAAGTATAGTACTATCGAATTCTGAGTGAAATATATGACCAAACGATTATAAAAAGAACGTGTTATAGACTTTGTACTGGGAGGATCGGTGGTTGTCGTTTATAGCTGTGCAAGCAGCAAGAGCTGGGGCGATCAGGACTCTGGGACTCTGATGTGCTTTTATATTCCATTTCTCTCTAATATGCTATATTGAAACATAAAGTCGGACTGGGACTTTTTAAGTTGGATGGCCATAGAGATATGGGACTTGTAACTGTGATTTATAACTGTGATTGGATAATGTCTGTATAGAAGATCAACCTCTGTTCTGTATTTATAAATCGCACATAGTCAGCTTTCTGCGAAAGAAAGTAAAGTATTACCTACCCTAAAGGGAAACATATGACTTAGGGGTTACAAACAGGTATCGCCACAGTTTAAAGGACTGCAATCACCACTCATGGGGGTGAGACCTGTATAAAGACTGTAACCACTGGTCTGGGGTTACAATATAGTGAGTAAAGAGAGATACAAGTGGTTACAGACATCAAAGCATTTTGGGGGACACTTTAACATAAAGGTCAGAAGGAGACTAACCGATAGCCAATAAGAGTATTTTTTTTTTTTTTGGCTCTTTCCCTTTTTTTTTTTTTTTCCCCTTCTCTCTCCCTTCCCCTGACCTAGAACATCAATAATAAAGTGCAGTCCTAGCCTAATCAGTTAAACCATAAAAATCGAGTTTGGAGAGTTAATCAAAGAAAAAGAGAAAAAAAAGAAGAGAAGCTCAGAGCGTTATAAAGGAACAGAGAGAACGTTTGAGGGGCGTAAAGTATTTTTTTTAGTGTGGTTTCTCTGGTCTCCCCCCTCGGTCTCCTTGTGGACAAACCCCTCCCCCCCCCCCCCTGTTTTTTTTTTTTTTTCTCTCTCTCTGCCTTACTTCAGCCGCCAATTTCAGCGGCCAATCCGTCCTCTCTCCAAGATGCCTGGAAGAGGCGGGAACACATTGGCAAAGAAGAATGATAAATCTAGGAGAGAATCCATGAAAATTTCTCCAGAAAAAAAAGAGGCAACAAAGAAAACCGGGGCAGAAGTTGGACCTGGACAGGAAGATAACCCCCATGCAAGTATAAATGTTAAAGAACTGGCAGAGGCTGTAGTAAAGGAAATACTGCCAACTTTAAACAGTGCAATTGATAGTGCTGTAACAAAGACCATGCAAAAAGTTAATATAGAACTAGAACAGCACAGAGATAAAATAGAATATCTGGAACAGAAGCTAATGACAATGGAGGATGAAGTAGAAAATCTCCACTCAAGTACAGGAACTACGTAAGGAGAAAGAAAAGATGAGGGATAAATTAACCGACTTGGAGAATAGATCGAGACAAAACAATGTGAGAATAATTGGACTCCCAGAGTCGGTACCTACAGAAGAACTTAAAAGTATTATATCAAAAGATATCCCGAACATCTTGGGCCTGGGTAGAGAGATACGAGTGGAAAGGGCCCATAGTTTGGGACCAAAAAATATGGGTGAATCAGAAAGAACCAGACCAAGAGTAGTGATCGCAAAAATACTGGATTTTCAAGATAAATTTGATCTGTTGAGACTGTACAGAGAGAAAAGAGAGGTGAGCTGGAAAAATCAGAAGCTTCTAATATTTCCTGACTATGCGGTGGAGACAAGCCTGAAAAGGAAACAATTCGGCCCTCTATGTTCAAAACTCTATAAAAAAGGAGTAAAGTTTCGCTTACAGGCCCCTGCAATTCTAAAGATATTTGGAGAAGACGGAGTGACAATTACATTCTCACAGTTCAAGGAAGCAGAAGAATTCTGCAGGAAGCATCTGAAGATGGAAGAATAAACATCGTGAAGAATGAGGCGGAGGAGGCAGAGAGGGAAGAAAACTTTTTTCTTTTCCTTTTTTTTTTTCTCTCTTTTTGTGTTTCGGGGGAAGCTGGAGGGAAAAGAGAGAGGGATTGATAGGAAGATGGAGGAGCCATTAGGGAAAAAAGGAGGTCAGGATGAAGGGCTTATGGGAGGGGGGGAGTGGGGTGGGATGAGGGAAGGGGAGGGGAGATTTGCAACTGGCTTCTATAGACACAGAAAGAAGGGAAAAGGTTAGGGACCGGATGGATGTAATTAAAATCACATCGTGGAATGTAAGAGGAATAACATCTCCAGCTAAAAGGGGGAAGATCCTCTCCCATCTTCAGAGGTTGGGTACAGATATAGCCCTACTACAAGAGACATTCTTGACAGAGAAGGAAATTGGGAAACTCGAAAGAGGATGGATAGGCAGAGCAGTGGGTCAAGGGGTAAAATCAAGGAAACTAGGGGTCATAATAGTGATAAATAAGAGACTTAAAGCTGAGGTCTGTTCTGTGGAATACGGTGAAGAAGGACGTGCAATGAGGGTGTTGTTAAAAGTAGGTGATAGTCAACTAAGGATATACAACATTTATGCACCGAATGATAGGAGGAGTAATGAGGAATTTCTTAGGAAAATGGCAAGATGGATAGCGAAGGATAAAGTAGAGTATAAAATTGTGGGTGGTGACTTTAATAGAGTAATTGATGAGAGTATAGATAGGTCCGGCGCTAAAAAGAGCAGTAAGAAAAGGGGAGAGGATACAGTAATGTTTAACCTAGCACAGACAGGCCTACTGTTTGACCCGTGGAGAGTACAGAATAGAAAAGAAAGGGACTATACTTATTTTTCAGGACAGCATGATAAGTGGTCTAGACTCGATTATATATTGATCTCAACTGCAATGGCAAGGAAGGTCAGATCCACCAACATCACTGATATTGTAATAGCCGACCATGCCCCAATACAAATTGAGCTACAGATTGGAGAGAAGAAAAATGGAGTAAATCTATGGCGTTTCCCAGACCGAATGTGTAGAGAAAAAGAATTTAAAAATATGGTTTGGGAGAAGTGGGAGATATATGAGAAAGAAAACAGTAAATTACTAGAAGAAAATCCAATTCTGTTCTGGGAAACGAGTAAGTTGTTCATGAGGAGAGAAATAATGTCTTACGTAGCCGGCAAGAACAAAAGAAAGAAACTCAAATATGAGGAACTAGAGAAGAAATATAGAGAGGCAACACAGATTTATAGATCAGAACCTAGTGTTGAAAATAAGGGGAAGATGATAGAGAACAGGCAAACGTTCGAGTATTATGTGGATAAGATACAGCGAGAGAGTATGAAAAGGGGGGAGAAAAACCTATATTGTTTTGGTAATAAGACAGGGAAAATGATGTCAAGCATGATAAAGAAAGAGAGAGGGGAAGGGAGAATAGAGGGGTTACGGAATCAAGAAGGGGAGATGGTGAGAGATAGGAAGGGGATAAATGAGATTCTGGCAAACTATTATAAAAAGCTGTATGAAGGGAGAAAGGAAAAAGAAGAAGAAATGGATACATTTTTGGCAGAGTTAGAAATCCCATCCCTATCGGGAGAGCAACAATTATCTTTATCATCCCCAATAAAAAAGGAGGAGATAATGGAAATCATCAAAAAAATGGCAAAAGAGAAAGCGCCCGGACCTGATGGGTTCACATCAGACTACTATAAATTAATTGCCCCCCAAAGTGTTAAAATATTAACACAGGTGTATAACTATATGTTTTTGGAAGGGAAGACTCTTATGACATGAAACTTGGCATTCATTAAAGTAATATCAAAGGGAAAAGGGGAAAAAACAGACCAGGCGGGTCTTAGACCCATTTCACTGATAAATGTGGATACAAAAATTTTTTCACGGATATTAGCAAACAGACTGGCGGAAGTCATGCCCGATTTGATACATGCCTCACAGAATGGGTTTGTTAAAAGAAGAAGTGGGGTAAAAAATGTACGCTCTGTAATCGCTGTTCTGGACTGGGCCAGGGCAAGGCCACAGGCTAGGAAGCATGCGGCAATAATATCAGTCGACGCAGAAAAAGCTTTTGATAGCGTGGCCTTGCCCTGGCTCAAGAAAGTAATGAATAGGGTGGGGTTGAATGGGTTGTTTTATAAAGCAATAGACACAATGTATAGGGACCCACAGGCACAAGTTGTGACACAAGGGGAAATATCACAAAGGTTTAAATTATATAGAGGCACACGCCAGGGGTGCCCACTTTCACCCTTATTGTTTAATCTCACTATAGAACCTTTAGCAAGGAAAATTCATCAGGGTAATATTTTTCAGGGGATAAGGTTGGGGAAAGGGCACATTAGAATGAGTTTATTTGCAGACGACTTGGTGCTATTTTTGAATAATATAGGAAAAGACATACAAGGGGTATTAGATTTTTTAAAAAAATATGAAAGTATATCGGGGTATAGAGTTAACACTCATAAAACACAGGTTCTGTTATTAGAAAAAAATGGAAGCACAGAATGGAACAATAAGTGGGGTTTGAATATAGTGAAGGACAAACTAAAATATTTGGGGATTTGGTTAGGTAGAGAGAGCACAGGATTATATGTGTTAAACTATGCCCCCCTGATTGAAAAAATTTCTAGGGACATCAACAAGTGGATGGAACTCCCCCTATCACTATTTGGAAGAAAAAATTTGATAAAAATGGTGATATTCCCTAAACTGATGTACACCATGCAATATCTCCCCCTTTTGCTGAAACACGATGATATAAGGAAAATAAATAGCCTATTCCAGAAGTTTCTATGGAGAAGGAAGAAAGTAAGGGTCTCATTGTCTTATATGCAGAAACCACGAGTGATGGGGGGCCTCTCCTTCCCTAATTTGAGAGAATACAATATCGCATGTATAGCCAGGTTCGTAGCCCAATGGGTAAACGGACAAGAAACATTGGTGGACCGGAAAGTAGAACAAAGCCTAGTAGAGCCTATGTCCTTGAACCAATATTTACACGAGAAAACAGTAAAATCAAGTGGGGAGGGAAAGATCTCAATACTACTGAGAGATACAAGGGTGGTGTGGAAGATATTAAGGAGAAGATTTGGTTTGCCAGTAGAGAAATCTGAGTTTTTAAGTATCCGGGAAGTATTAGAAATGGAAAAATGGGAAGGACCCAAAGCATGGATCAGGGAATGGGAGAAGAAGGGAATATTGAAAGTAGCAGATATAGTAGATAGGGAGGAGAGAAGATTAAAAACATTCGATCAGCTAAGAGGAGAGTTTGGCTTAGGAGAATCTCAGTTTCTGAGCTATCATCAGTTAGTACATGTAATTGGAAAGAAAGAAGATATGTGGTGGCTAGGGAGAATGAATCAGATACACTTTGTGGCCTTTATAAAGGAAAGGGAGGGGAATCCATCAATAGCCAGTATTAGAAAAGCTATCACACAGAGAGGAGCAGATGTTTTTGAAAGAAGATCAGCAAGAAAGTGGAAGGAAGAGATAAGAACTGAGTTAACAGAGCAAGAAGTAGGCATGAGACTCCTGAAGGGGTGGAGAAAAACACAGAAAGTTACCACATCTGAAAACTTGAGAGAGATACAGTGGAAGATGCTGTTAAGAGCCTATTGGGCATTTGATAAGCCATTTCAAAATACATTCCTAGATTATAGAGAAGAATGCCCGAAGTGTGGGAAACCAAAAGCGAACCTTATACACTGCCTATGGTACTGCCAGGCAGTAAAGAACTTATGGAGGTCAACACACCAGCTTATTGAGTATGTTTTGGGGGAAGAAGTGGAGATGAATGTGTGGAGATGTATTTTTCAATACCACGAGGGAAGACCAAACAGGCAGAAAGAAGAACTGGTAGACTTGCTGATATTGGCGGTAAAAAAAATATTACTGGCAGAATGGATATCCACACACCTACCAACAATGCTACAAGTGAAAAGGAAATGGAAAGAATTTATGTACTTCCAATGGGTTGAAAAGAATAGTGAATATACAAAGAACAACAGGGTGAAGTGGTTGCTAGTCTGGGGCCCCATAGTTAACAGGATCTTCTCAAGAGAGGAAATAAGTGCATTATATGGTGAACATTAATTAGTAAATGAACTATATGGAAGCCAGTTTCATCTCAGGGGGGGTGAAGAATGCTGTAACGATGAAATGATAAAACGAACAATGTTAATAAAAGTAGGTTTGTAAAATATGCTTATATGTTAAGAACGAAAATGATACCCCTAAAGGGGGCGTTTAAGGTTTTCTAAAAAATGGTAAAAAATCAAATAAAGATGATTTAAAAAAAAACAAATATTGTAATAGCCAGGCTAGAATGTTCATAAGATCTGATGCTCTATAAAAATATGCCTGGACCCAGGCTTCTTATACTTGTTAGTGATCATTACAATAACATCCGCGGAGAGAGCTTTTGTCTATAATTGTATATAATGTACAAGATGTTAGACTGGTCAAATAGCCGATGATTCAAGGGAATCCTATTTCTAGTGACTAAGGTCAGGTTAGTTTTGCTGTCACCTGGGGTTGTTATGCTCAGTGTATAGTTACTCAGAGTGTGTCAAGAGATGAAGTAGCACTGCAGTGCTCCCACCAGTTCCTCCTGGAAGGACCGTATTGCAAATAGCAGTGGATTTAAGGGAAAAAGTGGATCTTCCTCAGTGCGCTGCTACATCAATTTCAGGCTCAACCTATGTTTGATCACAAATTCATTTTATTCACAAAGTATTGAATAATGAACTTTCAGTACTCGATACTTTGTGAATAAAATGAATGTGCGATCAAACATTGGTAAAGCCTGAAATCGATGTAGCAGCGCACTGAGGAAGCTCCACTTTTTCCCTTTAATATACTGCCAATACACAAGATTTTAAAATAAATCCTTTCCCAATTCCCATTCCCAATCCAAACCTCAATCAGTAGGTTACTATAACCAAAGTACAGGCAGTCCTCGGGTTACATACAGAATAGGTTCTGCAGGTTTGTTCTGAAAGGGGTTATCCGGGTTTTAAAAATTACCTAGGGCCGGGCTGGGGAGGGATATTTAAACATAATAAACATGTACTTACCTCGTCCTGCGCTGCTGATGTCCCGCGCCGCGGTCCCTTCGATCCGTGCCCCTGTTTGTTTACAGGGGCATGGAAGCCGCGCACAGGGAGCTTCCGGTCCGCGATGTGGCCGGCTCCTCCCATCCGTCCCTATCTCTCAGCATTGTAAGCGCCGGGAAATGGTGTCACATGGGAGCATCCAGCCGGCCGGAAGCTCTCTGTGCGCACTTGTAATGCAACCGGCGCACAGAGAAGACCGGCCGCGGCGCGGGACATCGGCAGCACCAGAGGAGGTAAGTACATGTTTATTGTGTTTAAATAGCCCTCCCCAGCCCGGCCATAAGAAATTTTTAAAACCCGGATAACCCCTTTCAGTTGATTTTGTATTCAAGTCAGAACCGTATACTTTATTAATGTAACCCCTGTCCAAATTTTTTTTTCCTCTGTGACAACTGGATTTTAAATATGTTGGATTGTCATAAGAACCAGGATAAACAATAAATCTTAATTACAGACACCTTTGATAACTGCTATAGCTGTTTCTTGTAGCCTAGGGCTAAAGTACAGTAAATTGACGATATCCAGATATCCAGGTTGTCTGTAAGTTGGGTGTTCATAAATAGGGGACCACCTGTATTGCTATCCTGCATTCATTTACATTTTTTCTGATATCACATACGCAGTCATTTTTCTCCATGAGACAAAATTAGTTTACTGAAGGGTCAACTCATCAGGAGTAGAGATGTTATAAGCAGCAAAAAGACTCACAAAATGAAAACTGAAGCACCTCTAAGATAAGAATAGAGAGAGTTTCTGTAAGAAACATTTTATTACAGAAAATTCAGCTTACAGACAAATTACTGGCATACACTAGCAACCAAGTCTTTTTGAGCACCAGACATCTGCCTCCAGATGTAAAAATTTGTATTTCTATCAAAAAAGATTTATGAAGTTGCAGTCTTCCCTTTCTGGAATGAAAAATAATTTCCAATAGACAAAACATAAAAAGACAATTTTGAACAGTGGGACACTTCATAACCTGAAGATCTTTCCTAATATTTACGCCCCAAAATAGATTTAGCTAAATATACCCTTTTTTTTGATCAAAAGGCATCTCTCTCTCAATAGGGGGTGGGTGGGGGTATTAAGCAGAAGTCTCATATCAGAACTGTTGCAGTTTCCCATGGCAACCAATCAGAGTTCAACTTTCATTTTCCCACAGCTGTTTATAAAAGCTCTGATTGCTTTCCATGGACAACTAGGATAGTTTTACCTTAAAAAAAAATGTTGAGAAATCTCCCCCAATGTTTTCCATAGCGTAAGTTGTTGCATTTTAGTTAGATTTCCAAGAAAATATTTCTAAAGAATTTTCTGAACTGATTTTGTAGTTTTTTCCCTCTCTTTTTGCTTAGTTTCCTGTCATAAATAATTGTGTTTAGATTAGTGTAGAATCAAATAGTTTCACTTAACCCATTATTGTTTAATCTCTCTATCACGGACATCCTGTTTCTTTAAATAAATAAAGTCATCACCAAATGAAAATTTGTATACAAAGTATGGAAAGTCTGAGTCTAGAGAGAAATGTTCTCCCCAGTAGGCCATTTCAATCAGGTTTCTATGCAACACCCAAAACAATACAATCCACAGTATCTCTTTTGAATGTTAAATAAGACAAAAGCATGGGTTGACCTATATCATTTTCACTAATCTCACCATAAATGTCGCGTCCATGCGATCTCCCGGCCAGCACACACTATGATGCGGCGGTGTCATTGCTGATGACGTTTTAAGGCCATTTCACATTATTCCATGATCAGTTGGCTCAATGTTGGGGAAATAAGAACTCCATGCAAAATATATCAATATAATGCATGGAGCTCCATCCCTGGCATGGGACTGATCATGGAATAATATGAAATGGTTTAGGAATGGGTTTTTTCACGCCATTCTTTTTACCTTTGATCCAATGTTGTCAGTGAACAGAATAAAAATAGGTTCTAAATTAAAGTGGAAAATGACTGAAACCAGAAAGAAATAAAAAAGCTGGCCATAAGTCAAAATGGGTTGAGTTTAAAATCATTGATGTTAGAAAATGCAAAGGTGAGCCCCATATAACATTTAGTATTTAGCCCAAATTATCAAGGACACATCCAAAAAGACACAATACTTGTGTGGTGCACCAATAACCATGTGACATGTCACTCCCGCAAACTTTGTTTTTTCTTTCCTGAGACTGCATTCACACTTTCATTTGCATTGTGTTTAGAAAAGCAATTCAAAAGCAAATGAGGGAGGTTCCACCTGATTGCATAAAAATCAATTGCATGCAGTGCGTTTTTAAACTCAATGCAAATGCATCGTGTGAATGCAGCCTGAGGGTGGTGCCACACATGGCGTTTTTGGTCCGTTTTTAAACATCCGTTTTCAGTCCGTTTTTGGCTGTTTACCATGCATTTGGCTGCTTACAACCTGTTTATCTATTAAGATAATTGGGAAAAACTGACTAAAAGGGATGCGGTCACACGTTGCAGTGAAAACTGCATTGCAATTAGTTTGGATTTGGTTTTAGGAGCGGTTTTGTCAATTTCACAGGTGAAAGACATGAACTGAATGGGTGAATGAGATTTGTGGAGTAGGTTTCCCCTTCAAAATCAAATTCATGTCTTTCACCTGTTAAATTGAGAAAACTGCACCTAAAACCCCCACAAAGCTGATTGCGATGCAGTTTTAACTTCAACGTGTGATCGCACCCTGATAGTTTCAATTAATGCACTTGTGTAGGGAATGTCATCTAGTTAGAATAATCAACTGATCAACTGATCAAAATATTAATCCTTTAAAATACTAATATTTTAAAAATAACTATTTTTGGTGCAGAGCTATTTTAGTAGACGGGTAAAACCGGTCATAAAATCATAGATCAGGTGACTTGTAAGCATCAAAAGATTGCAATAGAAATTAGATACAGGTCGATGTGAACTTTGCAATTATATATTAAGATTTATAAAATAAAGAATATTTGGTTATCCAGACACCACTAATGTAGTCAACAATCAGAAATTATCACTTTACATTTTTATTCACCACAGTCTTCCAATGTTTTTGTTTTAAACAAAGGCGGAGCTAAACACAATCTACATTTGACTGGTAAAGAAGAGGCCGGGGATTTGCTAGCTTAAGTATAAAAGACCAAGTTAGACTTCTCTTTCCACTTGTTTCTAACTAGCAGTGATAATGGCTACTGACTCAGGAGAAACCCAGAAAAAGGTAAGTTATGCTATATACTTAATTTTTTTTTTTTTTGATTTGTACAAATGTTTCTATCTTACTAGTTTAATTAAATAATAGTTTACATGTGCTGCTGAATAAAATACCTTACCGATTGTGTTTCTTGTGATAGGCAAACATGAATGTTATACAAAATGTTAATCCTTTACCATACTGTAAGATACAACACTTGTGAAGGGGGTATTGTAAAATTACTACATTTTAAAAAAAGCCATCACAGTTCTGCTAATCATAATTTATTACACTAAAAATGTTATTAATTCTTGGTCCCTCTTGCCACTCGGGCAATGACTGCTAATCCATTTTAAGGGAAATCAGAGGGGACAAGAGGTAGGTATCAGCCAGTATCAGGAATGCATTTGAAATGAAATAGCAGAGATACTGGGAATTGAGCATCACTTTTATTTACTATCTTTAATGCTATGCTGGTTCTTAAAAGTAATGTAATAGTTTTCTTTTTAATACTACTTGATCAGGTAAAATGTGTAATATTTGAAAATATTTATAAATGCTTCTAGATTAAAAGAATTGTCCACTGTCTAAACATGTATCACCTATATTAACAATGTAAAGAGTATTACTAACTATAGGCCTATCACATACAATTTTATAAAAAATTGCATTGAATTACTGAAGACTAAAGTTATCTAATAATCCCATTGGGATATTTATGTAGTTACACTATTGGTGCTAATCTGGTTGATTTCAATTTAAACCTATCCTATCTGTACATATATGGTTCTTATGCCTTATGCTCTTTTCTTTTGGCAGATTGGATTCAGTGGCGTAAAATACCCAACAATCCTGGCGACAAATTCCAGCTATTTAATGGACAGTGAGTTTACTGAAGGGTCGACACATCAGGAGCAGAGGAATCCTAAGCGTCTAAAAGACCCTCAAATTGAAGGGGAATGGATTTGTACAACAGACCTTCTCCAAATGGGTGGTGTTAAGAAAAGGCCAAGACTTTTGCCACCTGAAATCAAAATGTTCATATTTGTTCCAAAAGATAGCAAAGAAACCATGAAGGAATAGATATGCAAGTCTAGACTGAGAGACACAAAAAATTAAACTCAAAAGAACATGGCAGCTCTAAGACAAATATATTAAAAATTCACATTAAGAGAGACTTCAACATTCTATTTCAATTTTGGTAATGTTTTTATTTTGTATATATTGATTTTTGTAAATGAAACGAAAAGCTTTTAATAGTGTTACTTTATTAAGTACAATGAAATATGTTTTAATAAAGGTTTATTTTTTATAGAAAACATGCTGTTTTTGAGTATTTATTTATGGGACAATTTGTACCAAAATTGCCAATTTGAAAATGCCCAGAGTTTTTGTTAGGAATATTATGTTATCTGCAATAACATTTAAGTGACCATTGCTGGTTACAGAAACACCTCAAGTACTATAAACAGCTATAACACATATGAGAGGTTCTAACTAACATGATTCAAACTAACATGACACACCTTTGAACCTTCACTTGTTCCTAGGCTATATCAAAGTAATCAGAGAAAAAAAAGTTGTCACTTCAATAAATTTCCTGTACTTAATGTTGCCAATTTAACTATGGTCCAAAATATGCTAATATGTCAAGATTACAATAAAATTTATCAGCCACCGTCTCTTCAAACAAAATAAAATATGGAAGTTTATTGATATGGCATACACCCTATTTCACATTGGCGTTTGTGCTCTGCTTCAATTGCGCATCCGTTGCGTTGTCTCATTTATTTTCCATTTGGTCTCATTGTAAAAGAAACTGAAGGTTTAAAGTTGCTTCAAAAACATCACACCTAGCTTTTCAGTTTAATCAGTGGAAAAAAACCCGGACGTTTTAGGTTTTTGTTTTGTTTGTTTTTTTGCGGACCCAAAGACTATTGCCTTCCATGATCCACATCCATGAAAAAAAGGACACATTCTATTGTTTTTTCAACGCACATGGATCTGTGAAAATATGAGCCAATGTGAATACATCCATAGAAATCAATGGCTTTGTGAGGCATCTGTGGAAATCACTGAAACACGTATTTCAAACAAAGCCAATGTGAAATAGACCTTTAAATGAGGTGATTCAATTTAGAATCCCACATCTATACCTTAGACCAACTGATAATACCAATTTTATAAAATGCAAAATTGGGAATTAGACTCACCGGTAATTCGGTTTCCATCTAGTCCTCCATGACGGCCCACTAGGAGGATGACCCTTGACCTCTGTAGGGACAGGAAGCAGAGAGGTTAAAAGGCTCCCCCCCTCATCCTCCCGCCAGTGTCTACCAAATAACTACACCGGTGGAAGATACAACGTAATTTTATTCTGCATGTTTTATCGTCACATACAGAAATTAACAACAGAGTGGAAGAAAAACATGGGAGGGAAAATATATAGGCCGTCATGGAGGACTAGATGGAAACCGAATTACCGGTGAGTCTAATTCCCAATTTCCATAACGTCCCCCATGACGGCCCACTAGGAGATCTACAAAATTAGTAGAGTTAGGGTGGGACCACAGCCTGGAGAACCTTCTGACTGAAGGCGAGATCCTGTGAGTTAGGCAAGTCCAACCGATAGTGTTTTGCAAAGGTGGATGAAGAAGCCCAGGTGGCAGCTCTGCAGATTTGTTCAAGAGAAGCGCCCCTCTTCTCTGCCCAGGAGGCGGATATGGCTCTGGTGGAATGGGCTTTAAGATTAGGAGGAACTTCCTTCCCTTGTTCTGTGTAACAAGAGGCTATGGCAGTCTTTAACCATCTAGCGATCGTGGTTTTGGATGCCTTTACCCCTTTGTTCTTCCCCTGAAACTGAACAAAGAGATTGTGATCTTTGCGCCAGGATTTTGTAACCTTCAAGTACTCTAAGACCGAGCGCCTTACATCCAGGGAATGCCACTCCAATTCCTTGCTTGAAGAAGGATTCCCGTAGAATGATGGAAGGATTATTTCTTGAATCTTGTGAAACCTAGACGCCACTTTTGGAACAAAGCTTGGGTCCAGAGTCAGAGTTATCCTGTCAGGGAGAATACACATATATGGTTCTCTAATAGAAATGGCTTGGAGTTCCCCCAGCCTTCTAGCCGAAGTCACGGCTACTAATAAGGAAGTCTTTAAAGTTAAGTTTTTTATACTAGCGTCCTTTAAAGGCTCAAAGGGAGGTCTGGAGAGAGCATCCAGAACCAGGGAGAGATCCCAGGAGGGAACCCGCTTCAGAATCTGAGGCCTAATTCTATTTGCAGCTGCAATAAATCTTTTGACCCACCTGTGGTCCGCCAGGGGATGGTCGAAAAATGCGCTCAAAGCCGAAATTTGGACTTTCAGAGTGCTGGTAGAGAGTCCAATTTCTAGTCCTTTTTGCAGGAAGTCTAGTACCTGTAAAATATTTGGGTTAGACTGAGAGGGGGGATTAGCCCCACAGAAGGTCACAAACTTTTTCCATATCTTATGATATATGGCGAAAGTAACCTTTTTTCTACTTGCCTTCAAAGTAGTTATTACAGCCCGAGAGAGACCTTGGGACCTTAGGAACTCGAACTCAGGATCCAAGCCGCCAGACGGAGTCTTCCTGGATCGGGATGGAAAATCGGTCCTTGAAATAGAAGGTCCTTCTGAACCGGTAGAATAAAAGGTTGCTGGACAGATAGGGACTTCAACAGTGGGTACCAGTTTCTTTTTGGCCAGTTTGGGCAGATCAGGATCACCCTTGACCGGTCGAGCAAAATTTTTCTGAGTACTCTCGCGATTAGGGGAATTGGGGGAAAGGCATACATGAGATTTCCGCTCCAACGATGGCTGAACGCGTCCAAGTGGTCTCTGGACTCGCCGGCCTCCAGAGAAAAGTATTGTTGGCATTTTGAATTCTCCCTCGTGGCGAATAGGTCTATTTGGGGCATGCCCCAGACGCTGGTTAGGTGTAGGAAGATTTCCTGGTTGAGACACCATTCGTTCGGTAGGATCTCCCTCCTGCTGAGATAATCCGCTTCTCTGTTTAGGGATCCCTTCAAATGAGTGGCTGAGATGGAAAAGATATTTTCTTCTGCCCACTGGAAGATGGTACGAGCCAGACTCGATAATACTGGGGATCTTGTACCCCCTTGTCTCCTTAAATAGGACACTGTCGAGACGTTGTCCGAGAGAATGTGGATATGATGATTCCTCAGATAGGCTGTGTTCGATCTTAGCGCTTCCCAGACCGCTCTTAACTCCCTGTAGTTTGAGCTGTTTCCTGCTTGGGCTAGAGTCCAGGACCCCTGCTCGTAGTGGGAAGGAAAGATTGCTCCCCAGCCTGAGCTGCTTGCGTCCGTCACTATGGTGATGGTTGGGAGGTGGTGCCAACATACCCCTTTCTCTAGGTTCCTTAATTCTGTCCACCACAGTAGGTCCCTCTTTACAAAGGAAGGAATCCGGATCTTCTTGTCTAGACCTGAGGACTTCCTGTTCCAGAAAGTTAGGATCCAATTCTGAAGGATCCGAGTATGGCTCTGACTCCAGGCGACCGCAGGTAGGCATGCTGTGAGGAGCCCCAGGATCTTCATCGCCTGTTTGACTGATACAGAGTCCTTCCGTCTGAATGAACGAATCTGATGCATTATGTTGGATATTTTCTCCTGAGGAAGAAAAGACATTTGGTGAGTTGAGTCTAGAATGATCCCTAAAAAGGTTTTCCGAGTGGAGGGTACTAAACTTGATTTTTTCAGGTTGATTAACCACCCCAACTCTGTTAAGATTCTTAGGGAAGACTCTCTTGCCAAAATTAGGTTTTGTTTGTCTTTCCCTATAATTAGCAAGTCGTCTAGGTAAGGGATGATTGATATGCCTTGTAATCTTAAAAAGGCTACCACCTCCACCATAATCTTGGTAAAGACTCTTGGAGCTGAAGAGATACCGAATGGAAGTGCACGGAACTGAAAGTGTAAGACAGAACCCTCGGGAGAGAGAACCGAGAATCTTAGGAATCTCTGAGATGAGGGGTGGATAGGTACATGATAGTATGCATCCCTTAGATCTAGTGTGCACATGTAGGAGTCTGTGTGAATAAGATGGGTAGCTGTTCTTACCGACTCCATGCGAAATCTTCTGTAAACGATGAAGCGGTTCAGCTCTTTCAAGTTGATAATTAGGCGATTTGATCCATCTGGTTTTTTGACGAGGAACAACGGGGAGTAGAATCCCAATTTTTCTTGTTCTTGAGGGACTGGCACCACCACTCCCATGTGGATTAGATGGAATACTTCCTGCCAAATGAAGGAATGTGTAGAATGAGAGAGAGATGGTAAGGGAGCAACAAACCTTGGAGAAGGAGGGGTTGAAGAGAATTCTATCCTGTAGCCCGATTCCAAGATAGACAGTACCCAGGGATTCGAGGTGACTTTTGTCCACTGGGATAGGAATCCCAGAAGACGCCCCCCCACTCTGGCGTCATTGTTTCTTGTTTCCTGGACCCTCTGGGAGGTTAGAGAAAAGGAACCCCCTTCCCCTACCTCCTTTGGGATAACTCCATCGTCCTTGCTTACCTTTGCCACGGTAAGTCTCTCCGGTGTTCCTAAAAGGACGAAAGGAAGGTTTCTTGTGAATTGTTTTGGACTCTGGAAATCCCCTTTTTTTGTCGGACGCCTTTTCGAGAATAGCGTCCAATTCAGGTCCGAACACGAAGTCCCCGGAGAAAGGAATGCTGCACAATTTGGATTTAGAGCGGATGTCCCCGCTCCACTGCTTTAGCCATAAGGCCCTCCTGGTGGCATTGGTAAGAGCTCCTTCTTTTGCAGCAAACCTTATTCCTTCGGCAGATGCGTCAGCAAGGAAGGCAGTAGCTGATCTTAACAATGGTATGCTTTCCAGTAAGTCTTCTCTGGGAGTACCCTCCCGGATATGGGACTCTAATTTCCCCAGCCAGAAATATAATGTTCTCGCCACCGAGGTGGCTCCTAAGTTTGACTTTAGACTTAGCATGGAGGTTTCCCATGCTTTCTTTAAAAGGGCTTCAGATTTCCTGTCCATCGGGTCTCTTAACTGAGCCGAATCTTCGAAGGGCAGGTCCATCTTCCTAGAGACCTTGGAAACCTGTACATCAACTTTGGGAAACGAGTCCCAATCCTTTGACTCTTCAGGGTTGAAGACTAAGCGTTTCCTGAAATTCTTAGAGACCGCGATTTTCCTCTCAGGGTCTCTCCATTCCTGACTGATTAGTCCCCTAAGGGTATCGTTAAGGGGAAAAACACGCTGTTTCCTGGCTTTAAGTCCCCCGAATAATTCATCTTCACGAGAAAGAGGGGGCTCCTCGTCCTCCAGGTTCAATGTATCCCGCATAGCTTTCAGAAGATCATCCAGGTCATCATTTTGGAACAAGTAGCGGGAGCTTGTTGCCTGCTCATGATCCTGGTGATCCTGGTCTCCTGCCAGAGAGCAGGAAGGAGAGTCTGAAATGCACCCCTCTTCTTCCTCTGAGGAGGATGCCGATACTATCCGAGCTTTCTTACGTGGTGGGGCTCCCTGCGTTGCCGCCGCCACCGAAGAACCCACTTTCTCGTCTATAAAGGACTTAAGTTCGTCCATAAAAGACGTCTTCTCCTCCCGCATGAATTCTTCGATGCAGGCTTTGCAGATCGGCTTCTTATAGCCTTCTAGTAGGGTACGGAAGCACATACTGCATTTTTTAACAGGAATCCTGCTTTTTTCAGGTTTTTCTCTACTCTTTTCAGACTTCCCTGATTTCTCTTCCTTGCCTTTCCCCTTAGAAACTTGCTCCTAGGGAAGGAAGGCAAGGGGATAATGACTTGGAGATTACAACGAAAAACAATTGTATATGTTGCCATACAGCACCACTCACGTGCACCGGGGGGTGGAGTAGGCCCAAGTCTGCCTCATCAGCCATTATGATGTCTGGGACGGCCAGCCAAGAAGAACGAGTCATAGACCTCAGACCAACTGACTACCCGCTTTTGAGGATTTAAATACCTTCATGGGGAGCCCAACCCCCTGCCGGTGGCCTCCTCCGCGTTCCGCGCGTGGCGCCGCGGTCACTTCCGGTCGCGACCGGAAGTCGTCATCGGTCAGGAGGAATTCTGGGAAAAGTAGTTCCCTGCGTCCGCGCGAGAGTCTGGCGGACCAGCCCGCCGGAGAGGACGCCAGCCGGACGATGTTTTCCGTCCAGGGAGAGCCCGCAGCCGCCGGGCTAACCGAGGATCTGTCCGGAGGGGAACTTGGACCGCAGTCGGCGTAACCCCAGGTAAGGAAGTAAGTAAGTAAGGAGATCCTTCTCCGTTTGTTTTTTTTTTTTTTTTTTTTTAAAACGTCCCCCCCCCCTAGGAGGAGAGAGACCCTCCCTTGACCTGATCCCTGTAGGGACAGGAAGACACTGGCGGGAGGATGAGGGGGGGAGCCTTTTAACCTCTCTGCTTCCTGTCCCTACAGAGGTCAAGGGTCATCCTCCTAGTGGGCCGTCATGGGGGACGTTATGGAAAATATAGATACATGAATACCACAATAATACTAATACTACAATATGGTAACAAATAACTGTAGCTTTATTAATCTTCAGTAAAGTGACAGATTGTGTTCTATGTTGTTATTTTCAATTGATATTATAATAGCCAGACTAGGATGTTTATAAGATCTGATGCTCTATATAAATATGCCTGCACCAAAGCTTCTTATACTTTTTTATTGATCATTTCAATAACATCTTCGGAGAGAGTTTTTGGTACTTTGTGTAAATGTGTTTGTGTAGACAGGACATTGCAATGTGCTGAATATTGCAATACACAAGAAGACTGGGCAAACACCCTATTTCTGGTGACTAAGGTCAGGTTACTTATGCTTTCACCTGGGGTAGTTATGCTCAGTGTATAACTACTCAGAATGAGTCAAGAGATGAAATAGCGCTGCAGTGCTCCTACCGGTTCCTCCTGGAAGGACCATATTGCAAATGGCAGTGGATTAAAGAGAAAAAGGTGAGCTTTCTCAGGGCGCTGCTACATTGATTTAAGGCTCAACCTATGTTTGATCGCAAATTCATTTTATTCACAAAGAACTCGATACTTTGAGATACGTTGAGCCTGAAATCGATGTAGCAGCGCACTGAAGATGCTCCACTTTTCACTTTAATCCACTGCCAATACACAAGATGTTAAAATAAATTCTTTCCCAATCCCCATTCCCAATCCAAACCTCAATCAGTAGGCTACTATAATCAAAGTACAGGCAGTCCCCGCGTACGTACAGGACAGGTTCTACAGGTTTGTTCTTAAGTTGATTTTGTATTTAAGTCGGAACCGTACACTTTATTATTCGAACCCCAACCAAATTTTTTTTGTCCTCTGTGACAATTGGATTTTAAAAATGTAGGATTGTCAGAAGATCCAGGATAAACAATAAATCTTAATTACAGACACCTTTGATAACTGTTATAGCTGTTTCTTGTAGCCTAGGGCTAAAGTACAGTAAATTGCAGTCATTTTTCTCCATGAGACAAAATTAGTTTACTGAAAGGTCAACTCATCAGGAACAGAGATGTTCTAAGCAGCAAAAAGACTCACAAAATGTAAAACTGAAAAACCTCTAAGATAAGAATAGAGAGAGTTTCTGTAAGAAACATTGTATTACAGAAAATTCAGTTTACAGACAAATGACTGGCATAAACTAGCATGCAAGACTTTTTGAGCACCAAACTTCTGCCACCAGATGTAAACATTTCGATTTCTGTCAAAAAAGTTTTGTAAAGTTGTAGACTGCCCAAATATACCCTTTTTTTTTTTATCAAAAAGCACCTCTCTCTCAATGGGGGGGGGGGGGGATTAAGCAGAAGTCTTAAGTCAGAATTGTTTCAGTTTCCCATGGCAACCAGTAGGAGTTCAACTTTCATTTTCCCACAGCTGTTTATAAATTCTCTGATTGCTTTCCATGGACAACTAGAACAGTTTTACCTTTAAAAAATTATGAGAAATCTCCCCCAATGTTTTCCATAGTGTAAGTTGTTGCATTTTAGTTAGATTTCCGAGAAAATATTTCTAAAGTATTTTCTGGGACTGATTTTGTAGTTTTTTTCCCTCTTGTTTTGCTTAGTTTCCTGTCATAAATAATTGTGTTTAGTTTAGTGTAGAATCAAATAGTTTCACTTAACCCATTATTGTTTTATCCCTCTATCACAGACAACCTGTTTCTTTAAATAAATAAAGTCATTACCAAATAAAAATATGTATATAAAGTATAGAAAGTCTAAAGTCTATAGTCTAAGTCTCCCCAGGAGGCCATTTAAATGATGTTTCTATGCAACACCAAAAACATGTTAAATAAGACAAATAAGACAAAAGCATGGGTTAACCCATATAATTTTCACTAATCTCACCATAAATTTATATGGTTTGACATTTCAAGAAGCTTGTCCTTGTGCTGATGCAAGATTTTATCCAATAGGACAAAACAAATTATAGCCATCATTAACCCCTTCCCGCTCTGCGGCGGATATATCCGCCACTGAGCGCAATGACTTAACGCTCATCGGCGGATATATCCACCGCTGAGATGATGCTGGCTAAGCTCTGGATCAGAGCCGAACCGGCATCAGCAAACATGGGGTGCTGGCTGTAACATATAGCCGGCTCCCCAGTGTAACACCTGCAGTCGCAGTGAGCTCCGATCACGGGTATGTAATCTTTTAAATGCCGCGGTCCGTGTGACCGCGGCATCTAACATGCCTTTGGGGGGGTCTTTCCCCCACGATCAGAGCCCTCGCCCCGTTTTAGGGGGGCGCCGATCACTGATATGGCAATCATGGGATCTGATCAGGACCCCAGAGGTGTCTGCTGGCAGTGCCTGAAAAATGGCGTCTGTGACGACACTGCTAATACTCTGCAATACATGATTATTGCAGAGTATTATCATGAACAAGCAATCAGAAGATTGCTTGTTCATGTCACATGGTGTAAAAAGTGAAAAATTTAAAAAAAAATGTTTTTTGATAAAAAATAAAATAATAAATCAATAAAAATGCCCATAAGCCCCATAACATTTTAAAAATGTTGGATTGTCATCACAACCAGGGTTAACAATTAAGCTTAATTACAGACTCCTGTTATAACTGTTGTAGCTGTTAATTGTAGCCCAAGGCTAAAGTACAGTAAATTATCAATATCCATAGGTCCGTTTGTAACTAGGGGTCGTCTGTAAGTTGGGTGTTCTTAAGTAGGGAACCGTCTGTATTCCATGATCAGTTGGCTCCATATTGGGGAAATAAGAACTCCATCCATAATATATCAATATAATGCATGGAGCTCCATCCCTGGCATGGTACTGATCACAGAATATTATTAAATGGTTTAGGAATGGGCTTTTTCACACCATTATTTTTTCCTTTGATCCAATGTTGTCAGTGAACAGAATAAAAATTGGTTCTAAATTAAAGTGGAAAATGACAAACCAGAAAGAAATAAAAGAGCTGGCCATAATTCAAAATGGGTTCAGTTAAAAATCACCGACGTTAAAAAATGCAAATGTGAGCCCCACATAACATTTAGTATTTAGCCCTAATTATCAAGGACACATCCAAAAAGACACAATACTTGGGCGGTGCACCAATAACCATGTGACAATGTCACTCCAGCAAACTTTGTTTTTTCTTTCCTGAGGCCGCATTTACACTGAGGCTGCATTTGCATTGTTTTTAGAAAAGCTATTCAAATACAAATCAGGGAGGTTTCACCTGATTGCATACAAATCAATGCAATGCGTTTCTAAACACAATTCAAATGCATCGTGTGATTGCAGCCTGAGGGTGCGTTCACACGTTGCAGTTAAAACTGCATAACAATTAGTTTTGGGTTGGTTTTAGGTGGTATTACTTATTTTAACAAATGAAAGACATCAAATCAACTCGTGAATGACAAAAATTTGTGGAACAGCTTTCTCCTTCAAAATCAAATTCACCCATTCAGTTAATGTCTTTCACCTGTGAAATTGACAAAACAGCACCTAAAACCACCTCAAAACTAATTGCGATGCAGTTTTAACTGCAACGTGTGAACGCACCCTAATAGCTTCTCTTAATGCACTCCTGTAGGGAAATATACGTGTAATGTCATCTAGTGAGAATAGTCTGGCACAGAGTCAATTAATTTAGAAGTACTCTGGGTGTACAATCTTATCATTGTTTTTGAGTTAATAGAGAGTTGAAATCTTAAAAAATAAATGCTTACATTAAGGGGCAGTAATAAATCGAGTATGAGGACACTCCAAACACAATACAATCCACATGTCTGTATCTATTGAATTCCATATTTAACTAAAATATGGGTTTCATTTCAAAAATCTGACCAGAATGTTTATAAAAAAAAAAAAAAGTCTGCCATTTCTGTACAATGAGGAATCTTGGCACAAATTAATGTTACCAGTCGGCGCTTATGAGTGATGGATTAAACTAGATGGCTTCTATTACAGCCAACTATTTAATAAATGTATTACACATTATTAGTTAAACTCCCTTGGAAAGTTTCAGTCTGCCTCACTAGGGAAAGGTCCATGCTAACCCCATAATGATAATCAGTTTCTCTGAATCAACTGATCAAATTATTAATACAAATTTAAAAATATTTTAAAATACTAATATTTAAAAAATATATATTTTTGGTGTAGGGCTATTTTAGTAGAGCGGTGAAAAAGAATCAACTAGTTATAAAATCATAGATCAGGTGATTTGTAAGCATGAAAATATTGCAATAGTCATCAGATACAGGTGAATGTGAACTTTGCAATTATATATTTAAGCTTTACAAAATAAAGAATATTTGGCTATCCAGACAACACTAATGTAGTCAACAATCAGAAATGATCATTTTACATTTTTATTCACAACAGTCTTCCAATGTTTTTGTTTTAAACAAAGGCGGAGCTAAGCACAATCTACATTTGACTGGTAAAGAAGAGGCCGGGGATTTGCTAGCTTAAGTATAAAAGCCCAAGATAGACTTCTCTTTCCACTTGTTTCTAACTAGCAGTGATAATGGCTACTGACTCAGGGGAAACACAGAAAAGGTAAGTAATGCTATATACTTAATTATTATTTATTTTTGATTTGTACAAATATTTCTATTTTACTAGTTTAGTTAAATATTATTTTATTCCGCAAAAAGTGTAAATTAACTTACTGGTTGAGTTTCTTGTGATAGGCAAACATGAATGTTATACAAAATTTTAATCATTTACCATATTATGAAATACAGCACTTGTGAAGGGGGTATTGTAAAATTACTAAATTTTAAAAAAACCACCACAGTTCTGCTAATCATATACATTTCCTATCCAACTACTCTAAATGTTATTAATTCTTGGTCCCTTTTTCCACTCGGGCAATGACTGATCATCCATTTTAAGGGAAATCAAAGGGAACAAGAGTTAGGTATCAGTATCAGGAATGCATTTGAAATGGAATAGCAGAAATACTGGGAATTGAGCAACACTTTTGTTTACTATCTTTAATGCTATTCTGGTTAAAAAGTATTTTTTTTAATACTCCTCAATCAGGTAAAATGTGTAATATTCAAAAAAAATCATAAATGCTTCTAGATGAAAGGAATTGTGCACTGTCTAAACATTTATCACCTACATTAACAATATAAAGAGTATTAGTAACTATAGGCCTATCACATACACTTTTATAAAAATCACACTGGATTAGTGCTCCTTTTTACTAAGACTCAAGTGATCTAACAATCCCATTGTGATATTTATGTAGTTACGCTATTGGTTATAATCTTGTTGATTTCAAATTAAACTTAACCTACTGTTTGTACATATATGGTTCTTGTGATAATAATATTACCACTCTACAGTTTGTTTGTTTTATTGGAAGGCAGCCAATAGCAGAACAACTCTGCTTTTAGGCTAAGACACCCAGTGTTTGGTATGTGGTTGATGGGAATAACGTACCCGTTTGGTTGGAAGCTATGGCACAATTGTACCATCTTCCAATCAAAACTTATGGGGTTTTGATAAAAACCCAGACCCAAAAAGTACCTCACTGATGGGAGGGGGATAGAAAAACTCCCCCCTCACAGTGACATCACTGCCAGGGGTGGGGGTCAAAATACCCCTGGGTTTAAATTAGTGAAGCAGCCACATAGTGTTCAGTTCTGAGGACTCTATAACACTAGAAGACTGGATCGATGTTTATACCCTGTCGTCAGGCCAAAGAATTTCTTCCTATTTCACTAGCAAGGGTTTTTTGTTTCCTTCTTCCCTAAATGTTTGTAAGTATCGTATATGTATTGTTTTTAATCTTTTTCATTTTATCTGACAATTTTATTCTTTGAGTGTACTGCATTTTTTAAATGTAAATTAAAGTGTTAACTTTAATAAGCCTCTGCTTGTAGCGTTAAAGAATCTGAGTCTCTGAAGGAATTACGTTACCAGAGGTAATTTTTAGCATAGTCCATGTAGTAAGCGATTGCATGTTCTGTGTGAATTCATCAGTAGTAAATGCATGTGCTGTGTAATCATCAGGGTGCATTGTCTGTGTGGTTGAGATGCCTACTGCCTTCTTTGTGTAATTAACACGTGGGTGGTGGCAGTGGATTGACGGGGTGCTGAGATTGCGTGGAGTACATCTAGCGCTAGGACGCCATTTTGTGAAGTTGGAAGAACTTAAGGGCTAAATTCTGGGACTCCATAGAGTAGGTATCCCCGTGTGTGAACTCTGGTGAGTTGGGTTCGTGACAGTGCCTTATGGTCTTTTCTTTTGACAGATTTTATTCAGTGGAGTAAAAATACAGTCCTGGCGACAAATTCCAGCTATTTAATGGACAGTGAGTTTACTGAAAGGTCGACTCATCAGGAGAAGAGGAATCCTAAGCGTCTAAAAGACCCTCAAATTGAAGGGGAATGGATTTGTACAACAGACCTTCTCCAAATGGGTGGTGTTAAGAAAAGGCCAAGACTTTTGCCACCTGAAATCAAAATGTTCATTTTTGTTCCAAAAGATACCATGAAGGAAACAGATACAAAACTCTAGACTGAGAGACACAAAAGATTAAACTCACAAAAGAACATGGCAGCTCTAAGACAAATATATTAAAAATTCACATTCTACTTCATATTTAGTAATGTTTTTTATTTTGTATATTTTGATTTTTGAAAATGAATTGAAAAGCTTTCATAGTGTTACTTTATTAAGTATAATGAAATAGGTTTTAAAAAATGTTTATTTTCATAGAAAACATTCTCTGTTTTATTGAGTATTTATTTGTGGGACAATTTGGGCATTTTATAATTGGCAATTTTGGTACGGAGTTTTTGTTAGGAATAATCTGTTAGGTGACCTTTGCTGGTTACAGAAACAACTCAAGTGCTATAAACTGCTATGACACATATGAGAGGCATTACCTAACATGGTTCAAACTAGCATGACAGACCTTTGAACTATCACTTGTTCCTTGGCTGTATCAAATTAATTAGAGAGAAAAAAAAAGTTATCCCTCACAAATCCTTGAATAAATTTCCTGTACTGTTCCTGTAACTGTGGTCCAAAATATACTAATATGTGAAGATTATAATAAAATTTATCAGCAACGGTCTCTTCAAACACACTCAAATATGGAAGTTTATTGATATGGCATATGTCCTCTTTAACATTGCCGTTTGTGTGCAGCTTAAGTTGCGCATCCATTGCGTTGTCTCTTTTTTTTCCCATTTGGTCTCATTGTAAAAGAAACTGAATGTTTAACCCCTTAGCCGAACCGGCATCGGGAAACACGGGGTGCCGGCTGTACCTAACAGCTGGCATCCCAGTATAACACCCGCGATCGAATTGGGCTCCACTCGCGGGTGTGTAACCCGTTAAATTCCGCAGTCAGCGCGACCGCAGAGTCTAACATGCTTCTGGGGGTTCTTTCCCCAACGATCAGCCCCCCGAACCGTTTTCGGGAGGCGCCGATCGCTACTATGGCATCTCTGGGGTCTGATCGGTACCCCAGAGATGCCTGCGAGAAATGCTAGTAAGATGGCGTCTATGACGTCATCTTACTGGCACAGTGCCAACCTATGCATATGCATCAGTATTGCAGAGTATTATCATGAACAAGCAATCAGAAATTGTTATTCAATAAAAAAAATAAAGAAATAAATCAATAAAAATGCCCATAAGCCCCATAACATATAAAGAGACATATAACCCCCAAAAAAGTCTAAAACATAACAAAACCCCCACATATACAGTAACACCACGTCCATAACAACCCGTAGAATAAAAGTAAATCATTATTGAACCCATATGATGAACGCGGTAAAAAAAAAAACGTTGAAAACCCACCAAAAATTATCATTTTTACCTACTCAATCTTACAAAAAAAATGCAATAAAAAGTGATAAAAAAAACATATCTACTCCTGAATGATACTGGTGCAAAGTACATGTCCTGCAAAAAACAATCTATGAACCAGCTCCGTAGCCAAAAAAGTAAAAATGTTATGTCACTTGGAAGACGGCAATGCAAAAATGATCAATTTTTCCCCACATTATGGTTTTATTTGACAAATTTAGTAGAATGTAAGAAAATATATTCAAGTCCCGTATTCTTATCAACTCATAGATTCAAGTTAACATGATTATTAGGCTAAACAGTGAACACAAAAAAGTAAAAAATCTACTCCTGCCCTTAAAAACGAGTTCCTAAATTTTCAACAATAGGAAATGTTTTTCAGCAACTTATTTAGGTGGTAAATCTATCTACTTGAAAATGTAATGATTTCGAATTTCAAAAAGTGACATTTTTCAAAAAATTCATCATTTTTTCTTTTTTTGGAAAATAAACGCAAAACTTATCAGTCAACATTTACCACTAAAATGAAGTACAACATGTGGGGAAAAACAATCTCAGAATCACTTTGATAAGTAAAAGTGTTCAAAAGTTATAACCATATAAAGCGACGGAAGTCATAATCCAAAAAATGGGGCTGAGTCTTAAGCTGTAAAATGGCTGCGTCCTTAAGGGGTTAAAGTTGCTTTGAAAACATCACACCTAGCTTTTCAGTGTAATCATACTGTACGTTTTAGTTTTTTTTTTTTTTTTTGCAGAGCCAAAGACTTCTATTGCCTTCCATGTTCCACATCCTTGGAAACAAAATAGGACACATTCCATTGTTTTTCAACGCACATGGGATCAGTGAAAATATGAGCCAATGATATGAGCCAAATATGAGCCTATGTAATTGTTTAATAAACTAAAAGATCAATGTACATGTCTATAAGAAGTGAATAAAAAAGACCAATCAGTCGATGCAGTTTTTTAACGAGAAACAAAAATAGTGATTTTAACATAAAATAAGTGCAGTTTTTTAACCGCATAATTATTTTATACTTATTTATTTAATCACAATCTATGTAAATATCTACATTTCTGACACAAACAGAAGTATAACTTATACATTGCTTAAATAGACCCCGCAAAGATATTTGCAAATAAATAAATATCAACCAACATCCAGATAAATGTTTCACTTACCGCACTTAGAAGATTGAAGGTAGAACAAGCGGGCGGAGTTCTATTGGAAGTTGATAAATTACGGCAGTGGCAGAGAAGGTTGAACTCTACCCTGAGGAAGAGAGCCGTAGCTCTTGAAAAAGCGTTCGGTGCGTGTTGACCTATGTCCCACCGCTCCATCTGTAACTTAGAGTGACATCACTATTCACTTCCAACTCATCGTGTGGTCGAGCCACCGGCCGGGGCTCCCACACTGAATCGCTCTGCTCTTGGACTGACTTCAAACTTAGCTCACAGAAAAAGGCATCTACTACATTGGGTACCTACTATCCTTGTGGGACTATTCACACTGCAGAGAATCTTCCTGATCATCACTACCTCCTCAATTGAAGACTGTTTTAATCAGGTCAGTTACCCACTCAGCCAATACATCTCTTCACTTCATATATGACTGTTTGCATCAGTAGTCACAGTCAGCGCAGGTATATTGTTATTTTGTCTTCTATTGTATTGTACGCTTTTATGAGCTCAGGCGGCTCATATTATACCAGCAGCAACACCTATGCCATACCATTTATTCACATAGACCTCCAACTTTCCGCCAACGTCCCCCCTCTGTTCATTATTTTTTATCCCTCTATCACAGACATCCAGTTTCTTTAAATAACTAAAGTCATTACTAGAGATGGGCGAATCAATTCTAAAAATTCTAACTTTGGTTAGAATTTCAGGAAAAATTTGATTCGTCACGAAGCTGAAGTTTATGCTGATTCGTGGGAATGAAGTTGTTTTCTTTTCCCTCTTTTTTCAGCTAAATGGGCGCAAGAACAATGTGCTACATTGGACAGAGAACTCCCCGATGACATCTGCAGACCTGTAAGCCAATCAGCGACCAGCAGGCTTACGTGATGTTACACAGCCCAATAAAACCCAGCCATTTTCAATCTCGGCACTTCACACTTCATGTAGCATCTAGCTGCTGCTACTGCACTGTGCAGTTACGATTCTTGCTGAAATCCCTGGTTGTTCTTTAAGGGGGATCTGAATACCCCAAATTGCAGTTCTATTTAGTGACAATCGAATAGGAACAAATCTGCTTGACTTTCATGCATCTGCAGTAGTGATTTCTTTATGCAGCTGCTGTAGTGATTTGTGGACCTCTCACTGGGTGTCAGTTGTAGGGTATCTGTATAACGCACATTGCCATACCTTTTTGGGGCTATAGTTTACAGCCAGATTTACGTGTCAAATCCACGTAGTTTAGAAACCATTATGTCAGACAGAAAAGTGGCAGGTGGAGCAGGCAGAGATTGCAGCACAGTAAAGGGATAGCGCAGCAGGGGTGACTAGGTCATCCAATTTCTCAAATATAACATCTGACAACCCCAGCCAAGAGTCTGTGGGTTCCTCAGATACAACAATTAGTTGGCATGGCCCAGGAGCAGGTCAGAGGCCCTCACCTGTCCTCAACCAGCCTCTGCCCTGTTCCTTTCCTGCAGCTGGAGAGCTACTAGGTGGTCTGGGCTCAGCGCCACTATGCAGCGAGGACGAAGTTTTGGAGGACAGTCAGCAGCTGCTTGGCAGTGAAGAGGTGGAGCAGACTTCTTCTGCTTCCTGCAGTAGGCAGGCTGTGCATACTGACACTGGTGAAGAGAGTAGCAGTGACCGGGAGATGCAAATTGACGATGATGTAGCTGATCGCACTTGGGAGCTGGGTGTAGCAGGGGATTCATCATAGTCAAGCGAAGAGAGTGTCAGCTTGTGCATCATGCAGCAAGTTGCTACTGTGGCCGTGAGTCAGCAGGGTGGCAGCAGTGTGAGAACTGGAGCCAAACAATTCTGCAGGCAAAGCAACAGCACCTAGTGGCACACATGCTGTTTCAGCAAGTCTCCAGGTCCAGATGCTCCTGCTCCTTGTTACGCATGGTGCTAGGAATCATTAAGCGAGGCAATTCCAAAAAGACAACTCTATGCTTTCAGCCATCCTAAGGTACAGAAGCTGACCGTGCTCTTGTCAAAGTTGTTGGTCACGGACTCTGCACCCTTCAGAGAAATAATGGCTTGTGCCGAATTGAGGTGGAGAATTCCAAGCCGCAATTTTTTTTCCAAAAAGGCACTGCCAGCCCTTCATCATTATGTACAACAGAAGGTGGGACAGTCCTTGAGCTTATCAGTTTCTGCCAAGGTGCACTGCAGCGCAGACGCGTGGAGCTGTAACTATGGTCATGTCCATGTCAGTACATGTCCTTTACAGCCCAGTGGGTGAATGTACTTCCCTCCCAGCCACACCAACAACTTCCACAAGAGACGGTGCTTTCTCCTCCACATTGTGAAACTGTTGCTCCCACACAGGGGAGGAACTGCTCCGTGTCATGCAACAAGAAATCAATGTGTGGCTTTCTCCGCAACAACTAAATATTGGAAGCATGGTGACAGAATATGGAAGAAATATGGTGTCCGCACTGCACCAAGGAGGAATGGTCCATGCGCCCTGCATGGCGCACATGTTCAATCTGGTAGTCAACAAGTTCCTGAAGTCTTCCACCCATCTGCCAGGCATTCTAAAAATGGCCAGAACACTGCACGCACTTCAGCCATTCTTACAAAGCCAAGTACACCCTCCTCGAGTTGCAGCGTCAGATCGGCCTACCCCAACACAGTCTGATATGCGATGTTTCCATGCATTGGAATTCAAGCCTCCATATGTTAGACTGCCTGTATGAACGTAGAAAAGCCATTCATGATTTTTTGATGGTGCAAGCGGACCGTAGTACTCCCCTGTGTAACTTCGATGGCAGCTCATGCTTGACATCTGCAGTTTGCTCAGGCTCTTTGAGGAGGCCACGTTAAGTAGCTTAAGTCTGGATTCCTTATTGAGCAACTTCCTTCACCCGCCTAGTGAGGAGGATAGCCGCCACCAGCAACAGGACATGTAGCAGATCCTGCAGCAGCAGGTGGTGACCTACTTGGACAGTGGGTGAGCTGGTGTTCAGTGCGGCGGGTGCCATCGTTACCCAAAGGAGAACCCGCTTGTCCACCCGTACTGTGGAGAGACTGACCATTGAATCAAGCTTGGATTGGCCAGGATTTCAACTCGCCAATGCCTAATGCATCAGATTAGATCAGCCATGACGCCTCCTCCAAAAGTTGAGAAATGAGACATCTGCTGCCAGTTGCTCCATCTGCTCCCTATAATCTTTACCAGGGACTGGAATTGTCCACCACCTCCACACTATATCATGGTGCCACTCTGCGGGCTCCTGCTGCTGCTGCTACTGATGCCATCTTCACACTATATCATGGTGCCACTCTGCAGGCTCCTGCTGCTGCTGCTACTGATGCCACCTTCACACTATATCATTGTGCCACTCTGCGGGCTCCTGCTGCTGCTGCTACTGATGCCACCTTCACACTATATCATTGTGCCACTCTGCGGGCTCCTGCTGCTACTGATGACACCATGACACTATCATTGTGCCACTCTGCGGGCTCCTACTTCTGCTGCTACTGATGCCACCAACACACAATATCATTGTGCCACTCTGCAGGCTCCTGCTGCTGCTACTGAGGCCACCTTCACACTATATCATTGTGCCACTCTGTGGGCTCCTGCTACTAGTGATGCCACCATCACACTATATTGTGCCACTCTGCAGGCTCCAGCTGCTGCTGCTACTGATGCCACCTTCACACTATATCATTGTGCCACTCTGCGGGCTCCTGCTGCTACTGATGACACCATGACACTATCATTGTGCCACTCTGCGGGCTCCTACTTCTGCTGCTACTGATGCCACCAACACACAATATCATTGTGCCACTCTGCAGGCTCCTGCTGCTGCTGCTGATGCCGCCTCCACACTATATAATTGTGCCACTCTGTGGCCTACCATGTTGCCGCCACTTCCACACCTCTGACCTCAAGCTGATGCTGCCACCTTTGGAGTTATTTTTTGTCAAATGCCTGATTTTTTCAAGAAAACTGTAATGTATAATGGATAGGCGTCTCCAATCTGCTGCTACTGATGCCACTACCACTATATCATTGTGCCACTCTGTGGCCTACCATGTTGCCGCCACCTCTGACCTCATGCTGCTGCTGGTGCCACCTCCACACTCTGTCATTGGACCACTCTGTGGTTTTCCATGTTGCTGCCACCTGTGGGCTCATGTTGATGCCACCTTCACTTTATATCATTGTGCCACTCTGTGGTTTTCCATGTTGCTGCCATCTGTGGGCTCCTGCTGTTACCGCCACCTCCACACTCTTATCATTGTGCCACTTTGTGGCCTACCATGTTTCCGCCACCTCCATAATTTGTCATTGTGCCATTCTGTAGCCTACTTATGCTGTTGTCAACTGAGCAATTTCTCCGTGGAACACCCTGTGATTTCCATAATGCTATTTTCACCATCCACCACTCTATGATGTTGCCAGTGTTTGGTTTTCACCTTCATTTGATCTGCCAGAAGGATGAAAAGCTTCAGGATTGATAGCCAAAAGCAGGAGTGGATACAGAAATGCATGTATCCCATTTGCTGCTCATCTCTGGATCATATTCTAGATCAATTCCTGTTGTTTTTTTAATGATGGATTATTGACCGATTGAAAGAGGACACTGACGCATGAAAAGAAGGGCAAAATGATCAGTGACGTCAATACAAAATTAATGCCGACACCCTCTCCACTCTTTAGGGTGGTTTCTACATGTATTCGTGTTTAACGGAACAGATTCTGTAGTAATCTATAGAATCATCTGATGTCCGTGTAAAAAGAGTGCACTCTTTGATGTTACAGTGGGATATTGGCCCTCAGCTCGGTCCTTTCGAGCTGGCACAGACGTTACCTTGTCAGGCTGAGTTCCCGCTTCGCTTATTTGGTGAAGTTGGTCTAGGTAAGTGCACATGGAATTGAAGAGGAAGCGATTCTAAGAGTGGCGGCTGTCACGTGTGTGTCATACTAAAACACAGAATTGTTTGAAGACCAAACCATGCTCCCTATGCATATTTAAGCATGGCACAACATTCTACAACACCCTACAGGCTCTCTGCAGCCAGGAAATACCTGTTCTTTAAAGTGATTCGATTTGGACCGAATAAAATTCTTTCTAAAAATTTGGCGAATCGGGACGAACCGAATTTTAACAGATTCGCCCATCTCTAGTCATTACCAAATGAAAACGTGTATACAAAGTATAGAAATTCTGAGCCTACAAAGATATGTTCTCCCCAGGAGGCCATTTCAATCATGTTTCTATGCAACACCCAAAACAATACAATCCACAATATTTCTTTTGAATGTTAAATAAGACAAAAGCATGGGCTGACCCATATAATTTTCACTAATCTCACTATAAATTTATATGATTTGACATTTCAAGGAGCTTGTCCTTGTGCTGATGCAAGAATTTATCCAAATTCTAGCCATTATTAATACAAGTTATATGCAAACACTTGTAGATAGAATCATCAAAAAATTAACAAATCAGAATAAACCGTATATACTCATGTATAAGCCAAGTTCAGCGAAAAATGTGCTGAAAAACCTCGCCTTGGGTTATACACGAGTCAATAATAATAAAAAATAAATACTCACCCTCCGGCGCCCAGATCCATGGAGCGGTTCCCGGCGGCTCCTCTTCTCTAGCCGGCAGAGTTGCGCCCCTGCCATCTCGGTGCACACTATGATGCGGTGGTGTCGCCGCTGATGATGTCTTAAGGCCGTTTCACATTATTCCATTATCAAAAATTATAAAAGCACAGTGCAGCGCACTTCCATACCACAGGAGCTAACACCAAAGTCCGAGACCGATCCAACAAGTCCCACTTTAAACAATAAAAAAAAAAGAAGCATAAAAAACCCTGACCGGAGCTCCCAATGATTCCAATACGGCTGTTGTTCAAAATTCCTTCAAAGATCTTCAATTATATTCTACCGATGAGGAAAGTTTTGCAACAAGATGTAGGTCACTATTCAGAACGTCCTTAAGGTGCAGTTTTCTCCTTAAACTCACTCAACAGTGTGGTAGCAAAAACTAAAAGAGAAAGTAGGCACCAAATCGCATAGTACGTTCTTAAAACCTTGGATTTTATTCTTAAAAGTTATACTCACAAGATTATGTTTAAAATGCGCATAAAACAGTATACAAAACGGGACGCCAGCTCCACTCGCTCGCCCGACCCTGGGTTTCGCCGTTCTCACCTTCTTCCGGTGTGTCCCGTAATGATACACATTATGATAATCAGTTTCTCTGAATAAACTAATATAATTATTAATAATTTTAAATACTAATATTTAAAAAAAATATATATTTTTGGTGTAGGGTTATTTAATAGTGAAAAAGAATCAACTGGTTATAAAATCATAGATCAGGTGATTTGTAAGCATGAAAATATTGCATTATACATTAAATACATGTCGATGCAAACTTTGCAACTATATATTTAAGCTTTAGAAAATAAAGAATATTTGGTTATCCAGACACCACTAATGTAGTCAACAATCAGAAATGATAATTTTACATTTTTATTCACAACAGTCTTCCAATGTTTTTGTTTTAAACAAAGGCGGAGCTAAGCACAATCTACATTTGACTGGTAAAGAAGAGGCAGGGGATTTGCTAGCTTAAGTATAAAAGCCCAAGATAGACTTCTCTTTCCACTTGTTTCTAACTAGCAGTGATGATGGCTACGGACTCAGGGGAAACCCAGAAAAAGGTAAGTAATGCTGTATACTTAATTATTATGCATTTCTGTTTTGTACAAATATTTCTATTTTACTTGTTTGGTTAATTATTAATTTACATTTGCTGCTGAATAAAATACCTTACTGGTTGAGTTTCTTGTGATAGGCAAACATGAATGTTATACAAAATTTTAATCCTTTACCATACTATGAAATACAACACTTGTGAAGGGGGTATTGTACAATTACTAAATTGAAAAAAAACTCACCACAGTTCTGCTAATCATATAAATTTCTTATCCAACTACTCTAAATGTTATTAATTCTTGGTCCCTCTTGCCACTCGGGCAATGACTGATCATCCATTTTAAGGGAAATCAGACGGAACAAGAGGTAGGTACCAGCTAGTATCAGGAATGCACTTGAAATGGAATAGCAGAGATACTGGGAATTGAGCATCACTTTTGTTTACTATCTTTAATGCTATTCTGGTTCTTAAAAGTAATTTAACAGTTTTCTTTTTAATACTACTTGATCAGGTAAAATGTATAATATTTGAAAATATTCATAAATGCTTCTAGATGAAAGGAATTGTGCACTGTCTAAACATTTATCACCTACATTAGCAATGTAAAGAGTATTAGTAACTATAGGCCTAACACATACAATTTTATAAAAATCCTACTGCAGTCCTTTACTAAGACTCAAGTGATCTAACAATCACATTGTGATATTTATATAGTTATACTATTGGTTATAATCTGGTTGATTTCAATTGAAAGCTAACCTATCTGTACATATATGGTTCTTATGCCTTATGGTCTTTTCTTTTGGCAGATTGGATTCAGTGGAGTAAAATACCCAACAATCCTGGCGACAAATTCCAGCTATTTAATGGACAGTGAGTTTACTGAAAGGTCGACTCATCAGGAGAAGAGGAATCCTAAGCGTCTAAAAGACCCTCAAATTGAAGGGGAATGGATTTGTACAACAGACCTTCTCCAAATGGGTGGTGTTAAGAAAAGGCCAAGACTTTTGCCACCTGAAATCAAAATGTTCATATTTGTTCCAAATGATAGCAAAGAAACCATGAAGGAAACAGATACAAAACTCTAGACTGAGAGACACAAAAGATTAAACTCAGAAAAGAACATGGCAGCTCTAAGACAAAAATATTAAAATTTCAGAGACTTCAACATTCTATTTCATATTTAGTAATGTTTTTATTTTGTATATATTTTTTTGAAAATTATTTTCATAGAAAACATTGTTTTTTTTTTAGTATTTATTCGTGGGACAATTTGGGCATTTTCTAATTAGCAATTTTGGTACAGAGTTTTTGTAAGGAATCTTCTGTTATCTGTAATAACATTCAAGTGACCTTTGCTTGTTACAGAAATGACTAAAGTGATATAAACAGCTATGACACAAATGAGAGGTATTACCTAACATGATTCAAACTAACTTGACCTACCACAGTCTTGGTTCATCCAATACTTAAGGTTGACACATGCTCTATAGACACAAACTGTTAGGATCAGTGGATCCTCTGGACCACCGCGGGAGATGTAACTAGCCAGCACCCGGAACCGGAGCCTGGCAGCACCTGGTATTCACCAGAGCCCGCCGCAAAGCGGGTTGGACTTGCTGCGGCAGGATACCACTATGTCGTTCCCAGGTGTGACTAGCCCACGGTGGCAGCCGAGGTCGAGGTACCTTAGCGGATGACAATCTCGTAGACAGGTCCAGGCACAGGGTCAGGGCAGGCGGCAGAGATGCAACGTCAGGGGTCAGCAACGGGAGGTCCAGGCAGGTGGGAATGGGAATACACGCTTGGAAGCTTTCTCTAAGGCTATGAGGCACAAAGATCCGGCAAGGAACACAGGAAGAGGCAGGATTCTTAAAGGTGAGGTGTTCAGCCAGTGCACCAATTAGCGGTGCGCTGGCCCTTTAAATTTTCGGCCGGAGCCGCGCGCGCACCCTAGGAGGCGGGGACGCGCGCGCACGGCAGTCCGAGGAAGTGCAGGAGCCGGGAGAGGTAAGAGACACCGGGCAGCAGTGGGGGCACATGAAGGAGCACGGATGCGCCCGCGATCCGTGACAGGGATCGCGGGAGCAACCGTGACACAAGCTCAATCGTGTTCCCTGGAAATGGGATCTATTGGAGTGTTAGAGGGGGTGGTTAAGGCGCAGGGGACTAAGTGGATAATCTCCCTGCCTTATGGTTCTCTTCTTGCAAAGGTACTGGGGGACACTATGGCTGAGACTAAAAGTAGATGGGAAGAGGAAGTTGGGTAAATATCGGAGGAGGAGTGGACAAAGGCGATGAGATCTCCTAGTACTCTATCAATGAATGTTGCACAGAGAAGGTCCCAATGGTTCTTAATTCACAGAGTGTATAGTACACCACATGTACTATGGAAAAGGGGATTGTGGGAGGATGTGAGGTGTCCAGAAGAGAGAGCAGACAGATGGCATATGTTTTGGTCCTGTGTAGAGACTATAATGCTCGGGTACTCGTTATTCGAGACAAACTTTTCCCGATGCTCGAGTGCTCGTCTCGAATAACGAGCCCCATTGAAGTCAATGGGAGACTCGAGCATTTTTCAAGGGGACCAAGGCTCTGCACAGGAAAGCTTGGCCAAACACCTGGGAACCTCAGAAAAGGATGGAAACACCATGGAAATGGACAGGAAACAGAAGGGGCAGCATGCATGGATGCCTCTGAGGCTGCTTAATCGCACCATTATGCCAAAATTATGGGCAACAGCATGGCCATGACAGAGTGACCGAATGAGGCTAGATAGCATCTAAAACATGCAATAATTGACCCTGACACTATAGGGGACGGCATGCAGAGGCAGCGGCAGCAGTGGCAGGCTAGAGAGTCTCATGGCGACATACCCTAAATGGACTCAGGTTTCACCAAAGGAGGTGAAATGATTTCCTATGTGAACAAAAGGTTGAAGGTATATTTAGTCAATAACACAGCATGGTGGCGACATAGTGACCAAGTTCCATAACGTATCTGGTGAAACACCCGAAAAATGAGCCTGACACAGCTCTTTTGATAAGGGGACGACATGTGGAGGCAGCCATGGAGACAACTTCCATGATTAAGAGCGACAGTATGGGGCATTCATATTGCGCTGCTATGATTGCAACTTCAGGTCTCCAGCATGGCGGCGACAGATGGGCCGAGTTCCACTATGTATCTGGTGAAACACCTGAAAATTCTGCCTGACACAGCTCGTTTGATAAGGGGATGATGTGCTGCATATGCTCTCGTGCTCCAGAGTCTGGGGTATAGAGAGTTGAAATGAGACATTGGTGGACGCTGTGGAGGATCGTGGAGGCAAAATGGACAGGAAACAGCAGGGGCAGCATGCATGGATGCCTCTGAGGCTGCCTAATCTTGGGATGGAGCTGGCGGTCCACCGCCAGGCGAGCTTTCGCCTGTCCAAGCCCCTGTCTCTCGGCTCCTCCCCACCCAAAATGGGCCTGGGGGCCAGAAGCGTTTACTTTGAAAAAATTATAATTTTCAAAGCAGGCCGGGTCGTTTGAATATTTCACCTAGGAATAATGGAATAGCATAGTGGTTCTATTTTTAATTGTTTTTACGGAAATGGTTCCATGATTAAGAGCGACAGTATGGGGCATCCATATTGCGCTGCTATGATTGCAACTTCAGGTCTCCAGCATGGCGGCGACAGATGGGCCGCAGTCCACTATGTATCTGGTGAAACACCTGAAAATTCTGCCTGACACAGCTCGTTTGATAAGGGGACGATGTATGGAGGCAGTGAACTAGTAGTAGATTAAAGGTGCTGCAGTTAAAACTATGTTAGTTGGATCTTGAGATGGAGCTGGCGCTCCGCAGCCAGGCGAGCTTTCGCCAATCCAAGCCCCTGTCTCTAGGCTACTCCCCAAACAGCACTTCTAAGAACCTTTTGTATAAGATCAAGTGTAGTAGCGTTCTTATAAGTTTAGGATATGGCGGGTGAGGGGAATGTAAACAGATGCGCAAGAAGCGCTGAAATAATATTGGTAAATGATAAAAGTTTGCCAGTATATTTTGTGGATTACACAGCAGGGTGGCGACAAAGTTAACAAGTTTGTTGTGGAAGCCATGAAAACAACCCAAAATTCTGCCTGACACAGCTCGTTTGATAAGGGGACCATGTATGCCTACAGTTCATGCCAGTCGCTGCACTGGCTGCCAGTCTCCTTTCGAATACAGTTTAAAATAATAACCCTCATCCATAAAGCTCTGTATAATGCTGCACCCCCCTACCTCTCCTCTCTTATCTCAGTCTATCGCCCAACCCGTGCTCTTAGATCCGCCAGTGATCTTAGATTAACCTCTACCCTAGTGCGGACCTCCCACTCGCTTCTCCAAGACTTCTCTAGAGCTGCACCAATTCTATGGAATGCTCTGCCCCGGACTATCAGACTAATACCTAACCTCCAAAGTTTCAAACGTGTTCTTAAAACCCATTTCTTTAGGCAAGCCTATAACACTCATTAACTGCATGAAGTTTTAACTCTTCTACTAACCCGTCCTGTGTCGTCCTCCCATCTGTTATCCAGCAACCAACAGGCACCAGACTTCTCTGCAGTCCCATTCACCCTGGACCTGGTATATAAGATGACGGCTGAGTGGTTCAAGCGACAGCAATTCCATTTATTATATTTTGTTCTATTCCCTAAGAAGAATGGCTTGACCATTAAATATTCTTTTACCTCGTGTTACCCCATCATCTTCATAAACCGTAAGCTCTGGCGAGCAGGGACCTAACTCCTGTTGTTCCATACAAATGTTGTGCTCTGTTACATTACATTTGTATTTGTTTCCTATGATTTGTAAAGCGCTACGGAATATGATGGCGCTATATAAATAAAGATTATTATTATTATTATTATTATTATGGAGGCAGTGAACTAGTAGTAGATTAAAGGTGCTGCAGTTAAAACTATGTTAGTTGGATCTTGGGATGGAGCTGGCGCTCCGCTTCCAGGCGAGCTTTCGCCAATCCAAGCCCCTGTCTCTAAGCTACTCCCCAAACAGCACTTCTAAGAACCTTTTGTATAAGATCAAGTGTAGTAGCGTTCTCATAAGTTTGGGATATGGCGGGTGAGGGGAATGTAAACAGATGCGCAAGAAGCGCTGAAATAATATTGGTAAATGATAAAAGTTTGCCAGTATATTTTGTGGATTACACAGCAGGGTGGCGACAAAGTTAACAAGTTTGATGTGGAATGCCCTGTAATAGCTCTTGGGCGGTGTGCCTTTTATCGCCTAGGCTCAGCAGTTTGAGCCCCGCCTGCTGTCGCTTAGCGACGGCACTGCTGCTGTGCCTAGAGCTACCGACTGATGGCGCCATGCCCACGGATGGTAATTCGGAGGCGGTGGAGGAGGGGTGGGAGGAGGAGGAGGTATAGTAGGCCTTTGAGACCTGGACTGAGGTAGGCCCCGCAATCCTCAGCGTCGGCAGTATATGACCAGCCCCAGGGTCAGACTCGGTCCCAGCCTGCGCCAAGTTAAGTGTAGTAGCATTCTTATAAGTTTGGGATATGGCGGGTGAGGGGAATGTAAACAGATGCGCAAGAAGCGCTGAAATAATATCCGTAAATGGTAAAAGTTTGGCAGTATATTTTGTGGATAACACAGCAGGGTGGCGACAAAGTTAACAACTTTGATGTGGAATCCATGAAAACAACCCAAATTTCTGCCTGACACACCTCGTTTGATAAGGGGACGATGTATGGAGGCAGCTATATGGACGACTTTTGGAGGTAGCAATGGAGACAACGTGTGGAGGCTGCTATGGAGACAATTTAATTTGGATAGTGCCTGTATGTGGCAGTCCAAAAAAGTTTTCAAACCAGAGGAGCAGGTAGGTGGCCCTCCAGAAAAATTAAATGCATAAAGTACTATAGCTAGAGCCAGTGGGCCCTGTCAAAAAATAGCCAGTTTCCTCTGCTTTAGTGTACAAAGAGGAGGAGAAGGAGGAAAATGAGGAGAAGGAGTGCATAAATTATTCAGGTTGAGCTTCCTTCACCTGGTGGAGATTGAAAATTATGAGAAATCCAGGCTTTATTCATCTTAATAAGCGTCAGCCTGTCAGCGCTGTCAGTCGACAGGCGTGTACGCTTATCGGTGATGATGCCACCAGCTGCACTGAAAACCCGCTCGGACAACACGCTAGCGGCAGGGCAGGCAAGAACCTCCAGGGCGTACAGCGCCAGTTCGTGCCACATGTCCAGCTTTGAAACCCAGTAGTTGTAGGGAGCTGTGTGATCATTTAGGACGATGGTATGGTCAGCTACGTACTCCCTCACCATCTTTCTGTAAAGATCAGCCCTACTCTGCCGAGACTGGGGACAGGTGACAGTGTCTTGCTGGGGTGACATAAAGCTGGCAAAAGCCTTGTAAAGCGTACCCTTGCCAGTGCTGGACAAGCTGCCAGCTCGCCTACTCTCCCTCGCTACTTGTCCCGCAGAACTACGCACTCTGCCGCTAGCGCTGTCAGAAGGGAAATACTGTTTCAGCTTGTGCACCAGGGCCTGCTGGTATTCATGCATTCTCACACTCCTTTCCTCTCCAGGGATGAGAGTGGAAAGATTTTGCTTGTACCGTGGGTCCAGGAGAGTGAATACCCAGTAATCGTTGGTGGAATAAATTCTTTGAACGCGAGGGTCACGGGATAGGCAGCCTAGCATGAAATCTGCCATATGCGCCAGAGTCCCAACTCGCAAGAATTCACTCCCCTCACTGGCCTGATTGTCCATCTCCTCCTCCTCCTCCAACTCCTCTTCTTCTGCCCATACACGCTGAACAGTGGAGGACTCAACAATGGTCCCCTCTTGTGTCTCGCCAACATTCTCCTCCTCTTCCTCCTCATCCACCTCCACCTCCTCCGATATGCGCTGAGAAACAGACCTAAGGGTGCTTTGGCTATCAACAAGGGAATCTTCTTCCCCCGTCTCTTGTGATGAGCGCAAAGCTTCCGACTTCATGCTGATCAGAGAGTTTTTCAACAGGCCAAGCAGCGGGATGGTGAGGCTGATGATGGCGGCATCGCCACTGACCATCTGTGTTGACTCCTCGAAGTTACTCAGCACCTGACAGATATCAGACATCCACGTCCACTCCTCATTGTAGACTTGAGGAAGCTGACTGACCTGACTACCAGTTCTGGTGGAAGTTGACATCTGGCAGCCTTTTATAGCCTAGGCTCAGCAGTTTGAGCACCGCCTGCTGTCGCTTAGCGACGGCACTGCTGCTGTCCCTAGAGCTAGCGACTGATGGCAACATGCCCACGGATGGTAGTTCGGAGGAGGAGGTGGAGGAGGGGTGGGAGGAGGAGGAGGCATAGTAGGCCTGAAAGACCTGGACCGAGGTAGGCCCCGCAATCCTCGGCGTCGGCAGTATATGACGAGCCGGAGGGTCAGACTCGGTCCCAGCCTAAACCAAGTTAACCCAATGTGCCGTCAGCGATATATAGTGTCCCTGCCCGGCAGCACTCGTCCACGTGTCCGTGGTCAGGTGGACCTTGTCAGAAACGGCGTTGGTCAGGGCACGGATGATGTTGTCTGACACGTGCTGGTGCAGGGCTGGGACGGCACATCGGGAAAAGTAGTGGCGGCTGGGGAACGAATACCGAGGGGCGGCCGCCGCCATGGGGTTTTTGTGGCAGGGTCCTGGGCAGGGGGCTGACTATCAGCTGACACAGGGGAAGGAGCAGTGGTGTGCACGGCCGGAGGTGAACGGGCTTGGTGCCACTGAGTGGGGTGTTTAGCATTCATATGCCTGCGCATACTGGTGGTAGTTAAGTGGTGGAACCCCTGCTGATCCTGGTTTGGCAAAGGTTGCACACCACAGTCCGTCGGTCATCCGGTGTTTCCTTAAAGAACCTCCAGACTTCTGAAAATCTAGCCCTCGCCGCGGGAGCCCTTGCCGCGGGAGCTTCACTACGTGACACATTTGGCGCTGATGCACCTGCTCTGGCCCTGCCTCTCTGTCTGGCCCCACCACTGCCTCTTCCAACCTGTTCTGGTCGAGGACTCTCCTCCGTCTCAGAAGCACTGTGTTCACCCGGCCTCTCAACCCAGCTTGGGTCTGTCACCTCATCATCCTCCGATCCCTTAGTCTGCTCCCCCCTCGGACTTCCTGCCCTGACAACAACTTCCCCACTGTCTGACAACCGTGTCTCCTCATCGTCTTTACACACTTCTTCCACTACGTCAAGAAGGTCATCATCACCCACAGACTGCGACTGGTGGAAAACCTGGGCATCGGAAAATTGCTCAGCAGCAACCGGACAAGTGGTTTGTGACTGTGGGAAGGGTCCAGAAAACAGTTCCTCAGAGTATGCCTGTTCAAATGCCAAATTTTCCTGGGAGGGGGCAGACTGGGGGGGAGGAGGCTGAGGTGCAGGAGCTGGAGGAGTGCCGATTTCGGTGACATGGGTGGACTGCGTGGAAGACTGACTGGTGGACAAATTGCTCGAAGCATTGTCGGCAATCCACGACATCACCTGTTCGCACTCTTCTGGCCTCAACAGTGCTCTACCACGAGTCCCAGTAACTTCAGACATGATGAACCTAGGGAGTGTAGCTCTGCGGCGTTCCCCTGCTCCCTCATCAGCAGGTGGTGTCTCACCCCGCCCAGGACCACGGCCTCTGACCCCTGCAGTAGTTGGACGCCCATGTCCCCGCCCTCGTCCTCTACCCCTAGCCCTCGGGTTAAACATTTTGAAAATGAAAGTTATAACTTTACTTTTTTTTGTGGTTTTTTTTTGTTTTTTTTTTGTTTTTTTTTAGTTTTTAAAACCAAACGATGCTATCCTATTGCTATGGCTATTTTCTAGCCAAGTATGAAAGCACACTGCTATGCCAGATGAGATGACGCTGAGTTATGAAAAAATAAACGTAAAATAAAAAGGAAATGGCAGACTGTGCGTAATTGAAATCCAACCCCTAATAAATTTTCCCACTTCGGTCTTTGCGATGGATATGTGCGTCACTAAGCGCTAAACAAAGCGGTCGCAAGTCTCACTACAAATTCCTCACAATTTGCTAGTAGATGCACTGCAGCAAGGACAGCCACCAGCAGATCAACCAGAAATAAAATATATATAACGCTATTGTAGGCGTAAGTAAGCCGTTTGGATTCTCCTTTGGCTATTTTCTAGCCAAGTATGAAAGCACACTGATGAGATGACGCTGAGTTATGAAAAAATAAACGTAAAATAAAAAGAAACTGGCAGACTGTGCCTAATTGAAATCCAACCCCTAATAAATTTTCCCACTTCGGTCTTTGCGATGGATATGTGCGTCACTAAGCGCTAAACACAAAGGTCGCAAGTCTCACTACAAATTCCTCACAATTTGCTAGTAGATGCACTGCAGCAAGGACAGCCACCAGCAGATCAACCAGAAATAAAATATATATAACGCTATTGTAGGCGTAAGTAAGCCGTTTGGATTCTCCTATGGCTATTTTCTAGCCAAGTATGAAAGCACACTGCTATGCCAGATGAGATGACGCTGAGTTATGAAAAAATAAACGTAAAATAAAAAGTAAATGGCAGACTGTGCCTAATTGAAATCAAACCCCTAATAAATTTTCCCACTTTGGTGTTTGAGGTGGATATGTGTGTCACTAAGAGCTAAACACAATGGTAGCAAGTCCCCCTGCAAATTCCTCACAATATGGTACTAGCTGCAAATAAAAAAAAAAAAAAAGTATAACGTTATTGTAGCCCTAAGAAGGGCTGTTGGGTTCTTGTAGAATCCAGCAGCAGCAGCTCTCTCCCTAGCGGCATCCAGACACAGAATGATCCGAGCAGAGCGGGCAGCGGCTAGTCTATCCCAGGGTCACCTGATCTGGCCAGCCAACCACTGCTATCGACGTGTAAGGGTACCACGTCATGCTAGGTGGAGTGCAGAGTCTCCTGGCTTGTGATTGGCTCTGTTTCTGGCCGCCAAAAAGCAGAACGGCGGGAGCTGCCATTTTCTCGAGCGGGCGAAGTATTCGTCCGAGCAACGAGCAGTTTCGAGTACGCTAATGCTCGAACGAGCATCAAGCTCGGACGAGTATGTTTGCTCATCTCTAGTCATAATGGCATTATTGCCACAAGTTCTGGGTATCCTCAGCAATAGGTTATAGAAAGATAATAATAACTGTAAGATCCCTGATCAATTAACTCATTTGCAGTTGGGATTGAGAATGACTAAGGTGATCTTTTTTTTCCCACAGATGCCTCACTGAGCCATTGATTTCTATTGGTGTTTTCACATTGGCTTTTATTTTCACTGATCTGTTGTACATGGACAAAATGTTGACATCTATCCATTGCTTTTCACTTATCTGGATCATGAAAGACAATACAAGTCTATGGGTCTGCAAAAAAAAAGACAGGTCAGTTTTTTTTTCACTTAAGCTTAAAAACGATGTGTTAAGCAATGTTAACCGGTTCGCGACCGCCCGCCGTGTATTCACGGCGGCGGTCGCGTCGCGCTGCATGGAGAGGGCTCACGGGCTGAGCCCTCTCCATAGCCGGTAAGTCTTTGCTGCATATTGCAGCAAAGGCTTACCGGTAACATCCGCGATCGGTGCTAGCACCGATCGCGGGTGTTTTTACAGCGTGGGCTGCCGGCAAAGCTGCCGGCAGCCTCAAACAGATAGCGGCGCATGGGCGCCGCCATCTTACCTGGGATCGCCGCTCCCCGTGACGTCAACGGGGGGCGGCGATCCGTCTCCATGGTAGCCTCGGGTCTTCCGAAGACCCGAGGCTATTTCGTTTTAACCCCTTCATTACAATGTGCTGATAGCACATTGTAATGAATGAGTTAGAAAATCCCCATATACTGCTATACTGTAGTATGGCAGTATATGATAGGATCGATCAGACAACCTAGGGTTAAATTACCCTAGGGAGTCTGAAAAATAGTGTAAATAAAAATAAAAAAAAGTTTAAAAAAAAAAATTATAATAAAAAAACCTAAAATTTCAAATCACCCCCCTTTCCCTAGAACTGACATAAATATAAATAAACAGTAAAAATCATAAACACATCAGGTATCGACGCGTCCGAAAATGCCCGATCTATCAAAATATGATAACGGTTTTTCAATGCGTTTAACCCCGTAACGGAAAATAGCGCCCAAAGTCGAAAATGGCACTTTTTTGCCATGTTGAAAAATCTAAAAAAATCTATAAAAAGTGATCAAAAGGTCGTACAGTCCTAAAAATGATATCATTGAAAATATTATCAAATTTCGCAAAAAATGACACCACCCACAGCTCCGTACACCAAAGTATAAAAAAGTTATTAGCACCAGAAGTTGGCAAAATCAAAAAAATTATTTTTGTACAGGAGGTTTTAATTTTTGTAAATGTATGAAAACATTATAAAACCTATACAAATTTGGTATCCCCTTAATCGTACCGACCCAAAGAATAAAGTAGACATGTCATTTGGGGCACTCAGTGAAAGAAGTAATATCCAAGCCCACAAGAAAATGGCGCAAATGCGTTTTTTCACCATTTTCATTGCATTTGGAATTTTTTTCCCGCTTCCGAGTACATGGCATGGAATATTTAATACCATCATTATGAAGTGCAATTTGTTACGCAGAAAACAAGCCATCACACAGCTCTTTACGTGTAAAAATAAAAAAGTTATAGATTTTTGAAGGTGGGGAGTGAAAAATGGACATGAAAAAACAGGAAAGGGCCCGGTCCTTAACCGGTTAAACCTTCATTTTTTTATGGACATGGAGACAAAACTGATAAAAAGTATAATTGATGCGCAACGGATTCTCATTTCATATAGATTATCATTTTCTTATCCTTTCTCTTGCCTGCATTGCAGGTAAAGGAGTGGATGTGGAGGATTTAGGGAATTGTCTATACTTTTTTTATGTGGTATGGTACTAAGATAATTAATAATGTCTTTTTGTTTTGAATATGACAAAACATGATGTAACAAGTGTTTTCTATTTTGTGGTTTAGCAATAATAAAAAAATTACTTATGTTAAATGTGACCAAAGCATGGGTTAAACAGTATATTTTTAACCATTCTCACCAGCATTTATAGGGTTTGACAACACTAGAAGCTTACCTTTTGTGATTTTAAAAAAATACATAGATTTGTACTTTAGGCATTGTGGGTTACAATGGGACACTTTGGGTGCTGAAAAACCACGATCTGTGGGAGGCATAGATTTAACATTTTTAATACAGCATGTATGAACCTAACAAAAACACAATATTGATAATTATCAAAAATGTTCAAATTCTAGGATAAAGTGAGACTTACATAGGTGATAATTCTGTTGGTGAAAGGCGTCTTGTTACAAACCAAGATTTATTGGTTAATGCTGGTCTTCCCAAGAAACATATGTGTTTCCTATCAACGTTCTTTTCTTTTTTTAGACCGTGGAGAAGCCATTATAACTCTCAATCTTACCCGTTTATTTTACTCATCAGGAGAGGAAAAGGTCTGAAGTACTAACAGACCCACAAAGAGCAGGGTATGCACAACGGATGACATTTTTCTTATTGCTCTCTTTTGATAGGATAAGACTTCATACAAAAACATTTTGACATGAGTTTGCAATTGAATTTCAACAAAAAGAAAGACCTACCGCTTTAAAGTTACGAACAATTCCTCACATTAGTCCTGTGTATCCCACCACAAAAAAAAAATCTCCTCTTCTATACCAACCAATGTATGATGTATATTTGGCTTTTCTTAGTTTTTTTTATTACCGCTTCAAATATATTTATTTTTGCCACCACATGGCTGCTAGCCTAATAGTGCTCCCTCAAGGAAGATGGCTTTAGTTCTATTATACTTGCATGGTGCACTAATGAACGCGTGACATTGTCACTTCCGCAAACTTTGTTTTTTCTTTCCTGAGACTGCGTTCACACTTTTCATTTGCATTGTGTTTAGAAAAGCAACTCAAATGCAAATGGGCGAGGCTCCATCTGATTGCATATACAAAACCAATTGCATGCATTGAATGCTCGATTGGGCGTTTCTAAACACAATGCAAATGCAGCCTGATAGTTTCTCTTAATGCACTTGTGTAGGGAGATAAATGTGTAATGTCATCTAGGTAGGATCGTCTGGCACAGAGTCAATTAATTTAGAAGTACTCTGGTTGTACAATCATATCATGGTTTTTGAGTTAATAGAGTTGAAATCTTAAAAAAGAAATGCTCTAATCAAGGGACTGTAATAACTTGATTGCGAGGACACTCCAAACACAATACAATCCACGTCTCTACCTATTGACTTCCAAATTTGACTAAATCATGGGTTTCATTTTAAAAATCTGACCAGAATGTTTATTAAAAAAAAGTCTGCTATTTCTGTATAATGAGGAATCTTGGCACAAATTAATGTTTCCAGTGGGCCCTTATGCGTGATGGATTAAACTAGATTGCTAATATTACAGCCAACTATTTAATAAATGTATTACACATTATTAGTTAAAATCCCTTGGAAAGTTTCAGTCTGCCTCACTGGGAAAAAGTCTGTGCTAACCCCATAATGATAAGCAGTTTCTCTGAATTAACTGATATAATTATAAATCATTTGAAATACTAATATTAAAAAAAAACTTTTTGGTGAAGGGCTATTTTAGTACAGAGGTGAAAAAGAATCAACTGGTTATAAAATCAGATCACGTGATTTGTAAGCATAAAAATATTGCATTAGACATTAGATACAGGTTGGTGGGAACTTTGCAACTATATATTTAAGCTTTACAAAATAAAGAATATTTGGTTATCCAGACACCACTAATGTAGTCAACAATCAGAAATGATCATTTTACATTTTTATTCACAACAGTCTTCCAATGTTTTTGTTTTAAACAAAGGCGGAGCTAAGCACAATCTACATTTGACTGGTAAAGAAGAGGCTGGGGATTTGCTAGCTTAAGTATAAAAGCCCAAGATAGACTTCTCTTTCCACTTGTTTCTAACTAGCAGTGATAATTGCTACTGACTCAGGAGAAACCCAGAAAAAGGTAAGTTATGCTATATAATTCATTATTAATTATTTCTGTTTTGTACAAATGTTTCTATTTTACTAGTTTAGTTAAATATTAGTTTACATTTGTTGCTGAATAAAATACCTTACTGATTGTTTTTCTTATGAATGTTAGCAACCTGAATGTTATACAAAATTTCAATCCTTTACCATACTATAAAATGCAACACTTGTAAAGGGGGTATTATAAAATTGCTAAATTAAAAAAAAAAAAAAAAAATCACAGTTCTGCTAATCATATAAATTTCTTATCCAACTACTCTAAATGTTATAAATTCTTGGTCCCTCTTGCCACTTGGGCAATGACTGCTAATCCATTTTAAGGGAAATCAGAGGGAACAAGAGGTAGGTACCAGCCAGTATCAGGAATGCATTTGAAATGGAATAGCAGAGATACTGGGAATTGAGTATCACTTTTAATTACGATCTTTAATGCTATTCTTGTTCTTAAGAGTAATTTTATAACTATTTTCTTTTTAATACTACTTGATCAGGTAAAATGTGTAGTATTTAAAAATATTCATAAATGCTTCTGGATGAAAGGAATTGTGCACTTTCTAAACATTTATCACCTACATTAACAATGTAAAGAGTATTAGTAACTATAGGCCTATCACAATTTTATATAAATCATACTGAGGTAGTGCTCCTTTTTACTAAGACCGAAAAAATCTAACAATCCGATTGTGATATTTATGTAGTTACATTGGTTATAATCTGGTTGATTTCATTTTAAACCTAGCCTTTTATCTGTATAAATATGGTTCTTATGCCTTATGGTCTTTTCTTTTGGCAGATTGGATTCAGTGGCGTAAAATACCCAACAATCCTGGCAACAAATTCCAGCTATTTAATGGACAGTGAGTTTACTGAAGGGTCGACTCATCAGAAGAGGAATCTTAAGCGTGTAAAACAACCTCAAATTGAAGGGGAATGGATTTGTACAACAGACCTTCTCCAAATGGGTGGCGTTAAGAAAAGGCCAAGACTTTTGCCACCTGAAATCAAAATGTTCATATTTGTTCCAAAAGATGGCAAAGAAACCATGAAGGAAACAGATACAAAACACTAGACTGAGAGACACAAAAGATAAAACTCAGAGCTGCCATGTTCTTTTCTAAGACAAAAAAAATTCACATTGAGAGACTTGAGCATTCTATTTCATATTTAGTAATGTTTTTATTTTATTGTATATATTGATTTTTGAAAATGAATTAAAAACCTTTCATAGTGTTACTTTATTACGTATAATGAAATATGTTTTAATAAAAGTTTATTTTCATAGAAAACATTCTCGGTTTGTTTTAGTATTTATTTGTGGGACAATTTGGGCATTTTCTAATTAGCAATTTTGGTACAGAGTTTTTGTCAGGAAGATTCTGTTATCTGCAATAACATTCAAGTGACCTTTGCTGGTTACAGAAACAACTCAAAGTCTATAAACAGCTTTGACACCTATGAGAAGTTCTAACTAACATGATTCAAACTAACATGACAGACCTTTATACCTTCACTTGTTCCTAGGCTATATCAAAGTATTTAGAGAAAAAAAAGGTGTCACTCACAAATCCTTGAATACATTTCCTGTAGTAATGTTGCCAATTTAACTATGGTTCAAAATACCATAGTTATGTCAAGATTACAATAAAATTTATCAGCCACCATTTCTTCACACAAAATAAAAGAAGTTTATTGATATGGAATACACCCTCTTTCACATTGGCATTTGTGCTCAACTTCTGAACCGTATACTTTATTAATGTAACCCCTGTCCACATTTTTTTGTCCTCTGACAACTGGATTTTAAATATGTTGGATTTTCATAAGAACCAGGATAAACAATAAATCTTAATTACAGACACCTTTGATAACTGTTATAGCTGTTTCTTGTAGCCTAGGGCTAAAGTACAGTAAATTGCCAATATCCAGAGGTCCATTTGTAACTAGGGGTTGTCTGTAAGTTGGGTGTTCATAAATAGGGGATTGCTTTCCTGCATTCAGTTACATTTTTTCTGATATCACATACGCAGTCAGGAGCAGAGATGTTCTAAGCAGCAAAAATACTCACAAAATGAAAAACTGAAGCACCTCTAAGATAAAAACAGAGAGAGTTTTTGTAAGAAACATTTTATTACAGAAAATTCAGACAAACGACTGGCACACACTAGCAACCAAGAATTTTTGAGCACCAGACATCTGCCACCAGATGTAAAAATTTGTATTTCTATCAAAAAGATTTATAAAGTTGCAGTCTTCCCTTTCTGGAATGATAAATCATTTCCAATGGACAAAACATAAAAAGACAATTTTGAACAGTGGGACACTTCATAACCTGAAGATCTTTTCTAATATTTACACCCCAAAATAGATTTAGCTAAATATACCCTTTTTTTATCAAAAAGCATCTCTCTCTCAATGGGGGGTGGGTGGGGGGATTAAGCAGAAGTCTCATCAGAACTGTTGCAGTTTCCCATGGCAACCAGAGTTCAACTTTTATTTTCCACAGCTGTTTATAAAAGCTCTGATTGCTTTCCATGGACAACTAGGATAGTTTTACCTTAAAAAAATGTTGAGAAATCTCCCCCAATGTTTTCCATAGTGTAAGTTGTTGCATTTTAGTTAGATTTCCAAGAAAATATTTCTAAAGAATTTTCTGAACTGATTTTGTAGTTTTTTCCCCTCTCTTTTTGCTTAGTTTCCTGTCATAAATAATTGTGTTTAGTTTAGTGTAGAATCAAATAGTTTCACTTAACCCATTATTGTTTAATCTCTCTATCACGGACATCCTGTTTCTTTAAATAAATAAAGTCATTACCAAATGAAAATTTGTATACAAAGTATAGAAAGTCTGAGTCTAGAGAGAAATGTTCTCCCCAGTAGGCCATTTCAATCAGGTTTCTATGCAACACCCAAAACAATACAATCCACAGTATCTCTTTTGAATGTTAAATAAGACAAAAGCATGGGTTGACCCATATAATTTTCACTAATCTCACCATAAATGTATATGGTTTGACATTTTAAGGAGTTTGTCCTTGTGCTGATGCAAGATTTTATTCAATATGTCAAAAAAAAGTATAACCATCAATAATACATGTTATATGCAAACACTTGTGGATAGATTTAGCAAAGAATTATCAAATCAGAATATACCATATATACTCATGTATAAACCAAGTTTTTCAGCACAAAAAATGTGTTGAAAAACCTCACCTTTGCTTATACAAATAAAAAACCATAATACTCACACTGCAGCGCCTAGATCCCTGGCGTGGTTCCCGGTGGCTCCTCCTCTCTCTTCTCTAGCCGGCAGAGTCGCGTCCATGCGATCTCCCGGCCAGCGCACACTATGATGCTGCGGTGTCACTGCTGATGGCGTCTTAAGGCCATTTCACATTATTCCATGATCAGTTGGCTCCATATTGGAGAAATAAGAACTCCATGCATAATATATCAATATAATGCATGGAGCTCCATCCCTGGCATGGGACTGATCATGGAATAATATGAAATGGTTTAGGAATGGGCTTTTTCACGCCATTATTTTTACCTTTGATCCAATGTTGTCAGTGAACAGAATAAAAATAGGATCTAAATTAAAGTGGAAAATGACTGAAACCACAAAGAAATAAAAAAGCTGGCCATAAGTCAAAATGGGTTGAGTTTAAAATCATTGATGTTAAAAAATGCAAATGTGAGCCCCACATAACATTTAGTATTTAGCCCAAATTATCAAGGACACATCCAAAAAGACACAATACTTGCGTGGTGCACCAATAACCATGTGACATGTCCCTCCCGCAACTTTGTTTTTTCTTTCCTGAGACTGCATTCACACTTTCATTTGCATTGTGTTTAGAAAAGCAATTCAAAAGCAAATGAGGGAGGTTCCACCTGATTGCATAAAAATCAATTGCATGCAGTGCGTTTTTAAACTCAATGCAAATGCATTGTGTGAATGCAGCCCGAGGGTGGTGCCACACATGGCGTTTCTGGTCCATTTTTAAACATCCGTTTTCAGTCCGTTTTTGGCTGTTTACCATGCATTTGGCTGCTTACAACCTGTTTATCTATAAAGATAATTGGGAAAAACTGACTAAAAGGGATGCGGTCACACGTTGCAGTGAAAACTGCATTGCAATTAGTTTGGAGGTGGTTTTAGGAGCGGTTTTGTCAATTTCACAGGTGAAAGACATGAACTGAATGGGTGAATGAGATTTGTGGAGTAGGTTTCCCCTTCAAAATCAAATTCACCCGTTCGGTTCATGTCTTTCACCTGTTAAATTGAGAAAACTGCACCTAAAACCACCACAAAGCTGATTGCGATGCAGTTTTAACTTCAACGTGTGATCGCACCCTGAAAGATTCTATTAATGCACTTAATGTAGTGCAATGTAGGGAAATATATGTGTAATGTCATCTAGTTAGAATAGTCTGGCACAGAGTCAATTAATTTAGAAGTACTCTGGTTGTACAATCTTATCATTGTTTTTGAGTTAATAGAGAATTGAAATCTTAAAAAGAAATGCTTTCATTAAGGGGCTATAATAAATTGAATAATTATTACAGTCAACTATTTAATAAATGTATTACACATTATTAGTTAAACTCCCTTGGAAAGTTTCAGTCTGCCTCACTGGGGAAAGGTCCATGCTAGCCCCATAATGATAAGCAGTTTCTCTGAATCAACTGATCAAAATATTAATCCTTTAAAATACTAATATTTTAAAGATAACTATTTTTGGTGCAGGGCTATTTTAGTAGACGGGTAAAACCGGTTATAAAATCATAGATCAGGTGACTTGTAAGCATCAAAGGATTGGAATAGAAATTAGATACAGGTCGATGTGAACTTTGCAATTATATATTAAGCTTTGCAAAATAAAGAATATTTGGTTATCCAGATACCACTAATGTAGTCAACAATCAGAAATTATCACTTTACATTTTTATTCACAACAGTCTTCCAATGTTTTTGTTTTAAACAAAGGCGGAGCTAAGCACAATCTACATTTGACTGGTAAAGAAGAGGCCGGGGATTTGCTAGCTTAAGTATAAAAGACCAAGTTAGACTTCTCTTTCCACTTGTTTCTAACTAGCAGTGATAATGGCTACTGACTCAGGGGAAACCCAGAAAAAGGTAAGTTATGCTATATACTTCATTATTATGCATTTCTGTTTTGTACAAATGTTTCTATCTTACTAGTTTACCAGTATCAGGAATGCATTTGAAATGGAATAGCAGAGATACTGGGAAGTGAACATCACTTTTATTTACTATCTTTAATGCTATTCTGGTTCTAATTTCTTTTTAATACTACTTTATCGGGTAAAATGTGTAATATTTGAAAATATTTATAAATGCTTCTAGATGAAAAGAATTGTCCACTGTCTAAGCATGTATCACCTATATCAACAATGTAAAGAGTATAAGCAACTATAGGCCCAGCACATACAATTTTATAAAAATTGCACTGAATTACTGAAGACTAAAGTTATCTAATAATCCCATTGTGATATTTATGTAGTTACACTATTGGCTCTAATCTGGTTGATATCAATTTAAACCTAACCTATCTGTACATATATGGTTCTTATGCCTTATGGTCTTTTCTTTTGGCAGATTGGATTCAGTGGCGTAAAATACCCAACAATCCTGGCGACAAATTCCAGCTATTTAATGGACAGCGAGTTTACTGAAAGGTCGACTCATCAGGAGCAGAGGAATCCTAAGCGTCTAAAAGACCCTCAAATTGAAGGGGAATGGATTTGTACAACAGACCTTCTCCAAATGGGTGGTGTTAAGAAAAGGCCAAGACTTTTGCCATCTGAAATCAAAATGTTCATATTTGTTCCAAAAGATAGCAAAGAAACCATGAAGGAATAGATATGCAAGTCTAGACTAAGAGACACAAAAGATTAAACTCAAAAGAACATGGCAGCTCTAAGACAAATATATTAAAAATTCACATTAAGAGAGACTTCAACATTCTATTTCCTTTTTGGTAATGTCTTTATTTTGTATATATTGATTTTTGTAAATGAATTGAAAAGCTTTGAGTAGTGTTACTTTATTACGTACAATGAAATATGTTTTAACCGGTTCGCGACCGCCCGCCGTGTGTTCACGGCGGCGGTCGCGTCGCGCTGTATGGAGAGGGCTCACGGGCTGAGCCCTCTCCATAGCCGGTAAGTCTTTGCTGCATATTGCAGCAAAGGCTTACCGGTAACATCCGCGATCGGTGCTAGCACCGATCGCGGGTGTTTTTTTACAGCGTGGGCTGCCGTCTTCATGGTCTTCATGGTAGCCTCGGGTCTTCCGAAGACCCGAGGCTATTTCGTTTTAACCCCTTCATTACAATGTGCTGATAGCACATTGTAATGAATGAGGAAGAAAATCCCCATATACTGCCATACTGTAGTATGGCAGTATATGATAGGATCGATCAGGCAACCTAGGGTTAAAGTACCCTAGGGAGTCTGAAAAATAGTAAAAATAAAAATAAAAAAAAGTAAAAAAAAAAATTATAATAAAAAAACCTAAAATTTCAAATCACCCCCCTTTCCCTAGAACTGACATAAATATAAATAAACAGTAAAAATCATAAACACATCAGGTATCGACGCGTCCGAAAATGCCCGATCTATCAAATTATGATAATGGTTTTTCAATGCATTTAACCCCGTAACGGAAAATAGCGCCCAAAGTCGAAAATGGCACTTTTTTGCCATTTTGAAAAATCTAAAAAAATCTTTAAAAAGTGATCAAAAGGTCGTACAGTCCTAAAAATGATATCATTGAAAATATTATCAAATTTCGCAAAAAATGACACCACTCACTGCTCCGTACACCAAATTATAAAAAAGTTATTAGCGCCAGAAGTTGGCAAAATCAAAAAAAAATATTTTTGTACAGGAGGTTTTAATTTTTGTAAATGTATGAAAACATTATAAAACCTATACAAATTTGGTATCCTCTTAATCGTACTGACCCAAAAAATAAAGTAGACATGTCATTTGGGGCGCTCAGTGAAAGACGTAATATCCAAGCCCACAAGAAAATGGCGCAAATGCGTTTTTTCACCATTTTCATTGCATTTGGAATTTTTTTCCCACTTCCGAGTACATGGCATGGAATATTTAATACCATCACTATGAAGTGCAATTTGTTACGCAGAAAACAAGCCGTCACACAGCTCTTTACGTGTAAAAATAAAAAAGTTATAGATTTTTGAAGGTGGGGAGTGAAAAATGGACATGAAAAAACAGGAAAGGGCCCGGTCCTTAACCGGTTAATAAAGGTTTATTTTTTATAGAAAACATTCTGTTTTTGAGTATTTATTTGTGGGACAATTTGTACCAAAATTGTCAATTTGAAAATGCCCAGAGTTTTTGTTAGGAATATTATGTTATCTGCAATAACATTTAAGTGACCATTGCTGGTTACAGAAACAACTCAAGTGCTATAAACCGCTATGACACATATGAGAGGTTCTACCTAACATGATTCAAACTAACATGACAGACCTTTGAACCTTCACTTGTTCCTAGGCTATATCAAAGTAATTAGAGAAAAAAAAATTTGTCACTTCAATAAATTTCCTGTACCAATGTTGCCAATTTAACTATGGTCCAAAATATGCTAATATGTCAAGATTATAATAAAATTTATCAGCAAGTTTATGGATATGGCATACACCCTCTTTCACATTGGCGTTTGTGCTCAGCTTCAATTGCACATCCGTTGTCTCATTTTTTTTTCCATTTGGTATCATTGTAAAAGAAACTGAAGGTTTAAAGTTGCTTCAAAAACATCACACCTAGCTTTTCAGTGGAATCAGTGGAACAAAAACCGGACGTTTTAGTTTTTTTTTTTTTTTGCGGACCCAAAGACTATTGCCTTCCATGAAACAAATCCACGAAAAAGTAGCACACGTTCTATTGTTTTTTCAACGCACTGTGAAAATATGAGTTAATGTGAATACACCCATAGAAATCAATGGCTTTGTGAGGCATCTGTGGAAATCACTGAAACACGTATTTAAGGACCGGTTAAGGCCCTTTCCTGTTTTTTCATGTCCATTTTTCACTCCCCACCTTCAAAAATCTATAACTTTTTTATTTTTACACGTAAAGAGCTGTGTGACGGCTTGTTTTCTGCGTAACAAATTGCACTTCATAGTGATGGTATTAAATATTCCATGCCATGTACTCGGAAGCGGGAAAAATATTCCAAATGCATTGAAAATGGTGAAAAAACGCATTTGCACCATTTTCTTGTGGGCTTGGATATTACATCTTTCACTGAGCGCCCCAAATGACATGTCTACTTTATTCTTTGGGTCAGTACGATTAAGGTGATACCAAATTTGTATAGGTTTTAGAATGGTTTCATACATTTACAAAAATTAAAACCTCCTGTACAAAAATTATTTTTTTGATTTTGCCAACTTCTGGCGCTAATAACTTTTTTATACTTTGGTGCACAGAGCTAAGTTTGGTGTCATTTTTTGCGAAATTTGATAATATTTTCAAAGATATCATCTTTAGGACTGTATGACCTTTTGATCACTTTTTAAAGATTTTTTAATTTTTTTCAAAATGGCAAAAAAGTGTCATTTTCGACTTTGGGCGCTATTTTCCATTACGGGGCTAAACGCATTGAAAAACCGTTATCATATTTTGATAGATCGGGAATTTTCGGACGCATTGATATCTAATGTGTTTATGATTTTTACTGTTTATTTATATTTATGTCAGTTCTAGGGAAAGGGGGGTGATTTGAAATTTTAGGTTTTTTTATTATAATTTTTTTTTTTTACTTTTTTTATTTTTATTTTTACTATTTTTCAGACTCCCTAGGGTACTTTAACCCTAAGTTGCCTGATCGATCCTATCATATACTGCCATACTACAGTATGGCAGTATATGGGGATTTTCCTCATTCATTACAATGTGCTATCAGCACATGTAATGAAGGAGTTAAAACGAAATATCCTCGGGTCTTCGGAAGACCCAAGGCTACCATGGAGATGGATCGCCTCCCCCAATGACGTCACGGGGAGCAGCTATCCCAGGTAAGATTGCGGCGCCCATGTGCCGCTATCTTTTTGAGGCTGCCGGCAGCCATCGCTGTGAAAACACCTGCGATCGGTGCTAGCAAAGTAACATGCAGCAAAGACTTACCGGCTATGGAGAGGGCTCAGCCCGTGAGTCCTCTCCATGCAGCGCGACCCGAATCAAAGCCAATCAAAGCCAATGTGAAATAGCCCTTTGGATGAGGTGATTTAAATTAGAATCCCACATCTATAACTTAGACCAACTGATAATATCAATTTTATAAACTGCAAAAATATATATAGATGAATACCACAATAACACGAATACTACAATATAGTAACAAATAACTGTAGCTTTATTAATCTTCAGTAAAGTGACAGATTGTGTTCTTTGTTGTTATTTTCAATTAATATTGTAATAGCCATGCTAGAATGTTCATAAGATCTGATGCTCTATAAAAATATGCCTGGACCCAGGCTTCTTATACTTGTTCGTGATCATTACAATAACATCCGCGGAGAGAGCTTTTGTCTATAATTGTATATAATGTACTTTGTGTAAATGCCTTTTTGTAGACAGGACATTGCATTGTGCTGAATATTGCAAAACACAAGATGTTAGACTGGGCAAATAGCCGATGATTCAAGGGAATCCTATTTCTAGTGACTAAGGTCAGGTTAGTTATGCTGTCACCTGGGGTTGTTATGCTCAGTGTATAGTTACTCAGAGTATGTCAAGAGATGAAGTAGCACTGCAGTGCTCCCACCAGTTCCTCCTGGAAGGACCGTATTGCAAATAGCAGTGGATTAAAGGGAAAAAGTGGATCTTCCTCAGTGCGCTGCTACATCAATTTCAGGCTCAACCTATGTTTGATCACAAATTAATTTTATTCACAAAGTATTGAATAATGAACTTTCAGTACTCGATACTTTGTGAATAAAATGAATGTGCGATCAAACATTGGTAGAGCCTGAAATCGGTGTAGCAGCGCACTGAGGAAGCTCCACTTTTTCCCTTTAATATACTGCCAATACACAAGATGTTAAAATAAATCCTTTCCCAATTCCCATTCCCAATCCAAACCTCAATCAGTAGGTTACTATAATCAAAGTACAGGCAGTCCTCGGGTTACATACAGAATAGGTTCTGCAGGTTTGTTCTTAAAGGGGTTATCCGGGTTTTAAAAATTAACTAGGGCCGGGCTGGGGAGGGATATTTAAACATAATAAACATGTACTTACCTCGTCCGGCGCTGCTGATGTCCTGTGCCGCTGTCCCTTCAATCCGTGCCCCTGTTTGTTTACAGGGGCACGGAAGCCGCGCACAGGGAGCTTCCGGTCCGCGATGTGGCCGGCTCCTCCCATCCGTCCCTATCTCTCAGCGTTTTAAGCGCTGGGAGAAGGTGTCGCATGGGAGCATCCGGCTGGAAGCTCTCTGTGCGCACTTGTAATGAAACCGGCGCACAGAGAAGACCGGCCGCAGCGTGGGACATCGGCAGCACCGGAGGAGGTAAGTACATGTTTATTGTGTTTAAATAGCCCTCCCCAGCCCGGCCATAAAAAATTTTTTAAACCCGGATACCCCTTTAAGTTGATTTTGTATTCAAGTCAGAACCGTATACTTTATTAATGTAACCCCTGTCCAAATTTTTTTGTCCTCTGTGACAACTGGATTTTAAATATGTTGGATTGTCATAAGAACCAGGATAAACAATAAATCTTAATTACAGACACCTTTGATAACTGTTATAGCTGTTTCTTGTAGGCTAGGGCTAAAGTACAGTAAATTGACGATATACAGATATCCAGGTTGTCTGTAAGTCGATGTTCATAAATAGGGGACCACTTGTATTGCTATCCTGCATTTATTTACATTTTTTCTGATATCACATACGCAGTCATTTTTCTCCATGAGACAAAATTAGTTTACTGAAAGGTCAACTCATCAGGAGCAGAGATGTTATAAACAGCAAAAAGACTCACAAAATGAAAAACTGAAGCACCTCTAAGATAAGAATAGAGAGAGTTTCTGTAAGAAACATTTTATTACAGAAAATTCAGTTTACAGACAAACGACTGGCATACACTAGCAACCAAGACTTTTTGAGCACCAGACATCTGCCACCAGATGTAAAAATTTGTATTTCTATCAAAAAAGATTTATAAAGTTGAAGTCTTCCCTTTCTGGAATGATAAATCATTTCCAATGGACAAAACATAAAAAGACAATTTTGAACAGTGGGACACTTCATAACCTGAAGATCTTTCCTAATATTTACGCCCCAAAAAAGATTTAGCTAAATATACCCTTTTATCAAAAAGCATCTCTCTCTCAATGGGGGGTGGGTGGGGGTATTAAGCAGAAGTCTCATATCAGAACTGTTGCAGTTTCCCATGGCAACCAATCAGAGTTCAAATTTAATTTTGAATGTTAAATAAGACAAAAGCATGGGTTGACCCACATAATTTTCACTAATCTCACCATAAATGTATATGGTTTGACATTTCAAGGAGCTTGTCCTTGTGCTGATGCAAGATTTTATTCAATAGGTCAAAAAAAGTATAACCATCATTAATACATGTTATATGCAAACACTTGTAGATAGATTTAGCAAAGAATTATCAAATCAGAATATACCGTAACACAAAAAATGTGTTGAAAAACCTCACCTTTGCTTATACAAATAAAAAAACGTAACACTCACACTGCAGCGCCTGGATCCCTGGCGTGGTTTCCGGAGGCTCCTCTTCTCTCTTCTCTAGCCGGCAGTGTCGCATCCATGCGATCTCCCGGCCAGCACACACTATGATGCGGCGGTGTCACTGCTGATGACGTTTTAAGGCCATTTCACATTATTCCATGATCAGTTGGCTCCATGTTGGGGAAATAAGAACTCCATGCATAATATATCAATATAATGCATGGAGCTCCATCCCTGGCATGGGACTGATCATTGAATAATATGAAATGGTTTAGGAATGGGCTTTTTCACGCCATTATTTTTACCTTTGATCCAATGTTGTCAGTGAACAGAATAAAAATAGGTTCTAAATTAAAGTGGAAAATGACTGAAACCACAAAGAAATAAAAAAGCTGGCCATAAGTCAAAATGGGTTGAGTTTAAAATCATTGATGTTAGAAAATGCAAATGTGAGCCCCACATAACATTTAGTATTTAGCCCAAATTATCAAGGACACATCCAAAAAGACACAATACTTGTGTGGTGCACCAATAACCATGTGACATGTCACTCCCGCAAACTTTGTTTTTTCTTTCCTGAGACTGCATTCACACTTTCATTTGCATTGTGTTTAGAAAAGCAATTCAAAAACAAGTGAGGGAGGTTCCACCTGATTGCATAAAAATCAATTGCATGCAGTGCGTTTTTATACTCAATGCAAATGCATCGTGTGAATGCAGCCTGAGGGTGGTGCCACACATGGCGTTTTTGGTCCGTTTTTAGACATCCGTTTTCAGTCCGTTTTTGGCCGTTTACCATGCATTTGGCTGCTTACAACCTGTTTATCTATTAAGATAATTGGGAAAAACTAACTAAAAGGGAAGCGGTCACACGTTGCAGTGAAAACTGCATTGCAATTAGTTTGGAGGTGGTTTTAGGAGCGGTTTTGTCAATTTCACAGGTGAAAGACATGAACTGAATGGGTGAATGAGATTTGTGGAGTAGGTTTCCCCTTCAAAATCAAATTCACCCGTTCGGTTCATGTCTTTCACCTGTTAAATTGAGAAAACTGCACCTAAAACCACCACAAAGCTGATTGCGATGCAGTTTTAACTTCAACGTGTGATCGCACCCTGATAGTTTCTCTTAATGCACTTGTGTAGGGAATGTCATCTAGTTAGAATAATCAACTGATCAAAATATTAATCCTTTTAAAATACTAATATTTTAAAAATAACTATTTTTGGTGCAGAGCTATTTTAGTAGACGGGTAAAACCGGTTATAAAATCATAGATCAGGTGACTTGTAAGCATCAAAGATACAGGTGAATGTGAACTTTGCAATTATATATTAAGCTTTACAAAATAAAGAATATTTGGTTATCCAGATACCACTAATGTAGTCAACAATCAGAAATTATCACTTTACATTTTTATTCACAACAGTCTTCCAATGTTTTTGTTTTAAACAAAGGCGGAGCTAAACACAATCTACATTTGACTGGTAAAGAAGAGGCCGGGGATTTGCTAGCTTAAGTATAAAAGACCAAGATAGACTTCTCTTTCCACTTGTTTCTAACTAGCAGTGATAATGGCTACTGACTCAGGAGAAACCCAGAAAAAGGTAAGTTATGCTATATACTTCATTATTATTTATTTTTGATTTGTACAAATGTTTCTATCTTACTAGTTTAATTAAATAATAGTTTACATGTGTTGCTGAATAAAATACCTTACTGATTGTGTCTCTTGTGATAGGCAAACATGAATGTTATACAAAATTTTAATCCTTTACCATACTGTAAGATACAACACTTGTGAAGGGGGGATTGTAAAATTACTACATTTTAAAAAAAGCCATCACAGTTCTGCTAATCATAATTTATTACACTAAATGTTATTAATTCTTGGTCCCTCTTGCCACTCGGGCAATGACTGCTAATCCATTTTAAGGGAAATCAGAGGGGACAAGAGGTAGGTATCAGGAATGCATTTGAAATGAAATAGCATAGATACTGGGAATTGGGCATCACTTTTATTTACTATCTTTAATGCTATTCTGGTTCTTAAAAGTAATGTAATAGTTTTCTTTTTAATACTACTTGATCGGGTAAAATGTGTAATATTTGAAAATATTTATAAAATGCTTCTAGATTAAAAGAATTGTCCACTGTCTAAACATGTATCACCTATATTAACAATGTAAAGAGTATTACTAACTATAGGCCTATCACATACAATTTTATAAAAATTGCATTGAATTACTGAAGACTAAAGTTATCTATTAATCCCATTGGGATATTTATGTAGTTACACTATTGGTGCTAATCTGGTTGATTTCAATTTAAACCTATCCTATCTGTACATATATGGTTCTTATGCCTTATGGTCTTTTCTTTTGGCAGATTGGATTCAGTGGAGTAAAATACCCAACAATCCTGGCGACAAATTCCAGCTATTTAATGGACAGTGAGTTTACTGAAAGGTCGACTCATCAGGAGCATAGGAATCCTAAGCGTCTAAAAGACCCTCAAATTGAAGGGGAATGGATTTGTACAACAGACCTTCTCCAAATGGGTGGTGTTAAGAAAAGGCCAAGACTTTTGCCACCTGAAATCAAAATGTTCATATTTGTTCCAAATGATAGCAAAGAAACCATGAAGGAAACAGATACAAAACTCTAGACTGAGAGACACAAAAGATTAAACTCAGAAAAGAACATGGCAGCTCCAAGACAAAAAAAATTCACATTGAGAGACTTGAGCATTCTATTTCATATTTAGTAATGTTTTTATTTTTTTGTATATATTGATTTTTGAAAATAAATTAAAAACCTTTCATAGTATTACTTTATTAAGTATAATGAAATATGTTTTAATAAAAGTTTATTTTCATAGAAAAAAATTTCTGTTTGTTTTAGTATTTATTTGTGGGACAATTTGGGCATTTTCTAATTAGCAATTTTGGTACACAGTTTGTGTCAGGAAGATTCTGTTATCTGCAATAACATTCAAGTGACCATTGCTGGTTACAGAAATGACTCAATTGCTATAAAAAGCTATGGCACCTATGAGAGGCATTACCTAACATGATTCAAACCAACATGACAGACCTTTGAACCTTCACTTGTTCCTAGGCTATATCAAAGCAATTAGAGAAAAAAAAGTTGTCACTCACAAATCCTTGAATAAATTTCCTGTAGTAATGTTGCTAATTTAACTGTGGCCCAAAATATGCTAATATGTCAATATTATAATAAAATGTATCAGCCACCGTTTCTTCACACAAAATAAAATATGGAAGTTTATGGATATGGAATACACCCTCTTTCACATAGGCATTTGTGCACAGCTTCAGTTGCACATCCGTTTTATTGTCTTATTTTTTTTTTTTTTTGATCTTGGAGCAAAATAAACTGAAGGTTTAAAGTTGCTTCGAAAACATCACACCTATGTTTTCAGTCTAATCAGTGGAACAAAGGCTTTTGCCTTCAATGATCCACATCCATGAAAAAATAGAACACGTTCCATTGTTTTTTCAACGCACATGGAATCAGTGAAAATATGAGCCAATGTGAACACACCCATAGAAATCAATGGCTTTGTGAGGCATCTGTGGAAATCACTGAAACACGCATTTAAAAAAAACAAAGCCAATGTGAAATAGCCCTTTTTGATTACGTGATTTAATTTAGAATCCCACATCTATAGCTTAGACCAACTGATAATATCAATTTTATAAACTGCAAAAATATATATAGATGAATACCACAATAACACTAATTCTACAATATGATAACAAATAACTGTAGCTTTATTAATCTTCAGTAAAGTGACAGATTGTGTTCTTTGTTGTTATTTTCAATTAATATTGTAATAGCCAGGCTAGAATGTTCATAAGATCTGATGCTCTATAAAAATATGCCTGGACCCAGGCTTCTTATACTTGTTAGTGATCACTACAATAACATCCGCGGAGAGAGTTTTTTTTCTATAATTGTATATAATGTACTTTGTGTAAATGTCTTTTTGTAGACAGGACATTGCATTGTGCTCAATATTGCAAAACACAAGATGTTAGACTGGGCAAATAGCCGATTATTCAAGGGAATCCTATTTATAGTGACTAAGGTCAGGTTAGTAATGCTGTCACCTGGGGTAGGTATGCTCAGTGTATAGTTACTCAGAGTGTGTCAAGAGATGAAGTAGCGCTGCAGTGCTCCCACCAGTTCGTCCTGGAAGGACCGTATTGCAAATAGCAGTGGATTAAAGGGAAAAAGTGGATCTTCCTCAGTGCGCTGCTACAGCAATTTCAGGCTCAACCTGTGTTTGATCACAAATTCATTTTTTTCACAAAGTATTGAATAATGAACTTTCAGTACTCGATACTTTGTGAATAAAATGAATGTGCGATCAAACATTGGTAGAGCCTGAAATCGATGTAGCAGCGCACAAAGGTTAGATCCACTTTTTCCCTTTAATATATTGCCAATACACAAGATGTTAAAATAAATCCTTTCCCAATTCCCATTCCCAATCCAAACCTCAATCAATAGGTTACTATAACCAAAGTACAGGCAGTCTTCGGGTTACATACAGAATAGGTTCTGCAGGTTTGTTCTTAAGTTGATTTTGTATTTAAGTCAGAACCGTATACTTTATTAATGTAACCCCTGCCAAATTTTTTTGTCCTCTGTGACAACTGGATTTTAAATGTGTTGGATTGTCATAAGAACCAGGATAAACAATAAATCTTAATTAGAGACACTTTTGATAACTGTTATAGCTGTTTCTTGTAGCCTAGGGCAGTAAATTGCCGATATCCAGGTTGTCTAAGTCGGGTGTTCATAAATAGGGGACCACCTGTATTGCTATCCTGCATTCATTTACATTTTTTCCGATATCAAATACGCAGTCATTTTTCTCCATGAGACAAAATTAGTTTACTGAAGGGTCAACTCATCAGGAGAAAAGATGTTCTAAGCAGCAAAAAGACTCACAAAATGAAAAAGTGAAGCACCTCTAAGATAAAAATAGAGAGAGTTTCTGTAAGAAACATTTTATTACAGAAAATTCAGCTTACAGACAAAACGACTGGCATACACTAGCAACCAAGACTTTTTGAGCACCAGACATCTGCCACAGGATGTAAAAATCTGTATTTCTATCAAAAAAGATTTATAAAGTTGTAGTCTTCCCTTTCTGGAATGATAAATCATTTCCAATGGACAAAACATAAAAAGACAATTCTGAACAGTGGGACACTTCATAACCTTAAGATCTTTCCTAATATTTACGCTCCAAAATAGATTTAGCTAAATATAACCTTTTTTAATCAAAACGCATGTCTCTCTCAATGGGGGGTGGGTGGGGGTATTAAGCAGAAGTCTCATATCAGAACTGTTGCAGTTTCCCATGGCAACCAACCAGAGTTCAACTTTAATTTTCCCACAGCTGTTTATAAAAGCTCTGATTGCTTTCCTTGGACAACTAGGATAGTTTTACCTTAAAAAAAATGTTGAGAAATCTCCCCAATGTTTTCCATAGTGTAAGTTGTTGCATTTTAGTTAGATTTCCAAGAAAATATTTCTAAAAAATTTTCTGAACTGATTTTGTAGTTTTTTCCCCTCTCTTTTTGCTTAGTTTCCTGTCATAAATAATTGTGTTTAGTTTAGTGTAGAATCAAATAGTTTCACTTAACCCATTATTGTTTAATCTCTCTATCACGGACATCCTGTTTCTTTAAATAAATAAAGTCATTACTAGAGATGAGCGAGCACTAAAATGCTCGGGTGCTCGTTATTCGAGACGAACTTTTCCAGATGCTCGAGTGCTCGTCTCGAATAACGAGCCCCATTGAAGTCAATGGGAGACTCGAGCATTTTTCAAAGGGACCATGGTTCGGGAATAAAATGTGTTATTTAATTGAAAAAGAATGTCTTCTGATAAGTTATCAGATGTATGCAAACATCTGCAATCTATTCTTCACTGTTCCGCGCGTATATTATCTCCCGACAAGTTATCAGATGTGAAGAACAGTGAAGAATAGAATAAAAACAGTGAACACAGGATCATTTAAGTGAAAAACACAGTGAAGAATAGATTACAGATGTTCGGCACATCTGCTTACTTGTCGGGAGAGGAGATACGCTGTCCCGGGATCCGCTCCTCTTCTTCCACTGAAGTCTCCCCGATGTCTGCCTGCTGCCCGATGTCTCCCTGCTGCGCGCGATGTCTCCCTGCTGCGCGCGATGTCTCCCTGCTGCGCGCGATGTCTCCCTGCTGCGCGCGATGTGTCTCTGCTGCGCCAGATGTGTCTCTGCTGCGCCAGATGTCTCCCTGCTGTGCGATGTCTCCCTGCTGCCGTTCCGCGTGTATCTTCCGACAAGTAAGCAGATGTGCCGAACATCTGTAATCTATTCTTCACTGTGTTCTTCACTTAAATGATCCTGTGTTCACTGTGTTCACTGTTTTTATTCTATTCTTCATTGTTCTTCACTGTGTTTGTTTAATTAAATGCTCGATCTCGAGCAGGGGAAATACTCGTCCGAGCAACGAGCCGTTTCGAGTACCTTAATACTCGAACGAGCATCAAGCTCGGACGAGTATACTCGCTCATCTCTAGTCATTACCAAATGAAAATTTGTATACAAAGTATAGAAAGTCTGAGTCTAGAGAGAAATGTTCTCCCCAGGCCATTTCAATCAGGTTTCTATGCAACACCCAAAACAATACAATCCACAGTATCTCTTTTGAATGTTAAATAAGACAAAAGCATGGGTTGACCCATATAATTTTCACTAATCTCACCATAAATGTATATGGTTTGACATTTCAAGGAGCTTGTCCTTGTGCTGATGCAAGATTTTATTCAATAGGTCAAAAAAGTATAACCATCATTAATACATGTTATATGCAAACACTTGTAGATGGATTTAGCAAAGTATTATCAAATCAGAATATACCGTATATACTCATGTATAAGCAAAGTTTTTCAGCACAAAAAATGTGTTGAAAAACCTCACCTTTGCTTATACAAATAAAAAAACGTAACACTCACACTGCAGCGCCCGGATCCCTGGCGTGGTTCCTGGCGG